>NC_041404.2:55051420-55695170 GCF_900747795.2 Erpetoichthys calabaricus
CAAGAATAGCTTCCGGGCCACAAGGGCACAACCGCCATGGAGCAGGAGAGGACCACGGGAAAGGAAAATGAACTGTCGGACTTGTTGGGACCCGTGGCCACCGCCTGGGGTCGCTTTACACCTCGTGGGACCCGGATGTTGTTACTTCCACCACACTCTGCAAGATGGTGGAGGAATCTGCCAGGAAAGTGTTTCCGGGGCAAAGGACAGCACTTCCGCCACAGCAGGAAGTGCTGCTGGATGGACGTCATTAGCCACCTGGAGCACATCCGTGCGGGAATGAAAAGGGCCGACTCCTTACCGTCATTGAGCCAGAGTCGGGAGTGAGAGAAGGACGAAGCTCCCTGGAGGAGTAGAGGCGGCAAAGGACTGAATATTGAAGGGTGATTATTGCTTAGTGCTTTTTGTGGAGTGTGAGAATTGTTTATTTAATGTTTAATAAACGTGCGTGTTTTGTAAAGATGTGGTCTCCGACTGGTGGTGTCCGGGCAACTATCACATAGTATATAATAAATTAATTTGAAATAGCATTAAGTGAAATTGCTTAACAATTACAAAATATATACTCATACAAAGACATTACTTTTACATGACAAATGAAGCCGTATTATATATATCATGGGAAGCAGTCTAAGGGTGTAGGTGGGAGTAAAATGCAGAGTCTAGAGGTTGATTGGTTGCACTAACACCTTTTCCTCCGCTTGAACAGACCATCCAGATGGAAAGCCCACCTGAAACTCCTCCCACTTTCAGCAGTCTTTCACACCCCTACTGACTTCAGACCCGCCTCTTCCTTCCCGTCAGCTATAAAACCTGAGCATTCCTCTTCTTTAGTCAGTCTTTGTTAGGACTCAGTCTTGAATAACTACTCGTTTTCGAATTATTTTGATTGAAAGCCTTCACTATACGGGGTGGATTTCCCCAAATCTTCATCTTATTTTTTGTTTCTTATTACAGGACATAATTCCCACTTTTTATGGACGCATTCTGATTAAGTTTCAAAGACCTTCTTGGAATGCAGTTTGTAACGGCCGACCCCTTACCCAGACCGGCCACTACTCTACGAAGACTATTCCTTGGATGAGGCTTCTTGAACTAGTAACAAGCCGTACTTCTTACAAGTTGTACTTTTTCCCCACACAACGAAATAACAAGCAATCAGTACACAGGAATGTAAAATCAAACACAAATATATTGTAAATGAAAAAGACAAACAAATAATCAATAATATAAATGTGTGCACACAAAACACCACTATCCGAATGACACCAGTGACTAATCTTCTTATATAATACGCTACCATGGCTGTCTGTTTGTCTGTCCAGGATTTTAAATCACCTGTAGTTCGCAAACCGTTTGACCGATTGACCTGAAATTTGGTACACATACAGTGCATCCAGAAAGTATTCACAGCGCATCACTTTTTCCACATTTTGTTATGTTACAGCCTTATTCCAAAATGGATTAAATTCATTTTTTTCCTCAGAATTCCACACAACACCCCATAATGACAACGTGAAAAAAGTTTACTTGAGGTTTTTGCAAATTTATTCAAAATAAAAAAACTGAGAAATCCCATGTCCATAAGTATTCACAGCCTTTGCTCAATACTTTGTCGATGCCCCCTTTGGCAGCAATTACAGCCTCAAGTCTTGTTGAATATGATGCCACAAGCTTGGCACACCTATCCTTGGCCAGTTTCACCCATTCCTCTTTGCAGCACCTCTCAAGCTCCATCAGGTTGGATGGGAAGCGTTGGTGCACAGCCATTTTAAGATCTCTCCAGAGATGTTCAATCGGATTCAAGTCTGGGCCACTCAAGGACATTCACAGAGTTGTCCTGAAGCCACTCCTTTGATATCTTGGCTGTGTGCTTAGTGTCGTTGTCCTGCTGAAAGATGAACCATCGCCCCAGTCTGAGGTCAAGAGCGCTCTGGAGCAGGTTTTCATCCAGGATGTCTCTGTACATTGCTGCATTCATCTTTCCCTTTATCCTGACTAGTCTCCCAGTCCCTACCGCTGAAAAACATCCCCACAGCATGATGCTGCCACCACCATGCTTCACTGTAGGGATGGTATTGGCCTGGTGATGAGCGGTGCCTGCTTTCCTCCAAACGTGTCACCAGGCATTCACACCAAAGAGTTCAATCTTTGTCTCATCAGACCAGAGAATTTTCTTTCTCATGGTCTGAGAGTCCTTTAGGTGCCTTTTGGCAAAGTCCAGGCGGGCTGCCATGTGCCTTTTACTAAGGAGTGGCTTCCGTCTGGCCACTCTACCATACAGGCCTGATTGGTGGATTGCTGCAGAGATGGTTATCCTTGTGGAAGGTTCTCCTCTCTCCACAGAGGACCACTGGAGCTCTGACAGAGTGACCATCGGGTTCTTGGTCACCTCCCTGACTAAGGCCCATCTCCCCCGATCGCTCCGTTTAGATGGCCGGCCAGCTCTAGGAAGAGTCCTGGTGGTTTCAAACTTCTTCCACTTACGGATGATGGAGGCCACTGTGCTCACTGGGACCTTCAAAGCAGCAGAAATTTTTCTGTAACCTTCCCCAGATTTGTGCCTCGAGACAATCCTGTCTCGGAGGTCTACAGACAATTCCTTTGACTTCATGCTTGGTTTGTGCTCTGACATGAACTGTCAACTGTAGGACCTTATATAGACAGGTGTGTGCCTTTCCAAATCATGTTCAGTCAACTGAATTTACCACAGGTGGACTCCAATGAATCTGCAGAAACATCTCAAGGATGATCAGGGGAAACAGGATGCACCTGAGCTCAATTTTGAGCTTCATGGCAAAGCTTGTGAATACTTATGTACATGTGCTTTCTCTATTTTTTTATTTTTAATAAATTTGCAAAAACCTCAAGTAAACATTTTTCACGTTGTCATTATGGGGTGTTGTGTGTAGAATTCTGAGGAGAAAAATGAATTTAATCCATTTTGGAATAAGGCTGTAAAATAACAAAATGTGGAGAAAGTGATGCGCTGTGAATACTTTCCGGATGCACTGTATAAGGATTGTGCTGGTATCCTGAAGGTTGTCGGTTCGAATCCCCGTTACTGCCAAAGGAGATCCTACTCTGCTGGGCCCTTGAACAAGGCCTGCAATTGCTCCAGGTGTGCTGCACGATGGCTAATTATTCCACACCTCTGTGACAATATGGACTCATCATTGTTTGAAATGAAGCCTATTAGTGTTATGTCATCTACAAATTTAAGAAAATTGACAGACGAAACACCAGTCGTACAGTCATTTGTATAAAGTGAGACGAGTAGTGGGGAAAGGGACACATCCCTGTGGTGCACCAGTAGTAACGGTTAATGGGTCAGACATGTGTGGGCCCCACCACACATACTGTGAGAAAGTCTGTGATCCGATGGCAAGTTGAACAGCGTGAGTTTGTTATCTAAGAGCTTTGGGATGATTGCATTGAAGCAGAGCTAAAGTCCACAAACAAGATCCTCACCTGTGCCCCACTGGCTTATCAAGGTATTGGTTAATAAAGCTCAGACCTCAATTCACTGCATCATCCACAGAGCGGTGGGCTCTGTATACAAACTGAAAAGGGTCCAGGAAGTCTTCCATAGCATTCTTGAGGTGTGGTCTTCATTGCCACAGCATCATGGCTGACCCCCGCCACCCCTCCCACCAACTGTTTACTCCTCTTCCATCTGGAAGACGACTCTGCAGCATCAGGAGCAGGTCTGCGAGATTGTGCAATAGTTTCTTTCCCCAAGCAGTCCGGCTCCTGAACACCATGCTGCCCTCCTCCACACTGGACTCTTTACTCCACACACTCTCTGGACTACAAAATACTACTTAATACTGTATATGTTTTTTAGTTATATATATCTTGTGTACTGCACCTTTTGACTCTGGAGGACGATATTTCATCCCACTGTGTACTGTAAGTATATTGTTAGGATGACAATAAAGCTCTACTACTACTACTACTACTACTACTACTGATCTGAAGTCATTCAGGCCAGGGACCTTTGAATTTTTTTTGCTACTGGAATGATTGTGGAGGTCCTGAAGTAGGCAGGGACAGCAGCTGATTGGTTGAAAATGTCTGCAATTACCGTAGACAAGTGGCCTGCACAGTGACTGAGTGTGGAAAGGGAAATGAGGTCCGGGCCTATAGCTCTTTTATTCTTTTGCTTTTTGAAAAAGTTACAGTGATGACAGGAAGGGGAAGATGAGAAGAAGAGGAGTGTAGAGTAATGAAGCTGGGGTTGACTTGGGATTGATGGACCCTCTGAGAGTGGATTGATTCTCCCGCTCCAGTCTGTACGTTTCCTGTTACTTTTGCTAAATCCAGTAACACCATTTAGACGTCCAGCTAAAAGCAAGCAAGCAGATCTGTGGCTGGTATGAGCTTGCAGCTTTCTACAGAGTTGTGCAAATTGGGACCTTTTTGAGTTTAACAACTGCCATTCGGAATGACAACTTCTAAATCTTCTAGCAGCCGGCAGCGATTCGGCAGTAAATGAAATAGAGAGTCCTGTGATTGTAGGTGGCATCTTTATCATTGAAGTGATTATGTTTTAGATATGAGTGGAATAAAAGTGCCAATGATTCAACTTAAAAAATCTACACAAAGTTACGTATGCAGATGCTCATGAAGGGGTCTTTATTCTCCTTTTTTCCCCTTTTACAAGCCAATGGAAAATAACCATCACAGAGTGAGTGACGATGAGATTAAATGCATTGCCTTTTAAATATCCCTTATTCACATTTCAAGTACGTGTTTTCTTTTATAGGACGGTGTGAGGGAACCTTACACCAAAGACATGGAAAGATAGTGGAAGGCACCTTACTAAGGGCATTGCCACCCCCGAGCCACTAGGTGGCAGCCCCCCTGGCTTACAGTCTCACCACAGACTCCCTCAGGGCACACTGGGGTTTGCACTTCGTTGCCTCAGCCCAGTTGGGTTCTGTGGGTGTTGCCAGAGGGCACAGAAAGGACTGGCAGGCCCTATTTAGTTGGGCTCCATCCTTACCCGGAAGTACTCCCAGGCCACAGCTTTAGGACACCAGAAGTACATATGGGTTTTATATAAAAAGAGCAGAGATGCTTCAGTCTAGGAGCCAGAGTTGGGAGGAGGTGGACAAACCCAGAGCAAAGGAGACAAAGAGAAGAGACAGAGTGGCAGTGTCCTTGTGGTTGTTGTGTGGCAAACGATTCCCTGGAAGAGTTTCCCACGAATAAAACCTTTTGTGCTTGCTAAATTTGTGTCCAAGCCTGTGTGTGGGGAGCTGCAACGCCCTCCGGTGGCCACAGTTGATTAAAGCCATTACAGGAAACGGCTGCTTTCTCCACTGTGGGAATGTTCACAAAATGGAAAGTCTAGCAGATGCAAAGAAGCAGAAACGTTCAGTCAACAGAGCAAATTCTTAGGGACCACTCTACTAATACTGGGTGGGGCCTCCTTTGGCGCTCACAGCTGCCTTAATTCTTCTTGACATGGATTCCACAAGATGCTGGCACACGTTGACTTGATTCTGTCTCACAAGTTCTGCAGATTGGTCAGCTGCACATTCAGTCTCCCATTCCACTACATCCCAAAGGTGTTCTGAAGAACACTGAACTCATTGTTATGCTTATGAATCCTTAGTTTGCTCTGTGACACGGTTAGTTATCATACTGGAAGTAGCCATTAGAAGTTGGATAAATTGTGCAGCCATGACGGGAGGAACATGACTTGGCAACACTACTCAAATAGGCCATGGAATTCAAGCAATGATTGATTGGCATGGATGGGAGCAAAATGTGCCAACAAAACATTCCCCACACCATCACACCACCACTACCCGCCTACATTGTTGACACAAAGCATGGATTCATGCTGTTGGTGCCTACCATCTGAGCGACTCAACAGAAATTGAGATTCATCAGGCCAGGTTACGTTTCTCCAGTCTTCAACTGTCCAGTAATGGTGAGCCTGTGCCCACTGCACCCTCAGCATTCTGTTCTTGCCTGAACCCAACATGATCTTCTGTTGTTGTAGCTCATCCACCTCAATGTTAGGTGTGCTACGCATTCTGAGATACTACTCTGCTCACCATAGTTGTACAGAGTGGTCATCTCAGTTACCATACAGAGCTTTTCAGTCAACTCAAACCAGTCCCTCATCAACAAGGCATTTCTGTCCCTGAATCGGTCACTCACTAGGAGTTTCTTGTTTTTGTCCAAGTAAACTCTAGAGACTACTGTGTGTGAAAATCCTAGGAGATCAACAGTCTACAGAAATACTCAAACCAGCCCGTCATGCACAAACAGTCATGACAAGCTTGAAATCACCAAGATCACATTTTTTGACCTCATTCTGATGTTTGACATGAACCTTAACTGAAGCTCCTGACCTGCATCTGCAGGATTATATGCACTGCACTGCTGCCATATGATTGTCCGATTGGATAATGGCGGAGACCAGCAGCTGTATCGGCGTTCCTAATAATTTGACCAGTGAGAGTATTCCTAATAATTAAAAAAGATAAATCATCATCTGAGCGTAAACCTTCTCAGGAGTATTTCCTTCCAAGCATTTCAAATTAAGGAAATGTATGCATGAGCTCAGCGTCATGAGTATTCAGTGAAACAAAATTATTTTGTAATATTAAATAGCCTTACCGAGGGTTTGAGTTTGGAAATGTTGGGTTTAGAGACTAAAGCATAGTTTCTTATTTTTTCAATGCGCTAGTGAGTTAGTGTCATTTATTATCTTTAGGTACATTCTCATTGTCACACACGTGCTCATAGGGGACAGCTGAAGGGATCTAGTGGCTGTAATCCTACCACCGCTCCAGAGGATGGCGCTGTGTCCTAAGGCCTTTTTCTCTTCCTTCCACTGCAGATGGGATGATTGACGGCTGTAACTCATCGGACGTGACTTCTGGTGTGCGTTCACTTGGACCTGCCTCTTCCTGGCGGATTGACCCAAAACTAGAAGCTCGGCCATCTTTGACATTTCTGTTGTGAACTCGCATCTGTAAAGATCTGCTCCACAATTACTGCGTATCCTCTGTTTGTTTTTTACAAGGTAATTATATGGGTTGACCAGGCTGGCAACTATTTGTCATTGTCATCTCATTCTCTTACAGCACATAAAATGTGAAGCACATATTGCAATAGCCCGTGTTTGTCTGTCAGTCTGTCTGAAACAACTTTTTTTTTTGTTGTAAACCAATTACATAGGGTGACCAAGTCTGTACCCCAACTATTTGTCATTGTCATTTCCTTCTCTTACAGCATATAATGAACTAAACACGTATTGCAATAGCCTGTGTTTGTCTGTCCGTCCATCCGTCTGAAGGAACTCGTCCCGCCATTGGACCGGTTTTGTTCAAATGTGCCAAATTTATTCATCAAGGAAATTTGTTGAGACGGCTTAATTTTGGTTGAGACCTTTCAAACAAATTTCCCTGGTACAAAGTTTTCAAACTGTAACAAGCTCGGGGTCTGGACCACTGAGGGACACGCGTTTCTCCTGTGGTGGTGGAAATGGTGCTGAAGATGATTTAAAAGTCCATTCCTCCTTCTCTCACACCCACCGGGTCGTTACATTAATGGCAGCCATTGGGAGAAGAACAGACTAATGACCTCAAGACAGGGGTCTGGTTTAGCACTAACACTGGTGGACCCCTCGATTGTGCTCACGATGATTTGCTTCAGGCAGGGCTGACGGGGTGTCCTTGAGTTACCAAAATGGCATCCCTCGCAATCTATAGAACAGACGTAATGGAAAGGTACAAAGTGCGCGCTGCTTGAGTTAGGCCCTGATCACACGGACGTGTTTTTCTGCGTTCTGTAGCGTCAGGAGACAGCGGATTGATGGACAAGCATTTTTCTGCTCATTACACTGAATCAGACCGTCCATGTGTATCCTCTGTTTGTTTTCCATCCATCTATCCATTTTCCAACCCGCTGAATCCGAACACAGGGTCACGGGGTTCTGCTGGAGCCAATCCCAGCCAACACAGGGCACAAGGCAGGAACCAATCCAGGGCAGGGTGCCAACCCACCGCAGGACATCTGTTTGTTTTATACAAACCAATTATATGAGGTGACCCCAACTCTTTATCATTGTCATTTCCTTCTCTTACAGCATATAATGAGCTAAGCACATATTGCAATAGCCTGTGTTTGTCTGTTCATCCGTCTGTCTGAAGGAACTCGTCCCTCCATTGGACCGGTTTTGTTGAAATGTGAACAAATTTATTCATCAAGGAAATTTGTCGAGAAGTCTTAATTTTTTAAAACAAATTTCCCTTTACAAAGTTTTCAAATTGTAACGAAGTCGGGCTCTGGACCTCTGAAGGACACGCATTTCTCCTGTGGTGCTGAAGTCCATTCCTCCTTCTCTCGCACCGTCCGGGTCGTTACATTGGTGGCAGCCACTGGGAGAAGAACAGACAGAGTTCTGGTTTAGCACTAACGCTGGTGGACCCTTCTATTGTACTCACGATGATTTGCTTCAGGCAGGGCTGACCAGGTGTCCTTGAGTTACCAAAACGGCGCCCCTCACAGTCCATGGAGCAGACGTAATGGAAAAGTACAAAGTGTGCGCTGCCTGAGTTAGGCCCTGACCACACAGACGTCTGAACTGATTGCTTTTTTGCTGTCTGTAGCGTCAGGTGACCGTGGATTGAATGGCGAGTGTTTCTCTGCTCGTTACAGTGAATCAGACCATCCATAATTATCTGTTTGTTTTATATAAACCAATTATATGGGTTGACAAGGCTGTATATCTGTATATATATTGTGAGGGGTTCAGCCCGGACACAACCACACGGACACCAACTCTTCATAATTACACACGCTTTTATTAACTAATGTCCCCAAACACCAGTCCCGCACACAGCACAGTGCGCCCGCACCACAACACCCTTCCTCGGGCCTTTCACTGTCCGTGGGCCGCCTTTCCTCTCTTCACAGGATCTTCATCCTGCTGCCACTCCCGACTCTAGCTCCCGAGTGGTGGTTGCTCGATCCCTTTTATCAGGCACCCGGAATATATATATATATATACCTACTAGTCATTTAGCCCGTTACAATAACAGGCGCTAGAACAGTAGTGCATAAACATTAGTAGGAACAGTCTATATTAAATGGCAAGGGACCTTGACCTCATTCTTTTTGTTAGTCGTATTTTTCTTTCTTTCAGCCTTTCTTTTGTTGATGTTTACTTGCCGAGCCGAGCGTTCTTCATGGGCTGCCGCCGTGTATTGTGTGTCTTTAATTTTCTGTGACAGTAATACTGTCTTGTACGTCTGCTGGCTTGTACGTCCGTAATATACCTTTAATTTTTCTGGCGGTAATACAGGCGTGCGTGTCGGTAATATGCCTTTAATGTCCTCTGACAGTAATACTGGCTTGTATGTGGCTGTAATATGCGTCACTGTATTGTGTACCTTTAATTTCCTCTCGCAGTAATACTGGTTTGTATTTCCGTAAAACGCCTGTAACTTTCTCTGACAGTAATATCGCACCGTGCCCCGCGCATGCGCACTCCACCAGAAGACACACACACACAGACACCTGGACGCACACAGGGATTTTATTAAAGAGGATTGTGACAGATGGCCGGGACCCATGCCTGGCCGGGACGTCCCTTCACCACATCTGCCAGGGGGACAAGAGTGGGAAGCCCAGTATCTTCTCCTGGACGTTAGATGGCAGCACCCCTGGGTTGCAACGGTGCCTCGGACTCCCCCAGGGCTTCATGGGGGTTGGAGTTCTGTGCAGCTCTGTGGGGTTCCGCAGGTGCCGCCAGGGGGTGCTGCAACAAGAGCGGCTGGCCCCTTTTGGGCACTGGTTTCGCCTTACCCAGAAGTGCAGCCGGATGAGAGCAATCAACCACCTGGAGCACTTCCGGGTAAGACGAAACCAGGGGTGCTGCCATCTAGCGTCCAGGGGAAGATACTGGGCTTCCCACTCTTGTCCCCCTGGCAGATGTGGTGAAGGGGCGTCCCGGCCAGGTATGGGTCCCAGCCATCTGTCACAATAGATATATATATATATACATATATATATATATATATATATATATATATATATATATATATATTGTGACGGACGGCTGGGTTCCATGCCCGGCCGGGACGCCCCTACTGTGTATGTTCCAGGGGAGCAGCCATGGACTGTTCAATACCTCCCCCAGGACGCTTGGTGGCAGCCTCCCTGGCAGCCAATGATTTCCCAACCTGGCGCGTGGCTCCATGGGAGATGGAGTCCTCCACAGCCTGGTTGGGGGCTCGGATGGCCGCCAGGGGGAGCTGCATGGAGTCAGCAGCCCAGCTGGTCAGATCTTCAGCCCCACCCGGAAGGGCAATTAGGGTCAGGTGATCAAGCACCTGGAACGCTTCCGGGTGGGGTATAAAAAAGGCCAGCCACCACCACTCAGGAGAGCCAGAGTCGGGAGGAGGAGGACTAAGCCTGAGAAGGAGTGGTGGTAAAGGAAGAAAAGAGTATTGTTGTAAGGATTGTGAGTGTTTTGGGACTGTGTTGGGCCTGTGGGACACGGGGAAGGTGTGCCCCACGGCTGAAGAAAAATAAAAGAGTTCTATTTAAGTACGTGCCTCTGCGTCAGTCTGTGCCGGGTCAGGCGCTATATAGCGTCTTTATTACTATATATATATATATATATATATATATATATATATATATATATACACACATATATATAATAAATATATACATTGTCACGCACGAGTGCATGGGGAGCGGTTTAAGGATCCAACGACGGGCGCCGCTTTTTCTTTCTTCAGAAAAAACGAAGCACCACCACCATAACTATTCCCAGAAGACTGCTGATTCCACCCACTTCCGGGTTCCTTTCTAACCTCTGATCCCCCCCTGATGACATCATTTACCCATCAATCACCATGGCTTCCCCATCATTTCATCACTTCCTGTCCACCCTTATAAATTGTCCGCTCCGCCATTTTTCCATCGTCTGTTGTACTAAGTCTGAAAACACTGACAAAACCTTATTTCTTTACAGTATACGGGGCCTAAAAACCCCAAACCTTCGCGCTGTGTCTGTTATTTCTTTACAACACACACTCACATTTACACACATTATTAATCAAATAATAATGATAGTAATGGAGAATTTAGAACAGTATGTAGGTTTGTACTAATTATGTAACTTTAGCTTACCAAGGATTAATAATGCCGGTGGGCGAGTGCCTACGCCCGTACTGTTTGTATATTTGCTTATCTCAAGGTGACAAGTAGCCGCTCTTCAGCGTTAACACTGACTCATATACAGTATAATAGGGTGTTGTACCAGCTTGTCTTTTTCACATTTCTTCATAGATTACACGTATGCTGTGCAGTCAGAAAGTGAACCCTATAGCGGTGGCGGCGGCAGCGGCCATGCTTTCTCTGCCTACGTCACCATTCAGGAGGATTTTTAACACAATGTTCAGGTCTAATAATGCCAACTGATCCAAATTTGGCCAATCCAATGAAGGATGAAACTCAAACCCTACAAATTAAAAACACTCTGGACAGTCTGATAACTGCCCCCCTACCCCCCTTCCCACAGGTAAACACATAAAATTACAATCTGTGCTTACCAGAGGCAAATGAATGTGAATGTAACGTCATATTGAAGTCGATAAAACGCAACTTAAACACCTTGATCGCTCAGAGCGCATTCATTTAACCAAGATATGAATGCCCTTATGGACAGGGTCTTACTTAAATGGCACCCCTCACCGTATGGAGGCGGTCACCTATGTCATCTAATGGACTGATCGGCCCTGTATGGCTATTAAATAAAAAACCCTACCACATGCAATGTGATGGTTATTCGTTCTACAGATGGCCCCCTCTCTCTCTATACCCCTCACTGTCTCTCGCTCAGCTTTCTGGCGGTCCCTCTTAGATCAGGGCCCAGGTGCACTTGCAGCCATTGCATCCCACCGCCAAAAACCCCATAGCGCCAGCCCAAAATCAAGGAATCAGACATGACAAACATTGGGATGCCACCCCACATATTCACCATTTGTTGAATCATAAATGCAGCAGCAGAGTTTAACAGTCAAATTGAATTTGGTTCAGATGTCGACGATTGTTTCAAAGCGTTTAAGATGAGGTGCTGACAGTGACATAATTGAGCCCCCAGCGTTTCCTTTCCTCCTTTTTGTATTTTACAGGCTCATTTCTAAACGCACTTTTGCATTCATTTCTAGGTGCTCATGGACTCTCCTCTCAGAATAAAGTAGGTCATCAGAAGCTCGTCATCACTCTTCACTTGCTCTGAGGCATTGCCGCTCGCCTCCTTGCCACGATTGCTAGGACGACAATTAACGTTTTCTAAGGGCCTCGACTCAGGGTGTCAGAACGCATAGAGAACACACCGTCGAGCGAACCGTACGGACATGCAAGGCAACGCGCGTCTCCCTCATTTACGGCTGACTCTTCAGCCCACCTGCCTATTTGATCAGCGGATGAAGCGGAGACGAGCCTGTCACTGCGGACACTAAATAGAAACACGGCGCCAACGTGCCGGATGGGACTAAAGTGCTCTGGCGTGTGAGAATGCCTAAAATAATACTTCAGACGGGCGCTTTGTGCTGCTTTGCCTTGTCAGAGCGACTTTAGGAGATAACAGCGTGAGATTTCACATGGTTGTAAAAGGAGGAACCTTTGTCACCTTCATCCCTTTAAGAACAAATCTGAAGAAAACCGGCACGGCAAGAGCCACAACACCTGGAACGAGAAACATGCGCTCTGATCCTCTAAGTGCAATTCTAATTCCTTAATAAAAGCAGCCGTGTAAAGGAATTAAACAGACTTAGGAAAAATGTGAAGGAAATGTCCCGTCTCGTCTTGGCTCAATGAAATGGTCGAGCAAAGCCTGATGGCATAGTGGTTAGTGCCATGCCAGGGACCTGTGAACAGTTAATGACAGAAGGGGGGGTGCATTATCTCTATGGAGGAGCGTGATGTAGCGGGTCCGCAGCTCTGACTGTAAAGGGCAGTTTTTAAATAATCCATTCGCTGTGTCAGTCTCCGTGGGCCGCAGGGAGTTGAGGACGTAATTGGGGCGAGTTGCACCTGCACGTTGAGGGTGTGATCGTTCTCAGTTGCTTAATCAGCTTCTTGCGGTGCGTGATTGAAGCGCAGCGCCCACAGAGCCATATTAGTACACATAAGCACGCACAAGCAAGACACCCATGAAAGCACGCAGGAAGGAGCCACGCCCACCAACTCTAAGACCATTAGATATGATGAAAACTCGCAGAGCCACGCCCACCAACTCGGACGCAGCAACTCACAAAACACGACGTCATTGGATACGACGACAACTCACCGAGCCACACCCACCAACTCGGACGCAGCAACTCACAACTCATTCACGTTCGTCTCTGCTAGACTCCACATGCACCTCTGAGCCACGTTGACTTTTCATTAGTCAACCTCAGTGGAACCTCGGTTCACACACAGGCAGCGCGAGAGAGAGGGGGCTGGACTCATAAGGTAGGAAGGCAGTTGAAGAATGCACTGGGCTTGATTTTGTTTTCACTTCTGTTTACAGCGATGCATTGTTGCAATGTTACTTTTCTTGGTGGTTTATTAAATTACAGATTTTTTCAAAGGTTCATTTTTTTCCCTGTGCTTAAAACTCATTAAAACAAAAGTGTTTTTAGCCAGCGGTTGGTAGCGCTATAGCGCAAACTATTGCAGTGTTAGTTTTCTCTGTTGTTCAAGGTTTTCACAGTGTTATTCAATGTTTTTACATTTAGTTTACTATTACGCTGTGCATTCTATGGTTTAATTAACTATATTTGTGCTTAAAAACTTAAAATATAGAGTATATTTACATACAGTTCATACAGTCTGGAACTGATTAATTGTATTTACATACAATCCTATGGGAGAAATTGCTTCGGTTCACGACCAAATCGGTTTACGACCAGAGTTTTGGAACGAATTATGGTCGTGAACCAAGGTTCCACTGTATTCTTTTCGGTTATGATGCACAACCGCGTCCACCATCGCAAACTGTTTTACACACCATGGTCTTAGAGTTGGTGGGCGGGTCTCCGTGAGTTTCTCTTGCGAGCGGGCACATGACCAGGCGGTGTGTATGCTTCGAGAACGAGGGTGGACGTGGCAGGACTATCTAAGAAGAGGCATGTTTGTTGCGGATGTGAGTCGCTGTATGCAGCGTGTAAAACAGTTTCCAAGGGGTATTCCATGGTCTTATAGTTGGTGAGCGGGTCTCTGTCAGTTGCTCTTGCGAGCGGGCACATGACCAGGCAGTGTGTATGCTTTGAGTGCGAGGGTGGACGCGACAGGACCATCTAAGAAAAATCATGTCGCGGATGTGAATCGCTGTATGCAGCGTGTAAAACAGTTTGTTTGTCGTAGATGTTAATCGCTGTATGCGGCGTGTAAAACAGTTTGTTTGTCGTAGATGTTAATCGCTGTATGCGGCGTGTAGAACAGTTTGCGAGGGGTATCCCATGGTCTTACAGTTGGTGGGCGGGTCTCTGTTATTTGCTCTTGCGAGCGGGCACATGACCAGGCAGTGTGTATGCTTCGAGAGCGAGGGTGGACGCGACAGCACCATCTAAGAAGAATCATATTTGTCGCGGATGTGAATCGCTGTATGCAGCGTGTAAAACAATTTGTTTGTCACGGATGTGAATCGCTGTATGCAGCGTGTAAAACAGTTTGTTTGTCGCGAATGTGAATCGCTGTATGCAGCATGTAAAACAATTTGTTTGTCGCAGATGTGAATCGCTGTATGCAGCGTGTAAAACAGTTTGCGAGGGGTATTCCATGGTCTTAGCAGAGTCTATACTTTGATGTGAATTGCTGTATGCAGTGTGTAAAACGCTGTATTGTATGTTGCCCTCTCCAGAGTTACATCTTTTCATTCACCTACAGTCATATCCTCAAAACCATACCCATTTGGACAGCTGTGTCTTTCAGGAAGTGTTCACCCATCAATACATATTTATGCGGCGTATGTTACACCGCGGGTTGGCTAGTATATATATAAAACAATACTTTATAAAAACCATGCTTAAAATAAAAGCGTGGGTGCTTTTCATCAATTAACATTCAAAAACACTTCTTAAAATCTTAGCAAAAGCACCCACCTTTTATTTTACGAGTGAAGTATGAGAGACTTATTTTTACTTTTTAGTACACTTTTTAACTTAATATAAGCATGGCTTTTAAAAAGTATATTATATATACATAGATTCAACTTTTTAGTCATGGGTTTTAGTATAATTTTGTAATCAATATTTTAACACTTCCTTTAATATTTCTATCTGTTACTAGCGCCATCAATTGGTGAAATCTTGAACTATTCTTCACATGAAAATTTCATTTCTTAATTAACATTGATTAATTGATCAATTAGTGAAACTGATTGAGTCATGTATTGTCATCGGAAGTGAGTAAGTGTGCAAAATTTCAAGTCATTTGGACAAATATACATAATGAAATATATAGTAAGTCTGAATTGCAATCTGATTATTAGGTGGTTACCTACAAGGTAACACTTGTGATTGGTCAGCCAGTCGGCAAACATCTGCCACGTCCTCTCAGTTGTGAGAAGCAGCTCATAGGTATGTTATACAGTGTGTGCCAAATAATGCAAAGAGCACACAAAGCCTCTACAGTGGATGGACTGGGGTAGAGGGCATATTCAGGGCAGTATCCCACCCATCCCCTGGACTGCTAGATGGCAGCCCCCCTGGGTTGCAGTGGTGCCACAGGCTCCCACAGGGCTGGGCTCAATGGGATTTGTAGTTGGGTTCCGTTGGTGCCACCAGGGGGTGGTGCAGGTACTGCTAAGCCCTTGGTTGCAGCACTTCCGGCACACCCAGAAGTGATGCCAGAAGAAGGTCATGGAACACCTAAAGCACTTCCAAGTACTCTATAAAAGGAGCCAGCTGCCACTACTCCGGGAGCAAAGATTTGGGAGGTTTAGGATGAAGCTTGCCAGAAGGAGTGGAGGCAGACTGAGAGAGAGAGGAAGAGAAAGAAAAAGAAAAGAAAAGAAAGACGAGAAGTGTGTTTTCTGCTGTGTTTGTTGCTTTGGAACTGTGCTCTGAAGGTTGGGGAAACAGGGGAAATGTTTCCCATAAGGAAAATAAAAAAAAGTGAAAGTGTGTTTTGAACTTGTGTTCTGTGTCTGTCTGTGTTGGGTTTGTGGTGCTGTGCGCTCCCTGCAGGCCACAATATATATATATATATATATATATATATATATATATATATCCATCCATCCATCCATCCATCCATTATCCACCACTTATCCAAGGTTGGGTCGCAGGAGCAGCAGCCTAAGCAGGGAAGCCCAGAACTCCCTCTCCCCGGCCACCTCCTCCAGCTCCTCTGGGAGGACCCCGAGGTGTTCCAGGGCCGGCTGGGAGATATAATCTCTCCAGCGTGTCCTGGGTCTGCCCCGTGGCCTTCTCCCAGTGGGGCATGCCCAGAACAGCCCCCCAGGGAGGCGTCCAGGGGGCATCCTAACCAGATGCCCGAACCACCTCAACTGACTCCTCTCAATGCGGAGGAGCAGTGACTCTACTCGGATAACTGAACTCCTCACCCTATCTCTAAGGGAAAGTTCAGCCACCCTGCAGAGAAAACTCATTTCGGCCGTTTGTATCCACGATCTTGCTCTTTCGGTCACTACCCAAAGTTCATGGCCATAGGTGAGGGTAGGAACGTAGATCGACTGGTAAATCGACAGCCTCGCCTTTTGGCTCAGCTCTCTCTTCACCACGACAGACCATTGCAGAGCCGCATTACTGCGGATGCCGCACCGATCCGTCTGTCAACCTCCCACTCCATTCTTCCCTCACTCGTGAACAAGATCCTGAGATACTTGAACTCCTCCACTTGAGGCAGTACTGTGCTCCCAACCCGGAGAGAGCATTCCACCCTTTTCAAGCTGAGAACCATGGCCTCGGATTTAGAGGTGCGGACTCTCATCCCCGCTGCTTCGCACTCGGCTGCGAACCGCTCCAGTGAGAGCTGGAGGTCACTGTCCGATGAAGCCAACAGAACCACGTCATCCGCAAATAGCAGAGATGAAATTCTGAGGTCACTGAACCAGACCCCCTCCCCTCCTTGGCTGTGCCTAGAAATTCTGTCCATATAACTTATGAACAGTATCGGTGACAAAGGGCAGCCCTGGCGGAGTCAAACCTCAACAGGAAACGAGTCCGACTTATTACCAAGCTCCTGCTCCTCCTGTACAGGGACTGGATGGCTCGTAACAACGAGCCTTGTACCCCGTACTCTTGGAGCACACCCCACAGGATGCTTCGAGGAACACGGCCGAATGCCTTCTCCAAATCCACAAAACACATGTGGACTGGTTGGGCAAACTCCCATGCCCCCTCCAGGATCCTGGCCAGGGTGTAGAGCTGGTCCAGTGTTCCACAGCCGGGACAGAATCTGCATTGTTCCTCTTGAATCTGAGATTCAACCATCAACTCTCTTCTCCAGCACCCCTGAATAGACCTTACCGGGAGGCTGAGGAGTGTGATCCCCCTATAGTTGGAGCACATCCTCTGGTCACCCTTCTTAAAAAGGGGAACCACCACCCCGGTTTGCCAATCCAGAGGCACTGCCCCCGATGTCCATGCGATGTTGCAGAGACGTGTCAACCAGAACAGTCCCACAACATCCAGAGCCTTGAGGAACCCAGGGTGAACCTTGTCCACTCCAGGGGCCCTGCCACCTCGGAGCTTTTTAACGACCTTGGCGACCTCAGTATATATATATATATATATATATATATATATATATATATATATATATATATATCATATATATATACATACATATTCACGGCATTCATAGTCTGAATCACAATCTGATTGTCTGGGTGGTTACCTACCAGGTAACGCTTGTGATTGGTCAGCAAGTCGGCTAACATCCACCATGTTGCCCTCTTTCAGTTGCAAGAAGCAGATCATAGAAGGGATGAGATAGTTTTACTGTCAAATAATGCAAACAGTATGCGACACGTGTTTCGCTCTAATTCTGGGCTCATCAGGCGTACACACTCACTGCACCATATGTATGTACAGTATGTGAATGTTTCTTTTCCTTTCATATTTCTCTTGTCTGATTATTTCCACCATGGTTACTAAAGAGATGTGTATAAGGCTCAAGTCAATCAGTCAGTCATTGTCCAACCCCGCTATATCCTAACACAGGGTCACGGGGGTCCACTGGAGCCAATCCCAGCCAGAACAGGGCGCAACGCAGGAACAAATCCTGTGCAAGGCGCCAGTGCATCACAGGGCACACACCCACACACCAAGACACACACTAGGGACAATTTAGGATCACCAATGCACCTAACCAATGCATGTCTTTGGACTGTGGGAGGAAACCCACGCAGACACGGGGAGAACATGCAAACCCCACGCAGTGAGGACCCGGGAAGGCACAGTGCTGTCCATAAGGCTCAGTTGTGTACTGCATTCAATAAAAAACACAATCCCAGGGAGTAAGTTCCCCCTGCTGGAGACAGGGTACTTACTTTTTCACATAACTGTACTAACTACATGCTACACTGACTGTTACAACTGGGATGTCATTCCTGATTTTTCTGGCTCAAACTAATCCCCTCATGGAAGGAATGTCAGCCTAATTATATTTGCAGCAATACAGTTTTTCAGTTTAATATACCTTAAGTGTTCACCTAAAAGAAATCAATGCCCAATCCAAATATCCACATTTTTTTTGGGCATGTTGATGACATGTACAACAACATTTTTGTAATGCATGTACTTCTTAGATTGTTTTTTTAGATTTTGGTTAGAAAAATGAATAAATTATAAGCCAAACACAAAGAGAGCAGACTGCTTTATTATTCCTGTCCCTGAAGGGGAGTCAGATGATCTCACTTCCCAGCCTTTGTTATCCACCATCACTCAACCTCCCCCCTGGTACTTCACTGTCTGTTTTCCTGACAGCCGTAAGCAGGAGGAAGCCCCCCGTCACCTTTCCATCACACCCATAAAAAATCTTTTTGACGGTTTGTTCATCATGGTTGTCAGTATTTAAAACTATAAGGACTGCATCAGTGGTTTTCATTTTGTTTTGTGTACCCGCGCCAATTCCCTGTCTTCATTTCCTTTCTGTCACCTAACCCTCCATTGTTTATTGAATCTGCAGGGTCCCAGATTGGGTCTGTGAGGTGCAGTGGTGATTAGGCCTGCAGTTACTCCAGAGACCTACAGTATAAAAGACACCTGCGCCATTCCCTGGCTTGCTGCGGTTCCCAGGCTCAATATGTGAAATACTTTACTCATTAACCCCCCTGAGTGTTAGGAATGTGTTTGGTTTAATTTTCTTCCAGAATTTTCTTTATGAACTTAGCTGATTTTCCACTCGTTTTAGGCATTTTCTTACATATCTGTAATTAACATTTTGATT
The DNA here is from genome assembly GCF_900747795.2 of Erpetoichthys calabaricus. Lineage (NCBI taxonomy): Eukaryota > Metazoa > Chordata > Cladistia > Polypteriformes > Polypteridae > Erpetoichthys > Erpetoichthys calabaricus. Next base: position 55,070,867 of record NC_041404.2, read on the forward strand.
TTGAGCCACCTCCATTTTGTTGCCCTGTCGTGAGTATGTCACCCCATGTTGCTGTAGACGCTTCCTCTAAGAGTCATAAACTTTTGAAAACGTCACGATGGGACAAAAGTGTCATCTCAAGTTCATTTGTCATCTGAGTTTGTGGATTTCGTAAACCTTTTTTGCCTCATGCACGTTCACTTGACTAAAATGTTGACTTTGATGTTTTTGGCCCTGACCTCTGGTCTGTTTTTGTCTGATTTTTTACCACTCATTCCGGTCTTGACACTAGTATGGCTTAATCTCCCGGCTCCCAGCTGTATAATTGTGAAATTTGAGAGACTTACAGGGTACGTATCCTAGGTTTGTCTACTCCTGCACCTTAAGATTAATACACACAGATACACACACATAGAGTCATATGAAAAAGTTTGGGAACCCCTCTTAATTCTTTGGATTTTTGTTTCTCATTGCTGAGCTTTCAAAGTAGCAACTTCCTTTTAATACATGACATGCCTTATGGACACAATAGGATTTCAGCAGTGACATTAAGTTTATTGGATTAACAGAAAATATGCAATATGCATCATAACAAAATTAGACAGGTGCATAAATGTGGGCACCTCAACAGAGATATGACATCAATACTTAGTTGAGCCTCCTTTTGTAAATCTAACAGCCTCTAGACGCTGTCCTCCTATAGCCTTTGATGAGGGTCTGGAGTCTGGATGGAGGTATTTCTGACCATTCTTCATACAAAATCTCTCCAGTTCAGTTCAATTTGATGGACAGCCTGCTTCAAATCATCCCATAGATTTTCGATGATATTCAAGTCAGGGGACTGTGACGGCCATTCCAGAAAATTGTACTTCTCCTTCTGCATGAACGCCTTTGTAGATTTCGAACTGTGTTTTGGGTCATTGTCTTGTTGGAATATCCAACCCCTGCGTAACTTCAACTTTGTGACTGATGCTTGAACATTATCCTGAAGAATTGTCGATATTGGGTTGAATTCATCTGACCCTCGACTTTAAACAAGGGCCCCAGTCCCTGAACTAGCCACACAGCCCCACAGCATGATGGAACCTCACCAAATGTGACAGTAAGTAGCAGGTGTTTTTCTTGGAATGAGGTGTTCTTCTTCCGCCATGCAAAGTGCTTTTTGTTTTGACCAAATAACTCAATTTTTGTCTCATCAGTCCAAAGCACTTTGTTCCAAAATGAATCTGGCTTGTCTAAATGAGCATTGGCATACAACAAGCGACTCTGTTTGTGACGTGAGTGCAGAAAGGGCTTCTTTCTCATCACCCTGCCATACAGATGTTCTTTGTGCAAATTGCGCTGAATTGTAGAACGATGTACAGATACACCATCTGCAGCAAGATGTTGTTGCAGGTCTTCGGAGGTGATCTGTGGGTTGTCTGTAACCATTCTCACAATCCTGCTCATATGCCGCGCCTGGATTTTTCTTGGCCTGCCAGACCTGCTGGGTTTAACAGCAACTGTGCCTGTGGCCTTCCATTTCCTGATTCCATTCCTTACAGTTGAAACTGACAGTTTTAAACCTCTGAGATGGCTTTTTGTAGCCTTCCCCTAAACCAGGAGACTCAACAATCTTTGTTTTCAGATCTTTTGGAGTTGCTTTGAGGATCCCATGCTGTCACTCTTCAGAGGAGAGTCAAAGGGAAGGAAGTACAACTTGGAATTGACCACCTTAAATACCTTTATATCTCATGACGGACACACCTGTCTATGAAGTTCAAGGCTTAACAAGCTCATCACACCAAGTAATCAGCATTGAGCAGTGACAGGCATTCAAATCAGCACAATGACAAGGGGACCCACATTTGTGCACAGCCAGTTTTTCACATTTGATTTAATTTCATACAACTAAATACTGCTTCACTAAAAATCTTTGTTTAGAAAACACCGCAGTACTTAGATGTTCTTAGGAAATGACAGACATACCACTGTTATCTTTTTTGTTGAAAGGAGAGTCAATTATTATGCAGGCTGAGAGGAGGTCCCAAACTTTTCATATGACTGTATATATTAAGGGCGGCACGGTGGTAGCACTGCTGCCTCGCAGTTGGGAGACCTGGGGACCTGGGTTCGCTTCCCGGGTCCTCCCTGTGTGGAGTTTGCATGTTCTCCCTGTGTCTGTGTGGGTTTTCTCCAGGCACTCCGGTTTCCTCCCACAGTCCAAAGACATGCAGGTTAGGTGGATTGGCGGTTCTAAATTGGCCCTAGTGTGTGCTTGGTGTGTTTGTGTGTGTCCTGCGGTGGGTTGGCACCCTGCCCGGGATTGGTTCCTGCCTTGTGCCCTGTGTTGGCTGGGATTAGCTCCAGCAGACCCCCGTGACCCTGTGTTCGGATTCAGCGGGTTGGAAAATGGATGGATGGATGTATATATTAAATATAGCAGCGACCCCAGCACTGACCCCTGCTGGTCACCACTCTTAATGCCACCCAGTTCTGGTGAGGGTCCTCACACCATCACCCTCCACTTCCTGTGTCTGAGCCAATTCTGCACCCATCGACACACCCCACCCTGAACTGCCATTTCTTTTAGTTTGATGCCCACCCTCTCATGTGGCACCTCATCAAAGGCTTTCTGAATGTCAAGATAAATAATCTCATCTGCTCCTCTCTGATCATATCCTTTAGCATGCATGACAATGTCTCTTAAGGAGACTTTTTCTTAATAAACTCCAGGCTCAGCCAGCCAATGACATCACTCTGTTTGACTTATAACTTCAGCATTGTTACGACATTCTCCATAAGATCACATATGCAAGAACGTGATCATTTAAACTCAACCACTTGAGTAAAACAGCCTAGATCTAATCGTCTGTACATTGATGATAGCAATTTAATGTGCGGCAATTAAGGAATTATGCTGCAAATGAGCAGTTTTCATCCATTGTAAATGAGAACCTTCTTGCTTGACAACACTGCAGTTTCCAGGAAACAGATGCATCTGTAACAACGTCCACGTGTAATTTGCGCAAATATCTGTTTGATGTGGCAGGAGCGGCAAACTTTCAAATGTAAAAAAATGTAACACGTGGTGCTGCGCACAGTTCATAAAGAATTTGTATTCAGTTTAGTTTACATAAAGTCTGTCCTTCTATTTTGTGGACAAAATACTGGAACATTAATAGGGTTTTTAAATAAGGATATTTAATCCAGGCATTTAAAAATCCTCAAAGGCATTGATAAAGGAGATCCAGCAACATTCTGTGAATCGCAAACTTGAGGACACCTAGTGGAGATTAAGGGGAAGTGCATTAAAAGAGTTGTGGGACTCTGGAAAAAACTACCGAGACATGGAGATGAAGCAGAAACCTCGACAACTGTTAAGAAGAATCCGTAGGAGACATTGGGACAGCTTAGCTATGAGCTAAACAAATGGGCTCGAAGGACTGAATGGTCTCCTGTCATTTCTCATATCTTATGTTCTAGAGAAGCAGCAGGCTGGATGAGACTAAACACTTCAATGGCAGTGAGGTGGGCGGGGCTAGTCACTTGAGTGCCAGCAAGGTGGGCAGGGCTTCATGCTTGAGTGGCAGCCAATTGGATGGGGCTTCATGCATGAATAAAGTACAGAGTCATGTAGCTGAATTTGAAACGTTGAAAACTTTAAAGAAGAGGTAGTGGGACAGCTTAGTAATTAGCTAAACAAAAGGGCTTGATGGACTGAATGGTCTCCTCTTGTCTGTCAAATGTCTTATGTTCTAGAGAAGCAGCAGGCTGGATGAGACTAAACACTTCAATGGTAGTGAGGTAGGCGGGGCTAGTCACATGAGTGGCAGCAAGGTGGGCAGGGCTTCATGCTTGAGTGGCAGCCAATTGGATATGGCTTCATGCAAGAATATAGAAACCTTAAAAATATTTAAGAAAAATCTGAAGGAGACATTGAGACAGCTTAGTTATGAGCAAAACAAAAATGGGCTTGATGGACTGAATGGACTCCTCTCGTCTGTCAAATGTCTTATGTTGTTATGCTGAGAAATTAATTCATGCGTTACTTCAAGTAGGATTAATGACTGCAATTCTTTAATCATGGCCTATTCAAATAATTTTTATGCAGCTTCATACAAGGATCATTACAAGGACCAGAAAGTTTGACCACATAACCCCTGTTCTTAAGTCATTATACTGGCTTCCAGTTAAGCTTAGGACTATTTCAAGATCCTCAGTTTAACATATAAAGCCTTAAAGACCCTGCTTACCTATCTGAAATTATCATTACTTGCAAGCTATAGTGTTCGTGAAGATCTCAAGATGTCAACCTATTAAAGATTCCAAGGATTCATTAAAATGACAGTGGGAGGTCAAGCTTTTAGTTACAGGGCCCCAAAGCTGTGGAACGATTTGCCTGATAATATAGGAGATGGCTATTTGGTTTCGGCTTCTTTAGGCCACATCCACACTGGTATGCTTTTGTTAAAAAATCAGATATTAGTCTCTATTTTCATCTTTTTCAATACACTATGCCAGGGTTTTTAACACCTAAACATGGAGACTTTTAAAAATGCTCCCCAGAGTCGTATATTTCAGAAAACGCAAGCCGAGTGTTTCAATGTGAATTGGTGAAACCAAAAGAGTTTTGAAAACACAGACTCAAATCTGTCTATCTATCTATTATATAGTGCCTTTCCTATCTATCTATCTATCTATCTATCTATCTATCTATCTATTATATAGTGCCTTTCCTATATATCTATCTATCTATTGTGGCAAAGGCGCACAACGGACTGACAACGGAGGCACGTGTAAAATAAACTAAAATAACTTTTTATTTTTTCTTCAGCTGTGGGGCACGTCTTCCCCGTGTCCCACAGCCCCTACACCGTCCCAAAAACACCCCAAAAGAAACTCACCACAACACACAAAAGCACAAAGCAAAACACCACTACAAAACACTCTTCTTTGTCCTTCACTCCTCCAAGGCAGCTTTTTTTGTCCTCCTCCTCCTCCTCCTCCCAACTCTGGTGCCTCGAGTAGTGGCTGCAGGCTCCTTTTATAGCCCTCCCAGAAGTGCTCCAGGTGGTAACTGGCCTAATTAGGCTGCATTCCAGCACACATGGGCTTGTTAAGCCATGCAGGCTCTTCCGGGTGGTGGTCACAGAGCCCAACAGGTCTGAGCCCTGAAGTCCCACACCTGTGGCCCCAATGTACCCCAGGAAGACTGCCACCATGCCTGTTATATAGTGCCTTTCACATCTATCTATCTATCTATCTATCTATCTATCTATCTATCTATCTATCTATCTATCTATCTATCTATCTATCTATCTATCTATCTATCTATCTATCTATCTATCTATCTATCTATGAGGGCAATCACAAACGTAAGGTCTCCAAAGCAGTGGGGATGTAGAGAAACTGTTCGTACGGCTGTTGGCCACTCTGTTGTGATTGGTGCTTCCTCCACTCCCAAACAAGCATGTGCGGGAGATGCTCAATCTTGGCTTGGCAGCCCTTGAAAATGGAGCTCCCGTTGAACGCTACCGCCAAGTACGAAGTTCGCGCAGGAGACTGTCAATTTCTGACGAGACAGTCGCGAAGGTTGAGGAAAACATGCGTGAAGATCGTCGGTTGGAACTTCCTCAATATAGTCCAGACTTGGCACCCAGTGACTACCACCTGTTCCCTAAGTTGAAAGAACATTTGTCCGGAAGGCGATTCTGCTCCGATGAAGAGGTGAAAGATGAGGTTCAATGCTTCCTGAAGGACATGGCGGCGAGCTGGTATGACATGGGCATTCTAAAACTACCACAGCATCTACAAAAATGCATCAACCGAAATGGCGATTATGTAGAAAAATAAATAAGTCTTTAACCTTTAAAATGATGTAAACATTATAGAAAATAAACGGTTGTTTGTATTTCTAATAAAATAGGAGACCTTACTTTTGGGATTGCCCTCGTATCTATTATAGTGCCTCTCATATCTATCTATCTATCTATCTATCTATCTATATCTATCTATCTATAGTGCCTTTCATATCATATCTATCTATCTATCTATCTATCTATCTATCTATCTATTATACAGTGCCTTTCATATCTATCTATCTATCTATCTATCTATCTATCTATCTATCTATCTATCTATCTATCTATCTATCTATCTATTATACAGTGCCTTTCATATCTATCTATCTATCTATCTATCTATCTATCTATCTATCTATCTATCTATCTATCTATCTATCTATTATACAGTGCCTTTCATATCTATCTATCTATCTATCTATCTATCTATCTATCTATCTATCTATCTATCTATCTATCTATCTATCTATCTATCTATCTATCTATCTATTATTATACAGTGCCTTTCATCTATCTATCTATCTATCTATCTATCTATCTATCTATCTATCTATCTATCTATCTATTATTATACAGTGCCTTTCATATCTATCTATCTATCTATCTATCTATCTATCTATCTATCTATCTATCTATCTATCTATCTATCTATCTATCTATTATACAGTGCCTTTCATATCTATCTATCTATCTATCTATCTATCTATCTATCTATCTATCTATCTATCTATCTATCCCCAGTTCAGAGTGAAGGCTATGAAGCAGAGTCAGTGAACCCTTACGGTGGACTCCCAAATGAAGGGGTCCGTACCCTCCTCATGTCTTTAACATGCCCTTTAAGTTACCCGCCTTGTCACCCAAGAGGCTATTATTGTGGTGTATTTGTCTACTGTTGCCATGCCAACGCCCATTCCTTTTTCTTTTCTCTTTCTTTTCTCTTCTTCTTTTTTCCCTCCTGTCCATCAACCCCATCCCTCGACGTCACCCGCTCTATTTTTTCATCTCTGCTCCCTTGTATGTTATTTGCCAAGAAACAAAGTGAAGAAATTGCTTTCTTCTCTCAATTTATTTTCTGACTGTCTTTGAACCCTGTTTCAAAGGAATTGGCGGGACAGGTGTAATTGCATTTGGCATTTCTAAGCACTATTTTATTATCAAGATGAAATCATCCACTCAGCATCTAATCCTCTCAAAGCAAGGCTTTTGCATCACAGGGGAAGTCACCAACAAGGAAATTAATTTAATGAACAAGTGTTATTGTGTACTTCAAGGCATAGGTCTGACAAGGCCGCCATGTCGCTCTCAGGCATTGTTACGTGTTGCTTAAACTAATGATGCTGGGGCACAGCTGTAAAATGATGTAGCGCCTTACAGATCTGCAATACAAATATCTGTTATTTATTTTAAAAATTGCTAATGCTGTCACAATACTTGTATGCAGTAGATTCAGAAAGATCTCAGACCCCTACACTTGCTGCACAGTTTATTGTGTTGTAGATTTCATTTTACATGGATACCATCAATTTTTTCAGAAAGGTTTAGAAATATATTAAACATGAAAAACTGAAATCTCTTATTCTTGAAGTATTCAATCTCGTTGCTTTAATTCTCCTTGGGATGTTTCTAGAACATGATAGGAGACCACCTGTGGGCAACTGAATTGATTTCACATCACATGCCAAGGTAGACGTCTAACTCTGTGGTTAGAAAGTCCAACAATTCACACTGCTCCTCAGGATGAAAAAAACCAAGCCATGTCATCCAAGAAATTCTCTGCAGACCTTCTTCTTCTTCTTTCGGCTGCTCCCGTTAGGGGTTGCAACAGCGGATCATCTTAATCCATATCTTTCTGTCCTCTGCATCTTGTTCTGCTACACCCATCACCTGCATGTCCTCTCTCACCACATCCATAAACCTTCACTTAGGCCTTCCTCTTTTCCTCTTCTCTGGCAGCTCTATCCTTAGCAATCCTTAGCTCTATCCTCTATCCAGACAAATGCAATCAAATTGTGGTGATGCATCCATCAGAGCAAGGGGATAAAACCATTTCTGAAGCTTTGAGTGTTTCCATGAACACAATGGCCTCAATAATTGTGAGCTGGAAGACGTTTGGAACCACCAGGACTCTTCATAGAATTGACCATAATGACAAGTGAGTAACTGAGGTGACCAAGAACCCAATGATCACACTAACAAAGCGTCAGAAGCTCTCTGCTGAGATGGGAGAACCTGTCGGAAGGATGGTCATCTCAGCAGCACTCCATCAATGAGACCTTTGTGGTAGAGTGGCCAGATGATGGCCACTCACAAGGAAAAGGCATATGGCAGCTGGAAGGACTCTGAGAGCTTGAGAAGAAAAAATCTCAGGTCTGATGAGACAAACATTTGGGCAAAATACCGAGCACTTTCACTTGTAATGACCAGACACGGTTTATCACCTACAGTATCGATCTATCGATTATATAGTGAATTGGGTGTGAATCTCCCCTTGGGATTATAAAGTATCTATCTATCTATCTATCTATCATATAGTTCCTTTTCTATCTATCTATCTATCTATCTATCTATCTATCTATCTATCTATCTATCTATCTATCTATCTATCTATCAGCAGTGTGTCTGTCTGCAGAGAGAGTGTCGACCTCGTCGCGAGGTTTACTTACCTCGGCAGTGACATTCATGACGATTACCCAAGGGTGATCCTCATTGTTGAGGACCTGAGTGGCTGGACCAGGCCAAGGGGATGCCCATATAACACCTGGCTGAGGCAGATAGACAGTCGTATCTGGAGGGGAAGACTGGACCGCACATCTGCCTGGGGGGTTGCCAACTGGGATCCCGAGCTGTTTCGTTGTGTGGTGGGTACCGGCAACGTGCTGTACCAGTGCATGCCCCACAACCTGACCTGACCTGCACTGATTATGGGTTAATGGAAGTAAATTCCATCCATCCATCCATTTTCCAACCCGCTGAATCCGAACACAGGGTCACGGGGGTCTGCCGGAGCCAATCCCAGCCAACACAGGGCACAAGGCAGGGAACCAATCCTGGGCAAGTTTGCCAACCCACCGCAGGACACACACAAACACACCCACACACCAAGCACACACTAGGGCCAATTTAAAATTGCCAATCCACCTAACCTGCATGTCTTTGGACTGTGGGAGGAAACCGGAGCGCCCGGAGGAAACCCACGCAGACACGGGGAGAACATGCAAACTCCACGCAGGGAGGACCCGGGAAGCGAACCCAGGTCCCCAGATCTCCCAACTGCGAGGCAGCAGCGCTACCCACTGCGCCACCGTGCCGCCCTGGAAGTAAATTGATTGGCAAAAATGTTGAATTTATCTATTTAAAATTAAACCTACAACATAATAAAGTATGCAGAAAGTGAAGGGGTCTGATTACTTGAATCCTCTGTTAGTAGTGTCTATTGAATCGTTTTCTTATGTTTTATAAATATGTTTAGTCACACTCCATTTTCTTTCTTTCTAATCTTGTTATTATCTAGGAGAAACCAAAAAGATATTAATGAGGTGTCTTTTAGGATTTTTCATTCCTATGGGGAATTTTCATGTTCTCCCTGTCTCCGTACTGATTGTGCCTCCAGTAAGCTCTAAGTTGGCCATCAGAATGTGACTGTGCCCTGTAAAGGACTGGCATAAAGCTTCTGAGATCCATTTCTGTGAGGCTTTGAAATGGAAGATGTGGCTTCAGAAAACAGATGAACTGATTAGAAACTGAGCAATTATTCCAACGCTTCATATTTTTTAGAGATATTAATTTAGTGCTTATTTGGAAACTCTACTTGCAATATGTGCGGTGCGTATCCTATTGAGACCCACAAGGCTCACTGCTCATATGTGCCTATTTCACTCATAAGGAAATCATCTGATATTATCTGGCTGCATAATAACACAAAATAAAAAAGAATGTCCTCTCATCTTTCTTATATTTAATCACATGGCACTACAGTTTCTCAGAATACATTGCATAATGTAGCACTCCAACACTGTGCCGCGTTCATAATAATTCCAAAGGGTCTCTAGATCAGAGTCCATGATGTGTATTCTTCCCAGTGCAAGTTCTGAAGCAATGAAGTGTTGCAGAGGTGTGGGAAAGAAAATGAAACATTGCCATCTAGTGGCCGAGGTACAAACTAACGGTTTTGCCAAATATTTTAGTCTCAAGCAGGGGGTTCTCGAAGTCATTAATAATAATAATAATTCATTACATTTATATAGCGCTTTTCTCAGTACTCAAAGCGCTATCCACACAGGGAGGAACCGGGAAGCGAACCCACAACCTTCCACAGTCTCCTTACTGCAGAGCAGCAGCACTACCACTCCACCACCTGTCGAAGTCGGAAGTCGGTCCTGGGGACCCACCGTGGCTGCAGGTTTTTGTTCAAAGTAGCTTCTATTTTAAATTGGACTCCCGGGCCAATTAAGTGAGTTGTTATTGTTGAGAATTTTGATGAAGGATCAATGCGCTACATTAGGAGATTTTGTGCTCTTAGCTATGAAAAGTCTAGGCCTGAAACAACTTGAAAAGGACGCCATTTATTTTGTTAGAGAGGCCTCTTGCCTGCCTGTCCTTCTTAATTGCCTTGTTTTGAGTTTCTGTGAGTCGAGCTGTGAGACGAGGTCATCATGTGCGCTCTGAGGAAGCAAGCAGGCAAACTTTGTTTTGAAAAATGCAGGAGCCGAGCTTTCTTACTGATAGAAGACGAAACAAACGGCATATGCAAGGCTTTTGCCCGTGTGAGTAAAGGATAAGCTCTTAAGCTAGCGTATAAATCATATAAGCAATTAAATGGCATTTAGAAGCACTAGAGCTCATCAATACCATCCATCCATTTTCCAACCCGCTGAATCCGAACACAGGATCACGGGGGTCTGCTGGGGCCAATCCCAGCCAACACAGGGCACAAGGCAGGAACCAATCCCGGGCAGGGTGCCAACCCACCGCAGTCATCAATACCTTAGGCAATAAAATTAAAATACAATGTATTATGATGTTAATTAGTTTGAACACTATAGGGGTTTAAGAGTTGATTGTTGAAAGTTAGGGGACTTTTTCCTGAACGTGTGCCGTGACGTAAGCAGTAGCTTGGCCTCTGTCAGACCACCGGACGGCTGGGTGCCATGACTTAACAGTGCTGCTGTCTGCGTTCATGGGCTTTTATATTAGCACACATGTATATGTTTTACAGTAGCATTTAAGTTTATCCATCCATCCATTTTCCAATCCGAACACAGGGTCACGGGGGTCTGCTGGAGCCAATCCCAGCCAACACAGGGCACAAGGCAGGAACCAATCCCAGGCAGGGTGCCAACCCACCGCAGGACACACACCCACACACTAGGGACAATTTAGGATCGCCAATGCACCTAACCTGCATGTCTTTGGACTGTGGGAGGAAACCTACGCAGACACGGGGAGAACCCGGGAAGTGAAGCAGAGCTACCACTGCACCACCGTGCCGCCCCCATTCAAGTTTATATTGTGTGGAAATACTTCGTAAATAAATAGAAAAAAAAGAAGCTCCACAAAAGAAGAAGTTTTTGGGGACCGTCCCCATATATTGTCCAATGGACAAAATAAAGCAAGAAAACGTTGCAGTGATCAAAAGTACTTGTAATTGTAGCAGTTGATAAGTGACATGAAACAAAATGGCGTTTATATACAGTATAGGAAATGGAGGCAGGAAGTTGTTGGCAGGAACTGACGTCGAAAACAGGAACCGGAAGGGACACCTTCTTTGACAGAACCGGAAGTGATGTCATCAGATGTGGCCGGAAGAGATGTCTATGGCGGCCATTTTGGAACCCAGAATTGGAGGGTCATATTTTTCTTCTGTTTTCCTGGTGGGAGATTAAGACATTTGGGTAAGTACCACGTGACAACCCCTTCTCTCATGATGTTTCACTCACCGTTAGGCTTTTTTGACTGCCTCCTAAGCGCACGGGTGTGACAATGGCAATGTTTCTTTATGCAGCTTAGTCAATCAGTCAGTCATTTTCCAACCCGCTATATCCTAACACAGGGTCACGGGGGTCTGCTGGAGCCAATCCCAGCCAACACAGAGCGCAAGGCAGGAACAAATCCCCGGGCAGGGCGCCAACCCACCGCAGGGCACACACACCCACACACTAGGGACAATTTAGGATCGCCAATGCAGTCTTTGGAATGTGGGAGGAAACCCACGCAGACACGGGGAGAACATGCAAAGTCGAACCCAGGTCTCCTTACTGCGAGGCACCAGCGCTACCACTATGCCACCATGCCGCCCCAGACAAAGTGTACAACCCCTAACATATATAAAAATGTGTTCTTAGTGCATTACTTAATACTGTGCTATGCATGCTTTAAATATAAGTTCAATTTTGGTGTACTTTCATGCACTATTATTAAGTTCATTTAAGTGTATTTTACTGCACTTCTGGGATATAATATACAAAAAGTATGCTATATATGAGTTGTAAATACATTTGAAATATATCACAAATAAGTTTTCAATGTATTATCCTTGCATTTTGATTGAAATATAAATATATTTCCTACATATTATAAGTGTATTTACAAGTCTCTAAAATGTGGATTCAAATATACTTCAAGTAGAAACAAAGTTCATTTATGAAAGTACAGAAATAATAAAAAAAAAAGTGTATTTAAGCATAATTAAGCACATCTTAGTAATTTCCAACCCGCTATAACCAAACACAGGGTCACGGGGGATCGCTGGAGCCAATCCCAACCAACACAGGGCGCAAGGCAGGAACAAATCCTGGGTAGGGAGCCAGCCCCCCACAGGGCACACACACACACACACACACTAGGATCACCAATCCACCTAACCTGCATGTCTTTGGACTGTGGGAGGAATCCCACACAGACACGGGGAGAACATGCAAACTCCACGCAGGGAGGACCCAGGAAGTGAACCCAGGCCTCCTAACTGTGAGGCAGTAGCGCTACCACTGCGCCACCATGCTGCCCATGCAGCTTAGAGATAATAATAATAAGATACAGTAGCACATATGAGTGAGCTTAAAGAAATAATTGTTAAAGGTTTGTCTTTTTTCCTTCTTTCAAGAATGAAGCGCCATGTCAAGGTTCTTCGCAGCTCGGCCCTTATCAGTGAAGCTGTGCGCTGCCATTCACTGGCACAGTCGCCCATTATGTTAGCCTTAGCCTTACAGGATGCTAGTGCAACAAGCAGTCATTTATCAAATTATTAATTAGGTAGTCTGGGTGTTCATACATGGGTCCTTCTGATCTCAACTTAATTGTTAAGAATTGAATATTTAAGAATTGATGAACAACTGAAAGGCCATCGATCTTAACAGCTCAGGATTAGGCCATGAGAATGAAGGGAGGGGTAATCAGGTGATGCTTATTGCCAGATGGCAAATATGTCCTGCCGGCAAAAATATTGTTATGAGAAGGTTTAGCGGGAAGAAGACTATTATGGGGATGTCTTCAGGGGCAAAAATATTGTTATGAGAAGGTCTGGAACACCAGGAGCCTCATGCATAACGCCGTGCATAGAATTCGCACTATAACATGGCGTAAGGACAAAAGCAGAAATGTGCGTACGCATAAAAAAAAATCCAGATGCAAAAATCTGTGCGTTTGCCAATTTCCACGTTCTTCCGCTCCATAAATCCCGGTCAGCGTGAAAAGTAACGCACGTGCACCAGCCTGCCGCCACTCCCCAAACTCCTCCTAGAATTATGCCTCTTTGAATATGCAAATCAATATAAATAGCTCTTAAGCTCAGCATTCTGTGAAAAAGCAATGGCAAAATCACCAGGGGGAAATAAAAGAATTTCAGCGAATACCAAGTGGAGGAAAAGAAAAATGAACTATTTGTTGGTTTAAACAGTGGTAGAAACAACGAAAGGAAGTTGATCGAGTGACATAGAGTGTCAGAGAAACTCGAAAGCTCAAGTTCGCAAAGTCGCACAGTGCCCGAAATAAAAAAGAAGTTGTCAGATATCAAAGTCTCCGTGAAAAGGCGAGACGTAGCCCACCGTCTGAGTGTCATATGAAAACTTATTAGGGTACAGAGAAAAAAAAATAGGCACACGGTGGGAAAAAAGATTGAAATGTCAATTTTAATCTCGAAATTTCCACTTTAATCACGTAGTTTATTTTGTCATTAAAGTAGAACATCATAACCTTCATCTTAAAATCATTTAATTTACTAGTTTCTCAAATCCTATCGTGACTAAAGTGGCACATTAAATGCTTTGTTTTGTACGTGTTCTTCTATGTGCTCTATGTGTGTGAATCACTACGTGCTTCTTAAACGGTTATTCTCTTCCTCCGACAGGACACAGAATCCATTACATTTGTGATATTACAGTTCTCTGAATAATTAAAATACTGAGATGAATACTTGATATCATTTTCATGATGATAGGAGTTAAAGCATGTTATTAAACATGGGAACACAGTGGCGCAGTGATTGTTCATGTCTCACGCAAGATGCTTGCTGGGCCGTGTGCGACCTTCGATGAAATCATTTATTGTAGCAGTACTGTCTCTTTCAAACGTACTAAGCCCCAATTCCTGTCCTTACTTTTCTTTCTCCAAATACCCAATCGCCACACAATCAGCTCTGTAATAGACGTTAAGCCATCTGTAAGCTTAGAATGCCAATTCTTCAAAACTTTTAAGGAATATCGAAATATCTTCGTAGTACGTGTTTAATTATTCTGTCCATCTATCCTTCCAGTGTTGCGCCAGCACCAACAAGAATACGGCACGAGGCAGGAACAATCCGTTAATGGAGTGCCAGCTCCTTGCTAGGGCTGCGGCACCATGTCCTCACATGTTTAATTATTAACAATATATTGATTATTAATTATTAAATAATATTGATTATTTAAATGAAGTTTAAGTTTTATCTGTATAATATAATAAACATAGTTTGCTGCATTTCATTTTAAAAATGATATCGTCATCATCTGTAAATACGTGTTTTATAAAGTGGCTCAGGTTGTGCAGTATTATAACTGTAGTGCAAGTTTACAGTGAGGTGATTGTACTTATAAGTACAAACAGTTCTACAAGGAGCACTTGATGGACTGATTGAGTGTGTTTAGAGTTCTTAAAGACTCTGCTTGTTTTTTCTGAGGTTTTTTTCCACAACATTATTTCCCAGATTTTGTGTTTTGGAAACAACACAGAAATTAGTATAGTTTAAAAAAATTAAAATGTACTCAGCAGTGATATGGGAATAATGTGTTTTTTTACTTATTAACAATATTTTCATCATGATATTCTTTCTATTTTCCCAGGTGTTCTAATTGTTTAATCAATCCATTATTTTCTAATTAGTGGGCCTAACACTAAAGTAGTCGCAGCCTTTGATTACTCAGTGCTATTTGCCAGTGTGTCTGCTCTGCTCATTTTTAATTGTCATTCATAAGATACAACGAAGGAAGCAAACTGCACTGAGAAAGGGCAAAATATAATGAAAGCAACAAAAGTGAGTTAAGCATTTAAGTCTATAGCAAAAATACAAATATTTCTAAATGTCTTATAAATGTAAACATCATGCCTCTGTGCTTTCTTAATGTGGAATAAGAAAAAAATACCAGCTAATTAATTGAGATCAGTGATTATGAATCTCATTGAAGCAAAAATCTGAAACAACAATGGGTTCCCAGGACCGACTTTGAGAACCCCTGGTCTGAAAAAAATAATCGGGAGTGGTCTCCCCTACATTTTCTCGTATACTCAGATGTGGGGATGGATATTTCAGGAGTAAATCGCAAGACAATGATTATATTTTTATATTACGTACATTAAAGAACCATCAACAACAAATCAAATCAAATTAATAATATAGTGAACAATTATTATATATAATTTGAATAAATCGGACTCTGCAGCTGCATGAATAAAAGGTAAACTACCACTTCCGGTTGGCAGAAATAGCCCAAAAGGTGACAGAAATCTACGTTTTGTACCTAATACTTGAATGCAAAATTTGGTTGACCGAAGTGAAAGCGCACTCAGGTTATCATGTTTATACACACACACACACAGACACAATTCCAAAAATGGTATTTTCAGACTTAGGGAGGTCTGAAACATCGAGATTAATCAAAATCTCAAAATTGAATTTTTGAAGGATTCCAATACTTTCCCTATACTTTGTATAAGAGAAAGTCGGGAAGGTCTAAAACGTTGAGATTTATCAAAATCTCGACATCGCGTCTTTAGACGATGTGGTGGATTGCCGGCATTTTACTCCGGCCCTCACCCCCAGGCCGCCAGGAGGAGCTCTCCGGACAGCAAAAACGTGCCCCGAGTTCCAACAGGGCCTCATGGACTTTGTAGTTTCTACACACAGCCCTGCTGGCGTCGCTGTAGGAGGGCTCGTGGGCTCTTATGTGCCCTATAACCCGGGAGTACGTCATGGTCACGTGACAGGAAGAAACAACATGCTCCCGGGTTGAAGAAAAAGACTGTTTACCCTGACCCGGAAGGAATAAGGAACTGTGGACTGTGGGACAGGAACACCTCTGGGTCAGGGTGTATAAAAGGACTCTGGGAAGCCCAGTACATTGAGCTGAGCTGGGAGGTAGGAGGGCGAAGTGTCTGGGCGAGGAGGATTGTATTGTTGAGAGTTTGATTAAGTATATGAGTAGTGTAGAGTGGATGGTGCTTTGCGCACGTGATAACTGTAAAATAAATAGTTACTGTACTTTCATCTGGTGTCTGGAGTGGTACCTGAGGGTCCAAGAGGTGGACAAAGGGCATATCTGCTACAACGATTATAATACTTTCCCTATACTTTGTATAAGAAAAAGTAATGAGTTACTGTTTTTTGTTGTTTTAATTATTTAAGAACTGCAGATCTGCATGTCTCTTACTTTTAATATAATGAATTTTGTATTTTTTTAGAAAGCATTTGCCCCCTTGGTGTATTTCTGAGTTACCTACAGTGTACTTTTGCCATGAAAAGCCAGACATTCTCTCATATCTCCCATCTATTACTTCTTCACCGTTGTGGATGCCAGCAGACGAATTTGGTCAGATCAGACCTCCTGAATCCCAGGTTCCTCCAGGCCTATGCAGAAATAAAGTGTCTGTTCTAGGTCTTCCCCTCTTCTCTAATTTTTGAATAGTAAATTGTAAACAAAAGTAATGCAGACTTGGAGGCGGGGTGGGGTGGGGGGGGGGGGGGTTCTTCATTTTATAAGATTAATACAGAGTGGCAGCTTTTTGCCAGCTTTTGAACCAACAGGGAAGGCAACAGGGACATCTGAATACAAATCTCTTCCAGATTATGCTATAAAACATGAAGGGATGAAAGGGTGGCATTTGGGGATAACGGAAAGTTGATAGAAATCTACATTTTGTACCTAATACTTGTATGCTAAATTTGGTTGGCCTAAGTGAAAGCGTACTCAAGTTATCGTGTTTACATTTTTTTTTGTTCTTTTTTTCACCTTATACAATTTCTTGTATTAGGAATTTGTTAGTTTTCGCATACCCCTTGGGTTTCAGAGCACAGGGTCAGCCATTGTACAGCGCCCCTGGAGCAATGTTTACATACACACAGACACACAGACATAATTTCAAAAATGGTATTTTCAGACTCAGGGAGGTCTAAAACGTCGAGATTCATCAAAATCTCGAAATCAGGCTTTTGGACAATTGCAATACTTTCCCTACGAGAAAGTAAATTGGACTCAAGGAGGTTGAAAACATCGCGATTCATCAAAATCTTGAGGTTGAATTTTTGAACGATTACAATTCTTCGACATCTAAAACATCGAGATTCATCAAAATCTCGACATCGAATTTTTGGACTATAACAACAGGGCCATCTTAACAGCATTATAGGCCCATGGGCAAAGCAGTGCACTGGGACCCCTACCTACACAACCACTCAGCAAGTCACAACATACATAGATTAGTATGGGGGCCCCCTATGCTCTTGGGGTCCCTGGGAAACTGACCAGCATGCCCTTGTATTAAGACGGCCCTGGATTCCAATACAGTGGAACCTCGGTTTGCAAGGATAATTCATTCCGGAAACGTGCTCATAGTCCAAAGCACTCGTATATCAAAGTGAATTTCCCCATAAGAAATAATGGAATCTCAGATGATTTGTTCCACAACCCAAAACTATTCATATAAAAATGATTAATACAAAATATAAAGTAAAAATACATAAAACAAATTAACCTGCACTTTACCTTTAAAAAGAATCATGGCTGGTGTGATTGAGTTTCTAAACTCTTGTGGGATTCCACCCAACGGGACGACACGCTGAAGAGCGTCCCAAAGCAATCGCAGTCTCCCAGCGCTGTAGCAGTTCTCCGTAAAAGCGAATCCGAAAAGATTGCAGACATGTTATAAGCGCCTGCCGTCAATGGGTGATACAAGGAACAAGGAACATTATAAATGCACAGGGCACTGCCTGACTGCTGTGTCTGTGTATAAATAACCTCGCTGTTGCTGTTTCAAGCTGAATAAAGCTGGTGTTGCTAAAGTACTGAGACTCAGCTTCGTGTTTTAGGGTGCAAGACGGGGACTCGCACGTCACAGCACAGACGCACGTGCAAGCACATACACACACACACAAGAGCGCGCGCACAGTCACAATGCTAATGCTGTAGTAAACACTATACGCTCGTACGGATGTTGACTATATGAGTGAGGCACGCCGACTCAGACGGAGAATAGGAGACGATTGCCCACAATCCCGCAGTGAGAGAGAGAGATGAGCCATCAGCTCAGTTGTGATCACATGACGCTCAGCAGACAAACTACTTGTACTGCAAGACCTTGCTCGTTTATCAAGTGAAAATTTATTAAAAATTTTTGCTCGTCTTGCAAAACACTCGTAAACCAAGTTACTCGCAAACTGAGGTTCCACTGTACTTTCCCTCTACTTCGTTTACGAGAAAGTCAGGGAAGTCTAAAATGTCGAGATTCATCATTTGGACGATTACAATACTGAAAGTAAAAAGGCCGACTTTTAGGATTTGCAATTTAATTGATGTTTATATTCACTAAAGTGATTTATTATAGCTAATGGGCTTTAGAAGCAGATTCCCTTTTTCTGTCCTTTCAGTTATAAAAATTGAAGAAAACTCACTGAGAAATGGAAACCCATGCACTGCATTACCAAAGGAGCTATTTAAATAAAACTTCTTCTTCTTCTTCTTCCTCTTCTTCTTCTTCTTCTTCTTCTTCTTCTTCTTCTTCTTCTTCTTATTATTATTATTATTAATAAAAGTTTGTGAACACCTGAACATTACACCTACAATAAGCTTGTTGGACACCATTGGCATTAATGTGGAGTTGCTAACCCACTCCCCGCGTTGAAGCTCTAACAGCCTTTTGTCTTCTCGGAAGTCTTTACAAAGTCTGTGGAGTTTGTTGGGTGGGAACAGGGCTGGCGCCACCTTTAAGGCGAATTAGGCATTCACCTAGGACGTAGATCATAAGGGAAGCACACTAATAACCTTGGCCTAGGGCACAAAATAAATTAGCACCGGCACTGGGTGGGAAATAGATCATAAGAAATTGGACAAATAGAAGGAGCAAGCGTAACTTGGAGGAACAATTTGGCTTTGTTATACACCCTCGGCAGAGTTTGTGAATGTCTGAGCAATGGTTCAATGACTTAGACTATGCCGACGATATAGCACTTTTGGAGATGGACCTTGAGAGATCACAGAAACAGATAGAGAAAACGTGCCAAATAGCCAATTACCGTATATACTCACATATAAGTCGGGTCTTGAAACCCAAAAAATCGTTCATAAAATCAGACCCCGACTTATACGCCTGTTCAAAAATGCAACACTTCATTTTGTTTTTTTTACATCTTCTTGCCTCCTCCAATCTCGCATCAATTTCTCGAACGCATAGAATTTTGTTGCTGCAGTGCAGTTTCCAATTTCTTTCGCTACTTCAACAACATTTAATTTGAAACCAGCTTCATATTTTCTTCTGATCAAACGCTCCTTTGTAGATAAGGGATGCTCTTACGTTAAAAGTGTATGAGGGTGTGAGATACAAAAAACACAAATCAGTGCAAACGTCGCTTTGGAATAGTTCGGGTATCACTGTGTGGTAATGTAGGCACGAGAGAGAGAGAGAGGTTAGGAGCACACGCTGATACAGCGCATTGCCGCACCCACATAGAAATAAAAAGTTGTGCATGTCTGACATGACATGATGATGATGATATACTGTGCAAAAGTGTTAGGCACTTGTGAAAAAAAAAAAAAAAATAATAATAATAATAATAATAATAATGATGATATACTGTGCGGCGGCACGGTGGCGCAGTGGGTAGCGCTGCTGCCTCACAGTTGGGAGACCTGGGGACCTGGGTTCGCTTCCCATGTCCTCCCTACGTGGAGTTTGCATGTTCTCCCCGTGTCTGCATGGGTTTCCTCCGGGCGCTCCAGTTTCCTCCCACAGTCCAAAGACATGCAGGTTAGGTGGAGTGGCGATTCTAAATTGGCCCTAGTGTGTGCTTGGTGTGTGGGTGTGTTTGTGTGTGTCCTGCGGTGGGTTGGCACCCTGCCCGGGATTGGTTCCTGCCTTGTGCCCTGTGTTGGCTGGGATTGGCTCCAGCAGACTTCCGTGATCTGTGTTCAGATTCAGCGGGTTGGAAAATGGATGGATGGATGGATATACTGTGCAAATGTGTTAGGCACTTGTGAGAAAATAATGAAATAATAATAATGACAATGATGATGACGATGATGATGATGATAATGATACATTTATATAGAGTACTGTAAAAAAGTCATAGGCACCTGTGGAAAAATAATAATAATAATAAAATGATGATAAATGTATATACAGTACTGTGCAAAAGTGTTAGGCACTTGTGAAATAATAATAATAATAATGACGATGATGATGATGGCGATGATGATGATTTACTGTGCAAAAGTGTTAGGCATTTGTGAAAAAATAATAATGAAATAATAATAGTAATAATAATAATAATTCTTTACATTTGTATAGCACTTTGTCACTACTCAAAGCACTTTACATAGTGAATGAGGGGCCGCTTCCACCTAAATGATGCGACGGCAGCCATTTTGTGCCAGTATGCTTACCACACATTAGCTGTTAGGTAGGTGAAGTAGTGAGAGATAATTAGTCAATCAGAGACAGGGATGACTAGAATGACTAGGTCATGTGGGCCAATTTACCATGGACATTAGGATACCTCGTACTCTTTACAATGGATACCCAGGGATCTTTTATGACCACAGGCTAGTCAGGATCTCAGTTTTACGTCTCATCTGAAGGACTATGGCATTTTACAGCACAGTGAACTCGTCACTGCATTGGGGCATTGAGATCTACACACAGCCCTCAGAGTAAGCGCCCCCTGCTGGCCTCACCAATGCCTCTTCTAGTATCAGCCCAAGCTTTTCCTGGTTGGTCTTCCATCCAAGTGCTGGCTGGGCCCGAACATTTTGGGACTATCTCTAGTGTATGTCTAATGAAATCTCTCCTAAGGACACCTGAAGTGATTAAACTTAATCACAGTTAAAGGACTACCCCGATCTTTATTAGGCAAGCTGGGAACTGAAGTCCGGTGTGGTTCATTTTGAATGCTCTCTGGTGTTTGGTGGCTACTGTAAATATTTTGCACTTTGTTTTTCTTTTTAATTCTGATTATTGGCTTTTGACTGTTTTGCTCTAAGATTTCAGATCTTCTTACAGATTGGGCTTTTTTGGAATATTTTTTGCTTTGGATTGCCTTGGATAACTCCTTTTGCTCTTTTGTTAATAATCTTCCTCTTTTATAAAGATTACTTGTGGACTTGTCTCTGCTCAAGCCTCCACTTCAGTAGTTTTTGTCCAGTAGCCCTAAAATCCCACAAATGCGCATTTCTTCCAGCTGACTGCCACCTCCGTCCCCTGTGGCCCCTTCACAAACACCCAATACAGGATCACATGATTGATCACTTGGTGCCCTTGTGACTTTGAGCTCAATGAACTGAACCCCTGCCAAAACTGTGATGACCTGCTGACCCCAAAAAAATGACTACACCAGAAATCTAAATTCTTAATGGCCATCAACTGTATAGGAGGGTTTTGTGATTGGTGTTATTTATTTAATGCATTTTTTTTTTACTTTCCTGAGGACTTTTTGGAACTCCTTGGTAGCTATTATGGGGGTTGAGGAACTCAAATCAAACATTTATTTGGTCCTATCTTGGTTCTTCCATTCTAAGATGTCATTTTTTGCCATTTTGAATATTGATGGGCAGTGCCATCTTGGTGATTTTTGCAGACCTCCCAGAAGTCCCCAGGAGTGTACTAGTGTGATGTCGCCCTATAAAGGGTCCTGTCTATTATATTTAGTATCCATATTTAAATAAAACTAAAGACTTCATGTGCATTTCTCAATATTTTCGTTCTTTGTGTTTTTTCACCTCGGCAGTGACATTCATGACTCTGGTGACTCTTCCTATGAAGTCAGTAGACAGATTGGGAGAGCATGGGGTGGTCATGAGGTCGCTGTAAAGGGATGTGTGGCACTCCCGATATCTCTGCAAAAGGATGAATGTCCAAGTCTTTAGAGTCCTGGTGCTCCCTGTTTGTGAGACATGGACGTTATCCAGTGACCTGAGATGAAGACTGGACTCCTTGTGTCTCTTTGGAGAATCCTTGGGTACCGCTGGTTTGACTTTGTGTTGCTCATGGAGTCCCAAATGAGGCACATGACCTGCATTGTGAGGGAGCGTCAGTTATGGCACTACGGCCATGTGGCACGATTACCCGAGGGTGATCCGCATTGTTGAGGACCCACGTGGCTGGACCAGGCCAAGGGGATGTCCACATAATACCAGACTGCGGCAGATAGATGGTAATTTCTGGAGGGTGGGCCTGGACCGCATGTCTGCCTGGGAGGGGGGTTGCCAAACGGGATCCCGAGCTGTTTCGTCGTGTTGTGGGTGCGGCAATGCACTGTAGCAGTGCCTACTCCCCAACATGACCTGACCTGACCTGTGTTTTAACTTTTTTACAATTCTGATTCTTGGCTCATGTTTTATGGCTTGGTGAAAGATCGGTTGGTCTCATTGGTTTCAACCCCAGCACTTACTCCATTTTGTTCCCAGTTTATCTTCTGATCCCTGTTCATCAGAACAAAAGTAATACAGGGCTTTTTCCCTTTTATAACGTGAGACTCATGGGTTTTCCGAGGAGGAAAATGAGAAAATGATGTTTCAGATCTTTGTTCCCCCGTTATCAATTTCATGTTTTAATTGAGACTCATTGATTGCTTTTTGTTTGCTTAACTGTGCCGCAGCTCATTGCCTAGCAACAAACTCCTTCTGGGTAAAATGGCGGAGCTGAAGCATATGAGATCTTCGATGAACAGCAAAAGAACATAAAATGTGAGTGCCTGACACGCAGAACTAAATGACACTTGGCCCCTAAATGTGTAGGACTGCGGGGCCAATCACGAAACGTTCTGTGCGTTACGAAGCAGAGGAACGTCTGCTTGGGAGAATCTGTGCTGCTCTTACGTACCTCCACATTTCAGGTTATCTGACATTCACAACCAGAGTGACGTGCAAATTACATTCAAGTATTTTTATCATTTCAACCAGTTAAAGCGTTGGGAGCAAAGAGAATGATATGTGGCCATATAGAAATTCAGCACTGGCGACTGAACCAGAAAATAAAATATCATATATATACTGTAGTGCTTTCTACAGAATCCCATCTCAAGGTGTATGGCTTTATTCATTTACAGTGCATCCGGAAAGTATTCACAGCGCATCACTTTTTCCACATTTTGTTATGTTACAGCATTATTCCAAAATGGATTAAATTCATTTTTTTCCTCAGAATTCTGCACACAACACCCCATAATGACAACGTGAAAAAAGTTTACTTGAGGTTTTTGCAAATTTATTAAAAATAAAAAAACTGAGAAATTCCATGTCCATAAGTATTCACAGCCTTTGCTCAATACTTTGTCGATGCACCTTTGGCAGCAATTCCAGCCTCAAGTCTTTTTGAATATGATGCCACAAGCTTGGCACACCTATCCTTGGCCAGTTTCGCCCATTCCTCTTTGCAGCACCTCTCAAGCTCCATCAGGTTGGATGGGAAGCGTCGGTGCACAGCCATTTTAAGATCTCTCCAGAGATGTTCAATCGGATTCAAGTCTGGGCTCTGGCTGGGCCACTCAAGGACATTCACAGAGTTGTCCTGAAGCCACTCCTTTGATATCTTGGCTGTGTGCTTAGGGTCGTTGTCCTGCTGAAAGATGGACCATCGCCCCAGTCTGAGGTCAAGAGTGCTCTGGAGCAGGTTTTCATCCAGGATGTCTCTGTACATTGCTTCAGTCACCTTTCCCTTTATCCTGACTACTCTCCTAGTTCCTGCCGCTGAAAAACATCCCCACAGCATGATGCTATGCTTCACTGTAGGGATGGTGCCTGGTTTCCTCCAAACATGACGCCTGGCATTCACACCAAAGAGTTCAATCTTTGTCTCATCAGACCAGAGAATTTTCTTTCTCATGGTCTGAGAGTCCTTCAGGTGCCTTTTGGCAAACTCCAGGTGGGCTGTCATGTGCCTTTTACTAAGGAGTGGCTTCCGTCTGGCCACTCTACCATACAGGCCTGATTGGTGGATTGCTGCAGAGATGGTTGTCCTTCTGGAAGGTTCTCCTCTCTCCACAGAGGACCTCTGGAGCTCTGACAGAGTGACTATCAGGTTCTTGGTCACCTCCCTGACTAAGGCCCTTCTCCCCCAATTGCTCAGTTTAGATGGCCGGCCAGCTCTAGGAAGAGTCCTGGTGGTTTCGAACTTCTTCCACTTACAGATGATGGAGGCCACTGTGCTCATTGGGACATTCAAAACAGCAGAAATGTTTCTGTAACCTTCCCCAGATTTGTGCCTCGAGACAATCCTGTCTCGGAGGTCTACAGACAATTCCTTTGACTTCATGCTTGGTTTGTGCTCTGACATGAACTGTCAACTGTAGGACCTTATATAGACAGGTGTGTGCCTTTCCAAATCATGTCCAGTCAACTGAATTTACCATAGGTGGACTCCAATGAAGCTGCAGAAACATCTCAAGGATGATCAGGGGAAACAGGATGCACCTGAGCTCAATTTGGAGCTTCATGGCAAAGGCTGTGAATACTTATGTACATGTGCTTTCTCAATTTTTTTGTTTTTAATAAATTTGCAAAAATCTCAAACTTTTTTTACATTGTCATTATGGGGTGTTGTGTGTAGAATTCTGAGGAAAAAATGAATTTAATCCATTTTGGAATAAGGCTGTAACATAACAAAATGTGGAAAAAGTGATGCGCTGTGAATACTTTCTGGATGCACTGTATATAAGGACCACTGTCACTTTATATGTTGTCACGTGTGTGCGCATAGGGGAGACATGGAGGGCTCTAGTGACTGCAGTTCTACAGCTGCCCCAGGGGCTGGCGCTGTGCCCTAATGCCTTTCTCTCATCCTCCCTCTGATTGACAGCTGGAACACCTCTGACATCACTTCTGCCCACATGGACCTGCCTCTTCCTGTCAGAAGCTCACAAAACAGGAAGCTCCGCCATCTTAGGACAGTTTTGTTTTGAACTCGTGTCTACAGAGAAGACTCTGCAAAAATTGCACATTTGTTTGAATGTTGCTGCAACCAATTTTACTGGGTGGCCGGCTTTTCACTGCAACTCTTTATTGTTGTCCTCTCTTTCTGTTACAATGTGTACAGAGGTCCAATGTTGTGGACTTCATGCATGTACTTTCTGGCTTCATACACTCACCTGCCACTTTATTAGGTACAATTGTTCAACTGTTTGTTAATGCAATTATGTTATCAGCCAATCACATGGCAGCAACTCAATGCATTTCGGCCTGTAGACATTGTGAAGACAATCTGATGAAGTTCAAGCCGAGCATCAGAATGGGGAAGAAAGATGACTGAAGTGACTTTGAATGTGACGTGGTTTTTGGTGCCAGATAGGCTGGGCTGAGTATTTCAGAAACTGCTGATCTACTGGGATTTTCACATACAGTCATCTCTAGGGTTTACAAAGAATGGTCCAAAAATGGAAAATATCCAGTGTGTGGCAGTTCTCCAGGTGAAAATGCCTTGCTGATGCCAGACGTCAAGGGAGAATGACCAGATTGGTTCAAGGTGATAACAGTAACAATGACCATTCGTTACAACTGAGGTATGCAGAAGAGCATCTCTGAACACACAACACACCAAACCTTAAAGCAGGTGGGCTACACCAGCAGAAGACCACACCAGGTGTCACTCCTGTCAGCTAAGCACAGGCAACTGAGGCTACAATTCCAACGGGCTCAGAAAAATTGGACAATAGAAGATTGGAAAAGCATTGCCTGGTCTGATGAGTCTTGATTTCTGCTGCAGCATTCAGATGGTAGGGTCAACAACATGAAAGCATGGATCTATCTGGCCTTGTATCAATGGTTCAGGCTTGTGGCAGTGGTGAAATGGTGTGAGAGATATTTTCTTGGCACACTTTGGGCCCCTTAGTACCAATTGAGCATCATTTACAGTCATATGAAAAAGTTTGTGAACCCCTCTTAATTCTTTGGATTTTTGTTTCTCATTGGCTGAGCTTTCAAAGTCGCAACTTCCATTTAATATCTGACATGCCTTATGGAAACAGTAGTATTTCAGCAGTGACATTAAGTTTATTGAATTAACAGAAAATATGCAATATGTATCATAACAGAATTAGACAGGTGCATAAATGTGGGCACCCCAACAGAGATATGACATCAATACTTAGTTGAGCCTCCTTTTGCTAATCTAACACCTCTAGACGTTGTCCTCCTATAGCCTTTGATGAGTGTCTGGATTCTGGATCAAGGTATTGCTGACCATTCTTCATACAAAATCTCTCCAGTTCAGTTCAATTTGATGGCATGCATTGAATGAGACGTAAAACCGAAGACCTATGTGGTCATTAAAGATCCCTGGGCATCATTCGCAAGAGTAGGGTGTCTCCTGATGTCCTGGCTAAATTGCCCACCACAGCTTAGTACATTCTGACCCCCTAATAATTCCCTGTCTCAAATTGATTAACAATTAATGTGTGGCAAAAAATAGCTGTTGTCACATAATCCTGATGGTTACTGCACATTAGTGGTGTTTGAAGTGGCTCCTCACTCACTATGTAAAGCATCTTGAGAAGTGAGAAAAACAGTAAATAAATGTAAACAATTATTATTATTATTATTATTATTATTATTATTATTATTATTTTTATCTGCAGTGGGCTGGCGCCCTGCCCGGGTTTGTTCCTGTCTTGTACCATGTGTTGGCTGGGATTGACTCCAGCAGACCCCCGTGACCCTGTGTTAGGATATAGTGGTTTGGATAATGGATGGATGGATTATTATTATTATTATTATTATTATTATTATTATTAGATAGATAGATAGATAGATAGATAGATACTTTATTAATCCCAAGGGGAAATTCACATGGGTTGTATGAATATGTTATACGTTTTACTTTCATTATTGTCCCGAGTACAGGGTAATCATAGTAAGTGTGACTTTCTAATTTTATATATCACCTTTCTCATGTGCAGGCATAGTGTGCTTTTTATAGGGATTCATTTTAAGGGTACATCAGGGTAAGGATTTAGCTGCTACATATTTCATTGATATGTCCTCCATTTCCATCTCCAATTTGAAAACAAAAACAAAGAAGAGAAACTGTGGCCACACCTCCAGCTCCGCCTCTGACTCCACCTCTTCTGGTCTTCTGCAATAAAAGCATTAAAGTTGAACTGTAGACCGCCAGAGCTCTGCTCTATTGACCAGCCAATCAAATTGAATACAAACGAAAACGTTTAGCCGCCTGTGTAGAAAACCTCAGTCTTGTTGTGTTATACATGCAGGTGGCAAACCCAGAACATGCTGGAGGGCATACATGGCTTGGGAATAACTGGGAATTTCCATGAGGAGCTGGAATGATTAGCTGAGGACGGTGAAGTCTGAGCTGATCTGTATAGCCTGCTGCTGTTGTTATGTTTAAGTCAGGGTTACACCCTTGCCTTATATTTACATTTCTTTTCTCTGTCTTTTTCATTCATTTTCCAATACTGTTCCATTATTATGGTAGTTTCTGTTCGTATTGTTCTGCTCTGTTATTATTTAGTGGATTCATTTTACGTATTATAGTTTTTGTTGTGGTGGCATGGTGGCGCAGTGGGTAGCGCTGCTGCCTCGCAGTAAGGAGACCTGGGTTCGTGGAGTTTGCATGTTCTCCCCGTGTCTGCGTGGGTTTCCTCCGGGTACTCCGGTTTCCTCCCACAGTCCAAAGACATGCAGGTTAGGTTCTAAAATTGTCCTTGGTGTGTGTGTGTGTGTGTGCCCTGCAGTGGGCTGGCGCCCCGCCTGGGGTTTATTTCCTGCCTTGCGCCCTGTGTTGGCTGGGATTGGCTCCAGCAGACCCCGTGACCCTGTAGTTATGATATAACGGGTTGGATAATGGATAGATGTTTTTGTTGTGTTTAAGAATATTTACCTACTATTTTTTAAATGTCATTATGTTCTGTTTGTTTTGGGGGTGGTACCTCATAAAAGAAGGCTGAGCAGTGAGTCCCGTGTGGTTCATATGAATGCATTTGGGTGAAGTTTGGTCATTTTATTGTAAGTATTGTATTTTCTTTGGCTTACAACTTTGTTATTGGATTATTGTTTCCGATTGTGTTTTTGGGATATTGTTGATTTGAATTGCCTTTTAGGTAACTCTGTTTGCTCTTTTGAGCCTTTTCTTGTATTTTCCTATTTTTGTAGTTAATCATCCTCTTTTAAAGTTCTTGTGGGTCTTCTCTCTTTACCAAACTGGTGAATACATACAGAAAAAGTTCTATCTATCTATCTATCTATCTATCTATCTATCTATCTATCTATCTATCTATCTATCTATCTATCTATCTATCTATCTATCTATCTATCTATCATACAGTGCCTTTCATATTATCTATCTATCTATCATATAGTGCCTTTCATATTATCTATCTATCTATCTATCTATCTATCTATCTATCTATCTATCTATCTATCTATCTATCTATCTATCTATTATATAGTGTCTTTCATATCTCTCTATCTATCTGTCTATCTAAAATCCACCAAGAAAAAAGGAGAACCTGCAAACTCCACACAGACAATGGCTGGGCATGAGATTTGGCCTCCGCCTCCTGCATCTGTAAGTCCGCTCCACAAACCCCTGTGCCCGTTTGGCGACATGCCCATTGGATGCCTTGAGAGTAGCAGCTATAAAGTGAAAAGAAATCTATACTGGAGCTGAAATTCTCCCTTTGAGTAAGCTTCAGTCTGACTCATAAACTTGCAGGCTCTTTGAGGCGTCTTCCCAGGTGAATAAATCAACCAGATGAGTCACTCACACTTTACAGATCCCAGGTTGTATTTCCAGCTTTGTGCCAACTTAGTCATCAATCTCCGACCCAACTGATGAATAGCCAAATAGGAGGAGGTGGCAGCCATGCAAAATTCTAAATAGAAGACATTTCAGAATGTCTTGTCCATCTGTCTCTTCATAAGCTTAATCCATTTGCTGTTGAACATACTGGAAAATACTGGAATCACATTTGACTATACTTTCTTAGCAACGGACAACATGCACAGCAGGGTAACTATGTCAACCTTATTCATCTAGTGCAGGAGGAAGTCTCATAGTTTTAGTAGATTGTAAGTCTTTGAAATGCAACAAACAGACTGAACATGGGTAACAGACAAGAGGTTTTAAACTTGCCATGCCTGTTGACCCTTCATACAGCACCGGTGCTGTCAGGCAGCACAATATTGGTTGTCATTAAAAAGGGACAAGAACAACTGTGCAGGAAAGTCAGAACACAGTCACTAAATTAGACATGCCAATGACAAGATCAGCAACTGCAGTCAGCAAATCTGACATATCCTACTATGAAAAGTCACATACTGTGACATTGGCTCCCCCACAACCCTAACATTAACTATAAGGTACGAGAATGACATGCTCATCTCACCTCATTTTTCCAGAACCGCTTTTCCTGGTGAGGGATGCGGAGGCAGCTGTTGTGATTCACATATATAAGAATAGCAAAAAGGTGTGATGCTCCCAAACCAACACCAAAGAAGCAGGCCAGACTCCCTACTAGCCTATCCAGACATGGCTCCTTCCCAGGCAGCCTGAATGTGTAGGCAAATAGGAGGCTTCGGGCCTGTCTGTGCCTCAAAATAGAGAACAGGCTTTTAAAGGTCAAAAGTCAAAAGACAGCCTCAATATCTTGAGACAGAATGATATACATCAATGGCACGATAGATAGATAGATAGATAGATAGATAGATAGATAGATAGATAGATAGATAGATAGATAGATAGATAGATAGATAGATAGATAGATAGATAGATAGATAGATAGATAGATAGATAGATAGATAGATAGATAGATAGATCAGGGAAAACAGTATTGAATGCGGCAACATTTTTCTCAGTAATTTTATTTCTAATGACATGAAATTCTCACCAGATGTCGGTAACAACCCATGTAATCCACACATGCACAGAAATCAAACAAATAACTCCATAAATTAAGTTATGTGTAATAAAGTGGAATGACACAGGGAATAAGTATTGAACACGTTTACTGAAATTTATTTAATACTTAGTAGAAAAGCCTTTGTTGGTAATGATAGCTTCAACACGCCTCCTATATGGAGAAACAAGTCACATGCATTGCTCAAGTGTGATTTTGGTCAATTCTTCCACACAAACTGTCTTTAAATTTTTAAGGTTCTCGGGCCTCTTCTATGAACTCTGATCTTCAGTTCTTTCAGCTAGCAGCAATTTCATGTTGGATGTTTTCCTTCCAATCTTCCACAGTGCCAGGCTTGTTCCGATAGACTTTGCCTTTGAGGGAGGAACTCTGGTGGTGTCAGATCCAGCGACCGTGGTGGCCAAAGCCTCTTTGATTTGACCCTGTTGCCAAAGAAGGACTTAGCTTCTGCCATGCTCCTTGCCAATGTGTGACACGTTGCTCCATCTTGCGGAAGTAACCTTCCGTTATCCCACGATCATCCAGTTGATTCTGACATCGCTTAAATGAATTGGTGACCCAATAGATTCGCAACATATAGACGCGCTGCCCAATACTGTACACCACCATCCTGATGAGAAGTCAGGTGACTGAGTGAAGGGGTACAGGTGGTATGCACCCAGAAGTTCCAAACGGTGGTTAAACATCACAACGGCTGTCTCATCGCTCTGACACAGGGGCATCCCGGCTTGTTCAAAGCTCCATATACTGAGGAGCACATTGCACGTTGTTTCGTTCAGGAAAATGAGATGACTCGGAATGCCCATTTCTCTAAGAATTTGCCAAAGTTTGTTATGATCTACACAATCAAATGCTTTAGAGTAGTCAATAAAGTAAAAGTAGACATTTTTCTGGAACTCCCTCTTTGTTTCTCCATTATCCAGCGGATGTTAGCAATTTGAACTCTGGTGCCTCTCCCTTTTCTAAAACCAGCTTGAAGTTCTCGTTCCATATATTGCATTAGTCTAGCTTGCAGAATTTTAAGCATTCCACTGCATTACCTGGAACCTAACCTCATTTCTCCCATTGGATCAATGCTTCTACAGTATGTGTGTGTAGTTTCTGTATCCAACGGCTTTTCCAGAACATAACCCCGGTGGATTGACTGCATATATAAGGCTTGGTATTATCCAGGAATTTCTTTCATTCACTGTGAGGGGCATTAAAAGTTTCTCCTGTAGATACAGTGGGAGGTGGTGGACTACTGTATAGGGTGAGCATATTTTCAAAGTCCAAATCTGGGACACTTGTGTAATACTTAAAGCATCAGGAGGAGTGAATTATTGCTGCACTGGTTTCATTCGCTCCCAAAGCAGCTGGCAAGACTTTACAAATCTGAAACTATTTGCTGATGCTGAGGTTTTCACACATGTCCAGCTGGACTTGCAGATGTAGGACTTCCTATCCCACACAAGCAGTTAGTGACAGCAAGGAACTTCCTACCCACGTGACTAGTTTGCTGGTGTTTCATTAACTTGTACTGGGGATCTGTTTGTAGTGAATAGTGGCTATCAGAGGTGAAAGAGAGGAAAATGGTACAAGTTGGTGTAACTATTGTTGAGGTAAATTTGAAACACTACCGCACAGAGTGTTTCCCTGTTTTACTATAGACGGGTTTGCAGATTTGCCAATGCATTTCAATGGGAGATTTAGGAATTTTAAAACTTCTGTTATACTGTAGAAATCTCATCGAAAATTGAACTGTATGAAGAATAAGTTTGCCACATCTCAACAAAATTTGTCCACTTGGGACCGAGTCATTTCATGCTGGCAGACAGATGTGGCTACCACAGTAGGTGCTTTGTTCATTATATGCAAACACACCATAAAATAAAATTCAAAGAGAATGCAACACTTACATTGTATAAACACCAATAGGATTTCCGGCTCCTGAGTCTTCTCAGCAGACTTACAGCATATAGTCAGAGGGTAAGCTCAGAAGTTGTGACAACAGGGTGGCCCTGTCTCCTTGGGCTACACCCAAAAAGAACAATGCAACATGTAAGTGGACTGAGCATAATTGTACTTATTGCAAAAATATATGAATATATGAAAATATAACTCAAAAATAACAATATGAACATTCTGACTTGTGCTTTCATTTCTGGGATCTTCTCTTTTCAAGCATATATGCCATTGTACCAATTGTGGCAGACCTCCTGGGTTTAGTATCAAATCCCTGATGCCAATGGCAGATTTAGGTATGGGAAACATGGGCAGCGGTCCAGGGAGGGTATCTTGCTGGTAGTGGCATGGGGTGCCTACACCAAAATATTTGGAATGGTGATACAGCCGAAGCCAGTCAATCCATTAGGGGCTGTGTTTATATAGGTTAATGGGTGCGCACTCCATAAAGTCACAGAGGGTTGCCAGTTATGTAACTGAAGGGGAACGTACTGTGGACATTGAGGGGGCTTTCATCAAAGTTTAAAAATGCTGTTTGTGTAACGGCCGACATCACTGGCAGGACACTGGTTATGAAAGATAAGGGGTGCATGCTCTGTAAATTCTGCAGTATGTACATCAAGGGGTGCCAATTATATAACTGCAGGGGCACACTCTAGTCACTAAGGGGGTGCTGTCGATCCATCCCAAGGACTCTAGATGGGCTTTCAACTGGCACAAGTTAAAACAATGAATGAAACTTATGTAAAGAGTGAAAAACTTTCTCTTGTAATAATTTGGAACAAAGCAGCCAAAGTGGAGCCCCAAATGTTCACCTAGCACCCCAGAAGTAGTCTACAATGTCAACCTTGTCATGTCCCTTTTCCACCCATTTCCCTGCAAGTGGGAGTTTCCTGAGCCTCGACGTGACCACCATTTGACACTCGGTGACACCAGTCGATGAAAAGGAGCACAGCTGCCTCTACACTGAACGGCTCTAAATTGCTGCTTATTTGACGGGCTGATAGCCAACGGCAGATGTTTCAGAAGAGGCTGCTAAGCAATAATTATGCAAGGGGTGCCATGGAAAGAAAGAAATAAAAATGTGATTAGCTTTATAATTGAATTTCCTTTTCCAGATTAAATATTCAGTTGTAGGCTTTCTGCACCAGATATTGTACAAATAACCATAATCTTGAAAGATGGCCAACTAGGACTGAGCAATTTTGCATTTACATATTTGTCATTTCATGTCATTTTCTAACCCACTTAATCCAAACCAGGCTCGCTGGGTTTCGGAGGGTGCTGCAGCCTATCCCAGCTGGATTAGGAGGCAAGGCAGGAATGACTATGCTTTTCTTTGTATAGGTAGAGTCAAACTTTTGCCAGACCACTCTCTTTGCAACCAAAACGGGTCCTTGCTTAATAAGTGAGTCTCCTGTAAAAATCCTATCGTGGCATTTAGACTTGTTAAGTGCAAGAGTACTTTCTTTCTCTTTAACTCATGATTGAGACCTTTGACATTCCAGCTCGCAAAGTTCATTATGGTTTTATTTGTCTAGCTAGAGTGAAAAATTTGGCCAGAGCAAGGCAGGAACAAACCCAGGACAGGTTGCCAGGCCATCTCAGGGTGAACTCACACCCCAAAGTGACATGACAAATTCACCTAACCTGTATGTCTTTGGACAGTGGGAGGAAACCAGACCAGCTGGAGGAAAAACCCCTTAGACACGGGGAGAAAACACAAAACTCCACACAGGTTGTAACGGCCGACTTGCTCTACGAAACTGGCAGCTACACCACCAAGACCCTTGGCCTGGCAAGTTGAGGACGTTAGACCAGACAAGCCGTACTTCTTCCAAATAAACTTCCCCCAATCGACGATCAAAAATAAGCCATAAAACAAAAAATGTGTGTAAAATAATAAAGTGAGTATATATTGATAAAGAAATAAATGAACAAACACCAAACAATATATACGAGGAACATAAGTATTTGAACACCCTGAGATTTTGCAAGTTCTCCCACTTAGAAATCATAGAGGGGTCTGAAATTCACATTGTAGGTACATTCCCACTGTGAGAGACAGAATGTAAAAAAAAGAAAATTCAGGAACTCACATTGTATGATTTGTACAGAATTTATTTGTATTGCACTGCTGCACATAAGTATTTGGACACCTGGCAATCAGCAAGAATTCTGGCTCACAAAGACCTGACACTCTGCCTTTAAGAAGTCCACCTCTACTCCACTTAGTAATCTTAATTAGTAGCACCTGTCTGAGCTCTTTAAAGACACCTGTCCACCCCACAGTCAGTCAGACTCCAACTACTACCATGGGCAAGACCACAGAGCTGTCAAAAGACACCAGAGACAAAACTGTGGACCTCCACAAGGCTGGAAAGGGCTATGGGGCAATTGCCAAGCAGCTTGGTGAAAATAGATCAACTGTTGGAGCAATTGTCAGAAAATGGAAGAGGCTAAAGACGACTGTCAGTCTCCCTCGGACTGGGGCTCCATGCAAGATCTCACCTCATGGGGTATCACAGATGATAAGAAAGGTGAGGAATCAGCCCAGAACTACATGGGAGGAGCTGGTCAATGACATGAAGAGAGCTGGGACCACAGTTTCAAAGGTCACTGTCGGTAGAACACTATCCCATCATGGTTTCAAATCACGCATTGCACAGAAGGTTCCCCTGCTCAAGTCATCACATGTCCAGGCCCATCTGAAATTTGCCAATGACCATCTGGATGGTCCAGAGGAGGCATGGGAGAAAGTCATGTGGTCAGATGAGACCAAAATAGAACTTTTTGGTCTAAACTTCACTCGCCGTGTTTGGAGGAAAAAGAAGGAGGAGTTGCATCCCAAGAACACCATCCCTACTGTAAAGCATGGGGGTGGAAACATCATGCTTTCGGGGTGCTTTTCTGCGAAGGGGACAGGACGACTGCACTGTATTAAGGAGAGAATGAATGGGGCCATGTATTGTGAGATTTTGAGCAACAACCTCCTTCCCTCAGTCAGAGCACTGAAGTTGGGCCGTGGCTGGGTCTTCCAACATGACAATGACCCAAAGCACACAGCCAGG
This sequence comes from Erpetoichthys calabaricus, assembly GCF_900747795.2. Classification (NCBI taxonomy): domain Eukaryota; kingdom Metazoa; phylum Chordata; class Cladistia; order Polypteriformes; family Polypteridae; genus Erpetoichthys; species Erpetoichthys calabaricus. Next base: position 55,106,305 of record NC_041404.2, read on the forward strand.
ATAACCAAGGAGTGGCTCTGTAAGAAGCATATCAAGGTTCTGGAGTGGCCTAGCCAGTCTACAGACCTAAATCCAATTGAAAATCTTTGAAGGGAGCTGAAACTCTGTGTTGCTCAGCGCCAGCCCCGGAACCTGACAAATCTAGAGGAGATCTGAGTGGAGGAGTGGGCCAAAATCCCTGTTGCAGTTTGTGCAAACCTGGTCAAGAACTACGGGAAACGTTTGACCTCTGTAATTGCAAACAAAGGCTTCTGTACCAAATATTAACACTGATTTTCTCAGGTGTTCAAATACTTATGTGCAGCAGTGCAATACAAATAAATTCTGTACAAATCATACAATGTGATTTCTTGAATTTTTTTTTTACATTCTGTCTCACACAGTGGGAATGTCAGCTACAATGTGAATTTCAGACCCCTCCATGATTTCTAAGTGGGAGAACTTGCAAAATTGCAGGGTGTTCAAATACTTATGTTCCTCGCCTGTATATCATACCCCAACCAACCCCGACATAACATTCAACCCCAAAAGTGTTCGGCGGAAAGTAAAAATAAAAGAAAAAGTGCAGCACAAAGTTAATACGTATATAATATGAACCCTCCCTTGACCCCCACACTGAATACGAACTCAATAAGACACACGGAAAGTACGAAACGCACAGAAGATTTAATGGAAAATGGATGTTTGTGAACCTGGTTCAGCTGGAAAAATAGTCTTATGGAAATTGCACGGATGAAAATGATGGCTTGCTCCTCTCCCCAAACAACTAGAAACAGTCTCACCGTTCTTATCCTCGGTACGTGGCGTAATCCAGAACCCCGGGATTTTGTGGTGCAAAGCTGTTGTTGTCGAGCATTGAAAGTGACAGGTAGATAAAGGTGTGAATGACTTGAAGTGGTGTTTTCTCCTGTCTCTGTAATGAAATGGCGGTCTAGTAAAACGGGATTTTTTTTTTCTTTCTGTCCTCCTGTTTAAATAGCAAATGATCAGATGCAGATGATGGAATTGAGAGGACCAGTTATCGTGAGGGGCCACGGTTCCACAGTGTTATCCTTCCCGCCATTGTTTCCAGGGGAGCATATTCACATACACACACACCACGTATACAGGACAACGCTACGAAAGACGGGACTCAACACAAAATACATTTACGACGACATTAATCATGTAGCACCGCTACAAGGTTGTACCCAGGGTCTTGTGAACCTGGGCCTCCATATTGCAAGGCAGTAACGCTACCACTGTGCCCCCCTATTTACATATTTTATCATTTTAATCTCTAATTAACAGAAAGACAGAAAGATATGGAAGAAGATGATCCACTGTGGCAACCCCTAACGGGAGCAGCCAAAAGAAGATCAATTTAATCTCTAATTAACGTATGTCTAATTTTTTTTTCTGCATTTCTATGGTGTGATTGCTGTCTGCTGATGGCGTGTGCCTGCTATGTTTTCAGTAATTTGTGGGAGCACAAATGGAGGCTGAGTGTGAGGTCACTTCAACATTTAACGAAAATGTTGAGCTCGTCAAACGGCTTACCTAATTGTTTGCTTGAAAGGAGCCAACTGGTGGAGATTTTTTAGAACATTGGACGAGAACAGGCCATTCAGCCCAACAAAGCTCTCCAGTCCTATCCACTTATTTCTTCCAAAAAAACATCAAGTCGAGTTTTAAAAGTTCCCAACGTCTTACTGTCTACCACACTACTTGGTCGCTTATTCCAAGTGTCTATCGTTCTTTGTGTAAAGAAAAACTTCCTAATGTTTGTGCGAAATTTACCTGAACAAGTTTCCAACTGTGTCCCCGTGTTCTTGATGAACTCATTTTAAAGTCACCGTCTCGATCCACTGGACTAATTCCCTTCATAATTTTAAACACTTCAGTCAGGTCTCCTCTTAATCTTCTTTTGCTTAAACTGTAAAGGCTCAGCTCTTTTAATCTTTCCTCATAACTCATTCCCTGTAGCCCTGAATCAGCCCAGTTGTTCTTCTCTGGACCTTATCTGTCCTTTTTGTAGCCTGGAGACCCAAACTGCACACAGGACTCCAGATGAGGCCTCACCAGTGCATTATAAAGCTTGAGCAGAACCTCCTGTGACTTGTACTCCACACATCAAGGCGCTATATAACCTGACATTCTGTTAGCCTTCTTAATGGCTTCTGAGCACTGTCTGGAAGTTGATAGCTTAGAGTCCACTATGACTCCTAAATCCTTCTCATGAGGTGTACTCTCGATTATCCGACCACCCATTGTGTATTCAAACCTCACATTTTTACTTCCTATGTGTAATTCTTTACATTTACTGACATTAAATTTCATCTGCCACAAATCTGCCCAAGCCTGTAATGCTATCCAAGTCCTTCTGTGATGATATAATGGATTCCAAATTATCTGCTAATCCACCTATCTTGGTATCATCTGCAAACTTAACCAATGCTATTTTTAATATCTATAAATGATTGAGATAGGAATATAAGTAACAAGCTGTTACTTATATTCCTATCTCAATCATTTATAGATATTAAAAATAGCATTGGCCCCTGCACTGCCCTCTGCTGGTCACCACTCTTAACATCAGCCAGTTCTGATGAGGTTCCTCGCACCATCACCCTCTACTTCCTGTGTCTGAGCCAATTCTGCACCCATCTGCACACATCACCCTGAACTGCCACTTCTTTTAATTTGATGCCCAAACTCTCATGTGGCACCTCATCAAATGCTTTCTGATAGTCCAGATAAATAATCTCATCTGCTCCTCTCTGATCGTATCCTTTTGTTGCCTCCTCATAGAATTCCAGCATGTTCGTAAAACATGACCTCCCTCTTCTGACCCCATGCTGACTGTTCAGAATAACTCCTGTCCTTGCCAGGTGTTGCTCAGTCTTATCCTTAATAATTCCTTCCATTAATTTCTCCTCTGTTTGTGCAGATGATATTGAAGGGTAGATAGGCATTGCAGTGGTTGACCCTCCTGTGTCACAGCATCAATATTCACCTTCCAGTCTGGGCAGTGGTTTTGTGGAATTTCATCTTACAAACCATGTTATTCTTCTTTAAACTCCATGGATGTTTGGGATGGACTCAAGCAATCCAGGCCTCAGATGCCAATGCCATGAACCAATTTTTTAAATAGATTGTTCCCTCAATTCCGCCACCATCTTCCAATGACTATTTTCCTCACACAATCCCCAATGAATCAACAACTCCTACCACTTCAACTGGAATGGCTAGTGATGTGTCCAACTCTGACCATCGGTACGGGCTGTCATAATTAATCAACAACGACAACAATTCATTTACTGTATAGCCCAAGATCACCCAAAGAATGCCTCCATGGGCTTTAACAGGCTCTGTTTTTTGACAGTTTCCCGGCCATTACAATCTAGGAAGACAAGAACAAAGTTCCGAAAAAAAATAAAACCTGGGAAGAAATCTTGGCAAGGGCAATTCAGAGTGAGACCCCCTTCCAGGTAAATATAATGGGGTCAATACAACACACAAAACAGAACACAAGAAATCCTCTTCACAGAGCAAGATGGACAATCTATCAAGGCCACCTCAGAAATACAACACAACAGACACAGTCAGAGTCCTGAAGACCTTGGCCTACAACCCAACTCCTTCCCCATTGGTTGTTCTACAGCTAAGTCAGTGCTGGACTAGCCAATCAAATGAAAGGACCCATCAACCTGAGGATTCCAGTGCTCCTTTATCCGAGGTGACTTTTTCTGTAGGTAGGAAAACAGCTTGGCAGTAAAGTGCCACATGTGGATATCGAAGTAGAAATAATGACTAACCGAGGAGGCGACACACAGGAAAAGCTGCAGGACTAAATGGAGTCATTATTCAAGTTTTTTAAACCCATGCCGACCAACTTTGTGGCGTACCTCTGTCACCTGTTCAGTGTGTCACTAAGCCTACAAAAAGTGCAGCTGCTGCAGGAAACGTCCTGCATTGTTCCTGTCCCAAAGAAGACCGGCGCCTCTTCATCTAATGACTGCAGGCCAGTGGCACTTACGTCTAACATCATGAAGACCTTTGAGAGACTTGTGATGGACCACCTGGACCCACTGCAGTTTGCCTATTTTAAAAAGCCAGGCAACACATCACTCCTCTCTTTTTGGATCACTACACTGGTTTCCTATTGTGGCACATATTAAGTTCAAATCCTAGATATTTACCTACAGGTCAGTAAGTGGGTCAGCACCTATGAATATTCAATGGAGAATAGAAATACTAAAATTATGACTTTGGTATTGATACCAGCTATCAGGCCTCAGTACTGATACCAAAACAGATCTGAAACAAATAATGGCTAACTTCAAACCACACTCACACCCAACCCCTTTAACACAAGCCTCCCTGGTGTGTCTCACAATTGCTCACCTCCCTGGTTCACCACACCATTGCTGTATAAAACCTCACCTGGGACGCTAGAGGGCAGCCCTCCTGTGTGGCTGTGTCACCATGGACTCCCTCAGGGCACATTGGGAGCTGGAGTTTCATATAGCCTTGTTGGGTTCTGTAGGGGCCACCAGGGGGAGCTGCAGAACCTTATAGTGGACTTCTACCACAACTGGGAGTGATTCCAGGAAATACTGATGAGCCCCCTGGAACACTACAATGATCCGAATAAGAGGAGCTGCCTCACTCCATTAGGGGAGCCAGAGTCGGGAGAAGGTGGACGAAGCATACCAGAGAGAGACTGATGGCGGAAGGACTGAAGAGAGGAAGAGAAGATAGAGAAGGAAAACAGGACTGTGCTGTTCTGTGGAGAGCAGAGAAAAAGCGCTTCCCCGACTGTAAATAAATTGTGTGCTGTGTGATGAAACTTGTGTCCTGCCTGTCTGTGTCAGGTTAGGGCAGCTGTACGTGCCCTTGGGCTTCATGCAATCTATCTATCTATCTATCTATCTATCTATCTATCTATCTATCTATCTATCTATCTATCTATCTATCTGTCTGTCTGTCTGTCTGTCTGTCTGTCTGTCTGTCTGTCTATCTATCTATCTATAGTGCCTTTCATATCTATCTATCTATCTATCTATCTATCTATCTATTTTATATAGTGCCTTTCACATCTGCCTATCTATCTATCTATCTATCTATCTGTTATATAGTGCCTTTCATATCTATCTATCTATCTGTTATATAGTGCCTTTCATATCTATTTATTATACAGGTGCCTTTCACATCTATCTATCTATCTATCTATCTATCTATCTATCTATCTATCTATCTATCTATCTATCTGTTATATAGTGCCTTTCATATCTATTTATTATACAGGTGCCTTTCACATCTATCTATCTATCTATTTTATATAGTGCTTTTCACATCTGTCTATCTATCTATCTATCTGTTATATAGTGCCTTTCATATCTATCTATCTATTTTATATAGTGCCTTTCACATCTATCTATCTATCTATCTATCTATCTATCTATCTATCTATCTATCTATCTATCTATCTATCTATCTATCTGTTATATAGTGCCTTTCATATCTATTTATTATACAGGTGCCTTTCATATCTATCTATATTATATAGTGCCTTTCATATCTATCTATCTATCTATCTATCTATCTATCTATCTATCTACCAGTCTTTGATGCCAACCCTAGATTGGGCATCAGGACATTTCAAGGTCTGCTCACACTGACTTGTCCACACCCTCTCACAGAGGCAGCATTTGCACTTCCCACTTCCTTGGAGGTGGGAGAATAACCCGGACATCCACAGAGTATCCCTAAACACACACACTCTGTGGCAGATCACGTAAACTCGTCAGCAAGCTCGCTTTTTTCAGATTCCAGTCATGAGTCTCTTGCAGCAGGCTGACTTTCGTGATCCTGCTTAGAGACAATTGATTTGCTTAGCAGCTTTCAGTTTTCATTTTGCTCCTAGCATTTGATGCGTTCGACTGAATGAGTTGCTTCAAGCTGCATGGATGCCCACAGATCAGCGAGCCAGCATTGCTTTTAAATTGTTACGTACGGTAAGAACAGGGGGTCATCGACCTTGTCCACTCACACCGTTTAGCTAATCGTTTTCCTTCTGACACAATCTGTCATCTCAATGAATGACCACGAAGGCCAAAATCTCAGAAAACTCATCTCGGCATTACTTGAAATTTTCAACATTTTCTAATACAGGGTCTTGTAAGGGCTGAGTCTATCCAGCAGCACCGGGTACAGAGTATGAGACAGCTTTAGGTGAAATGCCAATTTCAAATCACCAATTATGCTAACCTGTGCCTCTTTGGGCATGTGAAAGGAACACCATAATAAGCTGAAAAAACATCCCTGCAGACACGGGGCAAATGTACAAAGTTCACGCAGACGATCAAAGTCTGAAGTGTTGTTAGCCACCCTAATCTGAGGTGCTCATAAAAATAATGCAATGATTTACTTCATGAAGTAGAAGTGTATAAAAAATGGAAAACAGCTGCATCACTTATTTGAAATATTAACATCTGTGCTGCTGTTTAAATGTTTAAAGTCTAAATGTTCCCATCATTTTTCACCCTCTGATATTAGATCATTAGTAAAGGATCAAAAATATTTACCTAAAATGATCCCCAACATGCATACGCTTGTAATTGGTCATTTTTAACCTTATGCAAGTGGCCCCTAGAGGGCTAGGACCATCAAATATCAAAAGTGTTTTTCAAATCACAATCAGCAACCTCAAAAGAACATAAAACGACACTCCACATTACCAGTCCCCGTGTTTTAGATGTTTTGTAAAAAACAGTAACTCTCATTAGGGGGTGAACCCCTGGGGTCAGTTCATGTAGCATGAACAACTTCTAGTCCTTCTAACCATTTTTGCTGCAGACACCTTGTGGTTTACTCTTAATCATACGTAAGTGTAAGTGCCTGCACAAATTATGATCCAAAATGGCCTAAAAATGAATATTGTTCAGGTCTAGGGGGGGTCGAAAACAAGTTGGAACCCACAAATAGCTCAGTGTCTTGCTAAAACATCAAGACGAGTTGAACAATATATCATATGTAGGAGGTTTCTGAAAATCGGTGAGTCACAAGGTGCGGGACCAAAAAGGAAAAAAACTGAAGTGATTCCGAAGGATTTAGAAGTCATTCTTATGAAAACAATAATAAGGAAGCTAGGGTCTGATGATAGCTGGATGGGCTTCTTTTAACCGTGCAACTGAAAAATCAGGTTAATAAAATGGAAAAATAAACTAAGAATGCCTCTATTCACAAACTCTGGGTAACCATGTCTAAATAGATTGTGCAACGCTTCCCTCTGGTGGCTTCTTGTGTTATTGCAAAGAAACAAGGAAGAAAAAAAAAACAAAAAAAAACTAGAGTTCTACCGTCAATTATGATTTTAATCACTTCTTCTTCTTCTTCTTCTTCTTCTTTTGCTGTTCCTGCTAGGGCTTGCCACAGTGGATCATCCTCTTCCATATCTTCCTCTCCTCGTCATCTTGCTCTGTCACACCCATCACTTCCATGTCTTCTCTCACCACATCCATAAACCTTCTCTTAGACCTTCCTCTTTTCCTCTTTCCTGACAGCTCTATCCTTAACACCCTTCTCCCAATATACCCCTCATCTCTCTTCTGCACATGTCCAAACCAACGCAATCTCGCCTCTCTGACTTTGTCTCCCAACCATCCAACTTGAGCTGAGCCTCTAATGTCCTCATTTCTAATCCTGTCCATCCTCGTCACACCCAATGCAAATCTTAACATCTTTAACACCTCCAGCTCTGTCTCCTGCTTTCTGGTCAGTGCCACCGTCACCAGCCCATATAACATAGCTGGTCTCACTACTGTCCTGTAGACCTTCCCTTTCACACTTGCTGGTACTTGTCTGTCACAAATTGCTCCTGACATTCTTCTTCACCCACTCCACCCTGCCTGTACTTTTCACTTCTCTTCCACAATTCCCATTACACTGTACTGTTGATCCCAAGTATTTAAACTCATCCACCATTCTCCAAGTCTACTCCCTGCATCCTCTCATTTACACACATGTATTCTGTCTTGGTGGTTCTACTGACCTTCACTCCTTTCCTCTCTAGAGCATATCTCCACCTCTCCAGGGTCTCCACAACCTGCTCAATACTCTCGCTACAGATCACAATGCCATCAGCAAAAATCGCAGTCCACGGGGACTCCTGTCTAATCTCGTCTGTCAACCTGTCCATCAACATTGCAAATAAGAAAGGGCTCAGAGCCAATCCTGGATGTAATCCCACCTCCGTCACTCCTACTGAAGACCTCATCAATGTCACAATTCCCTCGTACATATTCTGTACAACTCTTACATACTACTCTGCCACTCCCGACTTCCTCATACAATACCACAACTCCTCTTGAGGCCCCCTATCATATGCTTTCTCCAGGTCCACAAAAACACAATGCAACTCCTTCTGGTCTCCTCTATACTTCTTTATACTTCTTTAATGTCAGTAAATGTAAAGAATTACACATAGGAAGTAAAAATGTTAGGTTTGAATACACAATGGGCGATCAGAAAATTGAGAGACCACCTTATGTGAAGGATTTAGGAGTCATAGTAGATTCTAAGCTATCGACTTCCCGACAGTGTTCAGAAGCCATTAGGAAGGCTAACAGAATGTTAGGTTATATAGCACCTTGATGTGTGGAATACAAGTCACAGGAGGGCCTGCTCAACCTTTATAATGCACCGGTGAGGTCCTGTGTGCAGTTTTGGTCTCCAGGCTACAAAAAGGACATAGCAGCACTAGAAAAGGTCCAGAGAAGAGCAACTGGGCTGATTGCAGGGCGACAGGGGATGAGTTATGAGGAAAGATTAAAAGAACTGAGCCTTGTCAGTTTAAGCAAAAGAAGATTAAGAGGAGCGTCCTGTGGTGGGTTGGCACCCTGCCCGGGATTGGTTCCTGCCTTGTGCCCTGTGTTGGCTGGGATTGGCTCCAGTAGACCCCCGTGACCCTGTGTTCGAATTCAGCGGGTTGGAAAATGGATGGATGGAGATTAAGAGGAGACCTGAGTGAAGTGTTTAAAATGGTGAACAGAATTAGTCCAGTGGATCGAGACGGTGACTTTAAAATGAGTTCATCAAGAACACAGGGACACAGTTGGAAACTTGTTAAGGGTCAATTTCGCACAAACATGAGGAAGTTTTTCTTTACACAAAGAACAATAGACACTTGGAATAAGCAACCAAGTAGTGTGGTAGACAGTAAGACTTTAGGGACTTTCAAAACTCGACTTGATGTTTATTTTGGAAGAAATAAGTGGATAGGACTGGTGAGCTTTGTTGGGCTGAATGGCCTGTTCTCGTCTAGAGTGTTCTGATGTTCTAATACTTCTCCATCAAGTCCCTCAGAACAAACATCACATCTGTGGTGTTCTATCCTGGCATGAAACCTCACTGCTGCTCGCTAATCATCACCTCCCTTCTTAACCCAACTTCCTCCACTCTTTCCCATAACTTCATGCTGTGGCTCATCAATTTTATCCTGCTGTAGTTACTACAGCTCTATTATATGGCATTTAAATCTTAATTAGTGTAGCTGCTTCTTTTCTAGATCCCCAAAGTCAACCAGCTAAGCCAAGCCAGGATCCAGCAATGAGTCAAATGTGTAACACCAAATTCATTTTAAAAGGATTACTGTAGTGAAAAAATAAAGTGGAACAAATCACAAAATTTCCAAAAAAATTATTACATGCACAGAATTAACAGTAAAAAGGGAAAAAAAGGTTTCTTCTTTGTTTCATTACAATCTTAGCTTTCTCTTGTTAAACTTCAGTTACTTTCAATTCTTAAAAGTTTTTTTTTCCATGGCACACTTATACGCTTCACTTTAATACATTAGTACATTTAATACATTCAGTACAGTTTAATAATAATAATAATACATTTTATTTATTCGTAGGTGCCTTTCTAAACACTCAAGGACACCAAACAATGGATGAAACACACATTATAAACAAAATTAAAATATAAAATTTAAAATCAGACAGAGCAATTGTAGTCAAAGAGAAAAAGCAGTCTTAAACAAATGAGTTTTAAGTTTAGAAGTTTTGAAAAGTGAAAATGATTCAATATTTCTAAGCTCAGATGGTAGTGAGTTCCAGAGCTGGGGAGCACAGCAACTACGACAACGACAACAACATTTATTTCTATTGCACATTTTCATACAGATGATGGAGCTCAAAGTGCTTTACATGATGAAGAAAGAGAAAAAAGACAATAAATAAGAATTAAAATAAGGAAACACTAATTAACATAAAATAAAGTAAGGTCCGATGGCCAGGGAGGACAGAAAAAACAAAAAAAACACTCCAGACGGCTGGAGAAAAAAAATAAAATCTGCAGGGGTTCCGAGGCCACGAGACCACCCAGCCCCCTCTAGGCATTCTACCTAACATAAATGATCAGTCCTTATTGTATTCAGGGTTCTCATGGAAGAACTTGATGATGACGGTCATGTGGACTTCTGGCCTTTAATCCATCAATGTAGGGACATCATGGTGCTTTGATCGGGTGGTCACCACCACAGAAAACCAGAAAAAGAACAGAAGAGAAAGTAGGAGTTAGTATGGATTTTGGAGCCACCATGAATCCATATTACTAACGGAGAATAAACCAGATATGGACGCAGGGACACGGCGATGGGACCATGAGACGTACTGCGCAGGCGCGCGTCTCATAAACCCGCAAGCGAAGTCGTATCCACTGCGAACGAAGGAGTCACGGACCAAGAACGAAAGAGCTCAACTAATGTGAATGAGAAATGAAGCAACAACGCGCCCATAGCTACCACTAACGACACAACCACACAAAAAAGAGGCTTCTGCGCTGCACCCCCCAACCCCCAGAGTCACACGTAAGAGGCTACGGAGGCCCCACAGGTCCACAAAGATAGTACGGAAGCCGCGGGAAAGTACGAAAGCCGCAAGCGCCCACAATGCGACACAGCCACACAAAAAAGATAGATAGATAGATAGATAGATAGATAGATAGATAGATAGATAGATAGATAGATAGATAGATAGATAGATAGATAGATAGATAGATAGATAGATAGATAGATAGATAGATAGATAGATAGTCCTCACAGGTGGCGCAGTGGTAGTGCTGCTGCTTTACAGTAAGGAGACTGTGGAAGATTGTGGGTTCGCTTCCCGGTTCCTCCCTGTGTGGATAGCGCTTTGAGTACTGAGAAAAGCGCTATATAAATGTAATGAATTATTATTATAGATAGATAGATAGATACTTTATTAATCCCAATGGGAAATTCACATTCTCCAGCAGCAGCATACTGATACAATAGGTGAAAAAACAGACAATAACTTTGTATAATGTTAAATGTTAACGTTTACCCCCCCAGGTGGAATTGAAGAGTCGCATAGTTTGGGTGAGGAACAATCTCCTCAATCTGTCAGTGGAGCAGGACGGTGACAGCAGTCTGTCGCTGAAGCTGCTCTTCTGTCTGGAGATGACACTATTTAGTGGATGCAGTGGATTCTCCATAATTGATAGGAGCCTGCTGAGCGCCCTTTGCTCTGCCACAGATGTTAAACTGTCCAGCTCCATGCCAACAATAGAGCCTGCCTTCCTCACTAGTTTGTCCAGGCGTGAGGTGTCTTTCCTCTTAATGCTGCCTCCCCAGCACACCACTGCGTAGAAGAGGGTAAAAGAGGCTTCTGCGCTGCCCAAAGAGTCAAACGTAAGAGGCTACAGAGGCCCCACAGGTCCATAAAGATAGTACAGAAGCCGCGGGAAAGTACGAAAGCCGCAAGCGCCCACAATGCGCTTCTGAACCAAACGTCCACATTACACAGCATGGTCCACGTGCTTCTCACACACCTCAAACATAAACACCAGTACAGAAACCACACAGATCCGGACTCCACAACATATGTGAATCGTCCACGCGCTTCGAACACACCGACGTATAACTACAACGCGCTTCTGAACTAAACGTCCACACCGCACAGCATGGTCCGGGTAATAAGAATAAACGAACTCTCCGTATTAAACGTACGGCATCCTCACACGTCCAAACCATATAGCATATGGGAATCACATTACAGTGACGCATAAAGGGATAAAGGGGGGAGAGAAGGAGAGCAGGTTATATCTAATCTATTCTTGTAATCCTTATAATTATAAATATCAATGCAACAACAGGCTAAAATGCAACAACTCATGGGGAATCTTGAAACTAAGATTAAAACTGCCATATTACCAATTAAAACTATAAATGACATTAAAAACTCAGAATCAATGTCTCCATGATGGGACAGTTAACTTTGTGAGCTGGAATGTTAAAGGCCTGAATCACGAATTAAAGAGAAAGAAAGTATGCTCTCACCTAACAGGCTTAAACGCTAAAATAGTATTTCTACAGGAGACCCACTTACTAACCAAGGATCAGTTCAGATTACAAAAAGACTGGACTGGCCAAATTTTCCATTCTAGCTTTATAAAGAAAACTAGAGGGGTGGGAATTCTCATACATAGAACAGTTCCATTTGTAGCATCAGAGGTAGTGTCGGACCCTGAAGGGAGATATGTGATGGTCATGGGCAACTTATATAACAGTAAAATGATTTTGATAAATGTTTATGCACCCAATGTTGATGATAAGGAATTCATGCAAAATCTATTTGCATCCATTCCCAATGTGAACACTCATAAAATTATAATGGCTGGGGACTTTAATTGTGTTTTAAATCCACTCTTAGATAGGACTCCTGTGACAGGGGGGACAACGTCTAATACTGCAAAGATAATTACACAGTTTTTAAATGATCACAACTTATCAGACCCCTGGAGGTTTCTTAACCCAAACTCAAGAACATATTCGTTCTACTCACCAGTGCATTATAGCTACTCAAGAATTGATTATTTTTTTATAGATAATAATTTCCTGCCTACAATTAAATCATGCAAATATGACACAATTGTTATCTCTGACCATGCCCCTCTAGTCTTGGAGCTAAAATCAATAAGCCCCTCATACTCACCTCGCAGATGGTGTCTTAACCCTCTTTTATTGGCAGACGAGAACTGCACAGAATTTATATCCAAACAAATCAGTTTCTTCCTAGAGACAAACACGTCCACAGAGGTTTCTGCAGGAACACTCTGGGAAACTCTAAAGGCCTTCTTAAGAGGCCAGATTATTTCATATCTTTCCCATAGAAATAAATTAGAAACCAAGAAAGTGTCAGAGCTAAGAAATGAAATTACTAGAATAGATAAAGAACAAGCCAGGCGTCCAAGTGAAGCTCTCCACAGGAAAAGGCAGGCCCTGCATACAGAACTTAACATCTTAACAACTAAAGAAACTGAACAACTTATTTATAAGTCTAGACAGCATTACTATGAACACGGAGAAAAAGCTAATAAGCTTTTAGCTCAACAAATTCATAAACAAGAAGTTCACAATGCAATACCAGTAATCACCAACAAGAATGGAGAAGAAATCATCGACCATAATAAAATAATGCACACATTTAGAGATTACTATAAGTCTTTATATTCCACTGAGCCCAAAGAAGACAACACGCAATCTAATGCATTTCTGGATAATTTACAAATACCACAAATAGATGCTTTAAGTGCTGAGGAACTGGATAAACCTCTAACGCTAACAGAATTACTAGACGCTATAAAGTCACTACAAAGCGGGAAATCATCAGGCCCTGATGGTTACCCCGTAGAGTTTTATAAGAAATTCTCCACTCAGCTAGCTCCACTCTTATTGGTAACATTTACAGAAGCTAAAGACCACCAAATACTACCTCAAACATTTCGACAAGCATTAATCACCGTCTTTCCTAAACAAAATAAGGACTTGTTACAATGCGCATCATATAGACCAATTTCACTCCTGAATAATGATGTTAAGATACTCTCAAAAATCCTAGCTAGAAGGATGGAGAAAGTGCTGCCCTCGGTAATATCACAAGATCAAACTGGATTTATTAAAGGCCGACATCTATCTTCAAATCTCCGACGCTTGTTTAATGTTATATATTCACCAGCAAAATCAAACACCCCAGAGATATTACTATCATTAGACGCAGAAAAGGCATTTGACATGATCGAATGGAATTACCTTTTCACTGCACTGGAGAAATTTGGGTTTGGCCCGAATATTTGTGCTTGGATCAAACTACTGTATACCAGTCCAGAAGCTTCAGTTTGTATTAATAAAATTTGCTCAGACTACTTTAAACTAGAACGTGGTACCAGACAAGGATGTCCCTTGTCGCCACTGTTGTTTGCAATCGCTATTGAACCACTGGCGGTTCGCTGCCGAAATTCTTATCAGATAAAGGGGATTGTCAGAGAAGGACTGGAACAGAAAATTTCTCTATATGCAGATGATATGGTCTTATATATATCGGACCCAGAAAACACTGTCCCTGCTGTTTTAACAGCACTAACAGAATTTCAAAAGATATCTGGTCTTAGAATTAATCTGAATAAAAGTATACTCTTTCCAGTGAACTCACAAGCATATAATATTAGATTAGACACCCTACCTTTTACCATAGTAGATCAGTTTAAATACCTAGGGGTAAATATCACAAGTAAACATGAAGCTCTTTATCAACAAAATTTTGGCGTCTGTATGGAAAAAATTAAGCAAGACTTGCATAGATGGTCAACCCTTCATCTCACTCTAGCCGGAAGAATTAACATTGTTAAGATGAATATCCTTCCTAAACTTCTCTTTTTATTTCAAAACATTTTAATATATATCAATAAATCGTTTTTTAAACAGTTAGATTCAATAATAACCTCATTCATTTGGAACTCAAAACACCCACGTATCCGAAGAGCGACCCTACAAAGACCTCAGGCAGAAGGTGGCATGGCTTTACCTAATTTTCAGTTTTATTACTGGGCAGCAAACATACAAGCCATAAAAACCTGGACACAAATAAATGCACATACCCAGGCTTGGTCTGCAATAGAAGTAAAATCCTGTAGTACTTCTTTATATTCCCTGCTCTGCTCTCCAATAAATGAAAGTTATCGCAAATATACTAATAACCCAATTGTGCTTTACTCACTCAGAATATGGAACCAAATTAGGAAGCATTTTAAGATGGAAAATCTTTTATCAGTGGCACCTCTGCAAGGGAACCACCTCTTTCAACCTTCGCAAGTATATCCAGTTTTTAATACCTGGAAAAGTTTTGGGATTAAAATGCTCAGAGATCTTTATATAGACAACATATTTACATCTTTTGAACAATTACGTTCAAAATTTAACCTCCCAGCTACACATTTCTTTTACTATCTTCAAATTAGAAATTTTGTAAAACAGAAATTGCCCGATTTCCCCCACCTTGCACCCTCCACAATGCTGGAAAAAATACTGCTCAGTTCCGAGGAAACAAACACTATTTCCGCAATATATAAAATCTTATTAGAGTCCCTACCTTTCAAAGACCCAAGAGGACATTGGGAAGAAGATCTCTTAATTAATATATCAGAAAAGGAGTGGAAGGTAGCAAAGCAGAGAATTCACTCGAGTTCTATATGCGCAAAGCATAGAATTATTCAACTAAAAATTATATATCGAGCTCATCTGTCTTGCTTAAAACTGTCCAAAATGTTTCCAGGCCAGGATCCAACCTGCGAGCGCTGCAACCAAGCTCCTGCCTCACTGGGTCACATGTTCTGGGCCTGCACCAAACTAACATCATTTTGGACCAAAATTTTTAAGTGCCTCTCAGACAGCCTTAGTATCACAATCCCTCCTAACCCACTAACAGCTGTGTTTGGTGTCCTTCCAGATGGACTGGAATTGGAGAAGGACAAACAAACGGTGATTGCATTCACTACACTCTTGGCACGCAGACTTATTTTGTTAAATTGGAAGAATCCTAACTCTCCTCTGATAAGTCAGTGGGAAACCGATGTTTTATATTATTTGAAATTGGAAAAAATCAAATTTTCAGTTAGAGGATCTGTACAAAATTTTTTCAAAACATGGCAGGATTTAATCAATATTATTTTAGAATAAGAGAAATAACTATTATTGCATTTAACTCCCTTCTCCATCTCTCATTTATATAGATATTTACTTCTCCCTTTCTTTTGTCTAATGTTGCCTTATTAAAAAGGTTAAAGAAATTTTTCTTTAGCTAAGCTCTCCTTCTCAGGGGTGGGGTTTGATTTGTTTTCAAATTTGTTGGGTTATAAATTGATCTGTTTGTATGGAATGATTACAATGAAAATTAATAAAATAAAAATATTAACAGTGACGCATTATTAACAGTACAACCACAGAAAACGGTCCGTATTAACAGTAAGTGCAATGAGAGCCACCTCTTTCTAAGTACTGACAATGTTGATTCTGAAGACGAGAATGAGCATCTTAATTTCCCCCTTAGAATATTTAAACACTATTAACCCAGCCGGATTACCACAACACAATCTTAACCTTAAAACCGGTACAATAGTCATGCTATTAAGAAACCTTAATACTAAACAAGGTTTATGCAACGGTACACGTTTAGTCATCAACACCATGACAGACAATGTTATTGAAGCAAAGGTACTTACAGGATCACATTCTAACAATACTGTTTTGATTCCTAGAATTGACCTTACAAGTTCTGACCTGGAATTACCTTTCACACTTAAACGACACCAATTTCCCATTAAACCTGCATTTGCCATGACAATCAACAAATCCCAAGGACAAACCATGGACAGAGTTGGCATTTTCCTGTCTGAACCTGTATTTGGACATGGACAACTTTATGTAGCCTTCTCGAGAGTTCGGCGTTCATCTGACATTAAAGTTAAAGTTATAGATACTCCATACCAAGGAAAACTCATTCATGGACAACATGCCATCTTTACTACAAATGTTGTGTATAAAGAGACATTCCAATAAATCTTTCTAAGGTACGATGCTATGGGTTCTTTACATCCTTTGTCCGTCATCTACACCTTTACACTCCAATATATCTCATACATACATCAATGTATTTCGGGTTACCCAACACCGGGGGTTGGCGAGCGAAGCGAGCAGGGGGCGGAGCCCCCTAGTAATAATGATAATTAATTGAATATACAGAGCATCAGGATTAAACTAAGATAAAGCTATGAGAAAGCCATGTTACAGTAATGTGTTTTCAGCAGTTTTTTAAAGTGCTCTACTGTATTAGCCTGGCGAATTCCTATTGGCAAGCTATTCCAGATTTTAGGTGCATAGCAGCAGAAGGCCCCCCCGCCTCACCACTTCTTTTAAGTTTTAAGTCATTTGAAGATCTAAGGTTACGATTTGGAGTGTAAGGTGTAAGACATTCCGAAATATAAGATGGAGCGAGATTACTTAAGGCAGGATTTTAAAGTCAATTCTAAATGACACAGGTAACCAATGTAGTGACATCAAAACTGGAGAGATGTGCTCAAACTGATGCTCTGCTCACCATGAAGGTAAGACATACGAAGGGGACAGTCAAGTGGATGGAGGAAGAGGATCTAAGGGTGCGGGAGGGAATGGCAACATAGAGGAGGTTGGACAGATATGGAGGGGCGAGGTTGTGAGGAGGAGGAGGAGGAGGTTAGGAGTACGCGCTGATACAGCGCTTTGTCACACCCACCACACGACAGACCAACTCAGGTTCCAGATTAGGTTGTGGAGAGCCTTAAAAGTTAACAGAAGAATTTTGAATTGAATGCGGAACTTAACTGGAAACCAGTGAAGCTGCTGCAAGATGGGAGTGATATGGTGAATAGACGGGGTTCTAGTAATGATGCGGGCAGCTGAATTCTGGACTAGTTGAAGTTTATCAGGAGATTTGTGAGAAAGACCAAAGAAAAGGGAATTGGAATAATCCAGACGAGAAGTGACATGGCTATGAACAAAGATAGCAGTGGTGTGAGGAGTGAGGTAGGGGCGAATACGATTAATGTTACGCAAGTGGAAATATGCAGACTGGGAGATGTTATTGATGTGGGACTGAAAAGATAGAGTACTGTCAACAATGACACCCAGACTCTTAACCTGTGGGGAAAGTATTTGCACTCCATTTGTTAACTGCAAGGCAGATCATGAACTAGCCTGTAGTAAGAATGTCAAGAAATAATTAGAATAGTCCACTTTCAGTTTAGCTTCTGGGGGTTATAATGGAACCTCCTATTGACTGTGCACTAATATTTAGTCAAACATTTTAACATAAGTAAGGAAAACAAGAACAACCAAGTGACACTGGGAAGGTTTGGGGCAGCCACCCATATAATATTTCCTGGCTGCAAAATTGAATAAATAGAACAGACATGTTCATATGACTGAGTCCAAAGCAGAACTGACTGTTGTCTTAAGATGGCAGCCTTTAATTCCACGTAGAGGATGTGATGTCATCATGGCTGGAACCGGAAGAGACGTCGTTGGTTGCCCCAGAGCCGGGCGGGACTTCCCATGAATGGTCTGCAAGGAATTGAGAGAGACAATCAGTGCACTTCACCGCCCCCCGGTCAGGCATGGAATTACATCTATTCAGGCCTTTTGGTTGTCCCCTAATCGTGTGTGTGTGACAACTTCTATCAACTTAGCATAACCTGACTAACTAACAAATGGCTCTTACAATTAGCTTCTCTTTTATGATATTTGTTGCAGTGATAAATTCTATCTTTTTTAACGGTACCAATTAAAAGGTGACTCTACAAAGATCTAAAGCAGAAGGTGGCATGGCACTACCTAACTTTCAAATTTTATTGCTTGGCGGCAAATAAACAAGCTATAAAGTCCTGGAAATTGACACATTGATGACATTCACATTGATGAATAGAGCCTGGTCTGCAATAGAAATGAAATCTTGCCGTACTTCTTTTATGTTCCAATAAATACTAATTATCGTCAATATACCCATAATCCAATTGTCCATCAGTTCCTCAGAATATGGAACAAATTCAGGATGCGCTTGAAGGCAAAGAAGCTTTTATCTGTTACTTCTCTGTATTGTAATCACCTTTTTCAGCCTTCTCAAACATACACAGTATATAATCGTAAGGAAACATTCACGATTTAAAAACTTAGAGAACTGTATATAGAGAATGTTTTTGCATCTTACATTGCATCCGGAAAGCATTCACAACGCGTCACTTTTTCCACATTTTGTTATGTCACAGCCTTATTCCAAAATGGATTAAATTCATTTTTTTCCTCAGAATTCCACACACAACACCCCATAATGACAACGTGAAAAAAGTTTACTTGAGATTTTTGCAAATTTATTAAAAATAAAAACATTGAGAAAGCACATGTACATAAGTATTCACAGCCTTTGCCATGAAGCTCCAAATTGAGCTCAGGTGCATCCTGTTTCCCCTGATCATCCTTGAGATGTTTCTGCAGCTTCATTGGAGTCCACCTGTGGTAAATTCAGTTGACTGGACCTGATTTGGAAAGGCACACACCTGTCTATAGAAGGTCCCACAGTTGACAGTTCATGTCAGAGCACAAACCAAGCCTGAAGTCAAAGGAATTGTCTGTAGACCTCCGAGACAGGATTGTCTCGAGGCACAAATCTGGGGAAGGTTACAGAAAAATTTCTGCTGCTTTGAAGGTCCCAATGAGCACAGTGGCCTCCATCATCCGTAAGTGGAAGAAGTTCGAAACCACCAGGACTCATCCTAGAGCTGGCCGGCCATCTAAACTGAGCGATCGGGGGAGAAGGGCCTTAGTCAGGGAGGTGACCAGGAACCCGATGGTCACTCTGTCAGAGCTCCAGAGGTCCTCTGTGGAGAGAGGAGAACCTTCCAGAAGGACAACCATCTCTGCAGCAATCCACCAATCAGGCCTGTATGGTAGAGTGGCCAGATGGAAGCCACTCCTTAGTAAAAGGCACATGGCAGCCCACCTGGATTTTGCCAAAAGGCACCAGAAGGACTCTCAGACCATGAGAAAGAAAATTCTCTGGTCTGATGAGACAAAGATTGAACTCTTTGGTGTGAATGCCAGGCATCACGTTTGGAAGAAAACAGGTACCGCTCATCACCAGGCCAATACCATCCCTACAGTGAAGCATGGTGGTGGCAGCATCATGCTGTGGGGATGTTTTTCAGCGGCAGGAACTGGGAGACTAGTCAGGATAAAGGGAAAGATGACTGCAGCAATGTACAGAGACATCCTGGATGAAAACCTGCTCCAGAGTGCCCTTGACCTCAGACTGGGGCGACGGTTCATCTTTCAGCAGGACAACGACCCTAAGCACACAGCCAGGATATCAAAGGAGTGGCTTCAGGACAACTCTGTGAATGTCCTTGAGTGGCCCAGCCAGAGCCCAGAGTTGAATCCGATTGAACATCTCTGGAGAGATCTTAAAATGGCTGTGCACCGACGCTTCCCATCCAACCTGATGGAGCTTGAGAGGTGCTGCAAAGAGGAATGGGCGAAACTGGCCAAGGATAGGTGTGCCAAGCTTGTGGCATCATATTCAAAAAGACTTGAGGCTGTAATTGCTGCCAAAGGGGCATCGACAAAGTATTGAGCAAAGGCTGTGAATACTTATGGACATGGGATTTCTCAGTTTTTTTATTTTTAATAAATTTGCAAAAACGTCAAGGAAACTTTTTTCATGTTGTCATTATGGGGTGTTGTGTGTAGAATTTTGAGGAAAAAAATGAATTTAATCGATTTTGGAATAAGGCGTCAACATAACAAAATGTGGGAAAAGTGATGCGCTGGGAATACTTTCCGGATGCACTGTATATAAAGAAAAGCACAATTCTCTTTTGTTGTCAACAGTTGTATGTTTTGTTCACAGTTTTTCAAATAGTTTTTTCGTCAGTCCGCCGGACATTATAAGGGAACAATTCCCCAACCCTTTTTGAGTCTCTGTTTCCAGTTAATTGTGATAATTGCAATAGAACTAACTGAACAAGGTAAACTTGTTTTTAGGTAGTAGTTTGTCAAATATTTAGAGTTTTGTCTTAATGAAAATCTACAGGCACCACTGCCCCCCGAGGATTGAGTTTATCCATTCTCTAAGCCTGGGTGTGGCAGGGGGGGTTCTTAAATTTTTTTAATATCAGGACCCAAATTAGAAAAACGGTACCATACTGGGACTCAAGAAGAAGATTCTTATCATAGTGACAGCAGAGTCATAATGAGACAAATAGCAAGAGCTATAAAGTTTATGTTTTAGATGAGGTTCGATTAGATTAGTGCATAAAAAACTTTATTAATCCCAAAGAGAAATTCAGATGCAAACAGCAGTAGAACCATAAAATACAAGGATACAGACTCACAGAACAGATAATACTGTCAATCAATCAGGATAAGAAATAAATGTATATTGTGCAGATATTCCAAGATGAACTTAATGAGAAAGCTTTGAATTGCCTGATAGCAGTGGGCAGAAACAAAACTCAGAGAAGCTTCTTAGCACACCATGCTGGAATGAGCCTCCTGGAATGGATGGAAGGGATTTTTTCATGACAGTATCCAGTTTTGCCCACCATCCCCTTTTCCACAACACCTTCCAATGTGTCCAGGGATCACCCGGTGACGGAGCGGATATTCCTGTTGTGGAGACTGGCCCGGACACAGACAGGTGGACAGCGATGGTTCAACCCACACACGTTTATTATACATAATGTCTATTTACAATAGCGCACACACAACCCCAAATAACTCCCCTAAAAGTCCAGGCCTTTCTTTCTTCAGGCCACCTCCACTCCTCTCCAACAAGACTTGGTCCTCTCCTCACCCGACTCCAGCCCCCGAATGGAGGGAGGTGACCCCTTTTATCCCCATCCGGATGTACTCCAGGTGCCTCTTGATTAGCTTCCGCTGACACTCCCCAGTGTGGTGGAAGTACCGGCCGTGCACCCAGAAGCACTCCGGGTGTCCCTGGTCTTCTTTCCCCCAGCACTTCCGGGTGTGGTCGGAAGTGCTGAGGGCCAGGGCTCCTCAGGCATTGGGGCGCCCACTGGCAGTGACCACGGGCCCCTATAGGGTTGAGCTTCCATGCTCAGTTCCTGTGGTCCTCAAAGACACCAGGGCAGTCACCCCCTCGTGGTCTTGAGGAGGCGCAATCCCTCCTCCGGTCTTTCCGGGCATCCCCAGCTGCTTGCCACACTGTTAAGTTTTGTTCAGGCTTGAGTTCAAGTTGCTTCCCTCGGAGACTGCAGCATAGAACACCACACTGGCTACAATGGACTGATACACAGTCCACACATCAAAACACCCGAGTCTCCTTAGGAAGTCCAGCCTGCTGTAGCCCTTCTTGTCCAGCGCCTCTGTGTTGTCAGACCAGTCCAGTTTGTTATTGATGTGAACTCCCAGGTACTTGTAACTCTTCACCGCTTCCATGTCCTCCCCTTGAAAGGTGTCTCTTCTCAGATGCTTTGTCACACACGTGCACTTAGGAGGCAGTCAACAAGCCCTGAGGTGAGTGAAACATCTCAAGACAAAGGGTTGAATTGCGATACTAACGCCTCTCTCTTTCTCTCTTTCATCAGACCAAAAGAAGAAAAATAACCTACCTCACACACTTCCGGGTCCCCAAGATGGCCGCCAAACATCAATTCCTAATCTGGCTCCGAAATGATGACATCACTTCCAGTTTCCTTTTGATGACGTCACATCCGTCTGACAGTTACGACGTCATCTCCTGCCACATCATCATTTTCTCCAGTATAAAAGTGCCATGATTGTAATTTCCATTATCGATTGCTGTTTAAAGTATTTTGATCGTATTTTTGCTTTCTTTTCATTATTAGCCCGTTGGACATTATATGGGGACGGTCCCCAACTCTTTTCTGTTCTGAAAGGACAGCTTCTTGGCACGTTGGAAGTCCACCACCAGTTCTTTTGTCTTACTCATGTTGAGTTGGAGGTGGTTCTCCCTACACCACAAGATGAAGTCCCCAACAACTTTCCTGTACTCCGACTCATCTCCATTATTAAAGCAGCCTGTGAAGGACAACGGAGTCATCTGAAAATTCCTATCAGTGGCAAACATTGGAATTGTGCATTGGTATTGTTGTTTCCTTTTCAAGTGGGAATCAAAATTTTCCAAACCTGCATATGCAAGTTCCATCAAGGAGCACTCAGAGCTTGAACCTGAAGCAATTGTTATTCAAAGCAAGAATAGATTCCTGCCAGTGGAAATGCTTAAAGTACAGTAAGCTTCAGTAAAGAAATTCTTAGGGTGTGAGGATATGGTGATATGAAGACAGCACGAAAGGTCACTTACAATAACTCGGCCACTTGACTGATGGCGCCACTAAGGAATGAAGTAGTGTGCCACGCCGGTGGCTGCCTTTTACAGGAGTTCTCTCTTTCTCTCTTACTCTTCTTTTGCTTTATTGGGACCTTCTTTTTTTACAATTATTAACCCATTTGTAGGGTGGCACGGTGGCGCAGTGGTAGCGCTTCTGCCTCGCAGTCAGGAGACCCGGGTTTGCTTCCCTCCCTGTGTGGAGTTTGCATGTTCTTTCCGTGTCTGCGTGGGTTTCCTCCCACAGTCCAAAGACATGCAGGTTAGGTGCATTGGCGATTCTAAATTGTGCTTGGTGTGTGCTTGGTGTGTGCTGGCGCCCTGCCCGGGGTTTGTTCCTGCCTTGCTTCTAGCTGGGATTAGCTCCAGCAGACTCCTGTGTAAGGATATAGCAGGTTGGACAATGACTGACTGACTGTATTTTTTTCATTACAATTTAAATTTATTAGGAGTCGGAGTCGGTACATTTTTGCCGACTCCGACCCTGACTCCTCGACTCCGATTCTGACTCCACAGCCCTGCTGTTAAGACCGTCCTGCATGCAGCATCTTCTAACTCCACGCCTCCTGATTCAATTTAATGCACTGTTCAATAGCCAATCAGCAGCACAGGGAACTGTTAGGTTAAGGTGGTAAATGGAATGCCCTCAACCAATCAAATGACAGAGTTTATTAGAGGATGTTCTGTCTGTAGGTGGACAAGCCCATCATTTTTATGAACCGCTGCAATTCAAAGTCAGTCAGCCATTTTGTAGATAGACAGATAGATAGATAGATAGATAGATAATGTGAAAGGCACTATATAATAGATAGATAGAAGGAACTATAAGATAGATAGATAGATAGATAGATAGATAGATAGATAGATAGATAGATAGATAGATAGATAGATAGATAGATAGATAGATAGATAGATATGAAAGGCACTGTATAATAGATAGATAGATAGATAGATAGATAGATAGATAGATAGATAGATAGATAGATAGATAGATAGATAGATAGATAGATAGATAGATAGATAGATAGATAGATAGATAGATAGATATGAAAGGCACTATATGATAGATAGATAGATAGATAGATAGATATGAAAGGCACTATATGATAGATAGATAGATAGATAGATAGATAGATAGATAGATAGATAGATAGATAGATAGATAGATAGATAGATAGATAGATAGATAGATAGATAGATAGATAGATAGATAGATACTTTATTAATCCCAAGGGGAAATTCACATAATTCTAAATACACATCATTCTGAACAGGGTCACAGGAATCTATCCCAGCTAGCACAAGGGCGCAAGGCAGGGAACAAACCCTGGACAGGGTGCCGGTCCATCGCAGGGCACACACCCAGGCCAATTTAGGATCCCCACTTCACCTAACCTGTATGTCTCTGGGAGTGTGACAGGAAACCCACACAAAGATGGGGAGAACATGCAAACTCCACACAAGGAGGACCAGGGATGTGAACTCAGGTCTCCTTACTGCGAGGCAGCAGCACTACCACTGTGCCGCCATGCCACCCACTGCACAATTCAACTTCGCTCATCACTAGATCCAAAAAATTAAGAAAAACATTTTCAAAGATGGAGAAGTTCAGCAATGTCTACAAAAGTTTTACAAGTTTGAAATTAGAAAGGCAACCATGAGTGATGAGCAGAAGAGCCGTGTTTCGATTTGCATACAGTTTTAAAAAAAAATGACACTAAAATCATTTGTTGTTCAGGTGATGTTGCAGTTGTGAAGCACTAAAGTCACTAAAGAGAGTAATTATGGAATTTTTAAACATCTTTCGGGCTAGAAAATGACGAATACTGCTCCCTTAAGCCTCATTCCCACTTCCCCCTTGATTATTTGGGCTGCATAATGCATGTGATCTGAGACAAGCCTGGTAATCAACTCCACAATATTTATTACCACAGAGCAATGCAGTGTGTTGTTGGAAAGTGTGACATGCTGACTATTTTCTACTCAAAGACACACCAAAATGTACCATCATGCACATTACTGTGTTTTCTCCACTGGAAAAATCTCACTGCATGAGAAGCCATCATCTGGCACCCACCTTTTCCAGTTACCTGATTCCTGCAGACAGGGCCGGATTAAGACCCTTAGATGCCCTAAGCACTAAGTAATTTTGGTGCCCCCTTACACTAGTAATTCAAAATATTAAAACAATAACAAACTAGAAAATAAAATCTTATTTTATTATCAAAAATTCGAAATTAAACAAAACATACTTATACAGTAATCCCTCCTCGATCGCGGGGGTTGCGTTCCAGAACCTCCCGCGAAAGGTGAAAATCCGCAAAGTAAAAACCATATGTTCATATGGTTATTTTTATGAATATTAAGCCCTTATAAACTCACCCACACTCTTATAAACATTTCCCGCACAATTATACAACATAAACCCTTTGTATTCTCTTAGATATTAGGTAAAGTTCATTGAAATTATGCATGTAAACACACTGTTTATATACAGTAAAACCTAAATATTATTTTAAAGATATCGAGCGACTCCGATATCACATATGTTACAGCCATTACAACAGGCAGGCCACCAGCAATAAATACGTACAATGCAAGAAAAATTGTATACAGTAAAATGTGTGTACAGTGATACTAAACTATGTACATGTAATAAGTACTGTACATAGAAAATTAATTATGGTTACTCACCAACAATGACACGACGACTTGTCCGATAACGATGAGTTTAATTTTACTGCACAACAAAGGAGAACGTTACAGCTCTTCTAAAGGAGCCTCTTCAGGCGACTGTGTAGCACCGCCGTTGTTCTTCTTCCGTCAGTCTTCAATCCAAATCCCTAAAGCAGATTCCATCCGGACTACCGCCTTATTACATCCACGTACAACTCGTTTTGTGCCCTGGTTAAAGGACACTGCGGCCATAGATCTTATATTCTTTTCCTCCTTTTTAAATAAAAAGAATCGTGGACTCATTGATGCCGTAATGGCGTCCTGCAGCGGTGTAGCTGTTCCCTTCCTTCAACATATCCAAAACTTTTACCTTTTCGGAAATCGTTAGCATCTTCCGTTGTCGCTTGGGCACGGCCCCTGAAGCAGTAGCAGGAGCACGTTGATGCAGAATGAGCGAGACGAGACTTCCTGGTTAACGCAGCAAAATCGAATTCTGTGCTCTGTCGCTGAGTTAATCAACACACAGGAACTTAACTGCGTGCTCTGATTGGGTAGCGTCTCAGCCAGCCGCCAATAGCATCCCTTGTATGAAATCAACTCGGCAAACCAACTGAGGAAGCATGTATTAGAAGTAAAAAGACCCATTGTCTGCAGAATCCCGTGAAGCAGCGAAAAATCTGTGTTATATATTTAGATATGCTTACATATAAAATCCGTGATAGAGTGAAGCCGCGAAAGTCGAAGTGCGATATAGTGAGGAATTACTGTAGTAAGAAGGAAAATAATATTTATTTTTGTATGCTTCATTTTATTTTTATCTTAATAATTTTCTCCTACTTTTTTTCCTTGCAAACTCTTTTATTAGATCTTCATAATCAATCTTACGTAACACATCTGCTTCTATATATTATAGAGATAAGGCATCCAGCCTGCCTTGATGCATAGTTGTTCTGAGGGGATTTTTAATATATTTCAACCGAGAAAATGAGCGCTCAACTAGGCAGTTTGCCTTTCGTATATTTTTAACATTAATGGTCACAATGTCTACATTTGGAAAAGCACACTCAATATTGTCTTCAAAAATTATTTTATAAAGTTCTGCATGACTGAATCTTGTTTTTACATTTTCTGTTGCACTGAACTTATGACACACATATAAATGAAACTGCTGAAGTTCAGCTGGGAAATTACTGTTGAAGAGAAAATGGCATCTGAAATTTTACAAATTTTAACGTTTGGGGTCGATTTTAAAGGTTTTTTTGAAATGTATGGTTTTGAAAACCGTAGATTTACCATTTTGATTATTGAATTTATTTATGGCTTTTGTGTAATTTAGAAAATCTATTCACACATATTCTTAGTACAAGATTTGAAGAATATTTTTTTGAAAATTTTGTTAATAAATCTTTATTAGCAAAAAAGTTATAAACAATTTTATCCAATAGTAATCAGCTGTACGATTTTCACTTTTACATAATGTAAAAGAATTTAAAAATATCCAAGAATAGAATTAAATAGACTTACCAGAATATTTTTTCCTCAAACTTGGGCGATTTTTTGTTTTTGCTTAAAACAGAAAATAATGCTTTCTAAACACTAGAAATTTATTTTAAGTTAAATAACAGATAAATCACGAAACACAACAATTACGTGATAATAATTTTTAATCAACTATTAACTATTATTTAAAAATATAAAAACATATTGCTTTGAATCGGATTATTTTCACAATATTTTGACATAACATGGCGTTAAAGGAAATCACCACGAACCGTGTAAGGCGCCATCTACGAACAGTGACGGCATAGGGAGGTATTGGGAGGCATTATTCATTTTTCATTAAATTTTGAAAATGGCTATAAATGTAATTAATTTTATAATGTGATCTTATCCAAAGATCTTAACCATACATTGTTCTTCTCTGTCTTGTTAAATTAAACCTAGCCTGAATGAATCTATAAATTTTTTACATTTCAAATTTCTCATTTAAAGATTTACCGGTGTTGTTTCTTGTCCTAGATAAGGTGACCAGAAATTTTTGGGCCAATCCAGGGACATGGGCGGTGGGGGCTAGTGGAGCGTAGACTACTAAACACTACAGAGTACAAAGCGAAAGCTTATCACGTGATTTCTCGCCAAAGTTGCAGGATGCGGTAAAGCATAACCTCCGTCAAAACACCGCGCACGCGCGCTGAGTTCAAATTATCGTGGTGATGAGATACATTCAAAAAAGTGACCCAGCTGAAACCGGGGACAAAATCTTAAACCGGGGACAAAACGGGGACATGTTTCTGAGTGGGGACAGTTGTCCGAAAAAGGGGACTGTCCCCGGAAAACGGGGACGGATGGTCACCTTAACCTAGAGTGTGTATATAAACACAGGGAACTCCAGTTTCTGTATTACAAATTGCCTGAAGAAGGGGCCTGAGTTGCCTCGAAAGCTTGCATATTGTAATCTTTTTAGTTAGCCAATAAAAGGTGTCATTTTGCTTGTCTTTTCTCTACATTCATAATGGCTAACACGGTACAACACCCTAGTACTATAATTTATGTGATAAATTTGGCCATGAAACATATTTGTGGTGCCCCCTTTACCCTTGATGCCCTAAGCATGTGCTTACTTTGCTTATATGGTTAATCCAGCACTGCCTGCAGAACAGGCTAATGGTCAGCATGTTCCTTCTGCTGTCAAGTTTTCAGTTTCTTTTATTTCTCCGATTTATCTTGTAGCAGCGCTACTATTAGTTAAAACTGCATCTCCCAGCAGTCCCTGCAGGGGCTGTTGGGGTCAAAGGTGGTCAGAGGAGTTTAAAAGTAGGGCAGGTGCCCAAGGGTGTGTTTTTTGTTGTTGTATTTTGTGTTTCGTTTACCTGTCGGACTGCCTTCTGCTAATTAGTCCATATTTAGTCGCTGTGTCCTGGATTGTATTCGTTGTTGGGGTCTGGATCGTCTGTCTACCTGTGCGCAGAGGACTGATTGTGGATTCATGGCTTTCCCGCAAGTATAGGAGCGCTCCTGAACCATCCATCCATCCGTCTTCATCCTTACAGTGTCTACTGGTAGGACTGTTTTTTCATTCCCTTACAACATACAGATCTGTGGACTTACAGTACATCCGGAAAGTATTCCCAGTGCATCACTTTTTCCACATTTTGTTATGTTACAGCCTTATTCCAAAATGGATTCAATTCATTTTTTTCCTCAGAATTCTACACACAGCACCCCATAATGACAACGTGAAAAAAGTTTACTTGAGGTTTTTGCAAATTTATTAAAAGTAAAAAAACTGAGAAATCCCATGTCCATAAGTATTCACAGCCTTTTCTCAATACTTTGTCGATGCACCTTTGGCAGCAATTACAGCCACAAGTCTTGTTGAATATGATGCCACAAGCTTCTCACACCTATCCTTGGCCAGTTTCGCCCATTCCTCTTTGCAGCACCTCTCAAGCTCCATCAGGTTGGATGGGAAGCGTCGGTGCACAGCCATTTTAAGATCTCTCCAGAGATGTTCAATCAGATTCAAGTCTGGGCTCTGGCTGGGCCACTCAAGGACATTCACAGAGTTGTCCTGAAGCCACTCCTTTGATATCTTGGCTGTGTGCTTAGGGTTGTTGTCCTGCTGAAAGATGAACCGTCGCCCCAGTCTGAGGTCAAGAGCGCTCTGGAGCAGGTTTTCATCCAGGATGTCTCTGTACATTGCTGCAGTCATCTTTCCCTTTATCCTGACTAGTCTCCCAGTCCCTGCCGCTGAAAAACATCCCCACAGCATGATGTTGCCACCACCATGCTAGGGATGGTATTGGCCTGGTGATGAGCGTTGCCTGGTTTCCTCCAAACGTGACGCCTGGCATTCGCACCAAAGAGTTCAATCTTTGTTTCATCAGACCAGAGAATTTTCTTTCTATGGTCTGAGAGTCCTTCAGGTGCCTTTTGGCAAACTCCAGGCGGGCTGCCATGTGTCTTTTACTAAGGAGTGGCTTCCGTCTGGCCACTCTACCATACAGGCCTGATTGGTGGATTGCTGCAGAGATGGTTGTCCTTCTGGAAGGTTCTCCTCTCTCCACAGAGGACCTCTGGAGCTGTGACAGAGTGACCATCGGGTTCTTGGTCACCTCCCTGACTAAGGCCCTTCTCCCTCGATCGCTCAGTTTAAATGGCCGGCCAGCTCTAGGAAGAGTCCTGGTGGTTTCGAACTTCTTCCACTTACGGATGATGGAGGCCACTGTGCTCATTGGGACCTTCAAAGCAGCAGAAATTTTTCTGTAACCTTCCCCAGATTTGTGCCTCGAGACAATCCTGTCTCGGAGGTCTACAGACAGTTCCTTTGACTTCATGCTTGGTTTGTGCTCTGACATGAACTGTCAACTGTGGGACCTTCTATAGACAGGTGTGTGCCTTTCCAAATCATGTCCAGTCAACTGAATTTACCACAGGTGGACTCCAATGAAGCTGCAGAAACATCTCACGGATGATCAGGGGAAACAGGATACACCTGAGCTCAATTTTGAGCTTCATGGCAAAGGCTGTGAATACTTATGTACATGTGCTTTTTCAATTTTTTTATTTTTAATAAATTTGCAAAAATCTCAAGTAAACTTTTTTCACATTGTCATTATGGGGTGTTGTGTGTAGAATTCTGAGGAAAAAAATGAATTTAATCCATTTTGGAATAAGGCTGTAACAGAACAAAATGTGGAAAAAGTGATGCGCTGTGAATACTTTCCGGATGCACTCTCAGTTATTCCAGATTTTAGGTACATAACAGCAGAAGGCCATCTCACCACTTCTTTTAAGTTTAGCTCTTGGAGTTATAAGCAGACCTTAATTTGAAGAACTAAGGTTACGATTTGGAGTGTAAGGTGACAGGTATTCTGAAATATAGGATGGAGCAGATTATTGAAGGCTTTGTAAACCATTAGCAGTATTTTAAAGTCAATTCCAAATGACACAGGTAACCAGTGTAACGATGCTAAGACTGGTGTATTGTGCTCGGATTTTTTTGTCCTAGTTGAGATTCTAGCCACTTGTATTCGCGATCTCGTTCTTTCGGTCACTACCCATAACTCATGACCATAGGCTCAGGATTGGGTCACTGCTTTTTGCAGATGATGTTGTCCCATTTACTTCATCAGGCCGTGATCTTCAGCTCTCTCTGGATCGATTCGCAGCTGAGTGTGAAGCGGCTGGGATGGGAATCAGCACCTCCAAATCCGAGACCATGGTCCTCAGCCAGAAAAGGGTGGAGTGTCCTCTCAGGGTTTGGGAGCGAGATCCTGCCCCAAGTGGAGGAGTTCAAGTATCTCAGGGTCTTGTTCCATGAGTGAGGGAAGAATGGAGCGGGAGATCGACAGGCGGATCGGTGTGGCATCCACAGTAATGCGGGCTCTGCATCGGTCTGTCGTGGTGAAAAAGGAGCTGAGCCGTAAGGCAAAGCTCTCAATTTACCGGTCGATCTTCGCTCCTACCATCACCTATGGTCACGAGCTATGGGTAGTGACTGAAAGAACGAGATCGCGAATACAAGCGACTGAAATGAGTTTCCTCCGCAGGGTGTCTGGGCTTTCCCTTAAAGATAAGGTGAGATGCTCAGTCATTCGGGAGGAGCTCAGAGTAGAGCCCCTGCTCCTCCGCATCGAGAGGAGTCAGATGAGGTGGCTCGGGGATCTGATCAGGATGCCTCCTGGACGCCTCCCTGGTGAGGTGTTCCGGGCACGTCCAACCAGGAGGAGGCCCTGGGGAAGACCCAGGACATGCTGGAGGGACTATGTCTCCCGGCTGGCCTGGGAACGCCTCAGGATTCTCCCGGAAGAGCTAGAAGAAGTGGCCGGAGAGAGGGAAGTCTGGGCATCTCTGCTCAAGCTGCTGCCCCCATGACCCGATCTCAGATAAGCGGAAGAGGATGGATGGATGGATAGTTGAGATTCTAGCAGCTGCATTCTGCACTCGTTGCAATCGATTGATGTCTTTTTTGGGTGGTCCTGAGAGGAGTGCATTGCAGTCATCTAGCCAACTGAAAACAAAAGCGTGAACTCATTTTTCAGCATCTTGCAAAGTTACAAGAGGTCTAATCTACTCTCTCTATATATTAAATCCTAAGCGTAAAAGTGCAACGATTTTATGTGACATTTTTATGTCATGTTTTTTGTCACGCTTTAAATCGGGCTTGTTTTAAAACCTACATATATATGTTTGGTATCATTCTTTTCAGAATTTATCAGACTTTAATGTGATGTTAGATTTTCAGATACTTATTCCATTTTTAAATTATCTTCTTCTTCTTTCGGCTGCTCCCATTAGGGGTTGCCACAGCAGATCATCTTTGTCCGCATATTGATTTGGCAAAATTTTACACTGGATGCCCTTCCTGACGTAACCCTTCCCAATTATCCGGGCTTGGGACCAACACAAAGAAACACACTGGTTTGTGCATCCCCTGTGGCTGGGTTATTCCATTTTTAACTTATAAACTAAAAAATTTCAAGAACTCACATCCCGCGAGACGAGACTTTGTGCCAAGAGATTTAACCAAAGGTAGGACTGCTGCCGTACAGGCTGTTAAATGTTTGAAGCACCATGCGAGATGCAGATCACGCAAAACAGAAGCAGCAGCAAACCAGCAGCTGATCGAGCAAAGAGGAGGTAAAAAGAAACTATTTGTTTCCCGTTGTATCACCGTTTAAGAGGGGATTTCGAAGGAGCGACCACGTCTCCTTGGGGTACGTTCAGCCCTCCTCTTCACAACATGAGCGGCAGAGATGCAAAGTGGATGCTGCGTAGCGCAGGCCTGGGGGGTTGGTGAGTGAATCGAGCAGGGGGCGAAGCCCCTAACTTTTGCTAGATTTCTTAAGTGAAAAAATGTTGTCCTAGTGATCTGATTAATATGTGATTTAAAGTTTAGGTGAGTCGATAATTACCCCTGAATTCTTTCCCTCTGTCTTAATTTTCAAGCCTAATGGATCAAGTTTATTTCTAATACCCTCATTATATTCATTTTTGCCAATCACTAATATTTCTGCTTTCTCCTTATTTAATTTCAGAAAATTACTACTCATCCACTGAGAAACACAAGTAAGACATTGGGGTCAATGAATCAAGAGAGTCGGGGTCGTCAGGTGCTATTGATAAATACAGCTTTGTGTCATCAGCATAGCTCTGGTAGCTCACTTTATGCCCCGAGATAATCTGACCTAACGGAAGCATGTAAATCGAAAAAAGCAGCAGACCCAGGATAGAGCCTTGTGGACCACCATATAGAATATCATGTGTCATCGAAGTATAATTACCACAACTAACAAAGAATTTTCTACCTGCCAAGTAGGACTCAAACCAATTTAAGACCCTGCCAGAGAGGCCCACCCATTGACTAAGGCGATTTCTAAGAATATTGTGATCAATGGTATCAAATGCGACACTCAGATCTAAGAGGATGAGAACAGACACACGGCCCCTGTCTGCATTTACCCGCAAGTCATTGACTACTTTAACAAGTGTACTGTGATTTGTTTTAAAACCCGACTGAAACTTACCAAGAATAGCAGGTTTATGTGGGTGATCATTTAGCTGCATAATGACTGCCTTTTCTAAGATTTTACTTAAGAAAAGCAGTTTAGAAATAGATCTAAAATTTTCAAAGGCAGGGGAGTCGAGATTATTTTTCTTGATAAGGGATTTAACTACAGCAGTCTTAAGACAGTCTGGGAAGACCCCCATATCTAATGAGGAGTTTACTATGTCTAGAACATTATGCAGATTATGCAGGCCAGTACTTGGTTGGGAAACCATCTAGGAAAACCTTGAGATGCTGCTGGAAGAGGTGTTGGTGAGGCCAGCAGGGGGGCCTTATCCTGTGGTCTGAATGTGGATCCCAATGCCACCAGTGCAGTGACGGTGACACTGTGCTGCAAAAATGGTGCCATCTTTCAAATGAGATGTCACTGACTCTCTGTGATCTTAAAAGGTCCTTGGGCTTCCATTAAAAAGAGATGGGTGTACCCCAATGTCCACCACTGTCCACCACGGTCTGTTTATTCTGGCTTCTTAATAGTTCCCTGTCCTGTACTGGCTAACTGTCTTTCTCAGTCCTTGTGTGGTGAGCATATCTGACACAAAATGGCTGCTATCGCATCATCCAGGTGGGTGCTGCACATTGGTGTTGATTGAAGTAGCCCCCCACTCACTATGAAAAGCACTTTGAGTAGTGAGAAAAGTACTACATAACTGTAGAGCCTTCTTCTTCTTCTTGCCTCAACAGAACAAACACTGTACCATTTTGCTACTGTGATAAAAACACAAGGCAGGCTCTTCTTCCTTAGGAGACTGCACTCCTGTGGTGTGCTGGGCTGGTGATGTCACTTCAACAGAGGCCCACCGAATCAATAGGCTAACTAAAAAGGCAGGCTCATTTATGGGACATACTCTGGACCCCATGGAGGTAGAAGAGGAGGAGAGAATGAAAGCAAAACTGGGCGCCATTATAAACGACTTTGTACATCGCCTCTCTGACACAGAAACACTGAGGACTTTCAGACAGCGAGGTATTCAGCAGAAGTGTGACAAGATACACAACTGGGGGTCCTTTACGCCAACAGCAATATACCTGTGTAGCGTCTCACTGAGACTGGCACTGCTATTGCAAAAGGTTTCTTTCTTTTTAATTGTCTTTCTTTTTAGTCGCTGTGGTGTGTGTTCAGAACAAAGTGTGTTTATTTATTTATGTATTTATTTGCTTCTGTAAAAAGTCTATAATATCTATAATATAGTGCCTTTCATATCTATCTATCTATTATATAATGCATTTCTATCTATATATCTATAATATTGTGCCTTTCATATCTATCTATAATATAGTATCTATATCTATCTGTCTATCAGAGTGAGACTTCAGCCCCTTTGCTCCTTTCTTCTCATTGTGTGCTAACTTTAGATTTGTAATTCAGAGATTTTTCATTTTGTATTAATCGTGTTTGCCTCTTGTGAGTTTTGCATTTTAGATTCTTTGGCTTTTGACCCATTTTTCTGTATTTAGATTCTCGCTCTGTTAATTGAGAATTCTTTCCCTGTGTAAT
Source organism: Erpetoichthys calabaricus (assembly GCF_900747795.2). NCBI lineage: Eukaryota > Metazoa > Chordata > Cladistia > Polypteriformes > Polypteridae > Erpetoichthys > Erpetoichthys calabaricus. Next base: position 55,141,283 of record NC_041404.2, read on the forward strand.
TAATTCCATGATGTGTTTGATTCCTAGCAGGTTATTCTCCCAGTTAACCCTCATATTTGATGTAGCATTTCACTTTTTGATGATTGTTCCTTTCTAGCTCCATGACGTCTTGATTGGCTTTGTTTTCTTTTCCTGATGCCAGAAAGCTATTGTTAATATTTTCTTTCTGAACTCAGGTTATTTTCAATTTATTTGTGTCTTCCTTTGTTTGCATACAAGAATTGTTATTTTGTGAAATTGTGTTTACTGGCTGCTGGTGACTTCATCGTGGTCACAGACTGTGACGTCAGTGATCATTGGATATAAATCGCATAGATAGATAGATAGATAGATAGATAGATAGATAGATAGATAGATAGATAGATAGATAGATAGATAGATAGATAGATAGATAGATAGATAGATAGATAGATAGATGTGAAAGCCAGAATAGTGACTTTCACATCTATCTATCTATCTATCTATCTATCTATCTATCTATCTATCTATCTATCTATCTATCTGTCTATCTATCTATCTATCTATCTAATTTATATAGTGCCTTTCATATCTATCTATCTATCTATCTATCTATCTATCTATCTATCTATCTATCTATCTATCTATCTATCTATCTATCTATCTAATTTATATAGTGCCTTTCATATCTATCTATCTATCTATCTATCTATCTATCTATCTATCTATCTATCTATCTATCTATCTATTATATAGCACCTTTCATATCTATCTATCTATCTATCTATCTATCTATCTATCTATCTAATAGTGACTTTCACATCTATCTATCTATCTATCTATCTATCTATCTATCTATCTATCTATCTATCTATCTATCTATCTATCTATGTAATAGTGACTTTCACATCTATCTATCTATCTATCTATCTATCTATCTATCTATCTATCTATCTATCTATCTATCTATCTATCTATCTAATAGTGACTTTCACATCTATCTATCTATCTATCTATCTATCTATCTATCTATCTATCTATCTATCTATCTATCTATCTAATAGTGACTTTCACATCTATCTATCTATCTATCTATCTATCTATCTATCTATCTATCTGTCTGTCTGTCTTATAGTGACTTTCACATCTGTCTATCTATCTGCAAATCCACTCACATATAATGAACAGATCACCACACAGAACTGGAGTGTTAAAAGCCTCTGTAGCATTGCATGACAGTGCAGTACTCAGCATCCCAAGCTGATGCCCCTTTGTCACTGACTACATAACTGCTGCAAAAACCGAGACTACCCCTCTGTTTCAAAGTGTTCGTGTGACACTCTAAGGAGTTGGAAGTGGTCTCTGGTGACAGTGACTTTGAAGGCTGGGCAATGTGACTGCTCTGAGCCTGGTGATGATTCACCAACAGTATGAGCTGGCATTCCGTCATGCAAATGAGCAGCTTCAGAGCCAACTACAAGGGAGCCTATAAAAACGACAAGCTTGCCCAAGGCACATATGAATTCCATCCAGTGTGACACCACTGCAAGGTACCCAGAAGTGTAATGTAAAGAGCAAAGAATCCACGCTGGCACTCGGCACCAGGGCTACAATATTTTAGATAGATGTTCATCTTAGTTTTATTTTATTTAATCAATAGTGTTGAAACTCTTCTTCTTTCGGCTGCACCTGTTAGGGGTTGCCACAGTAGATCATCTTTTTCCATATCTTTCTGTCTTCTACATCTTGCTCTGTCACACCCACCACCTGCATGTCCTCTCTCACCACTTCCATAAACCTTCTCTTATGCCTTCTTCTTGTCCCCTTACCTTACAGCTCTATCCTTAGCACCCCTCTCCCAGTATACCCCTCATCTCTCCTCTGCACATGTCCAAACCAACACAATCTCGCCTCTCTGACTTTGTCACCCAACTGTCCCACCTGAGCTGACCCTCTGATGTCCTCATTTCTAATCCTGTCCATCCTCGTCACACCCAATGCCGATCTTAGCATCTTTAACTCTGCCACCTCCAGCTCTGTCTCCTGTGCCACAGTCTCCAGCCCATATAACATAGCTGGTCTCACTACTGTCCTGTAGACCTTCCCTTTCACTCTTGGTGATACCCGTCTGTCACAAATCACTCCTGACACTCTTCTCCACCCATTCCACCCTGCCTGCACTCTCTTCTTCACTTCTCTTCCACAATCCCCATAACTCTGTACTGTTGATCCCAAGTATTTAAACTCATCCACCTTCGCCAAATCTACTACCTGCATCCTCACCATTCCACTGACCTCCCTCTCATTCACACACATGTATTCTGTCTTGTTCCTTCTGACCTTCATTCCTCTCCTCTCATATCTTCACCTCTCCAGGGTCTCCTCAACCTGCTCCCTAGTGTTGAAACTCTAATAATTTTTAAAATACATTTTCAAAAATCACTTTGAGTATTAGTAGTCTTGGAAGGGTTTGTATGGTTTTAACTTTCCTATGTGGGAAAATCATATGACACATTTTTTTCATTACAGAGACATTGGGAGCATATCCCGGAAGCAATGGGTGTCAGCATCAAACTGAGATGAGACAAAAATATAAATATCAGGCTAAAGCAGAAAGTATTTGAAATTGAGACTTGAAGGAAATATTATCTGAGTTTTCGGGGTCTTGCTGAAATACGACTCCGGCAATTTGATGGTCCTAAATGCAAGTGTGTAATACTCAAAGTGTCCAGAAGGTGGTGCTATAGCACAAAGAACTAGTTTTGCTTCACTAGGAATTCCATGAGATTTTTACTTCAAACATAGATAGATAGATAGATAGATAGATAGATAGATAGATAGATAGATAGATAGATAGATAGATAGATAGATAGATAGATAGATAGATAGATAGATAGATAGATAGATAGATAGATAGATAGATAGATACTTTATTAATCCCAATGGGAAATTCACAAAACTCACAAAATTCATGACTTTGTTTTTGTAAGTTTACCTGTTCTTCATTACCACGTGTACAGAGTGCCGTGAAATTCTTATTTGAACATGCTAATCAACATGACACATCACCATAAATACCATATATATTAGAAAATGACGCTGCTGTTATGCAGTTATTTGCCACCAAGTCAATTTAATGCCTTTTAATTTGCAGATTTGGCTGAAACCTTACATGCTGTGTAAAATGACTGTGCTATTATTGGACGACATTAAAATTAAGACTGGTTCACTTATTGACCCATGACATTCATTCATTCTTTTTCCATTGTTTTTCTGAAGCCAGGTCATGGGGGCGTGGGGGCACAGTCTTAGCAGTGTGGCCTATAAGTCCCTTTTTCTGTTAGCCACATCAGACAACTCATGATTGTGGGATCTCAAGGCATTTCCAGCACGTCTGGGAGATATCATCTTGTCAGCAAGCCCCAGGTCTTTCCCAGGGTCTCCTCCAAGCTGGCTGAGCCCATAAAACCCCCACAGGATGGCATCCAGGAGGTGTCAGTATCAGATGCCCAAACCACCTCAATTGGCTCGTCTTGATGCTGAGGGTCAGTGGCTCCACTCTGAACATCTCCCAGATGTCTGTGCTTCTCACCCTAAGGGAGAGCCCAGCCACCCTGCAGAGAAAGTTCATCTCGGCTGTTTATACCCGCAGCCTAGTCCTTTTGGTCATTACCATTAAGTTAAGCTTATGCCCACAGGTGAGGGTAGGAACATACTGTAGATCTCCTCATGTGACTCAGCAGTATGTGTACCCCAAGTGTCTTTATGCCCAGGGCCTGCTCCTGATGAGATGGTAGATGGTGTCCTGGGGGATCTCCAGGGCATCCATGAGCTCCTGGACAGTCTGTAGCGCTACTTGGCAAAGTCAGATGCATCAATACGGAAAATCCCAAAGGTTCTCAATTGATTCAGATCTGGGAAACGTGCAGACCAGTTAATGACATCAATGCCTTTGTCATCCAGGAACTGCCTACACACTCTGGCTACATGAGGATGGATATTGTCCTGCACCAAGAGAACCCAGGGCCCACTGCACCAGTGTAAGGTCTGATAATGGCTCTGTGGAATTCATCCCATCAGGGTCCCATTGCCTTGCACATGGAGGTCTGCATGACCCTCCGAGGATATGCCATCACTGACCCATCGCCAAACCAGTCTTGCTAGATGATGTTGCAGGCTTCACAACATATCTGTCACAGGTCTGTCACGTGCTCAGTGTGACCGTGCTCTCATCTGTGAAGAGACTGGCGTACCAATGACGGAGCTGTCAATTGTGGTACTCTCTGGTGTTTGCCAGTCACACTGCATGGTGATGGACTGTGAGCAAAGGTCCCACTCTAGGATGTCAGGCCCTCATGTCACCCTAATAGAGTCTGTTTGTGACAGATTGGTCAGAGACATTCACACCAGTAGCCAGCTGGAGGTCATTTTGTAGGACTCTGGCAGTGCTCCTCCTTTTCCTCCTCACACAAAGGAGCAGATACCAGTCCTGTTGCCAGGTTGATGCCCTTCTATAGTCCTGTCCAGATCTCCTCCTGGCTCCTCGCAGCACCCTCTTAGTGGAACCGAGGGAGGCCAACAGGGCTGCTCTATGGCACTACAACTCCCAGCATGCCCTGTGGGTGTCCACTGGAGTGCCTGTCTCCCGGGTTGCTGCCACCTAGCAGTTTCGGGGAGCATGTAATTTAAACAATCCCCCTGTCCTTTCTTCAAGCTGGCCTCCTGGCCGGATAAGAGATCAGAACCCCACCCTAATGGAACACCTGCAGATGTGAGCTGTCCATGACAGTGTTAAATGCAAATCAATGGGTGTATATTCAAATATGGTCAGACTCAATTTAAAAATAAAAATGGAGGACATGTTGGTATGAAAAAGTGTATCAAATGGGATGATCCCGCATGCCAAAGCCAATCACAATAACCCAAAACGTTGAGAGACGTGTCTCTCCTGCTCATTGTGTGGCAGATCTGAGCACCGCCATCTCTAAAGTGGCACCGCCACACGGAGAGGAGGAGTCTCAATGAAAAAGGAGAAATCTATAATTAAGGGAATTAATGAGCTGGAATTATGCGCTGGTTTTAGTGATGTACCTCATTTGCATACTGATTAGCAGGATATCTTCTCGAAAAATTATATGCTTCTTTCTACACTGCTTTTTATCTTTTCTTTTACATAGCCCTGAAATGAATAAGCCTACGCACACAATTCTTTATGCAACAGGTATTAAAATACAGTGCAGCACTTGCCACCTTTGGAATGCGTTTTTTAGTAAATATTGAGTCTGTATATTATAACGCCAAACAACCCCCTGATCACAAAGTGGCCCACCATGGTAGGGTCTAAAGACAGGACTGTGTTGGGATCTGGTGACACAAACTTGGCAGAAAGGCTGAAAGCCTCCAAAAAAGACCCACAAACTGGGCTAGGGCCTTCACTGGCCTACACAGTGTTATGGTCAAGCCGGAGGTCCACCCTGGGTTCTGTTTAAAGGGCTTCTCTCTATCTTCTTTGTTCTTTTTTCATTCATTGTTTTCCCATTTTTATAATGTTGCTGTGGTCATTTATTATTTTTTATGTATTTATTATCTGTACCAGTGACATTCATGTCTCTGGTGACTCTTCCGATGAATTCAGTAGACGGATTTGGGGGGGGGGGGTGGTAATGAGGTCACTCGAAAGGGGTGTGTGGCTCTCCTGATATCTCTGCAAAAGGACGAAAGTTCAAGTCTTTAGAGACCTGGTGCCTCCTGTTTGTGAGACATGGACGCTCTCCAGTGACCTGAGATGATGAATGGACTCCTTCATGTGTGTCTCTCCGAAGAATCCTTGGGTCCTGCTGGTTTGACTTTGCGTTGCTCATGGAGTCCCGAATGAGACACATGACCTGCATTGTGATGGAGTGTCAGTTACGGCACTTACAGCCATGTGACATGATTACCCGAGGGTGATCCTTAATGTTGAGGACCAGGCCAAGGGGACGTCCATGTAACACCAGGCTGCAGCAGACAAGAGGGTCATTTCTGGAGGGAGAGACTGGACTGCGTGTCTGCCTGGGGGTTGCCAACTGGGATCCCGAGCTGTTTCGTCGTGTGGTGGGTGTGGCAACATGCTATACCAGTGCCTGCTCTCCAACCTAACCTAACCTGACTCTTTCCTTGTGTTTATTAATTCACTCTGTTTTGGTTATATATATATATATATATATATATATTGTGGACATGAAGGGGTGCTCCAGCTCCCCAACACAAACAGACACGGACACAAGGTAAAACCACAAAGAGTCTTTAGAGTCCTGATGCTTCCTGTTTTGCTATATGGTTTGCGAGACATGGAGGCTATCCAGTGACCTGAGACGAAGACAGGACTCCTCAGGGAATCCTTGGGCCCACTGGTTTGACTTTGTGTTGCTCATGGAGTCCCAAATGAGGCACATGACCTGCATTGTGAGGGAGCATCAGTTACAGCACTACGGCCATGTGGCACGATTACCCGAGGGTAATCCTCATTGTTGAGGACCTGAGTGGCTGGACCAGGCGAAGGGGACGCCCACGTAACACCTGGCTGTGGCAGATAGAGGGTCATTTCCAGAAGGTGGGACTGGACCGCGTGTCTGCCCTGAGGGAGTTACCAACTTGATGCCGAGCTGTTTCGTAATGTGGTGGGTGTGCTGTACCAGTGCATGCTCCCCAACCTGATCTGACCTGACCTGTATTATCTGTTATATTCATTCTGTTTGTTATTATGTTATTCTGTTTGTATTATCTGTTATATTCATTCAGAGGGGACAGTATTCCTTCTGTCCTCTCCAGGATGCACTGTCTTGTAGCACTTTTAGCCACAGGCTCATTCCACCATGGTGTGCTAAGAAGTGGTTCTAGGGGTCTTTTCTGCCCACTGCCATCAAGCAATTCAATCCTTCTACCCAATGTACTCGTTTATGTATTTATTTATTTATTGATCAGTTGATTGGGTGAGTCTGTAGTAGTCTTGCTTTTTATGTTTTCACTGCTGTATGTATTTAAATTTCCCCAGGGGATTAATAAGGTTTATCTAATCTAATCTATTGTAGATGTCTTACAGTTCTCTCATATTCCTTTTTTTTGTGGGTGGATCCCTAAGAGGCGGGGTCACTTGTCCATCACTGTGAAGTGCCCGCCCCCTGGCCCTATCAAGGCAAGCTGGGAAATGAAGTCCAGTGGGGTTCTTTCATGGCTCCTACAAAAAATAGTAAAGGGTGAGGGCTTCCAAAACCACCCACAAACAAGATCTTATCCCTAGGCAAGCCTGATGCCAGGAAATTGTTAGGCTTAAAGCCTGACTAGGCCTGAAAGGGGAGCTCAAGCTTGTTAAGTTCAGGAAAAAGCAAAGCACTTCAGAAAACCTTGAAGTTTGTCTCCCCAGAGTGGAGAACCGTTAAAACTCCGGCTGCAGCAGAGACAAGTCCACAAAATCTTTTCAAAAGGACATTAGGAGCAATAAACCTGGATTCTTGTTTTTCGTAAATTCTGAGAAGAGGCCAAACCGGGTACTGACTGTGTGTGAAAAGAGGTCCGTGGTGATAAATAATTGGGTCCCAGAGAGTGCAGGCTCTGAACAGGTGCGAGTGCACATGTGTGCGTGTCCTGCTCTGACGTTGATTTGGGTGTTTGGCTGATCACGCGTTCACGTGCAAATGCAAGCGGGACAATCAAGTGCCTCATTCGCACCTTAGTGTAAGGGGAGGACAGCATCTGCACCCAACTAGCAGTTTAAAAAAAACCCTCCATGAAACAGATCGGGATAAGAACAGATCAGAACAATGGAAGACTGTGAATGAGAGCAGAGCTGGGTGCCTGAGTGCCAGCCAGTGAGCGAGCGAGAAGGGAAGGTGGGGGGGGGTAGGTTTGGTTGTGGCCTAGGGGGAGATGATGGTTGGTAAGCTCACAGAACAGCAAACGATTAGTACTCTAAGGGTACATCAACCCCACTGATGTATTGGAGGAGCCGGATCAGTGGTGATGGAGTTCTCGAGAAGGAAGACAGGAGAACAACCGACTCCAAGTGGTCTGGAAGACGCCAAAATGGGGGCCAGTAAGGAGGACTGCAGCTGCTGGGGTCTCCGCCATCCGAGCAAGGCTATGAGGTGGGCAAGGGAGACAGAGAGGAAGTTGCGTTGGACTGAATATAAGAAGGGGGAAAAGGCGACTCGTTTTACCTTTGGATTATTTGGTTTCTAACTCCCCGACTTTCACTTTGATTTTTTGGTCTTATTTACTTATTGAAGGCCTTGCACTGCATTTTGAACACTTTTGATTGGTTTTAATAAAAGCACTTGGTACATTTGCACCAACGTCTTGCTGACTGACTCTGTGTGTGTGTGTGTGGTTTCTCTGGGTGCTCCGATTTCCATCCACACTCCAAAGATACACAGCTTAGGTGGATTGCCGATGCTAAATGCAAAAGTCCTTGTTCAAATTTTGGTGTCCAGCTTGTGCCTCCGAGAGACGTCTCAGTGATGTTACATGGTCTGGTATGATCACTGATCTGTCTTCTTATCAGATAAGACATGAAGGCTTTAATCTGGCAAAGGGGCCCGTCATGGAAATGGAGACTTCATAGCTGGCATGATGAGTGTCATCTTCAGGCTATTAAACCAGGACTTGTGTTCTAGACATGGAAAAGCTGGATACTGTCAGTTCCTCTACAGTGGTGTCTTTTTCATTCTCTTCTAGAAAGTTCTAAAATATTTATCTTTACCTTGTTATTTTCTTTTTATACACCCTTTTCTGCAGATTTTGCACCTTTACATATATTTAAATTCTGACAACACAGAAGTTCAAGGTGGAATGTTGACATCTGAGCCATCTTAAATTGTGTGCTCATTGGTAGAAATTAAAAAGTGTTCCTTCATAAGCAGACAAGTGAAAACGGCAATGAAGTCCATGCTTCTCATTTAGCAAATAACGTTATTTACACTTCTGTCTGCACTGCTCACTGGTAATCACCAGCATTTGGAAACAAATAAAGGTAAATTAAGAAGAGAAACACAGACATGCAATGCATTTAAACCTATAGTGAAGTAGATAGATAGATAGATAGATAGATAGATAGTATACAAATATATATACATTTCTTAGAAATACGTGTAGATTAGAAACTAAACAATGACTTTAATTGCAAGTAAGGATAGATAGATAGATAGATAGATAGATAGATAGATAGATAGATAGATAGATAGATAGATAGATAGATAGATAGATAGATAGATAGATAGATAGATAGATAGATAGATATGAAAGGCACTATATAATAGATAGAAAGGCACTAGAAAGATAGATAAATATGAAAGGCACTAGATAGATAGATAGATAGATAGATAGATAGATAGATAGATAGATAGATAGATAGATAGATAGATAGATAGATAGATAGATATGAAAGGCACTATATAATAGATAGAAAGACACTAGAAAGATAGATAGATATGAAAGGCACTAGATAGATAGATAGATAGATAGATAGATAGATAGATAGATAGATAGATAGATAGATAGATAGATAGATAGATAGAAAGGCACTATATAAAGTATAGATAGATAGATAGATAGATAGATAGATAGATAGATAGATAGATAGATAGATAGATAGATAGATAGATAGATAGATAGATATGAAAGGCTCTATATGATATATAGATAGATAGAAAGGCTGACTAGATAGATAGATAGATAGATAGATAGATAGATAGATAGATAGATAGATAGATAGATAGATAGATAGAAAAGCACTATATAAAGTGTAGATAGATAGATAGATATGAAAGGCACTATATAACAGAGATAGATAGATAGATAGATAGATAGATAGATAGATAGATAGATAGATAGATAGATAGATAGATAGATAGATAGAAAGGCACTATATAAAGTGTAGATAGATAGATATATAGATATGAAAGGCACTATATGAATAAAGATAGATAGATATGAAAGACACTATATAAACTGAAGATAGATAGATAGGTACTATTAAACACTTGTGAAAGGCACTATATAAAGTGTAGATAGATAGATATGAAAGGCACTATATAAATAAGGATAGATAGATAGGTAGATACTATTAAATAGTTGTGAAAGGCACTATATTCTAAACAGTTGCATATAAGGACATTTCGGTGTTGTCCATGTGTCTTGTTGACTGACTGAGGGTTGGAGGATCACTATTGTCTAATATGGCTGACTTTCTGTGTTTTTGACACAGTCCATGTGTATTTTGTCGCACCTATTTGGATTTATTGTCATTTTTATCTGCTGCTTTCCCTCTTCTTTCCTGAGTGGTTCACAGCCTATTAAGAATATGCCCAGACAGAGCATTTGGATCAGTCCATGCCAGTCTGTGCCAATGTAAGGTTTGCACACAAATGTGAAGGATAATAAGGAAGGAAGGCAGCTAAAAACTGCGAAGCAGAATAAAAAGTCAGATTGAAACAGTAAAAATGTGGTAGTCACCTCAGTCAAGTTCACCAAAATGTTTTTACAAGATTAAAATATTTGTTTTACAGGCGTCCAACAGACGGACGTGATCAGCTGTGTGTGCTTTAAAGCAACAATGAAAGACCACAAATGATTTTCAACAGATGACATCTTAAAGCCATGTGTTCAGCTGCTCAGACAGCAATTACTGAGGCCCCGGTGCTCGCTGCAGTTGTCCTAATCTGTTCCAGGATCGCGGCAGATGCTTTCTGTTCTTTTTATCTTTCTTTTTTTCCCCCCTTCGCCAGTCTGCAGTGTTCTGCATCACATGACTGAGCGGATTTCCTGAAAGTCAGTCCTCATTAGGTTATCAATATTAATGCTGGGAGGGGTGACGGCAAGACACAGCTCTTAAACCCACACCCACGAAAGAAAGCAGCAGAGACCCTGCGAACAAGAGCCACCACAAAGGTAAGCCATTTCGAGATTTTCTTGTATTTGCATATTGGAAATGAAGTGAATTGTTGAATTAGCAAAACAGCCAGCATGTGGCACACCAGAGTGGCCAGTTCAGAAAATCCGTAGGATGCAGATATCAAATGTGCTGCAATAGCACGTTTAGAGAAAAATATATAAAAAAAAAAATACTGCTGCAAATATGATAAAGCTGTGTTTATCCTAACATTTTATTATCATTAAAATCTAGTTGATTTCAGCTTGGCTTTACATTGCACATTTTCTGGGATCTCATTGTTCTTTGTTTTAGTTAAATATGAATCACTGCAACTTATTGTGACGCATGGAGCTGGAAAAGGATTATAAGATGTCTTTTATCCAATGGGGCGTTTAATGGCACCTCATTTTAGTCCTGTTCACAATTCAGTTAGTGTGATGGTGGGTGTTCAGGCAAAGTCGAGGCTTTAAAAGCAGGAGTCGTGGAGGAGAGAACAAAGGCGACTGCCGAGTCATCTGGGCGTCTCCCACTCGGAGAAACGACTTCAGACAATCAGAGCACCTCAGCGATACGGGCGGCCTGACCACCAGCTCAGCTAGTTAATGGGCAGACTCCTCCAGTCAAAAAACGGGTTAAAGAATTGAGAAGGGTTTGGGAAAAAGAGCTCTTGGGGCAAAAATTCAGCATCTTTTTCATTCCATTAATCAATTTTCAATAATTTCTCTCTGTAATCTCAATAAGATATAACAATAATGTGTACTGTTTCACAAGAATTTCTATAACAATGATTTTATATATGTATTTTATAAAATATATATATATATATTTTTATATATTTTATTTTATAAAATATAGCATATACAGCCTATAGCTAATTATATGCATATAAAAATGAGTGTGTGTTTGTGTGTGTGTGTTCAGTGGTTAGAATCATGCATTTACGGATGGGTATGCATTTATTTTATTTTATATAGAACCATTTGTATCATTATGCTTATGCATTCTACTAAAACAGATCAAAAGATTGCCAGCTGTTGAAAAGCAGCAGTTACATAACATCCTCAAAACCACATAAATCAATTCAGGGTCACAGGGTCTGCCGTCGATCCTCACAGAATTGGGCAAAAAGCAAGAAACAACTATGAATGGGGCAGGGCCCAATGGCACCCACTCTGAAACCAGTAAAGGGGGTCCAATCATCCTCAGCAGTGCACGTTAGGGGAAAGTGGGGGATATGAAAAAGACATGGGGAGGACAGGCAAACTCCTCAAATACAACACCTAGGATTTGAACCCAGGATGATGGGTCTGTGAGACAGCAGCACTGCTCATGGCGTGTGGAAGAAGTAAAATAACATAAGTAAAGCATTTCCAAGATAGATAGATAGATAGGCATGAAAGGCACTACATGATAGATAGATAGATAGATAGATAGATAGATAGATAGATAGATAGATAGATAGATAGATAGATAGATAGATAGAGAGGCATGAAAGGCACTATATAGGCCTAATAGATAGATAGGCATGAAGGCACTATATAATAGATAGACAGATAGGCATGAAAGGCACTATATAATAGATAGATAGATAGATAGATAGGCATGAAAGGCACTATATAGATAGATAGGCATGAAAGGCACTATATAATAGATAGATAGAGAGGCATGAAAGGCACTATATAGGCCTAATAGATAGATAGGCATGAAAGGCACTATATAATAGATAGATAGATAGGCATGAAAGGCACTATATAATAGATAGACAGATAGGCATGAAAGGCACTATATAATAGATAGATAGACATGAAAGGCACTATATAATAGATAGATAGGCATGAAAGGCACTATATAATAGATAATAATAGTGGGTTGGAAAATTGATGGATGGATGGATGATAGAGGCAGACAGAACACCAGACACACCTTAACCAAAGATAGATAGATAGATAGATAGATAGATAGATAGATAGATAGATAGATAGATAGATAGATAGATAGATAGATAGATAGATAGGCATAAAAGGCACTATATAATAGATATTTAACATTTTATTTGGCTTTTCTTGTTTATTTCTGTACACTAAATAAATGATGAAAATGTTGTGTCAGCATAAACTCCTAAATCCTTTTCAGAGTCTGCTTCTGGTAAATTATCGTCTCCCATCTTATATTTATATTTAATGCTCCTTTTCCCCACATTTGGCTACCTATACTTATCTATATACACACACACTGTATAGTACTTTAGATAGGTAAATAGGAATGTCAGTTTATGATAAATAGATTTATAAACAGATGTTTTTTCTTCCATACCTTTCCTTTTTTTTAAAAAGGATGTTAAGGTTGATCCAACAAAGAGCTGCCAAGTAAGCCCTCCTTTTTATTTTAATAGATAGATAGATAGATAGATAGATAGATAGATAGATAGATAGATAGATAGATAGATAGATAGATAGATAGATAGATAGATAGATAGATAGATAGATAGATAGATAGATAGATAGATAGATAGATAGATAGATAGATAGATAGATAGATGGAGAAGGTTAGGAGCACATGCTGATAGATTGCATTGCCACACTCACCACATGACAAATCACCTCAGGATCACAGATTAGGGCCCGAGTGTAGCCATGTGACAGGTGACACCTCAGCACCACACTTGCTCAGATGGAATGGAACAGTGGGAGGTTTTTGTATGGTGGCTGGAGTGCCAGTTTTGCCACCAACCCTACAGGTTTTTCCCTCCAGGTTGGAGGGCCTATATTCAGGGCTGGGTGCAGATTAACGTCATACCCAGGATGGAGCAATTGCAGGATAAGGGCCGTGCTCAAAGGAGTTTACAGGATTCAAACTAGCAACTTTCTGATTTCTTGTGTAGATCCCTAGCCTCAGAGCCATCACTCCACCCATAGATGAATAGATAGATAGATTTGAAAAGCACTATAGATAGATAGATAGATAGATAGATAGATAGATAGATAGATAGATAGATAGATAGATAGATAGATAGATAGATAGATAGATAGATAGATAGATAGATAGATAGATAGATAGATAGATAGATAGATAGATAGATAGATAGATAGATAGATAGATAGATACTTTATTAATCCCAAGGGGAAATTCACAAATATATAATAATTAGATAGATAGATAGATAGATAGATAGATAGATAGATAGATAGATAGATAGATAGATAGATAGATAGATAGATAGATAGATAGATAGATAGATAGATAGATAGTGTATATGAGAACAAATAGGAGGAGACCATTCAGTCCAAAAGGAAGCTGTCCAAACTTTCCAATTCCAAGCTGTCCCAATATCTCAGCCAGATCCTTCTTAGATGTTTTTAAGGTTTCTGCTTTAACTCCATGTCTTGGCAGTTAGTTCCAGACTCCTACAACTCTCCATCTTAAATGCATTTCCACTTAACTTCTACTAGGTGTCCTTGAGTATGTGAATCATCATTTAGGTAAACAAATTCTGCTGGATCTACTTTATCGATACATCTGAGAACTTTGAAGACCCGGATTAGGTCACCTCTGCTCAGGCTAAACAGATTTAATTCTCTAAATCTGTTGTAGTAGGACATGTTCTTTAATCCCAGGATGCACTTGGTTGTTCTCCACTGCACAGCTTCAAGTGCTACTATGTCTTTCTTGTAGCGTGCTGACCAGAATTGCCTCCAGATGTGGCCTCACTAGTGCATTATATAGTCAACAGTTTTTATGACATGGTCTAACATTGTGTCTTTTGTAATCGCTTCTGCACACTGATGATGATTAGAATGTTGTGTCAGCATAAACCACTAAATCCTTCTCAGAGGTTGCTTCTTGGAAATTAGCGTCTCCCATCTTACATTTATAATTAATGCTTCTTTTGTCCTCATGTAGCTGCCTATATCAATCTACATACACACAATACTACTGCTGTCTCGCAGTAAGGAGACCTGGGTTCTCTTCCTGGGTCCTCCCTGCGTGGAGTTTGCATGTTTTCCCCATGTCTGTGTGGGTTTCCTCCCACAGTCCAAAGACATGCAGGTTAGGTGCATTGGCAATTCTAAATTGTCCCTAGTGTGTGCTTGGTGTGTGGGTATGTGCCCTTAGATGGGCTGGCGCCCTGCCCGGGATTTGTTCCTGCCTTGCACCCTGTGTTGGCTGGGATTGGCTCCAGCAGACCCCCGTGACCTTGTAGTTAGGATATAGCGGTTTGGAAAATGGATGGATGGATGGATGATAGAGACAGACAGAACACCAGACACACCTCAACGAACGATAGATAGATAGATAGATAGATAGATAGATAGATAGATAGATAGATAGATAGATAGATAGATAGATAGATAGATAGATAGATAGATAGATAGATAGATAGATAGAGAAGTTTATTAAATACATAAATATGCAAATAAATATTATTACAATTACAACCTACTCAAATACACAGCAGAATTACTTTCCAGAGGAAGATCTCCTAGGCTGACCTATGGAGGATGGAACCGTTGCATATATCATTCCTGTTTCAAGCATTCTATAATATCCTCCTAACCCCACTGAACCTGCCAAGGTGGGGCAAGAGGAATGATCCATTATGCAAGCCGTGTAGTCAGAATGAAACTTTGGCACACATCCTTTCAGATTTCAAGATAGTGCTAACCTTATCTATCTACATACACATAATATATAGGAATGGCACCATATGATAAAGATAGATAGACAGATAGATACTAAAGGTGTTATATGATAGGTAGACTTTTATTAAAACTAAAAAGCTTGGTTACATATACATTATTATTATTAAAATTATCCTGAGTATTAATATGTTATCCTGCGGTGGGTTGGCACCCTGCCCAGGATTGGTTCCTGCCTTGTGCCCTGTGTTAGCTGAGATTGGCTCCAGCAGACCCCCGTGTCCCTGTGTTCGGATTCAGCGGGTTGGATAATGGATGTATTAATATGTTATCATTTTCTTTCTACTTGCAAGTACGAATATCAACATATTCTGTACACATGACCATATTGTAAGTACATAAATGTCAGAATGTATCTATCTATTGAAAATGCTGACCAGTTAAACCCCATTTTCGTTTTCCTATCAAGCCCTTTGACGTGTTGTTTTCTTTCCAAAGCCACAATGTCTGATAAACCAGATCTCGCAGAAATTGAGAGCTTCGACAAGTCCAAACTGAAGAAGACAGAGACCAAAGAACGGAATCCGTTGCCAACAAAAGAAAGTAAGTGACTGCCGTGGACGACTGAGTCCTCGTGCGCACATTTAACCCTTTGCGGTCGTTAGGCCAGAAAACTGGCCTTAGTAAAAAGTGCGCTATAGGTCGTCAGGCCACCACTGGTGGCCCTGCAAGTTTCTGACCGATTTGCACAGTCGCCTGGTCGAGAAAAGTGGCCTGTGTTATTCCTACGTGCTTGAAAAAAATAACTGCTGTAATTATTGGCGTTTTTTCAATAATTAATTACGACTAATGTAGCGTGACGTTGAAAATTAAATACGACTGCAAAGGGTTAAATCATTTTATGTGCAGAATTTCTTTGTCTAATGGGGAATAAGAGATGGCCAGGCCAGTGTGGATTATTTTTAGCGCTGACTCAGCACTCCTTAAATCTTTCAAGCGTTTCTGAGCAGCCGGGAGACGTCACTCTCCTTCAAAAGCTTTGCTGTGGTCATCAAGGAATCTGTGAATGACCTCGCAGTGTGAATGATGTGCTGTCTGTTCCGTCCGGATCATGTTGATTACTCATCTCATGTCATTTCATCTCATCTTCTCAATCCGCCTTCCCTGATGACAGTCATGGCATATTTTACTGTTCATTACATTTTTTTAGTTATCTGAAGATCAAAACACAACAACATAACACAATCCAAAGAGAAAAATGAAAGACCGTAACAAGTAGAGTGGTATGTCCCAAAGACAATTCATAACACAGAGCCCAACACTCCACAACACCTGCCTCAGAGAGCCATATGATAAGACAACTCAATTTAAAGTGGTGCTTCATACACTGTAGAGCAGCACAGCTAACCAAATAGAACATCGTTTCATGATCCCAAAAGGGTCACGGGATGCTGGCTTTTGGGTCGTACAGATTTATGAATCATCGTTGTTTTAATAGTAAGGGGTCACTTATGCTTTGCAAAGTGTCTAGTGGTGGGTCACCGTGGGCAGTAGACGTACTATAGCTCCACTATGGCTGTGGGTAGCCGTTCACTAAGAGACAGGGGTACCCCAACTCGGGATTACTGTCCATGGAAACTCACCAAAGGAAGTCCCCCTCCTCACCGCAATCTGAATGGAGTGAGTCTCGTAAACACTAAAAGGGGCAAGATTGGGCGAAGGGTTTAAGAAATGCTGAAATAGAAGGTCCTACCCAGGCCTGGTGTGTGTATACTTTGCAATGAAAAATAATACGTTCTTGTGAAATTCTGAATCAAAGTCTGAACAGATCCTAATTTTTTTTTCCACAAGTAGTAAGAATATTGAACATGACTTTCCCACCGAGTTATAGAAGGTGAAATAGAATTTTTAAAGCTAAGGAAATAAAGTTCTTGCTGAACCAGAGGTATAATATATGTATCTGGTGACAATGAGTAAATTTTGATTAAAAGTGGGTGGGAACAATTAGACGGCTCACTGAGTGTCACATTTCTTAACCAATCCAACGCCCCATGAAGGCAGAACTCAAAGTGGGGGGGGGGGGCATGGGGGGGGATTTTGAACTGCAAAGATCAGAGGTGCTCTCATTATCACGATCAGACAGACAGCAAGCTTCTCAATACGATGAACCATCTACAGTCGAAAAGCCTCGTAAAAACAACAACATTTATTTCTATAGCACATTTTCATACAAATAATGGAGCTCAAAGTGCTTTGCATGATAAAGAAAGAGAAATCAAGACAAAATAAATAAGAATTAAAATAAGGGAACACTAATTAACAGAATAAAAGTAAGGTCCGATGGCCAGGGAGGACAGAAAAAATAAAATTAAAACTCCAGATGGCTGGAGAAAAAAATAAAATCTGCAGGGGTTCCAAGGCCACGAGACCACCCAGACCTCTCTAGGCATTCTACCTAACATCAATGACCTCAATCAGTCCTCATAGTATTCAGGGTTCTCATGGAAGAACTTGATGATGACGGTCATGTGGACTTCTGGCCTTTAATCCATCAATGTAGGGACATCACAGTGCTTTGATCAGGTGGTGGTGGCATAGATCACCACCACAGAAAACCAGAAAACTTACAGAAGAGAGTGTAGTATGGATTGTGGAGCCATCATGAATAATAATGATAATTAATTGAATATACAGAGTATCAGGGTTACACTAAAATGAAGCTATGAGAAAGCCATGTTAAAGTAATGTGTTTTCAGCAGTGTTTTAAAGTACTCCACCGTATTAGCCTGGCAAATTCCTATTGGCAAGCTATTCCTAATTTGAGGTGCATAACAGCAGAAGGCCGCCTCACCACTTCTTTTAAGTTTAGCTCTTGAAATTCTAAGCAGACCCTCATTTGAAGATCTAAGGTTACGATTTGGAGTGTAAGGTGAAAACACTCTGAAATATGGAGCAGATTATTGAAGGCTTTGTAAACCATCAGCAGTATTTTAAAGTCAATTCTAAATAGCACAGGTAACCAGTGTAGTGACGCTCAGACTGATGTGATGTGCTCGGATTTTCTTTTCCTAGTTAAGATTCTAGCAGCTGCATTCTGCACTCGTTGCAATCAATTGATGTCTTTTTTGGGTGGTCCTGACAGGAGGGCGTTACAGTCATCTAGCTGACTGAAAGCAAAAGTGTGAACTCATATCTCATCATCTTGCAAAGTTAAAAGAGGTCTAACTTTTGTTATATTTCTTAAGTGAAAAAATGCTGTTCTAGTAATCTGATTATTATATGATTTAAAATTCAGGTCAGAGTCAATAATTACCCCTAAATTCTTTAGATAGATAGACATGAAAGGCTCTATCTATCTATCTGTTATATAGTGCCTTTCATATCTATCTATGTATCTATCTAACAGATAGATAGATAGATAGATAGATAGATAGATAGATAGATAGATAGATAGATAGATAGATAGATAGATAGATAGATAGATAGATAGATAGATAGATAGATAGATAGATAGATAGATAGATCTTTATTGTCATTGTCACTTTTACAAAGGAACAACGAAATTGAAGGTACAGTCGACTCAGTGTAAGGCAGAAGAGTTAAAAAGACCGAATAGTAATAAAAGTACTTTACAAAATATACAAATTGCACTTGTTGACTTAAGGTCCATATTGCACATTGGGAGAATGATATGGAGCAGTTTTATTCTGAGTTCAGGGCCATGATTGCTTTTGGATCAAAGCTGTTTTTAAGGCAGTTTCTCCTGGTTTTCATTGCTCTGAATGTATCTCTTGCCCGATGGCAAAAGCTGGAAGAGGCAATGACTGGGATGTGATGAATCCTGTGAAATGTCTATTGCTTTTTTGTGGCATCGGGAGGTGTAGATTTGTTTCAGAGTGGGCAGGGTACAGCCAATTGTTCTCTCCGCTGTCCTGACGACCCTGTGGAGCGCTTTGACAAAACAGCTGGGGATCTTGGTTGCCAACCCCCCCATGCAGACAGGTGGTCCAGTCCCACCCTCCGGAAATGACCATCTATCTGTCGCAGCCAGATATTATGTAGTCACCTCCTTAGTCTGGTCCAGCCACTCGGGTTCTCAACAATGAGAGTCCTGCAAGCTGGATCACCCTCGGGGAATCCCACCACATGGCTGTAGTGCCGTGACTGACGCTCACTCACAATTGAGGTCATGTGCCTCATTCAGGACTCTGTGAGCTACACAAAGTCTAACCAGTGGTACCCAAGGGTTTTCTGAAGACACAGTACCAAAGAAGTCCAGTCTTCGTGTCAGGTCACTGGATAGCATCCATGTCTCACAACCATAGAGCAAGACAGGAAGCACCAGGGCTCTAAAGACTCTTTGTGCTTTTACCTTGTGTCCGTGATTGTTTGTGTTGGGGAGCTGGAGCACCCCTTCATGTCCACAATATATATATATATAACCATAACAGAGTGAATTAATAAACACAAGGAAAAAGTCAGGTTAGGTTGAGGAGCAGGCACTGGTATAGCACGTTGCCGCACCCACCACACGACGAAACAGCTCGGGATCCCAGTTGACAACCCCCAGGCAGACACACAGTCCAGTCCCACCCTCCGGAAATGACCCTCTGTCTGCTGCAGCCTGGTGTTACATGGGCGTCCCCTTGGCCTGGTCCTCAACATTGAGGATCACCCTCGGGTAATCGCGCCACATGGCTGTAAGTGCCGTGACTGACTCTCACTCACAATTCAGGTCATGTGCCTCATTCAGGACTCTGTGAGCTACACAAAGTCAAACCAGTGGTACCCAAGGGTTTTCTGAAGACACAGTACCAAAGGAGTCCAGTCTTCGTCTCAGGTCACTGGATAGCATCCATGTCTCACAACCATAGAGCAAGACAGGAAGCACCAGGACTCTAAAGACTTGGACCTTCGTCCTTTTGCAGAAAGACCGCCACACACCCCTTTCCAGCGATATCATGATCTCCCATGTTTCGTTGAGTGGTGGTTGCGGCAAAGTGCTGTACCAGTGTATGCTCCCCAACCCTACCTGACCTGCAATTGAATTAAAAAATAGTAATATCAAAAAACAATAACAAAACATACATTTCTCCTAACTTTCAATGAATACATAACAATAAGAGGGCGCACTTATAAACACATCCACACTCTTACACAGCAGATGCGTTTAAAGAGAAATAAGTCTGAATGATGCTGTGTGGCATAGTAATTAAAGCTTTGGGTGGCCGTGGGTTCAAATCCTGCTACTGACATTATATGACGAAAAGCAGGTCACTTCACCTGCCTGTGCTAGAACTGGAAAATCAAAAGAAATGTAACCAATCGTATCTCAAATGTTGCAAGTCACCTTGGGTAAAAGCTTCAGTCAAATAAGTAAATGTAAAATAAACTCCCATTGTGGAAACTAGAACGTTCTTAGAAAAATACTTTAGGACACACATTTAGGGCTGGTGTCATGTCCTGTGTGTCTTTTATAATAGATTATGGCCTGAGGTTGTTATGATTTATCTCATAAAGTGGACAAAGTGGCGGCACGATGGCGCAGTGGGTAGCGCTGCTGCCTCGCAGTTAGGAGACCAGGGTTTGCTTCCCGGGTCCTCCCTGTGTGGGTTTCCTCCGGGTGCTCCGGTTTCCTGCCACAGTCCACAGACATGCAGGTTAGGTGCAATGCCGATCCTAAATTGTCCCTAGTGTGTTCTTGGTGTGTGTGTGTGTGTGTGTGTGTGCCCTGAGGTGGGCTGGCGCCCTGCCAGAGGTTTGTTTCCTGCCTTGCACCCTGTGTTGGCTGGAATTGGCTTCAGCAGACCCCCATGACTCTGTAGTTAGGATATAGCAGGTTGGATAACAGATGGATGGAAGTGGAGAAAGTTGTGCAAAGTTCTTCAAAAGCAGTCAAGGTAACAATTCTTAATCCCACCAGCCTACCCAGAGGAGGAGCACCCGGTAGGTGGCTTAATTTCCACTACAGCGGTTGGCTTCAGCCAAAATGCTGTTCAGAATCAAAAATTCCAAAAATACATTGTCACAAAAATACTCAAAATGTCCCTCAAGGGAGAGGGATCACCATCAACCCCTGGCTTGTAAAGAGCAATGAAATAAAGAAACTTTACCAAAGGTTTTATTGGTGGAATTGGAAAAATAAAACAAAACAAAATTGTTCAAGCACAAGCACTGAAGAAGAAAATGAGTCCCAATACAAAACCCATGAGAAAATCCAAGTAACAGAAGCAAAAAAGAGTGACGATCCCAAGATCAAAATCACAGAACATATTATAATAATAATAATTATTATTATTATTATCTATCCATCCATTATCCAACCCACTATATCCTAACTACAGGGTCACGGGGGGTCTGCTGGAGTCAATCCCAGCCAACACAGGGTGCAAGGCAGGAAAGAAACCCCAGGCAGGGCGCCAGCCCACCGCAGTATTATTATTGTTATTATATAATAACAATACTACTACTAATAATAATAGTAATAATTATATAATTCCATCCATCCATTATCCAACCCGCTGAATCCGAACACAGGGTCACAGGAGCCAATCCCAGCCAACACAGGGCACAAGGCAGGAACCAATCCCGGGCAGGGTGCCAACCCACCGCAGGACACACACAAACCCACCCACACACCAAGGCCAATTTAGAATCGCCAATCCACCTAACCTGCATGTCTTTGGACTGTGGGAGGAAACCCACGCAGACACGGGGAGAACATGCAAACTCCACACAGGGAGGACCCGGGAAGCGAACCCAGGTCCCTAGGTCTCCCAACTGCAAGGCAGCAGCGCTACCCACTGCGCCACCGTAATTATATAATTAATTATAATTATTATTTACATTTATATAGCACTTTTTTCACTACTCAGAGATTTTCAGTGAGCGGGGAAGCACTTCAACCACCACTAATGTGCAGCATCCACCTGGATGATGTGTCAGTAACCATTTTCACGTCAGTACACTTACCACAGATTAGCTGTTAGGTGGTGAAGAAGACATAGTTAGCCAGTCTGAGACAGGGGATGATTAGGGGGCCAGAATGACTAGGCCATGGACATCAGTATACACCCTACATTTTTCGAAAGATGCTCGGGGATCCTTAACAATCACGGAGAGTCAGGACCTCACTTTTAAATCTACATCTCCTCCAACAGATGGCACCATATTTACAGCACAGTGTCACCGTTACTGCATTGCGACATTGGGATCCACATTCAAACCACAGGGTAAGCAGCCCCTGTTGACCTCACCAGCACCTCTTCCAGCAACAACCCAAGCTTTTCCTTGATGATCTCCCAATCAAGTACTGAAAACTCACAAATCCCACTAAAATGCACCAGCGCACATTTAAAATGAACCACACTGGACCTCAATTCCCAGCCTGCCTTTATAGGGCTGTGGGTGGTCCCTTAACAGTGATGGACAGCTGGTCCCGCCTCTTCTGAATCTGCCCACAGCATACACGGAATACGATAGAACATATTCTCACACATAGAAAATAAATAATAAAAGTGTTAATAACTAGACAAATAGTAAAAATACATATTTTAAAAATTACTGTAGAAAAAAATGTACAATAATGAAAAGAGCACAAAGTAAGCCCTTTAAACGTGAGCCAGGAGAGAAACCCTGACTTGACCATAGCAACGGCCCAGCACCTTCTGGCAGTTTTCCACCCACCACCATGCCAGTATTTATATTCATTTCTCTATCATATTCATAAATACTGTAACTCTCTCATCTATCTTTTTGCCAGCATGAATAAAAAAAAAATCTCAACAGATCAATTTTCTTCCAATCTGCAATATGTACATTAATTTACAGGAGTAAATAATCATACACATGCTTCTACTCTCTGTTGGACATTAGTCAAATACATCAGAAGCTAAACACTTTCTGGCAGATATGTGTTGTATTGTACTGTACTTATTAGCAGAAAAAAATATATATTTTACTAATATCACAGACTGGCTCATTTCCCTCATTTCCAGTGCTATAAGGTCTGGAGGCTCCATTAGCCTGGAACCTCTCCAAACTCAAAGTGATACCAGGAAATTCAACTATCAAAGGAGAGTGTGCCCGTTTTAAAATAGAAAAGATCATGAAGTACAATGAAACAGACAAGTGGAACGGATAGATTCTGTCCTTGTCTAGCAGGAAGGATGGCTACTCACTTACACGCCTCCATCTATATACCGCCATTCTTTTTCTCACCAGTGAACCATCACGCCTACTCTCCATCTGACTCTGCTTGCATTACTCATTTACACAAAGAGTGGTGGGAATCTGAACGAAACCTCTGAGTCACGGAGATGAAGCAAAAACCTTGACATCTTTTAAAGGATCTGAATGAGATACTGGCAGAGTTTAGCTATTATCTAACCAAACCTGCACATTTCGCAGAACAATCTCTCTTGTTTGTCAGTTTTATTACATTCTTATGCCTTTTGCCTTTAAAACTCCTCCAGGTCAATTTTATAGTCTTTGATGCTCATGAAGCAATGGGCCCTCAGTATCTATATTACTAAACCACAGTTTAATTTATGCATGGACGGCGGACGCACCGATGAGCATGCGCACTGCGCCACAGCATCCCAGAGTCAAACCCAGCGGCTTCCCAGAGTTGGTAGGTGGCACCCGAACAACACAACCTGTGAGCTCAAAGATTTGTAATACAAAACCGAGCCTGTAGTTCCCAGAGTCAGTGCGTGGCGCCCAAACACCACAACCTGTAAACTACACCTGCTCTAATCCACTGTGCCAGCAGTCAGTGTGTGTAAGTTGGAGTATGCTTCCTAACAGTAAACGACTTCTACCTAACGACACAGCCACAGAACAACAAAGACGAGACTGCATGGATAAAAACAATACACGGAGGATCCCACGACACACTTCAGACACACCAGAAGCAAAGACGTCACGGCTCCACAATGAAAGAGCTCAACTAACGGAAATACAAAACAAGCCCGTATGGATAAACACAATGAACGAACGTGCCCACAACGCGCTTCTGACACAGCAGAGGCAAAGGAGTCACGGCTCCAAATGGAAGGAGCTCAACGATTAGTAATACAAACACAAACCCATATGGCTACGACCTGTAAACGAGCCCGTATGGATAAAAACAATGAACGAAGGCACCCACACAAACAAACCGCTTTAGTACAAATATGTTTATTTAATTAAATGAAAACTTTCCCATGGCTACGACCTGTGAACTAAACCTGAGGTAAAGCGTGCACGCCAGGTTGTACAGCTGCCCGAACGCGATCACTTCAGCACGCGAATCCGCCGCCGTCAGCAACCGACTTCTCGCTGATGACACAGCCATAGAAAAACAAAAAAGAGACTGCATGGATAAAAACAATAAACGGAGGCGCCTACAACTGAGTCACAGCTCCAAAAAGAAACCACTTTAGTACAAATATGTTTATTTCATTACATGAACTTTCCCAGGACGCACCCACCCTCCATGATATTTCATCCCTCCAAGTATCGGAGGGAACAGAAAGTGATTGCCATTCTTGGATTTGCGATTCTTTCGAGAATCGCGGGCTTGCTGGTCCTTACATATCTTAAATGGGAAACACAGCCTCAGGTTTTCTACTCTGGGATGACACGCTGCCAACTATTGGCCAGGAGGTATGCTCTCCTCTTATCAGAAATTCATAATTTCAATGAGTACAAAGTCAAATAAAACACATACAAATGTACTTTACGAAATAAACTGCTCAAAAGAATTAAAGGAACCCTTTTGAATCCGAGCATAGCATAAAGTCAATGAAACTTCTGGGCTATTGATCTGGTCAGTGAAGCAGCAAAGGGTCTTGTTCATCAGGTTCAGCTGCTTTGGTGCACCAGAGGGGCAACAATGAGGCGACCCCCAAAACAGGAATGAGTGGTTTAACAGGTGGAGGGAGGCCACTGACATTTTTCCCTCCTCATCTGTTTTGTCACTCGTTTTGCATTTGGCTACGGTCACTGTCACTACTGGTAGCATGAGGCCATACCTGGACCCTATAGAGGTGGCACAGGTAGTCCAACTTGTCCAGGATGGCACATCAATACATTGCCAGAAGGTTTGCTGTCTCCTAGTACAGTCTGAAGGGCATGGAGGAGATTCCAGGAGACAGGCAGTTATTCTAGGAGAGCTGGACAGGGCCCCTCATAGAAGGTCCTTAACCCATCAGCAGGACCCACTGATATGTGCTCCTTTGGGCCAGGAGGGACAGGATGAGCACTGCCAGAGCCTACAAAATGACCTCCAGCAGGCCGGCCACTGGTGTGAATGTCTCTGACCAAACAATCAGAAACAGACTTCATGAGGGTGGCCTGAGGGCCCGACGTCCTCTAGTGGAGGCACCGTGGAGGTCGATTGGCATTAACCATAGAATACCAGAATTGGCGCCCTGTGCTTTTCACAGATGAGAGCAGGTTCACCCTGGGCACATGTGACAGACGTGAAAGGGTCTGGAGAAGCCGTGGAGAACATTATGCTGCCTGTGACATCGTTCAGCATGACCGGTTTGGTGGGGGGTCAGTGATGGTCTGTGGAGGCATAGCCACGGAGGGACGCACAGACCTCTGCAGGCTATACATTGACACCTTGACTGCCATTAGGTATCAGGGTGAAGGCTGGTGTCCTTCAACATCTAAGATGCTGCAGATGTTCTATCAGACAGTTGTGGCGAGTGACCTCTTCTACATGTGTGCTGTGCAGGCAGCTTTAAGAAGAGGGACATCTCATGCCTGGACAAACTGGTGAGGAGGGCAGGCTCTATTGTAGGCATGGAGCTGGACAGTTTGACATCTGTGGCAGAGCGACGGGCGCTGAGCAGACTCCTGTCAATCATGGAGAATCCACTGCATCCACTGAACAGGATCATCTCCAGACAGAGGAGCAGCTTCAGCGACAGACTGCTTTCACCCTCCTGCTCCACTGACAGACTGAGGAGATCGCTCCTCCCCCAAACTATGCGACTCATCAATTCCACCCGGAGGGGTAAACGTTAACATTATACAAAGTTATTGTCTGTTTTACCTGCATGGTTATCACTCTTTAATTTAATATTGTTTTTATCAGTATGCTGCTGCTGGAGTATGGGAATTTCCCCTTGAGATTAATAAAGTATCTATCTATCTATCTATCTATCTATCTATCTATCTATCTATCTATCTATCTATCTATCTATCTATCTATCTATCTATCTATCTATCTATCTATCAATCTATCTATCATATAGTGCCTTTCATATCTATCTATCTATCTATCTATCTATCTATCTATCTATCTATCTATCTATCTATCTAAATCCTTGGACCCATTGTCAGACCCTATGCTGGTGCAGTGGCTCCTGGGTTCCTCCTGGTGCACGACAATGCCCGGCCTCATGTGGCGAGAGGATGAAGGAATTGATACCATTGACTGCCCCCCCCCCACCCCCACCCCACGCTCACTCATCTGACCTCAATCCAATAGAACACCTCTGGGTGGGACATTATGTGTCAGTCCATCCGATGCCTCAGCCTGTCCAGGAGCTCAGTGATGCCCTGGTCCAGATCTGTGAGGAGATCCCCTAGGACTCCATCTGTCGTCTCATTAGGACGTCGTCAGGCATGCATACAAACACATTTGGTGGGGATTAGCTGCGGTGGGTTGGCACCCTGCCCGGGATTGATTCCTGCCTTGTGCCCTGTGTTGGCTGGGATTGGCTCCAGCAGACCCCTGTGACCCTGTGTTCAGATTCAGCGGGTTGGACAATGGATGGATGGAGGTGGGGGTTGGGGGGGCATACAAACTACTGAGTACGATTTGGAGTCACTGCAATGAAATTTCGGCCAAATGGACGCGCCTGCTGCATCACTTTTCCCCTTTCCATCAAACGATGTGCCATCCTTTCATTCCTAACACATTACCCAGTCCATATCAGTATGGATATCCAGCAGGATTTATTTTTTCATTGAGATCATAGAAAGGACACGCAAAAAGGGCTGGTTAAGCTGTGCCCATGTATCGACTTTCAAAAAGAGAGCAACAAAATAATATCTTTCTAGATGTGAGTTCAAAGCCGAACTACCTAAGATAGATGAACTTCCAGTAGGAAGGGGAGGGTCTGGGAGGCGGGACACAGGAAGTGACATCACAGCTGGTAGGGCAGTCAATCTTTCGGTCTGCAGAGGCAGAAGAAGAGAAGGCATTAGTACACAACGCCACTCCCTGGTTCGGCAGGTAATTGCCATCAACTTAGCCCTTCAGCTGTCTCCCAAACGCATGACCGTATGTACATTTTGTAACATACTCGCGGACAAGTTCTCCCGTGGATAAGTCGGGGCTTGATTTTACTGTTTAATTTCAAGTATTTTATAATGTCGGTCGTATAAGTCGACTGTGGATAACTCATGCTATTGGTCCAAGAGATTACGATATGCTAACGCCCACCTGAGAGAGTAACCACGGAGCACACTGCCTTTTTTTTTTTTGTATGTATTGTGCTTACCTGACCACACAATAATACCCGAATTATTCTGAAGCAGCATTTGCACTGTTTTGTGTTTTTTGTATCTCACACCCTCATACAAATTTATTGTAAGAGCATCCCCTATCTACTATGGAGTGTTCGATCAGAAGAAAATATGAAGCTGGTTTTAAATTAAAAGTCATTGAAGTGGCGAAAGAAATTAGTAACCCCATTGCTGCAACAAAATTCAATGTGTCTGAGAAACTGATGTGAGATTGGAGGAGGCAAAAAGATGTAAAAAAAAATAAATAAATCAAGTGTCGCATTTTTGAACAGGCGTATAAGTTGAGGTCTGATTTTATGATCAGACCCCTACTCTCTCTTCTCTTTCTTTTTCCGGTGTCCTTTTGGTGGTGGCATCTATTCAAAGCACAGTGATGTTCCAATAGTGATGGATTAAAAGCCAGAAGTCTGCATGAGGGGTGGCGCAGTGGTAGCGCTGCTGCCTCGCAGTTAGGAGACCTGGGTTCACTTCCCGGGTCCTCCCTGCGTGGAGTCTGCATGTTCTCCCCGTGTCTGCGTGGGTTTCCTCCCACAGTCCAAAGACATGCAGGTTAGGTGGATTGGAGATTCTAAATTGGCCCTAGTGTGTGCTTGGTTTGTGTGTGTCCTGCGTTGGGTTGGCACCCTGCCCGGGATTGGTTCCTGTGTTGGCTGGGATTGGCTCCAGCAGACCCCTATGTTCGGATTCAGCGGGTTGGAAAATGGATGGATGGAAGTCTGCATGACTATCATCATCAAGTCCTTCCGTGAGAACCCTAAATACAGAGAGGACTATTTCATTTATGTTAGGTAGAATGCCCAGAGGGGACTGGGTGGTCACGTGGTCTGGAACCCCTGGAGATTTTATTTATTTCTCCAGCCGTCTGGAGTTTTTTTTTTGTTTGTTTTCTCTGTCCTCCCTGGCCATCGGACCTTACTCTTTTTCTTTGTTAACTAATGTTGTCTTATTTTAATTTCTTATTTTGTCTTTTATTTTTCTTTTCTTCATTATGTAAAGCACTTTGAGCTACTTTTTTGTATGAAGATGTGCTATAGAAATAAATGTTGTTGTTGTTGATTTTTCAGGTTTCAGGACCCAACTTATATGCAAGTATATATGGTAATATCCATCCATCCATCCATTTTCCAACCCGCTGAATCCTAACTACAGGGTCACGGGGGTCTGCTGGAGCCAATCCCAGCCAACACAGGGCACAAGGCAGGAACCAATCCTGGGCAGGGTGCCAACCCACCGCAGGACATATATGGTAATATGAGATTTAAAATTTAGGTCAAGTCAATAATCACACAGTGGCACAGTGGTAGCGCTGCTGCCTCGCAGTAAGGAGACCTGGGTTCACTTCCCGGGTCCTCCCTGCGTGGAGTTTGCATGTTCTCCCCATGTCTGCGTGGGTTTCCAGGTTAGGTGGATTGGCGGTCCTAAATTGTCTCTAGTGTGTGCTTGGTGTGTGTGTGTGCCCTGCGGTGGGCTGGCGCCCTGCCCGGGGCTTGTTTCCTGCCCTGTGTTGGCTAGGATTGGCTCCAACAGACCCCCGTGACCGTGTAGTTAGGATATAGCGGGTGGGATAATGGATGGATGGAATAATCACCCCTAAGTTCTTTACCTCTGTCTTGACTTTTAAGCCTAATGGATCAAGTTTATTTCTAATTATCCTCATTATATCTATTTTTGCCAATCACTAAGATTTCTGTTTTCTCCTTATTTAGACTGTGAAAAAGGGTTCCTAATATGTGGACAAAAACAGAACAGATCAAGAAACTCTAAATGTAGCCCGTGTGACTGCATGCAGCAGGAGTCTTTTTAAAACCAGAAACCCATTGGGATTTCACAGATCTCTTATCATCTGTTCATGCTTTGTGAAGGATGGCATGGACCGGTACCCTGTCTCAGCCAGAAAGCTGGCATGGCTGGAACTGGCACTCTGGCTGGGTTGGGGTTTTGCCTGATTTGGAACAGCTTATTTCCTATCACCGGAAATCCTCCCAGGTCCAGAGATTAAAAAAAGGTCACCACACTTCACTTGGGGAGTTGGGGTTGGGTGTTGAAGAAGCTCCTCATTCTCAGTGCTTACCCTTGTGTCTGGTCCCACTGTTAAATTCAATATTAAACTTCTTGCCAGCCTAAAAATCTTCTAACAAAAAGCCTGTTTCATTTGTACTGCTTCTTTCTGTCATACTTATACATTTTTACACTTATTGTTCTTTTTTCTTTGGCAGTTATTGAGCAAGAAAAGAAGGCTGATACTACTCCCTGAAGAGGAGCGGGACATGCTTACGTTTTGAAGATGATTTTTTTTATTATTTCACCATTTTTTATATATTTGATGAAGTTATTCTTTATGTTAGGAGAAATTGTTTTATTTTCTGAAATGGAAAAGAAGAAAACAGTAAGATGGTTGAGGCATCAAAACTGGAAGACGTCATGAAAACCAAAAGAGCAAAGCTGTGAAAGTCGTATTGTTTAACCACAAAAAGTATTCAGATATATCCCACCCCCCACCCCCCTCTGCTTTCTCATTTTGCGCATGTATTAACAAAAAAAAGCATTTTCTCCTAAAGTTATAATATGCTTATCCATGGTAATGTAACGCCTGAATCACAATTGTCAGTTTTCATTTTGCCCTGTGCCAAGTCTTTTACACAACACCACGGCCTGAAAGTTACAGTATTTCGCAATGGTAGACATCTGTACTGCACAACCCATGACTTTGTTTGTTTTCTTTTATAGTATTTCTGCTAAATAATGCACATTAAATGACAAACTCAGCCAAATTATGTTTTAATGGAAAGTAGTCATTCTTTTTTCGTCTGGGTGTGGGAAACCTATGAGTATGAGGGCACTGCCAGACCCATAAAAAACAATCTGGGCACATTATGTCTGAAAGCCAGTCAAGTCAAATCAAGTTATATACTGTATACAAAATAAAATGCAATTGCAAGTAAAGTATTTACATGAATATATATATGTGGTGAACAAGAAAAAAACAAAGGTAAAGATTTGGGAAGCGCACCCCGTATATTGTATCACCAAACAACAATGGCAAAGAGTAGTCATAAGAGACTGAGTCAATACAGACTGATCTGTTGAGTGGTGGGTTCTCTTTTATACTTTCTTGGCAGGAAGAGGCGGGATAGGATGG
This sequence comes from Erpetoichthys calabaricus, assembly GCF_900747795.2. Lineage (NCBI taxonomy): Eukaryota > Metazoa > Chordata > Cladistia > Polypteriformes > Polypteridae > Erpetoichthys > Erpetoichthys calabaricus. The sequence goes on from NC_041404.2 coordinate 55,172,451, forward strand.
GAAGTGAGGTCAGTAGAAGGGCGTGGTCTGGAACTGAAAGTAGGTGGAGCTTTAAGTGAACTGCCCTTGAAAGTCTACAAAAAAGGGAGAAAAGGCATTGGTACTACTCATCAACCCCAGTCTCTGTTGCTTATCCTTAGCTAAGCCCTTAGACTGCCTCCCATGCACATGTGTGTAACAATATATTTATATATGTATACTAGCCTTGTGCGCCCAACTGCGTTGCGCGTGTTAAAGTTGTCTGTGAAGGGCTCCCTGTTTAAATGCGGCTGCCAGTCGTGAACTGGGCCCTTCGTCGCACAGCATTATGATTTTTTATAGGGGAAACAAAATTACAAAAGAAAACCCTTGGAGATTGATTCGATAGGAACGGCCTACTCAGAATCACTGTCCGAATAGTAATTATGTGGTGCTGTAGGAGCATTTCTGCTTCTCTCCGTTCACAGTCCGTCTCGTTTTCACAACGCTGTTGTTTCCTCTCACGATCTCTTCTCAACCTTTCTCCAATCTCGCAGGTTGCTTTGTGGCAATCCAAAGAGTAAGGAAATATACACGGAGCAATGGTTACAAAAGGGGGACACATAGGTATCCAGGCTCTTTAAAGCATAAATAGGGATCACTTCACTGACATGTGAGCAAGCCATGGTACAACTGTGAGACGCGCAGCACTCGCCGGCTACAACGTAACAATAATAATTTCCGGAACGTGCTGTTACGTTGTCATTCATTTTACCCACTGTCTTCCTTTCATTCATATGTTACGTAGGCACGTACCTTTTATCTTCGGCAATCTCATTCTCTAACCAGGCCTCAGGAGTTAACCAGCGTAACACTGTCCACCACCCCTTTCGTTATTCCGGCACATTGTTGACATCCGTGAGTAACAACAACGTACTAAACTGGAAGGTGGTCTACACATGCGTGGAATTCACGGACAAACAAAGATCAAGATCCAAATGAAGATTATATATAAAGATTAGTTAATTTAAACAACAATTTGTTTAGTTTGAATGCCTGTGTTTTGAGGTGTGACTGGAGTACTACAGTCTTCAGCACTATAAGCCTGGAGGGGATTCTTAATGCAATGCCTATGTTTTAGCTGTCTCTCTACTGCCATCTAGTGCTTCTTCTTCTAATTCATTTGCAGACAAACAAAGATCAAGATCCAAATGAAGATTATATATAGAGATATTTGCAGCTAGAGATCCACAAAGGGAGAAAAAATGAATCACGTATCATAAAGTAGTTTTTATTCCTGAGCTTTCAACCCCTGCCAGGAGTCTTCATCAGAGGATAATGCTTAGACTTACAAGAATCAAAGGCAATATATACCGAAACATTACGTGGAGGGGGTGGGGGGGGTGGCTAAGTTAGTGTGATGGGGGGGGGGGGGATTGGGTGTACAGTTTATTTATTCTGAACATGTTCTTCTTAAGTTTGCATATGCTGGATTTATGTCCAAGTGTCTGTTGATGGCGTCCTCATTTGATAGCCAAGATTCAGCCAGCTCTCTGGCACTTTTAGTACTGGCCTTAAATTTTACTTGTAAATTGTCCCAGCTAAATGTATGTCCTGTTGATTTAGTATGCGTGTAGATCAATGAAAGTGAGTCCTTTCTTCTGACGGTGTTGTGATTCTTTTTGAAGTTTCTCCTATGTATACCGCTGAGCAAGAACTGCATGGAATGCTATAAACTGTGTTTCATGTTTCTGCTATTGATTTCTTGTTTTTAGCATTAAACAGGACCGTGCACAGATTGTTCCTGGAAGAGATAGCGTCTCTCACTCATTTTTGTTTCCTTCGTATTACAATGGGTGTGGACTCTTCTGAATAGAGTTTTAACACAGCTCCGTTTATGAGATACCGGGTGGTTGCTGGTGAAGTGTAATATCTTGTCTGCGTAGCATTCTTTACGGTAAACACTTGTGGTCAAGGTGGCGTCATTATTTCTTTTGATGTAGATGTCCAGGAAGCTGATGTGTCGGTTAATTTCTTTTTCCACTGTGAATTGGATTGCTGGCAGGGGTTGAAAGCTCAAGAATAAAAACTACTTTATGATACGTGATTCATTTTTTCTCCCTTTGTGGATCTCCAGCTGCAAATATGCAAACCGTATCACAGACCTTCTCTTCCATATATATATATATATATATATATATATATATATATATATATATATTCACGGCATTCAAAGTCTGTGTCACAATCTGATTGTATGGGTGGTTACCTACCAGGTAACGCTTGTGGTTGGCCAGCAATCTGCTAACATCTGCCACGGTGCCCTCAGTTTGTGAGGAGAAGATCATAGAATGGTTGAAATAGTTTACTGTCAAATAAATGCAAAGAGTACACGACACGTGTTTCGCCTTCATTCTGGGCTCATCAGGCGTACACACTCCACTGCACTCCCTCTCGGGAATCGAACCTCGGACGTCAGCGCCAGAGGCGATGCCCCTAACGTTGCGCCACGGCGTGTGGTTCGTTTATTTGACAGCATGTAGATCGGGGTAATTATATTCACGGCATTCGAAGTCTGTGTCACAATCTGATTGTATGGGTGGTTACCTACCAGGTAACGCTTGTGGTTGGCCAGCAATCTGCTAACATCAGCCACGGTGCCCTCAGTTTGTGAGGAGCAGATCATAGAATGGTTGAAATAGTTTACTGTCAAATAAATGCAAAGAGTACGCGACGCGTGTTTCACCCTCATTCTGGGCTCATCAGGCGTACACACTCCACTGAGGTTCGATTCCCGAAAGGGAGTGCAGTGGAGTGTGTACGCCTGATGAGCCCAGAATGAGGGCGAAACACGTGTCGCGTACTCTTTGCATTTATTTGACAGTAAACTATTTCAACCATATATATATATATATATACACTAGATATTAAGCCCGTTACAATAACGGGCGCTAGAACAGTAGTGCATTCTCTTTGAGAATTTTCTTTACGCTCATTTTCCTGTTCCTCTGTAGATCTATTTGCTCTTCTGAGTCTTTCTCTTTTAGCATTTTTCTGACGCTCATTATCTTTTTCTTCTTTTTTGGGTGGCATGTTGTTAGTAGATAGTCACAGTAATATAGGCTTGTACGTCCGTAATATTTTCTGTTACAGTAATACTGGCTTGAATGTGGCTGTAATATGCGTTACTGTATTGTGTGCCTTTAATTTTCTCTGACAGTAATACTGGCTTTGATGTCCGTAATATGCATTTCATTTTCTTTCACAACAGTGGGCAATCAGCAGATTCTCCCCAGCAACTGATGTAATGTGTGGCGTGTAGTTGATAATCGTGCTTGTGGCATCTCTCCAGCAAGTACTGTGGTGTCTCCCCAGCAATGGATTTTGTGTGCGCGAAAATAAATCTACTTTTAAAAGTCATCCTATTGTAATATCATGAAAATTCATATATTTAGGAAAACCCCTTCAACGACTGACACTTTACCGGGCCAGGCTTCTTAATCGCAAATCTGACATCCTCAGAGTGAACACTTGCACAACAACAAACACTAATCCCACCTCTTTGGGGAAGCTGGTCTCGGCGTCTCAGTACCCGATTGGATTTTTCATGCCTTTTGTTTAAAGCCTTACCTCATTTCCAGAAATCTGATTGGATCGGCCGCATGCTATTTTATAGGTTCCGCCCTTTCTGTCTTGTGTGGCGCGTCAGGCGGCCTTTGAAGCATCGCACCGTACCCCGTGCATGCGCACTTCACCAGAAGACACACACACGGACACTGGACGCACACAGGGGTTTTATTAAAGAGGATATATGCAGTGTATATATATATATATATATATATATATATATATATATATATATATATATATATATTGTCACACAAAACGAGTCACAGACATCATAAAGGTTTGGAGCAGCCACCCATATATTGTTTCCTGGCTGCAAAAGTTGATTTAAATAGCGAGAGATGTTCATAGAACAGAGTCCAAAACAGAACTAATTGTTAAAAATGCCATTTTATCTCAATGCCAAAGAGTATGGGAAATTACATCATTGGCGCCAGAACAGGAAGTGACATCATCAGTGGCGCTGGAACCAAGCTTCATTTCCCGAGAATGGTCTGCAAGAGACCATTCAAGTCAGCACACTCCTTCGTCCCCTGGTCTGGCATAGAATTACGATTATTTTGGCCCTTTAGCTGTTTCCCATGCGCATGTGTTTGACAATATATATAAATATATGCATATGTCTGATCACAATCTGATATTTGGGTGGTTACCTATCAGGTAATGAGTGTGGTTGGTCAACTACCTAACATAAATGGGGCAAAACACATGTTGTGTACTGATTGTATAATTTGAGGAGTGACAGGACGAGCAACAGTCGCAGACACGGGGAGAACATGCAAACTCCACGCAGGGAGGACCCAGGAAGCGAACCCAGGTCTCCTCACTGCAAGGCAGCAGCGCTACCCACTGTGCCGCCCTACTTCAATTATAAAATAATAATAAAAAAAAAATAATTTAGTTTTGTTAAGTTTGACCTGATTATATACTGTAGAATGTTATATGCTTTTAATAAATTCAATAAAAGATCTAAAAAAAAACATAAGAATATTAGAAATTTGACAAATGAGACTATTCAGTGCATCGAGCTTTATAGCTCTCTCAATTTCTCCTTCAGATTCTTCTTTAAGGTTGTCAAGGTTTGTTCTTCAACTCCATGTCTCGGTAGATTCCCACAACTCTTTGCATAAACCAGTGGTTCTCAAACTGTGGGGCGCAAAGTAACAAAAAGGGGGGCACGAAGATGTGAAAAAAAGAAAACAAGAATCAAAAATATGAAAAATACATCTGTTGAAACCAAAACAAATTAACTTAAACTACATTCTGATACTAGTAAAATAAATATAGAGTTAGATAAATGTCGATAAAAGTTAAGTAGGTACAATAAAATATGCATCTATGATATAGCATTAATATAAAAAGAACAAATTGGTATTAGTGGGATTCTTTCAAAAAAACGTTGTGGGGGGGGTGGGGGCGCGATTAAAACTGTTATGAAATCTCGGGTCTCAAATACTTAAAGGTTGAGAAACGCTGGCATAAACAACAGCTTCCTGGCTTCAGTTTTAAATGCACTTCCCCTTAATCTCCACTAGGTGTCCTCGAGTAGCTGATTTACTCTTAAGCCCAAAGTGTGATGCTGGATCTGCTGAAGATTTTAAAGACCTGAATGAGGTCCCTACTTGGTCTCCTCTGCTCGAGCCTCATCCAGACATTTTCTCTGCTTCAGGTTTTTGCTTCAACTACATTTCATGGTAGTTTGTTCCGCACTCCCAGGCTCTAAGAGTTTATAAGACTTTGCCTTGAGCATGGGAAAGGTGCTAAATAAATACAATTTATTGTTACTATTATTATCATCCTCAGGGATGCATTTTGGGTCCTATTTTATTTTCTATTTATTTTCATCCTATAGGAGCTATTCTCAGGAAATATCATATTTCTTTTCACTGTCAAGAGGTCTACTTACCTCGGCAGTGACATTCATGTCTCTGGTGAGAGCATGGGGGGTCATGAGGTCACTGGAAAGGGGTGTGTGGTGCTCCTGATATCTCTGCAAAAGGATGAAGGTCCAGGTCTTTAGAGTCCTGGTGCTCCCTGTTTGTGAGACATGGACGCTATCCAGTGACCTGAGATGAAGACTGGACTTCTTCATGTGTGTCTCTTTGGAGAATCCTTGGGTACCACTGGTTTGACTTTGTGTTGCTCACGGAGTCTCAACCGAGTCACATTACCAACATTGTGAGGGAGCGTCAGTTACAGCTCTATGGGCATGTGGCACGATTCCCGGAGGGTGATTCTCATTGTTGAAGACCTGAGCGGCTGGACCAGGCCATTGGGACACCCATGTAGCACCTGGCTACAATAGATAGAGGGTCATTTCTGGAGGGTGCAACTGGACCTCCTGTCTGCCTGGGGGGATGCCAACTGGGATCCCGAGCTGTTTCGTCGTGTGTTGGGGTTGGCAATGCGCTTTACCAGTGCATGCTCCCTGACCTGATCTCACCTGACCTTTTCACTGTTATGCTGATGATCCACAGGTTTATATTCCTGTTTATAACTCTGCAATGACTCAGCTGCACAATTGTTTTTTTGAACTAAGATCCTGGATGGTTGACAATTTTCTTGATCTGAATCAAAAAAATAAATAAATACCTTTCAGACAGCCTTGGGGTCACAATCCCTCCTAACCCACTAACAGCTGTGTTCGGTGTTCTTCCAGATGGACTTGAAGTGGAAAAGGACAAGCAAATGGTGATTGCATTCACTACACTCTTGGCACACAGACTTATTTTGTTAAATTGGAAGAATCCTAACTCTCCTCTGATAAGTCAGTGGGAAACCGATGTTTTATATTATTTGAAATTGGAAAAAATCAAATTCTCAGTTAGAGGATCTGTATAAACTTTTTTCAAAATCTGGCAGGATCTAATCAATATTATTTTAGAATAAGAGAAATAACTATTACCGCATTTAATTCCCTTCTCCATCTCTTATTTACCTATATATATATTTTTCTCCCTTTCTTTTATTTATTGTTGCCTTATTACAGTGCATCCAGAAAGTGTTCACAGCGCATCATTTTTTCCACATTTTATGTTACAGCCTTATTCCAAAATGGATTAAATTCATTTTCTTTCCTCAGAATTCTGCACACAACACCCCATAATGACAACATGAAAAAAGTTTACCTGAGATTTTTGCAAATTTATTAAAAATAAAAAAACTGAGACATCCCATGTACATAAGTATTCACAGCCTTTGCTCAATACTTTGTCGATGCACCTTTGGCAGCAATTACAGCCTCAAGTCTTTTAGAATATGATGCCACAAGCTTGGCACACCTATCCTTGGCCAGTTTGGCCCATTCCTCTTTGCAGCACCTCTCAAGCTCCATCAGGTTGGATGGGAAGCGTCGGTGCACAGCCATTTTAAGATCTCTCCAGAGATGTTCAATCGGATTCAAGTCTGGGCTCTGGCTGGGCCACTCAAGGATATTCACAGAGTTGTCCTGAAGCCACTCCTTTGATATCTTGGCTGTGTGCTTAGGGTCGTTGTCCTGCTGAAAGATGAACCGTTGCCCCTGTCTGAGGTCAAGAGTGCTCTGGAGGAGGTTTTCATCCAGGATGTCTCTGTACATTGCTGCAGTCATCTTTCCCTTTATCCTGACTAGTCTCCCAGTTCCTGCCGCTGAAAAACATCCCCACAGCATGATGCTGCCACCACCATGCTTCACTGTAGGGATGGTATTGGTCTGATGATGAGCAGTGCCTGGTTTCCTCCAAACGTGACGCCTGGCATTCACACCAAAGAGTTCAATCTTTGTCTCATCACACCAGAGAATTTTCTTTCTCATGGTCTAAGAGTCCTTCAGGTGCCTTTTGTCAAACTCCAGGTGGGCTGCCATGTGCCTTTTGCTAAGGAGTGGCTTCCGTCTGGCCACTCTACCATACAGGCCTGACTGGTGGATTGCTGCAGAGATGGTTGTCCTTCTGGAAGGTTCTCCTCTGTCCACAGAGGACCTCTGGAGCTCTGACAGAGTGACCATCGGGTTCTTGGTCACCTCCCTGACTAAGGCCCTTCTCCCCCGATCGCTCAGTTTAGATGGCTGGCCAGCTCTAGGAAGAGTCCTGGTGGTTTCGAACTTCTTCCATTTACAGATGATGGAGGCCACTGTGCTCATTGGGACCTTCAAAGCAGCAGAAATTTTTCTGTAACCTTCCAAAGATTTGTGCCTTGAGACAATCCTGTCTCGGAGGTCTACAGACAATTCCTTTGACTTCATGCTTGGTTTGTGCTCTGACATGAACTGTCAACTGTGGGACCTTATATAGACAGGTGTGTGCCTTTCCAAATCATGTCCAGTCAACTGAATTTACCACAGGTGGACTCCAATGAAGCTGCAGAAACATCTCAAGGATGATCAGGGGACACAGGATGCACCTGAGCTCAATTTGGAGCTTCATGGCAAAGGCTGTGAATACTTATGTACATGTGCTTTCTCAATTTTTTTATTTTTAATAAATTTGCAAAAACCTCAAGTAAACTTTTTTCACTTTGTCATTATGGGGTGTTGTGTGTAGAATTTTGAGAAAAAAAATGAATTTAATCCATTTTGGAATAAGGCTGTAACATAACAAAATGTGGAAAAAGTGATGCGCTGTGAATACTTTCCGGATGCACTGTATAAAGCCCTAAGCAATTCTCCTTTGGCTAAGCTCTCCTTCTCAGGGGTGGGGTTTGATTTGTCTTCAATTTTGTTTGGTTATAAATTGATCTATTTGTATGGAATGATTACAATAAAAATTAATAAAAAACAAAAAAAAAAAAAAATCAAATAAATAGAAGTTTCTGACCGTTTCCCCCTGCCAAAGCTCAAACTGGTTTCAAACTTCTCGGCTCTTTCGCTGACTTTTGCAAACCTCCAGTCCGTAATGTTGGTGTCATTTTTGACAGCCACCTCTCTTTTGACAGATAAATGAACTCTGTACTCAAGAGTTGCTTTTTTCCAGCTTTGTCTTTTATTGAAGGCTAAACCTTTTTTATGCCCTAGGGATCTTGAGAAAGCTACTCATGCTTTTGTCTTTTCTCGGCCCGATTAGATAGATAGATGTATAGTGTCTGCGTGGGTTTCCTCCAGGCGCTCCGGTTTCCTCCCATAGTCCAAAGACATGCAGGTTAGGTGGATTGGCGATTCTAAATTGGCCCTAGTGTGTGCTTGGTGTGTGGGTGTGTTTGTGTGTGTCCTGCGGTGGGTTGGCACCCTGCCCGGGATTGGTTCCTGCCTTGTGCCCTGTGTTGGCTGGGATTGGCTCCAGCAGACCCCCGTGACCCTGTGTTCGGATTCAGCGGGTTGGAAAATAGATAGATAGATAGATAGATAGATAGATAGATAGATAGATAGATAGATAGATAGATAGATAGATACTTTATTAAACCCAAGGGGAAATTCACATACTCCAGCAGATTACTGAAACTCGTTGTATTCTGGGATCAGCAAATCCCCGATACGCAGGTTGCGGTTGGTTCAGAAGGCTACTGCCTGTTTTTGGGTTGGGGCAAGAAAGTTGGATTCTGTTTCTCCAATATTAGCTTTACGCTGGCTGCCTGTTAAGTTTCCGAATTGACTTTAAAATTTTGTTTCTAATTTTCAAAACATTACGTGGGTCTGCTCCTGACTTTTTAATCTGAATTGTGTGTTTTACACCAGCCACCCAGAGAGCTTAGGTCTACTGGTCAGTTGTCTCTTATGGTCCCTTGCACCAGGGCCATTTTAACCCATGGGCATGCTGGGCAGTTGCCCGGGGGCCTCATGCTAATCTGTGCATGTTGTGACTTACTGAGTGGTTGTGTAGTTAGGGACCCCAGTGCACTGCTTTGCCCAGGGGGCCTATAATGCTGTTAAGATGGCCCTGTCTGACACGAAGTGTAAAACTAAGGGGGACAGCTGCTGCACCTCATCTGTGGAACTCTTTTCCTCATAACATTTAGGAGTACCCTTCAAATGAACTGTTTAAATTTCTATTCTCTAGCTTTATGTGACCTTCCCTGATACTGACGGTTGCCCCAATCTTAATCATCTTCTTCCTTTTCTTTAACTCAGTTCTGGCTGTATTTCATTTTATTAGTGTTTTATTTCTATTTATTTTATTTATGTTCATTGTATGTTTTAATGTAAAGCGCTTTGGCTGCACCATTACCGATGCTGTTTTAAATGTGCTCTATAAATAAATTGATATTAAAGAACCGCTCCCAGTCATCAGTCCTAAATGCACTTCACGTTAATGTCCACTAGGTGTCCTCGAGTATGTGATTCACCCTTAAGACGACATGGCTGGACCTGCTTTATCAACGTCTTTGAGGATTTTAAATACCCGGATGAGGTCCCCATCGCAGTCTCCTCTGCTCGAGGCTCATTCAGACATTTCCTCTGTTTCAGGTTTCTGATTCAACTACATTTCATGTTAGTTTGTTCCAGACTCCCAAACTCTAAGACTTTGCCTTGAGCATGCACTGAAAAAAAGGAAATTACATTTACAAAAATGTACTTACTTTATATTAATTACATGTACTGTTTATGTTCAACTTTTGAACATAACTCGATCATGTTTAATGTATTGAATATTGTGGGATGTACAATATAGTAAATTAAGTCACTTAGGTAGAAGTCAAAATAGTTATATTTTAGTCCTTATCGGAAATTAATACGCACCGATTCATCATCAGCGGAGATTGGACTGCCTGGCGGCAAAGTCACGTGACTTTCAAAGACGGAACAGGTTATGGGTTTGAGTTATTGTCGCCGGTTAAGAGCAAAAGGTTAGTAAAATAACAGTCAAAATTACACACACGAGAAATATTCAGATATTGATTTAAAACACGTAATCACACAGACTAACGTTACTCCGTTTGGCGTTTTTCCTTGTATTTTCTTTCATGCTCACTAACTACCGTCACAAGTCAGTAAATGTACTTTTGAGTTGTCTAGATTTACTCGCTTGGGTACTTAAATAAAATAAAAGTTCTGACTTTCGTTAAAGGTCAACAGCTTTTCATTAGTTATAACATTGCTTAACCAGATAAATACAATGTAGTTGCCGAATTTCCTCGTTTGAAAATTTATATATGTCCATCCATCCATTATCCAACCCGCTATATCTTAACCGCAGGGTCACGTGGGTCTGCTGGAGCCAATCCCAGCCAACACAGGGCGCAAGGCAGGAAACAAACCCCGGACAGGGTGACAGCCTACCGCAGGGCACACACACACACCAAGCACACACTAGGGACAATTTAGAATTGCCAATGCACCTAAGCTGCATGTCTTTTGACACGGGGAGAACATGCAAACTCCACGCAGGGCGGACCCAGGAACGAACCTACTGCACCACCGTGACGCTATATATATATATAGTGAAAGAAGGTGCCAGCATCAATATTTGCACTTTATATTTAACATTTATTCTATAACATATACAGTTATATAAATAAATGTATTTTATAATATAACACTATGCATTTTCTGTTCATATTTAGTTATACATTAGTCATGGCATTCTGGCACAGCCAAAGAAGCAGTGTTCTTGTACAGCTGTTGTACATTTCAGGTTTTGAATACTAATCGTTTGTATTTTTGTTGGTTTGTATTGTTTTGGTATAAGCAAAATTGTTTATGTCTTATTAATAACTTTGATCATGAACTATAAAATGATACTGGAACAAGTATAATTGACAACCTAAAAAGGTTATAACTAAGTATCTCGGTGAGGTACATTTTTTAAAAAGGTTATACAACAATTGTTAAAAAACGTATGTATTCTCGACATGTTCGTTTAACAAAATATAATTAAACAATGAAAAAGTTTCATTCATTTTATATAACAATATGTTCTTTCAGGGTATATTAATTTAGTGCATTAAGCATAATTTAATTATTTTTGATAAAAACTATTTTACTTTGTGCAACCGATGTACATATTTATTTTAATCTGACATGCCATTTTTTCAGTGGGGAAAGGTGCTATATAAATAAAATGTATTATTATTATTATTATTAAGTAAAGAACTGCTTCCTGGCATCAGTCCAGAGGCGTGCGGGGGGGGGGGGAAGGGGGGGGAAAGGGTACGACGTCCCCAGGCATCCATATTTGGGGGGCATCCAATCCAAAGAGTGTTGCTCTCATTGAAGGGAACGGGTTTCGAAAATAATTTTAATTGAATATGAAAAATTTTAAATTACTATATTTATTTTCAGTGAAGCGCTATGACTTCTAAGCGCTAGAAACGCTCGCACCAGGCCTGACTGGGCCCCCGCGCTGCGAAAAGAGATTATAAACCGACTGAAAACGGAAAACCCGCGGTGGGCTGGCGCCCTGTCTGAGGTTTGTTTCCTGCCTTGCGCCCTGTGTTGGCTGGGATTGGCTCCAGCACACCCCCGTGACCCTGTAGTCAGGATATAGCGGGTTGGATAATGGATGGATGGATGGTTAAAAACGGAAAATGAAAACTTTTAGTGTTCGTCTTCAAGACCTTCGAAACCGATTTTTATTTCTTCTGGATTCATTCTGTCACAATTGAAGACGAAAAAGAAAGAATAAAAAAGGGAAGATTCAGCCTTTGCAGGTTGCTATAATGACGTGACAGCAATTCAATTATAGGACGAAATTATTGACTCTGTGATGTTCCTTCGAGCTGTGTGTGCGGGGGTTGGGGTTACAGTTCCCCCTTATCCTTAGGATGCTCTCCAGTGGTTAGTACAGTTTATAAGGGATGTCTTTCCCACGATTTGCATTGCGTACAGATTACTGCTTAGTACCATCATCGCATTTTCAATCGCAAACTGTGAAACTCATCTGAGATCTTCCATGTCACGAGAGCGTCTGACCAACCTGACTTTAATCAGCATTGAAAAAGAATTCCTCACATGATGAAGTAGTAGTTGTTTGTAGAGTTGATCTAATGGGGGAAACGAACTTAAATGAAGATTTAATTTGAAAAATGTGTTTATTTCTTGTTTAATATGCCTTCCTTACCATTCTCTTTGAAAGCACCTCACCTTAGGGGACATACAATCAGAGAGTTTGCCCCGGGCATCTTCTAGCCTCCATGCCACTGCCTCCGTCCTAAATGCACTTTCTCTGGATTCTGCTTCATTGCGTTTAAGAAGTTTGAAGACCTGGATGATTAAACAGGTTTAATTCTCCGAGTCATATAGGAAACGTCATCAAGCCCCATGATGCACTTGGTTGCTCTGTACATTCTCAAGTGCTACCATGTCTTTCTTGTATGGCGAGGTGTCCAGAACTGCACATGGTAGTCCAGATGATGTCTTATGGGTGCATTATAAAGTTTGAGCATAACCTCCCTGGACATAAATTCAACAGTTTTTATAGTCAATTAGGTTATTGGCTCACCTTCATCTGAAGATAGTGTTTAAATGGAGATCCAATCTTGGGCTTTTCGTTACAAAAGTAAAAAAAAATAATAATAATGGGGCGTACTTACTTTTTCATATGGCTGATATACATTTACTTTTCTCCATGAGCAATATAGCGTCTTTCGATGGTGACCACCATTGCAAGGCTGCATGAAAGTATTTTCAGGGAAGAGGCCAGGTAAACGGCGTGATTGTCTGCTTATGGTATTACACCAGCAAAAAAAAATGCATATAGTGCCTGTCAAGAGGCAATACCTTCCCAAGGCACTTTAAAAGAAAACAAATCTATACCACCAAGCGCTTACTTTTCAGATTCTACCAGACATTTCTCAGTGCGGGAGTTTAGTAATTTTATTATCTCACGATTTTTTTAAGCAGATTAAAACATCACTTATTGTCACTCCGCGCAGGTGAGGGCCGTAGAAAAACGAAGCCACCCCGACAGGAATTGACGCGATGTTCTGACTTTAACACTTGTTAATGAAAAGGCAGAAACTGAGCGACGGTTCCCTTTCAACTTTCCGCCTCGAGAAGTGTCTGAACGCGAACTGGCGTCGTCTCTCCTGCCACCCTGAAGCAGACGTCTAGCAAAAAGAAAGAAAAAAAAAACTTTATAAATGAATCCTAATTTCCTTCGCTTTATCGCTTCTATTCCGCACTTATCTGCTAGGTTAGAATGCAGTCGCGAAAGACGTTTATTATTATTGACAAGACAGTAAAATGGCAAAATGCGTTTAACTCGAACTAAACGTTTTATAATCCCGCTGTGTGGATAAGTGAGATGAATGAAACGCAAAACGAGCGAGCAGGAGCGGCGCGGATACCGAACGTTTGCTTTTTCTTCCCCCGCCACTATGTCGAAACCGTCGGTGTACAGGGCAATTCCAGCACGACTATTGTTTAATTGTCATCAAGTGATCTATTTAACAAGGTTAAACAGCCCCCATGGCTTGAAAGAGCGAATGCGCAAGCTACGGTATTTCCCTCAAAAAACTTTCAATTTTCTAAACTTGGATTCACCGCTCATCTTTCTATATGCGCATTATAGAGGCAGCTTCATCGAGTTTTAATGGAGCGTCATCGCATGAAGGTAAACGCTCCATACATTTCCTTCATTTAAGTAGAGAAAATTAAATATGTATTATTGGCTGGGCTGTGACCCTCAATATATGTAAATGTGACCACAGGGGGTTCTGTCACAAAGTAAAGCAATACAATGCAAACCTTTCTAATGCTATTCTCGAATTAATTGAATTAGCTTAACCTGGCAGGACACGCGCATTCCCCTCCACCAAAAAAAAAAGAAAAATCGAGGTCAGCGGGTCCGTCGTTTCTTGTGCCTTTTGTCTGTGTCGAATTTCGTATTTGAAGAAGGCCAGGCTAAACATGTAGGAATAATGTTAAGTGCGGAATGCGTATTAGGATATTCAAAAGAGAAGTAATTTTAAACAAATTGTCTTATTCACTACATTGTCACCTTAATTATTAAATTATCACAGTTCTGTTTGTTTTAATAACGAGGCACATTGCAATATGACGACCATTCCCAGATTTAAAACGAGTCTTAGGCGGTGTGAATTTAAACATCAACACCGCGGAGGAAGCGTGTCATTTAGATCAATTGAATTGTCCTGCCTGTTTATAGGAAATTATTCGTTAAATCACTGCTGCAGATTGCTCGTCTCTGATCATCAATACCACGGCTTTTACATATATATAAATTAATTAAGAAAGAATGTTCTGCCAGGTAGTTTTCCGATTAAACAGACCGCCTGGTGTGCGGCTCTAACTACAACCGCGGCTTTTCCTCTCTCGAGTTGAGCCTCCAGTGAAAGTAGGGGATCTGCCAAAGCAGACTGTGATTAACGGGGATTATCCTCACCTGTAATCGTCACTCACTTTTCACAGTTTGTGTTTCCAGGTTGGGCAAGAAGTGGGAAAGCGGGGAGTTGCATTGATGTTTGGAACTTATAGCACCTTGTAAATACACAAGAAGTGCCATTCATTCAAGGTGTTAGTGTTTGTCGCTCTATGGCTGACTCGATTTCAGTAGGCACTAATTAAAGGGTTTTACTCAGATTAACGTCGGAGCTCCGTGCAGATCTGAACGGTGCGCTCGGGACCTCACATCTTAAACCTGCGCTCAAGTATCGATAGCTGACATGCCCACCTTCTTAAAATATAAGGGCTGATTAAAATTAACTGTCTATTGAATAGCGCTTTTCTATCTATTTACCAAGCATATAGTGCCTTTTAGATCTACCTATCTAATCGTACCTTTCAATTGTAATATACAGTGCCAGTCGTAACTATCATGAAGCACATTTCATATCTTTCTGTTAACCTATCTATCTATCTATCTATCTATCTATCTATCTATCTATCTATCTATCATAAAGTACCTTTCACATCTATCAATCTATTATATAGTGCCTTTCACATATATCTCTTATATAGTGCCTTTCATATCTATCTATCTATCTCTATTATATAGTGCCTTTCACATCTAGCTATATAAATGCAAAGAATTATTATTTCTATCTATCAATCCATCTATCATAAAGTACCTTTCACATCTATCTATTATATAGTGCCTTTCATATCTATCTATCTATCCATCTATCTATCTATCCATCTATCTATCGTGCCTTTCACATATATCTATTATATAGTGCCTTTCATATCTATCTATCTATCTTTATATATTATATAGTGCCTTTCACATCTAGCTATATAAATGCAAAGAATTATTATTTCTATCTTTCTATCAATCCATCTATCATAAAGTACCTTTCACAGCTATCTATTATATAGTGCCTTTCACATCTATCTATTATATAGTGCCTTTCATATCTATCTATCTATCTTTATCTATCTATTATATAGTGCCTTTCACATCTAGCTATATAAATGCACAGAATTATTATTTCTATCTATCTATCTATCATAAAGTACCTCTCACATCTATCTATTATATAGTGCCTTTCACATATATCTCTTATATAGTGCCTTTCACATTTAGCTATATAAATGCAAAGAATTATTATTTCTATCTATCTATCTCTCTATCATTATATAGTGCCCTTATCTATCTATAATATAGCACCTTTCATATTATCTATCAGGGCGGCACGGTGGCGCAGTGGGAAGCGCTGCTGCCTCGCAGTTGGGGGACCTGGGTTCGCTGCCCAGGTCCTCCCTGTGTGGAGTTTGCATGTTCTCCCCGTGTCTGCCTGGGTTTGCTCCGGTTTCCTCCCACATTCCAAAGACATGCAGGTTAGGTGTATTGGTGATTCTAAATTGACCCTAGTGTGTGCTTGGTGTGTGGGTGTGTTTGTGTGTGTCCTGTGGTGGGTTGGCACCCTGCCCGGGATTGGTTCCCTGCCTTGTGCCCTGTGTTGGCTGGGATTGGCTCCAGCAGACCCCCGTGACCCTGTGTTCGGATTCAGCGGGTTGGAAAATGGATGGATGGATATTATCTATCTATCCATGGGACACCAAAATGCAACATTTGTTATTTGGTATTAAGCAGGTCAGAGTCAGGGACTTTTATTTACCTTTATAATTCGTTATCTCACTGCATGTTCATAAACTGAAAATGGAGCCTCATTAAGAATTACACGATCACTGAAATGTCTGTGTTTGTAATTTCTAACAGTTCTCATGTTTGAACAAGTTGCGTATAACAGCACGTTGATAGTGATGTCCATGTATTCAGGAGTTGGTGCTAAACAGTTATTTCAAGAAGGTATTCAAAGAAAGGTACACTCCATTAGCAAATTCATAGGACTTCCTTTTATCCACTCACACTCTTATATCCATCCATCCGTTCTCTAAGGAGTGTATCCAGTTGTTGAGAGCAGTGCCTACGTGCACAACTCTTAATGCTTTTCCTTTTTTCTTTGACCAGACTCCTTCATGCACGTCTGTTGTACCCTTTCTCACCTGATGCCCCTTTCTTCTTTCACATAGTCCATCTATTTTCTCTTTGGTTGTCCTGTCCTCAACATCCCAATATGCATGATTCTTCTGCCCCCATTTTTTTCCTCTCTTCTTATTGTGTGCTCTTAACCTCCTCTTCCTATACTTTCTTGGAGATTTCCCAGACTTTAGCTGTGTCTCAGATTCTGTCATTCTGGAGCTTATTAAGCTTTATTACTCCACACATCAATCCTCCATTCTTTTGGCAGTGTATCCAGTTCATAGTTACAGGGTGCAGTACATATACAAACTTCTTCTAAAGCTTTTCATCCTTTTATTGAGTAGCCCCCTCCATTCAAATCATTCTCCCCGTATCCATCTTAACCTGGCATTCCTTTGTCCCTTAAACAGTCTCTCCACTTTGTCTTAGGATGTCCTCTTGTTCTCAGTCCTGACGCCCCTATATGTTTGATTCCTCATCCCACATTGTTTTCGTCTCTTCTCATTACATGCCGTTAACCTTTATTCCTGTATTTTCTTAGAGATTTCCCCAACTTTAGCTGTATCTCTGATTCTGTCATTCCAGATCTTATCAAGCTTTGTTACTCTGCTCATCCGTCCATTCATTCTCCAAGCAGTTTTTCTAGTTCCTAACTATGTGGAGCAGCACATACACACACACACACATTCTACTAAAGCTTTTCCCACTTTTATGGACCATCCTCCTCCATTCCCATCTGTCTTATACATCCTTTCACCTTTAGATCCCCCCTCACTCAGTCCATTCACTTTCTTTTTGGTTGTCCTCTTTTCCTCCATCCTGAAATCTCCATATCCATGGTTCTTCTTATCATTACACGCCCTTAACCTTTTTTCTCAGGTATTTTCTAAAAGGTTTCCCCAACTTTGGCTGATCTTATCAAGATTTGTTATTCCATCCATTCTCATCTTGTTCCCATCCTCACCAATATCCCTTTCCTCCTTCACACAGTCCATCCACTTTCTCTTTGATTGTCTTCTTCTCCATCCCAGCCCCTCCATATCCATCATTCTTCTCCCCATGTGGTTCACCTTTCTTACATGCCATACGTCTTTAACCTTCTTTCCTGTAATTTCTTTGAGATTTCTGATTCCTGATCCCATTGAGCTTTTTTACTCCACACATCCATCTCCGCACCCTCGTGTCTGTTAGCCTCCAGTTTCTTTCCATTCTCCTCATCAGCTGCCCAGGTTTCTGATTCATACAGCACTGCTCACCTGACCACCATTTTCTTCACTTTACCCTTCACTTTTGCACTAATTCTTCAGGCACATATCACTCTCGATTCTTTTTCCCAATTGATCCAGCCTAATGGCATTCTATGATTTATTTCTGAATGTAGCTCTCCTCATCTGTCATTGCTGATGCTAGATATCTGAACTTTCTTCTAAATGTTCTTGTCCTTTTAATCTTCTATAATCTGATCTATAATCAAGGATCATCATGTAAGCCCATTGTATGTTAGTCTAGTTATGGATGTTATTTCTAAGGAAACCACAGTCCAGGCCCCATGGTGTGTGCCATTTGCAGATGATGTCATGGCCCCTCTAAGCATACTGTGGAAAGGAAATCTTCAGGCCTCTACCTTCCATAACTCCTCTCCACTTTCCTTTAAACAGGTGCCATGACATCTTCTGCAAATAGCATGCACCATGGGGCCTAATCTGTGGGTTCCCTAGAAATAACGCCAGTAACTAGACTAACATAAAATGGGCTTAAACAATGATTCTTAACGTAACCCAACCTTAACTGCAAACCTCTATTCCTCTGCTACATCTTATTTTGTGTAGGCACCCTCGTACACGTCCTTCACTATCCTCACATACTTCTCCAGTACTCCCTTCTCCCTCATAAATCTCCACATTTCATGCAGCACAGGGCAAAGTGTGACAACCAACCCTGGACTGGGTGCCAGCCCACCATTTGGCACACTCGTGTATATATACTCATGCATACCAGGCCAATTCAGAGTTGTGTATGAACCTAACCTCCTTGTTCCTGTCCATTTTATATCTTATACAGTATAATCTGATCTATAACCAAGGATCATCATGTAAGCCCATTTTATGTTAGTTTAGTTATGGATGTTATTTCTAGGGAGACCACAGATCAGGCCCCATGATGAGTGCTATTTGCAGATGACGTCATGACACCTCTAAGCATATTGTGGAAAGGAAATCTTCAGGCCTCTACACTCCATAGCTCCTCTCCACTTTCCCTTCCAAGGCCTCTACACTCCATAGGTTCTCACCACTTTCCTTTCCAAGGCCTCTACACTCCATAGCTCCTCTCCACTTTCCTATCAAAGGCATCTACACTCCATAGCTCCTCTCCACTTTTCCTTCCAAGGCCTCTACTCTCCATAGCTCTTCTCCACTTTCCTTTCCAAGGCATCTACACTCCATAGCTCCTCACCACTTTCCTTTCCAAGGCCTCTGCATTCCATAGCTCCTCACCACTTTCCTTTCCAAGGCATCTACACTCCATAGCTCCTCTCCACTTTCCACAGGTGCCATGACGTCATTTGCAAATAGCATGCACCATGGGGCCTGATCTGTGGGTTCCCTAGAAATAACGTCCGTAACTACACTAACATAAAATGGGCTTAAATGATGATCCTTGACATAACGCAACCTTAATTGCAAACCTCTGCGTATTCCTCTACTGCTCGTCATTTTGCGTAGGCACCCTCATATATGTCCTTAACTCTCTTCACATACTTCTCCAGTACTCCCTTCTCGCCCATAAATCTCCACATTTCTTTCAGCACAGGGTGAAGCATGACAACCAACCCTGGACTGAGTGCCAGCCCACCATTTGGCACACTCACATATATATACTCGTGCAAACCAGGCCAAATTAGAGCTGTGAATGAACCTAACCCATACGTCTTTGTGATGTGTTATTATAAGCAGATACCGCTAGAATAGAAAGGTACCCGCATGTCAGAAAAAAGTGGTCCTTTGTTGTCAACCTGAGAATGCTGTTGTAGCTTAAGTTGTAGCTTTATCAGAAAATACACTGCTCAAAAAAATGAAAGAAACATTTAAATCGCTAATAAATGAAACATTCAAGTGGAAAATCTTTACTAAGTAATTCTGTTTAATTTGTTGAGAACAAAATGATGTAACAACGGGCAAAGGAAACCAAAATCACCAACCCATAGAGGGCTGATTCAACATCACACTGAAAAATCAAAGTGAAAAATTGAAACCACATGCTGATCCAACTTGTGTGAATTTCATCACCGCAACTCCTAATGTGACTCAGCAGTGTGTGTGAAACCCCACGTGCCTGTATGGACCCCCAACAACATCTGGGGCCTGCTCCTGATGAGACGGTGGAGGGGCGTCCTGGGGGATCTCCTCCCAGACCTGGATCAGGGCATCAGTGAGCTGATGCACGTAGAATGCACAAATACAAAACATCCTAGAGGTTCTCAACTGAATTTAGGTCTGGGGAACGTGCGGGCCAGTCAATGGCATCAATGCCTTCATCATCCAGGAACGGTCTACACATTCTGGTCACGTGAGGCCAGGCATTGGCCTACAGCAGGAGGAGCCCAGGGCCCACTGCACCAGTGTAAGGTCTGACAATGGCTCTAAGAATTTCATCCTGGTACCTAACAGCAGTCAGGGTACAGTTGTCTAGCACATGGAGGTCTGTGTGACCCGCCAAGGATATGCCTTCCTAGACCAGTCATACAGGATGATGTTGCTGGCAGCATAATGTTCACCACGACATCACCAGACTCTTTCACGTCTGTCACATGTGCTCAGTGTGAACCTGCTCTCATTTGTGAAGAGAACAGGGCACTAATGGTCGAGCTGCCAGTCGAGCTGCATGGTGATGGGCTGTGAGTATAGGTCCCACTAGAGGATGTCAGGCCCTCATGTCTCCATCATGGAGTCTGTCTGTGACAGCTACTGGTGTGCACGTCTCTGACCAAACTATCTGGAGGTCATTTTGTAGGGCTCTAGCAGCGCTCCTCCTATTGCTCCTCGCATAAGGAGGCAGATAGTGGTCTGGCTTGATGCCCTTCTATGTCCCTGTCCAGCTCTCCTCCTGGTCTCTCCTCCATGCTCTTGGGACTGTGCTGGGAGGCGTAGTAAACCTTCTTACGACATCACATATGGATGTGCCATCCTGGAGGAGCTGGAGAATTACCTGTGCAATCTGAATGGGCTGCAGGTAGCACCTCATGGTACCAGTAGTGACAAGGACACTAGCAAAACTCAAAACTGGAGAAGAATCAGCCAGGAAGGATAAGAAAAGAGCAATTGTCTGTGGCCACCATTTCCTTTTTGGGGGGTGTCTTGTTGTGTCTTCTCCAGGTCACCTGTTGTCACTTTCATTTTCATCAAAGCAGGTGAAGTTGATTCACAATGGCTTGTGCTTCCTAACTGGACAGATTGACATCCTTGAAGCTTCATTAACTTAGTGTTAGACTGGGATCATTATGTGTCCCCTTCTTTTTTTTGAGCAGTGTATAAGAGGACTGGTGTTCAGTCTAAGGTTGGTTCCTGCTCTGCTGGTTGATGTTGATACATTTTATTTATAAAGCTCCTTTCTCATGCAGCCTGGATGACACTGATTTCCCTTCGGCCCTGTAGACTACTAAAATAAGACTATATGTTTGAAAACAAATAGATAGAAGGTCACAATGCTAGAACACAATAATGAAATGTGATGAAATTAACTGGACTGGCGCTCAGTCTAAGACTGGTTCATGCCCTGGTAGCTGATGGTGATACATATTATTTATATTGTGTCTTTCTCATGATACCTGGATGATATCAAATTCCCTTCAGCCCTATAGATTGTTGAAATAAGAATGTCTGAAAATGGATATATGGAAGGGCACAGTGCTGCAACTGTGTTATGTGTATTTACAACTGGCCAATGTGATCAGATTAACAGGACTGGTGCCCAGTCTAGAGTTGGTTCCTGCCCTGGCTGCTGATTATAAGATATAGCACCTTTCTCCTGCTACCTGAATGGTTTTGGCTTATTCACAATTGAAATAAGTATGTCTAAGAATGGAAAGTTGGAAAAGCACAATGTCACAACTGTTCTAGGTGCATTTACAATAATCATCCATCCATCCATCCATCCATTTTCCAACCCGCTGAATCCGAACACAGGGTCAAGGGGGTCTGCTGGAGCCAATCCCAGCCAACACAGGGCACAAGGCAGGAAACAATCCTGGGCAGGGTGCCAACCCACTGCAGGACACACACAAACACACCCACACACCAAGCACACACTAGGGCCAATTTAGAATCGCCAATCCACCTAACCTGCACGTCTTTGGACTGTGGGAGGAAACCGGAGCGCCCAGAGGAAACCCACGCAGACACGGGGAGAACATGCAAACTCCACGCAGGGAGGACCCGGGAATCGAACCCAGGTCCCCAGATCTCCCAACTGCCCTTACAATAATCAAATGTGATCAAATTAACTGAACTGGCACTCACTCTATGGGTGGTTCCTGCCATGGTGGCTGATGATGATACATTTAAACATATTTTATTTCTATAGTGACTTTGGGTGGAGTGGCGGCTCTGAAGCTAGGGAGCTGCACTGGCAATCGAAAGGTTGCTGGTTCAAATCCCGTAAATGCCAGAAGTGACTCTACTTTGTTAGGCCCTTCAGCAAAGCCCTTAACCTGCAATTGCTCCATCCTGGGTATGATGTTAATCTGCATCCAGCTCTGCAAGTAGGCCCTCCAACCTTCAAGGAAAAACCTGGGGGTTGGTGACAGAATTGGCACTCCAGCCACCATAAAAAGCCTCCCACTGTTCCACTCCATCTGAACTAGTGTGGTGCTGAGGTGTCACCTGTCGCATGGCTGCACTCGGGTCCTAATCTGGGATCTTGAGGTGGTTTGTCATGTGGTGGGTGTGGCAATGTGCTGTATTAGCATGTGCTCCTAACCTCTCTCTCCCTGTCTTTGTCACGATAATCTGATGACATCAAATTTTCTTCAACCCTAAAGACTACATCCAGCCATCCATCCATTTTCTAACCCGCTGAAACCGAACACAGGGTCACGGGGGTCTGCTGGAGCCAATCCCAGCCAACACAGGGCACAAGGCAGGAAACAATCCTGGGCAGGGTGCCAACCCACCGCAGCCTAAAGACTACAGTATGTATGAAAACGAATAGATGGAAGAACACAATGTTACAACTGTTTAGGTGTATTAACAACTATCAAATGTGATCAGTTTAACTGGAGTTGGTTCCTGCCGTGGCACCTGACGATGGTACATTTTATTTGTATAGCACCTTTCTCATGCTATCTGAATGGTTTTTGGTTTATTCACTATTGAAATAAGTATGTCTAAGAATGGAAAGATGGAAAAGCACAATGTCACAACTGTTCTAGGTGCATTTACAATAATCAAATGTGATCAAATTATCTGGACTGGCACTTACTCTAGGGGTGGTTCCTGCCATGGCGGCTGATGATGATACATTTAAACATATATTTTATTTCTATAGTGACTTTGGGTGGAGTGGTAGCTCTGAGGCTAGGGATCTGCACTGGCAATCGAAAGGTTGCTGGATCAAATCCCGTAAACGCCAGAAGTGACTCTACTTTGTTGGGCCCTTGAGCAAAGTCCTTAACCTGCAATTGCTCCATCCTGGGTATGATGTTAATCTGCATCCAGCCCTGGCGGTTGGTGACAGAATTGGCACTCCAGCCACCATAATCCTCCCGCTGTTCCACTCCATCTGAACTAGTGTGGTGCTGAGGTGTCACCCGTCGCATGGCTGCACTCAGGTCCTAATCTGGGATCTTGAGGTGGTTTGTCATGTGGTGGGTGTGGCAATGCGCTGTATTAGCATGTGCTCCTAACCTCTCTCTTTCTTTGTCACGATAATCTGATGACATCAAATTTTCTTCAACCCTATAGACTATGTCTGAAAATGAATAGCATGGAAGAGCACAATGTTATGACTGTTTAGGTGTATTAACAACTATCAAATATGATCAGTTTAACTGGACTGGTGCCCAGTCTAGAGCTGGTTCCTGCCGTGGCACCTGACGATGGTACATTTTATTTGTATAGCACCTTTCTCATGCTACCTGAATGACATCAGAGTCTTTTTTGCATTATAGACAATTGAAATAAGAATGTCAGAAAATTAATAGATTGAAGGCACGATATTATGACTATTTTAAGTGTATTTACAACTGTCAAATGTGATGAAATTAACTGGACTGGCACTCAGTCTTGGGTTTGTTCCTACCCTGGAGGCGAATGATAATGATGATGATACATTTAAAGATATGTTTTATTTGTATAGTTCTTTTCTCATGTTGTTTGGATGACAATTAATTTTCCTCAACCCTATAGACTAAATAAATAAGAATGTCTGAAAATGGATAGATGGAAGGGCACAATCAAATTATCAAATGTGGTCAAATTAAAGATGTACGAATACACAAAGTGGAGAATATATATACCCTAGACTGGGCTACTAGTCCAATCTAAAAAAATAAAATAAAATTCAGTGCCCATCCATGAATATATTCTTCAACCTTACAGCATCAGCCTTGAAGCAGGAGCCAACCTTGGATGGAGTGCCTGCCTATTGCAAAGTAGACCCTCTCACTTTTCAAGTCTTGGACCTAATTGACATTTGCTAAAACCACACATTAAAGCAGTGACACCGTATGCGTGAAAGTTTTAGTTTAAAGTGATCATTTAGGTTTAGTTTTGGGCACTTTTAAGCTTGAGTGTAGGTCATGTCTTTCTTTATACTGAGCACACTATTTTATTGATGTTATCCACTAGAGCAGGGGTGGGCAGATTCAGTCCTGGAGGGCCACAATGGCTGCAGGTTTTTGTTCCAACCAGATTCCTAATCAGTGACAACACCTGATGGCACTGATCTCATTTAATTAGCTGGTATGATTTTTCTTTTATTGTACATTCAGAAAAGCACAGCAGCATGATTTTTACATTTAGAAGACATTTAGAAATATTTCTGCTTTTGCTATGGATTTAAATGCTTAACTCTCTTTTGTTGATTTCATTATATTTTGCCCTTTCTCTGTGCAGTTTTTCCCCTTCGCTGTATCTTATTAATGATAATTAAAAATGAGCAGAGCAGACACGCTGGCAAACAACACTGAATAATCAAAGGCTGCAACAACTTTAGCATCAGACACACTAATTAATAAATAATGGATTAATTAAACAAATAGAACACCTAGAAAACTAGAATGAAAATCAAGATGAAAATATTGTTAAAAAGAAAAAAAAATACATTAGTCCCATATAACTGTCTTGGTACATATTAATAAATATACAGTACTGTGCAAAGCTTTTAGGCAGGTGTGAAAAAATGCTGTAAACAAAGAATGCTTTCAAAAATGGAAGTGTTAATCATTTATTTTCATCAATCAACAAAATGCAGTGAATGAACAAAAGAGAAATCTAAATCAGATCAATATTTGGTGTGACCACCCTTTGCCTTCAAAACAGCATCAATTCTTCTAGGTACACTTGCACACAGTTTTTGAAGGAACTCGGCTGGTAGGTTGTTCCAAACATCTTGGAGAACTAACCCCAGATCTTCTGTGGATGTAGGCTTCCTCACATCCTTCTGTCTCTTCATGTAATCCCAGACACACTCGATGATGTTGAGATCAGGGCTCTGTGGGGGCCATACCATCACTTCCAGGACTTCTTGTTCTTTTTTACGCTGAAGATAGTTCTTAATGACTTTAGCTGTATGTTTGGGGTCGTTGTCCTGCTGCAGAATAAATTTGGGACCAATCATACGCCTTCCTGATGGTATTGCATGATGGATAAGTATCTGCCTGTATTTCTCAGCATTGAGAACACCATTAATCCTGACCAAATCTCCAACTCCATTTGCAGAAATGCAGCCCCAAACGTGCAAGGAACCTCCACCATGCTTCACTGTTGGCTGCAGACACTCATTATTGTACCGCTCTCCAGCCCTTTGATGAACAAACTGCCTTCTGCTACAGCCAAATATTTCAAATTTTGACTCATCAGTCCAGAGCACCTGCTGCCATTTTTCTGCACCCCAGTTCCTATGTTTTCATGCATACTTGAGTCGCTTGGCTTTGTTTCCACGTTGGAGGTATGGCTTTTTGGCTCCAACTCTTCCATGAAGACCAATTCTGGCCAGACTTCTTCGGACAGTAGATGGGTGTACCTGGGTTCCACTGGTTTCTGCCAGTTCTGAGCTGATGGCACTGCTGGACATCTTCCGATTTAGAAGGGTAATAAGCTTGATGTGTCTTTCATCTGCTGCACTAAGTTTCCTTGGCCGACCACTGTGTCTACGATCCTCAACGTTACCCATTTCTTTGTGCTTCTTCAAAAGAGCTTGAACAGCACATCTGCTTTGAAATCTTTGTCTGGGAGAGACCTTGCTGATGCAGTAGAACTACCTTGTGTCTTGTTGCTGTGCTCAATCTTGCCATGACATAAAACTGTCTTCCACAACCTCACCTTGGTAGCAGAGTTTGGCTGTTCCTCACCCAGTTTGAAGTCTCCTACACAGCTGTTTCTGTTTCAGTTAATGACTGTGTTTCAACCTACGTGTGACATTGATGATCATTAGCACTTGTTTGGTAGAATTGGTTGATCAGACACCTGACTAGAATCCTACAAAATCCCTGACTTTGTACAAGTGGACCTAGAAGAATTGATGCTGGTTTGAAGGCAAAAGGTAGGAACACCAAATATTGATTTGATTTAGATTTTTCTTTTGTTCGCTCACTTTGCATTTTGTAAATTGATAACAATAAACAATCATTATTTATATTTCTGAAAGCATTCTTTGTTTACAGCATTTTTTCACACCTGCCTAAAACCTTTGCACAGTACTTGTATATATATTTTTACCAAACTTAGTTTTCTAATTTCTATATTGTTCCCAAAACACAGAACTTGGGAAATATCAGTTCACTTAATTAGCTCTGGAGTCCAATTAAAAACAGAAGTTGGTTGGAACAAAAACCTGCAGCGACAGGGGGGGCCGCAGGACCGAGGTTGGGAAACACTGCACTAGACCCTTCCAAATAATTTTTATGCCATTTAATAAATGCACAGTGGCACAGTGGTAGCGCTGCTGCCTCGCAGTTAGGAGACCCGGGTTCGCTTCCCGGGTCCACCCTGCGTGGAGTTTGCATGTTCTCCCCATGTCTGCGTGGGTTTCCTCCGGGCGCTCCGGTTTCCTCCCACAGTCCAAAGACATGCAGGTTAGGTGGATTGGTGATTCTAAATTGGCCCTAGTATGTGCTTGGTGTGTGTCCTGTGGTGGGTTGGCACCCTGCCCGGGATTGGTTCCCTGCCTTGTGCCCTGTGTTGGCTGGGATTGGCTCCAGCAGACCCCCGTGACCCTGTGTTCGGATTCAGCAGGTTGGAAAATGGATAGATGGATGGATAATAAATGCTGGACACTCTTTCCAAATTTGTATAACAGACATTTTAATGTGCTTTTCCATTTTGCTGATCACTATATTCCTTTTGCTCTGCCTACATTTTTAAAAATAACCTTTCTTTAATGACACTTTACTAGGTTCCTTATAGAACCCTCACCTGACAATGAACTGTTTCATTCTGAGACGAGTTCTTTGCATATGAAATTGTGTCTTTGGGCTTTGAAAGTTTGAAATATGTAACGTGTGGTAGGCTACGTACCGTAGAAGGATACTAACAGATCAAGAAAATCTGAATTGAGTCTGTGCCGTAAGACTCCTTTAAAATCAAGAACTCTTTGGTATTTCAGAAGTCTGTTATCATCGATCCATTGAAGCTGTTACAGATCTTAATAAAAGGTTCCTTCAGAAAGCTTCATGTGGATGTTCTCATTTTTCACAACCAAAAACAGAAAGCCAAATGGCATTGCCCCGAAAAACCACTTTAGCGCCTTTATTATCAAAGAGTTGTGAAAGAATCACAAACACAAAGCTAAAGATTGGGGGTACCTGCCCTGTATACTTGGAAAGAAGCAAGCAAAATATGAATATATAATGTCTCGTCAGATGAAGTTCAAAACAAAACTAATCACAATGAGATAAGATGGAGGTTAAATAGAGTCGGGATGGGAAGAGAGGTCAGGAGAGCTGGGACCGGAAGTGATGTCATCAGGCGGGATTTCCTTCTGTAGGTCTGCAGAGGAGGAAAGAGAGGAAATGTTAGCAACAGCGCCAACCCCTGGTCTGACAGAAAATTAAGTTATTTAAGCCCATAAACTGTCTCCCATCCACACATGTCTTATTCAAGTATTTACACAATTTCATTTTAGGTTTAGATATAGATTATACTTTATCTGTCCTCAAGGGGAAATTAAAAATTTTACCAAAGTTAAAAAAAAAAAAATCAAACAATTACAATAAAAGCAATAACAAATTAAAAAACACACATAAGAGCTTCAGCTGGCTTTATTGGGGCCTGCTGCTGCTTCTACCATCAATAACAGGCTTGTGGGTGGCAGTAAGATATGATCAGATCTGCCAGATTGTGTCACAGGTTTGCATTTAAAATCCTTAACATTTGAACAGAGCAGGTCCAGCTGGTAGTGTCCATCATTGGATGATCCTGACAGATTTTTGTTTTCTTGTTTGAAGTCGCCAGAAGTCAGAATGATTCATCATTAACATAATAGTAAATACTGCTGGATCTAAGCCATTTAGAGCCCTAAGCAGGGTAGTCAGACATCTGTATTATTAGACTCTGGTGAACTGAGGTGGGGGGGGGTGCCCCTCTGTATCAGGAGTGGACGCCGCTTTAGTAACAGAAACGACATTTTATATTGTGTTGTAGAAAAGGCACTATATAGGTGCCTGACCCGGCACAGAATGACACAGAGGCACGTTATAAACCAAGGACTTTTTATTTTCTTCTTCACCCATGGGCGCATGTCTTCCCCGTGACCCACAGGCAATACACAGTCCCACAAGCACACTTCTCCACACAACAACAACAGCAGCAGCAGCACTCTTTTCTCCTCTCTCACCACTCCTCGCAAGCGTAGTCCTCCTCCTCCCGACCTTGGCTCTGTGAGTGGTGGTGGCTGGCCCTTTTTATACCCCACCCGGAAGCATTCCAGGTGCTTGATCACATGGTCCCAATTGCATTTCCGGGTGGGGCTGAAGATTCGACCAGCCATGCTGCAGACTCCATGCAGCTCCCCCTAGCGGCCATCCGAGCCCCCAACCAGGCTGTGGAGGACTCCATCTCCCATGGAGCCATGCGCCAGGTTGGGGAATCATCGTCCACCAGGGAGGCTGCCACCAAACGTCCCAGGGGAGGTATTGAAGTGTCCATGGCTGCTCCACTGGAACAGATGCAGCAGGGGCGTCCCTGCCGGGCATGGGACCCGGCTGTCCTTCACAGTGTATACACCACAGACTTTAAGGAGCATGTGCCCCTTGGTGTGTGGAGCACGTGCAGTTTTACTTTCATACATGGTTCCCAGTGCGTAACAGTGCCCACTCAGTATCCTCAGAGTTTGACAACTGGTGGGGTGAGTCCCCATAGATGTTCAGTAGCACAAATAGCACTCCTTTGTGCATAGATTGTGGACATTAAGGAACATAAGAAATTTCACAAATGAGAGGAACCGTTCAGTCCATCAAGCTCGCTTGTTTAGCCAATAGCTAAGCTCTGTCAATATCTCATCCAGATTCTTCTTAAAGGTTCTCAAGATTTCTGCTCCAACTCCATGTCTCAGGAGTTTGTTCCATTTCACCACAACTCTCTGCATATAGAAGTGCTTCCTGGCTTTAGTATTAAATACACTCCCCCTTAATTTTCACTGACGTCCTCGAGTACGTGATTCACTCTTAAGCTGAAATAATGTTGCTGGATCAACTTTATCAATGCCTTTAAAGATCTCCTCTGCTCGAGACTAAATAGGTTTTATTCTCTGAGTCTGTCACAGTAGAACATGTCCTTAAGTCCTGGGACACACTTGGTTACTCTCCTCTGCACAGCTTAAAGTGCTGCTATGTCTTTCTTGTACTGTGGTAACCAGAACTACACACAGTTCTCCAGATACGGTCTTAGAAGTACATTATATAGCGTGTACACCTTGCGGCATGCGCAGCTTTACTTTCATAAACCCGTGTCATCAGTGTTCAACAGAATCCAGGAAAGAAGCGCACAGGAAAAAAGCGCACAAGAAATATCTGCACAGAAAAAAGCGCACAGTCATATAAGCGCACAGGAAATAACCGCACACGGAAAAAACACACACGGGGGAAAAAACACACATGGAAGAATACGCATATGGTAAAGTGTGCACGCGGAAAAAAGCACACGGCAGCGACATATAACTATTACAAATATAAAATATACTTCACCTATACTGCTAGAAATATTTTTGTTATAATAAAAAAATAACTGGTTTGCTCTTATACAATTTCTCCGTTCTTCATTTTTATTAAGGAATGGCACTTTGTTGATCGATTCTCATGGCACCACCAAGTACTGTATCTATTCCATGTGTTGTGCGAAAACACAGATATTCAAATCCCTTGTAACCGAGAATTTGCTTGCCTCTCTGATTGGTCGAAAACTCCATCTTGCTTATTCAAAAAAAAAAATGTCGACTTGCCTTCCCTAAAAGTTAGGGAAGATTAAAGAAAACTCTAACTGTGTGGCCTATTTATAGGACGACCTTTACTTACTTTCCGTAATCAAAACTATAAAACCCTAATTTGCCTACCTGTGGAATAAGAAGGTATAATATAAATTCTGAAAACTATTATAAAGAATAATAATTTCCTAGAAATGGTAATTTAGGCACAACAATGAGAGTAATAAAAGGATTAATGACTGTTTTATTTCATGGACCATCCAACAGCCCACTACCCCAATTAGCACAAATTAAAACATACAAGTTTATAAATACGTTTAGTGAACAATTATACAATTTCGTTTATTGCAATGTATAATATACATTTTTTTTCTTCTTTGCATATACGCCTTTGCGGTATGCACATTTTTCCGTGTGCGCATTTATCCACGTGCGTTTTTTCCCATGTGCGCATTTTTCCATGTACGGTTATTTCAGCATGCGCTTATATGACTGTCCGCTTTTTTCTGTGCGGATATTTCCTGTGCGCTTCTTTCTGGTCCCCGTTCAACGACTCTGGGGGGAGTGCCCCTCTGTGTCAGGACTGAGTGCCCCTTCCAGAGCTCAAATGGTGCCCCTTTGTGCATATACTCTTAGACATCATGAAGTGTGTGCCACTTGGTGTGTGGTGGCCACGGTGTAACAGCACCCTCTCAGTATCATAAGAGTTCATCGACTAGGTGGGGAAGGGGGTCCTCGGTGCGAGGAGAATGCTCTCGCCTTAACTTTCATAAATGGCGCCCCTTAGATGGCGTCCAACTAAGTTTCCTGATGGATTGACCAGCTCTGCTGGTAACAGTGAATCAGTTCTGTTGCTGGGACAGATGAATCCTGGCTATGCAGAACTTCAGATATTTCTATTGCAATGTATTCAACATGTGATTTCAATTATCATTTATAAACTACCAATTGGAATAATTTTTGCCCTGCAGTGGGCTGGAGCCCTGCCCGGGGTTTGTTCCTGCCTTGCGCCCTGTGTAGTCTGGGATTGGCTCCAGCAGACCCCCGTGACCCTGTGTTCGGATTCAGCGGGTTGGACAATGACTGACTGACTGTCTGAAATCATTTTTAAGAGGCAGTATGGTGGTGTAGTCACAAACCCTCCAAGCTCCATTGACTTAAATCCCAGACCAGTCATTCTGTTTTGTCACAGTGAGGTTTGTTTGTTCTCCCTTTGTTTGTGTGGACTTTTCCTGTGCTGTTTGTGTTCGGCTCTCTCATGCTGAAGACGTATGTGTTTGGTTAATCTGCAGTATAACTGACTGTGGGTATCTGCCCTATAATGGACTGCCACCCGGCTCAAGGTTAGTTCCTGCCTTTCTCCATAAGTCACTGGGATATTGTACAGTTGCCATACCAGTGATTTCCCCAAAATGGTGGGTTTAGATTAACATGTCACATGAGGTCTGGCTTTTATTTGGGCTTATAGTGTATTTCAAATCTTTCTTTCTAAGATAGCTAAAGGACCTGAAATTATAAAGACTTATAGGATAAGCAACAGGACATGGCTTGATGGTTGTGAGCATTTTCTTAGATGGGTGCCCACTCTGCCATACATGGGTTTTGCTCCTGCTCTAACCTTGGGGCTGCCAGGGTGGGCTCTGACACCCTTTGATCCTGTTGGGACTCAATGTGGATGTGCCTGAAGCTGCTGAGAAGTGTAGGTGTGTATTGGGGGGGGGGGGGAGAGGGGGGGTTTATAGCCAGCACCTAATCCTCAGTGTTCATGATGCAGATGGAATGATACATGTCTTTAAAAAAATACCTCATTTAATTAAATGCTACATTTAAAATTCGATATGGTAGATAGATTGTAATAAATACTGCACAGACCCCAAAGTTTTTTTTGTTTTTTTTTACTTTTTTGTTTTCCCTGCAACTGTGGATTTTAATTACAGAAAAACTTGTGTATATTCACAGAAAAAAGTGTGTATATTCATATAGGACCTATATTTATGTGTGTCTGTGTGTGTGTATGATATATAAATATAGTATCTGTGTTTACACACACACACAGGCACACTGTACATCTCTATGACTGTATGTATGTGCAGCACATATGCATATACAGCGTATGTGTGTGTGTATGTTTTATATGATATAATTATATATAGTTACAGAGATGTACATACATGTATATATTGTATATGCTTGTAAGCATATACACATTTATAGGTATGTACAGTGTATAGAAAGTATATGTGTGTATGTATATTATGTATATTTTATATGTTATATGTATATATAGATAGATACACACATGTACTCGCTATACCTATAAATGTGAATACTGTATGTATATACAGTGTGTGTGTATGTGTGTGTATATATTTATATAAAACACATATACTGTACATGCATACTGTATATGTATATACATACATATACATTCCTTACTTTATTTGTTACTTAATATTGCCTAATCTTATTTTTATACTTTTTTTTATAAACTTTTTATTCTTTATCTTGTAAACTTTGTAGCTACATCATTTGTATGCAAACGTGCTATAGAAATAAATATTGTTGTTGAAAAAACTTTATTTGCTCCTAGGAGATATATCTCTGTGTGTCTGTATGTGTGTGTGTGTATATATATATATATATATATATATATATATATATATATATATATATATATATATATATATATATATATAATATTTTTTTATTTATTTATGTGTATATGTATATATGTATGTATGAGTATATATGTATATACACACACATACTGTATATACATACACAAATATATAGATGTAGACAGTGTATATGTTTGTGTGTGTATACAACCAGCACCTAATATTGAATATCCATGCTACAGTCTGTTAAGCAGATTGAATAACATCTTTTGTTTTTTAAATATACCTGATTTAATCAAATGCTATTTAAATTCTGATATTGTTGGTATGTTTTATTTTATATAAATAATGCAGAGAGACCAAATTGCATTTTCGAACTTTTTAGTTTTCACTGGGACTGCATGTAGACATTTGTTATAAAAAAGTATGCCTAAAACAGTAGTGTGTAAACATGACAATAACAATAGTATAAATGTATGGGGTCTATATACATGTGAGTTTATTTGTGTGTGTGTATATAATATATATATATATATATATATATATATATATATATATATATATATATATATATATATATATATATAATAAATAAATCTGTCATATACATATATATCTGTCATATATATATATATATATATATATATATATATATATATATCTAATCTATATATATATATATATATATATCTATATCTATATCTATATATCTGTGTGTGTGTATATATATATATATATATAATATATATATATATATATATAATAATCTCCTAGGAACAAATACATTTTTGTCAACAACATTTATTTCTATAGCACATTTGCATACAAATGATGTAGCTCAACGTTTACAAGATGAAGAAAGAAAAGATTATAAAAAAAATGTAAAATATCAAAATAAGATTAGACAATTTTAAGTAACAACGAATAATGTAAGGGATGTATATGTGTGTATATACATATACAGTATATGTGTGTATGTATTCATGTAAGTGTATACAGTGTGTGCATTTACAGTACTTGTGTGTATAACATGACTTGAAAATACTCTTCTAGAGCACAGCCTATCCAGTTGTATTATTAGCAACCTAAATCGTTCATTCGTCCTTGTTTTCAGGATTAGCAAACACGTTCTAGTGTTAGTGATACATAATCACTTCTTGCTTGTTTTATGGCATACAATTTGGTTTCAGGCTGCACCACAAAGCCCAAACGAACAGCTTCCTTCATTCATCATTTCTCGCGCTGAAGTGCTGCTCGTTAATTATATTAACTGTCTGTAAACTCCGAGCTTTAATTAATGTCGAGTGTTGTATGTAAACTTCATTGCTCTTTGAATGTTCCTATTAGGCGGTGCCCTTTGTTTTGCTCTCAGCAAGTTGCCCAATGACAAAGCTCCAGTTCGTTTAAAAGGCAGACTCGAGCTTCCCCGTCATCGGGGTCATATAAATTTCACGGACTGCATCCTCACCTCCACACTGTCTTCTCTCCAGTATTTTAACAGCAGTCTACCCAAGGGAAAAGGATAACCACGGGAGTCGCGGCCATGATCCCCTACAAAATCATAACCTCAGTCATTCGGCTCTCTTACTTCATCTGCTTGACTTCGGCATGGTAGGAAATACCAGAGTGCTCAGAAATGTTTGCGGAAAGAAGAGCGTTTTGTTTTTTTCCCATACTAAACTTTTCCACGTTTTTTTTCAGGTCTGTGAATAACTTCCTTATGACAGGACCTAAGGTAAAATCAGACAAAATCTATTTTGCATCCGTTGGAAAGTTTGTGAGATATAAGGCTCCGCAAAACATGCGCAGTAGTTTCAATGCTTTGTATTTTTAACGTGTTTAGAATATTTCTAAAATGAACTGTATAACACCAGTATGACGAGTCAGAGTATGCAAATTAACTGTTAAAATCTAGCAGTAGCACTTGCTTATTCCAAGTTTCTTTCTTTCTTTCTTTCTTTCTTTCTTTCTTTCTTTCTTTCTTTCTTTCTTTCTCTACACAGGCGTTCTTGACTTACTCCAGCAGCGTCCAAGCAGGTGCCGAAAGTGGAATCGAGGAGTGCAAGCATCAGTTCGCATGGGACCGTTGGAACTGTCCGGAGAGCGCCCTTCAGCTGTCAACCCACAACGGACTCAGAAGCGGTAAGTTTACCTAACTTTTTACGAAGTCTTCCGCGCACTTCTTTTACATTTTTCTTCATCACTCTTAAAAAAATGTTTTTTTTAATTGACACTTTATGGTTCTTTACTGGGTTGTGTGATTTCTCATAGATCCGTTGCTTGACCAAGCGCCATTTCATTCTGGAATGGGTTCTTTGCCTATGAAGCTGACTCTTTGTGTTTTTAAAAAACTTCCTAATATGTACATTGTTAATGTATGGTAGGATGCCTATAGGACATTAACAGGTTAAAAAAACCTTAACTTGTTAGCCTTTCAAAAATATTTCAAAAATCTGTCCCGTTCATTCGTGGTCATTTACTGTATGGAGCCTTTTAAGGATCTAAATAAATAAATACCAGGCTCTTTCTAGAACATTCATGTGGATGGCTCTTAATGGAACCAAAAATGGTTCCTCTATGGAATCGTTAAGAAGAGCCACTCTGGTACCTTTTATTTTTAAGAGTCTACAATTTAGTACATGCGTAACTAATACAATCACGAATAACTATTCATCATATCACATATTTTATTTTAGCAACAAAAGAAACCTCATTTGTCCACGCCATCAGCTCGGCTGGTGTGATGTACACTTTAACAAGAAACTGTAGCATGGGAGACATTGACAACTGCGGCTGTGACGACTCAAGAAATGGACAACCTGGTAAGTTCTCTAAATTATAAAGCTTCAATAAAAATATGCAAATGCTCTTGTGTTTTGGAAGTAAATATTCACTTTGTTACCTCAGTGATAAAATGGAATTTGCCTTCGACCCTGGTGATTGGAATTAGACGGGTTCAGAAAAAAGTAATGGATGGAGTTTTCAAATTGAGATACTTAAAGTTGTTAGTTGTGTTGTATTCTACCTTATGTCATTAAGCAGGGCAGGATGTTCGTTAAAAATAGTCTTCCCATGTGCCGGTCTGTCCACCCGAGCATCGTGTTTTGTTTGTCCGCTTTAAGAGTCGTGGTGGGACGCAGTTTATGTTGGCGGCGTAGGTTGCGTTGCAATTCATGTGCACTGAACTTTCGGTCTTGTGTGGACTTTGGCGTAATAAATACGTGCGCTCTTTTCTCCAGTCGTATATTGTGACCTTTATTACGAGAGAGAGCAAGAGTGTGTGAATATGTGTATGTATATATTTTATGTATATGTATATCTGTGTGTGTATGTATATATTTATACACGTATATGTGTATATATAAACATATTTTATTTATATATGTGTGTGTATGTATATGCATATATTTATATACGTATATCTGTGTGGCTGTACTCTCTTAATATATAAACACACACACACACAAATATGTTAGTGTATAACAGAGTACATATCTTTTGACTTACACTGTAAAAAAAATATCCGTAAATGTAACGGTAAAAATACTGAGAGGTGAAAGTAAAATACTTTTTCTCAAAAAAAGGAAAATTACCTTATGTTCTACTGAAAATTACCTGTAAATCTTAACCAATACATTTCATTATTTTTACAGCCAAGTTCTGCAAAAATTGATATTTTTCTACCTTCAAAATATGCCAGGTACCGTTTCTTATACAGTACGGTTACACTGAAACAAATGGCTGTTCATTTTATATAGCGAAGGTAAACAACTCTGTTTCAGCAACATCGAGGTTACGATATTTGCATAAGGAAACGCCCCCTTTTGCCATATTGTTCTGGTGAGCCGCGTGCCCTTTGCGCAGTAGGGGAAAATTTTAAACAAAGTTAGCAGACTTATTTTTCCCTGCGTGCTGAAGGGTTTTTGAGGATATGGAAGCTGATTTATGGTGGGTTGTCTTCGATTAGCTGGCACACACAAAAGCAAACTTTACTTCTCCACCAGACAAAACGCCATAACTTCCTTAAATATTTAATTCTTTTCAATGTATGAAATTAAATAATACAACCTGTTTGTTATTAGTTGTGTTTATTTCACTGATGCAGACTGTGTGCTGGTATTTGATCATTTTCTGAGGGTTGAACGACTAGCATATTTATTACAGTGCGTGTATCGCTCATTTCTATTGTAATGTGTTGTAAACAAAAAAGTTACTGCAAAGTTATACCGCACACTTAAAAATACTCTCGCCTACTTTTTTACGGTAAACCTCTGGCAACGTCAGCTGCCAGTTTTTTTTTTTTACTGTAAATTTAACATATTTTTTTAACAGTTGTATATACCTTTACATTAACATCAATTAATCAGAAATTATTTTTGACAAATTTAGCTAAAGTGTTTCTAGTATAAGCACAACGGCAACTTTGCATGACTTGGTGAATTAAAACAGTTATTGAACAACGCGCTTTAAGTTGATTAGAAAAGCGCTACATAAACGTAATTCATTATTGAATTAATAACTGAAGTTTTATTGTCTCTGTCTGTCTGATTTGCTTTGGCTTCTTTGTGTGTTCCTCTTTTTCTGTTTATTGTTTCTTATTCTTATTAAGAATTTTTTAGTTTTTATATTTATCTTAGTATTTAATTCTTTATATTAATTTGTATCCTGTGTGTTCAGTAATTGTTTATATTCCTTCGAATAGTTCTGAAGCGTTCTGAGCATGGGAAAGGCACTATATAAATAACTTGCATTATTATTACTGTTATTGTAGATAACATGTTTGTGTTTCCCTAGGTGGCAGAGGATGGATCTGGGGAGGATGCAGCGATAATGTGGTCTTCGGAGACAAAATTTCAAAAGAATTCGTGGACGCCCTGGAAACCGGACAGGACTCGAGAGCCGCAGTGAACCTCCATAATAACGAAGCGGGACGATTGGTAAGAAATACACCGTTCACTTTTTTTCTTAACGGAGTCTGGGTTGCATCTTATCTTATCTGGGGGCAACGAAAGATCTACGGGAAGGACAGCGTTTGGCGCTGTGTACACATCAAACTCTGGAAAATAAATACAGTAAATAAATAGATAGATAGAGATGGTTCTTCAGAGCGCTGCCATAGGGGAATCATTTTAGTTCCGGAAAAGTGCCATCTGCATGAATGATCCAGAAATACCCTTTAATAGAAATCCGCAAAAGGGTTCATAAATAACAATAAACTTAGGGTTACTAATTTGTGAAATAGAAATACTTTATTTTAATTCTGATATGGTTGATATAATAATATAGAGCCCGGGTTTCTTTCATGCGGCTGTGGACTTTTGCTGTAAAAATGGATTTAAATTTACAGAACAACTGATATTTCTTTACATTTTAACAATATGCTGAATGCCTTTAGTACTCTGTACATAACACAACACACACACACGCACAATAAATATACACTCTATGCCCTATATGCACCTAAAATATTGTCTGCTGTACACCTTTTAAAAATAAAGATGTCAAAGTGGTTCTTTAGAGGGATGCAACAGAGGAACCATTTCTAGTTCCCAGGACCAAGTTATGAAAAATTGTATGTCATGTGCATTTGTTGTATAACAATATCTATCTATCTATCTATCTATCTATCTATCTATCTATCTATCTATCTATCTATCTATCTATCTATCTATCTATCTATCTATCGCCTTAGTGTAGTCTCTCTATCCATCTATGTTGCAGTGCCTTAGATAGACATCCATGAAATGCACCGTACGAGGGGCGTTCAGGAAGTTTCCACACTTTTATATTTTCGTTGGAAACGGTGAAGGCGGGAGGAGTATTAATTGGTTGTGTCTGAGAGAGTCATGTGACTGGGAAAATTGCAGCGCAAAGGAAGGTGACTGCGTAGAAAAGTGAGGTAATTTGTTCTTGAATTTCTTAATAAATAGAGTTAAAAAATAAAGTGCGGAAACTTTTTGAACGTCCCATATTATATAGTCCCTTTCATAACCATCCTTCGGGAGGAGGGCAATGATTAAATGAAACGAAACGCCTAAAATTGCATTTTAGAGCGCACACAGCAGCCCTTCATTAGGCTACAGTAAAACTAATAATAATTGCAATAAACAGGAATAAAAAATAATAATAAAAACGCTGAAATATATAACCCTAACTTGATCAGACCCGCTTAGTTCAGATCAGGGTCGTGACGTGAGGGCAGGTCATTATATTTAGGTCAATTGAAAAGTGTTATATGTTTAAAAATAATTGAAAACCGTTCCACTTTTTGAACGGAAAGCTCTTGTACATGATGTTAACCTTAAAATCCCTAAAGACAATATTATGATTAAAATACATATTATGACGTCATCCTCACGCAGCGCTCTACATTTTTTTCCCTTCTACCAATTATATTAAATACCCTTTTACAAATAAATGGGGCCAAAGTGGTTCTTCAGAATAATGACAAAAGGTATAATTTTTTTTTGTTTTTTTAAGCAAGTCAAAGGTGTTCTTTCTTTTTAGTCGTTCTGATGTGTATTCAATGTAAAACTATTTACGTATGTATGTATGTATGTATTGAGCATCTGTAAAGCTATCTATCTATCCATCTATCTATCTACATGTTATACAGTGTCTTTCACATCTATCTATTATATAGTGCCTTTCACATCTATCTATCTATCTATCTATCTATCTATCTATCTATCTATCTATCTATCTATCTATCTATCTGTTATATAGTGCCTTTCACATCTATCTATCTATCTATCTATCTATCTATCTAT
Organism: Erpetoichthys calabaricus; assembly: GCF_900747795.2. Taxonomy (NCBI): domain Eukaryota; kingdom Metazoa; phylum Chordata; class Cladistia; order Polypteriformes; family Polypteridae; genus Erpetoichthys; species Erpetoichthys calabaricus. The sequence goes on from NC_041404.2 coordinate 55,212,354, forward strand.
CTATCTGTTATATAGTGCCTTTCACATCTATCTATCTATTTTTCTGTTATATAGTGCCTTTCACATCTATCTATCTATCTATCTATCTATCTATCTATCTATCTATCTATCTTTCTATCTATCTATCTATCTGTTATACAGTGCCTTTCACATCTATCTCTATCTATCTGTTATATAGTGCCTTTCACATCTATCTCTATCTATCTGTTATATAGTGCCTTTCACATCTATCTATCTATCTATCTATCTATCTATCTATCTATCTATCTATCTATCTATCTGTTATATAGTGCCTTTCACATCTATCTATCTATCTATCTATCTATCTGTTATATAGTGCCTTTCACATCTATCTATCTATTTTTCTGTTATATAGTGCCTTTCACATCTATCTATCTATCTATCTATCTATCTATCTATCTATCTTTCTATCTATCTATCTATCTGTTATACAGTGCCTTTCACATCTATCTCTATCTATCTGTTATATAGTGCCTTTCACATCTATCTCTATCTATCTGTTATATAGTGCCTTTCACATCTATCTATCTATCTATCTATCTATCTATCTATCTATCTATCTATCTATCTATCTATCTATCAAAAATCAGTTTAATTATAACCAATTCAATAGTAACCCCATCTGATCAGTTTGTCGTTTCTTACTTTCTATTGATTTTTAGGCTGTGAGGGCGACAATGAAGAGGAGCTGTAAGTGTCACGGCGTCTCTGGCAGCTGCAGCATCCAAACGTGTTGGCACCAACTGCCCGAATTCAGAGACATCGGAAACTACCTGAAGGTGAAGTACGATCAGGCGCAGAAACTGGAGCTGGACAAGAGGAGAGTCCGAGCCGGGAACAACGCGGACAACAGAGGCGCCATTGCGGAAGCCCTGAGCAGCACTGCCCGGACCGAGCTCATCCACCTGGAGGACTCCCCGGACTACTGCGTGAAGAACACGAGTCTGGGGCTGCACGGCACGGAGGGCCGAGAGTGTCTACAAAGCGGCAAAAACCTGTCGCAGTGGGAAAGAAGGAGCTGCAAGAGGCTCTGCCACGAGTGCGGCCTCAAAGTGGAGGAGAGGAGGACAGAAACGGTGAGCAGCTGCAACTGCAAGTTCCACTGGTGCTGCACGGTGAAGTGTGAGCAGTGCACGCAGGTTGTCACCAAGCACTTCTGCTCGAGGAGAGACCGAAACGGGGGTCCGTTCCACAATGCAAAGCGCAAAAACCGGGGACAGAGGAGATAACGTGATAGCGGGTGCTGCTGCTGCCCATCGGTCCCCTTTGCGTGGATTGTTTCGAATGTTCTGCAGGATTTGTCACCTCTTTCTGTGAAAGCACTTAAAATCTTGTAAATAGGTAACTACACTTTCTGTATCGGACACTGTGAGGGTGAAACACCTTTTGCTGTATGTTTTGTCGCACTTTTTACGCAGTGTAACTTTTGAATCACGTTGGGATTTTATTTGATTGTATTTTTTTTTTTTCACCGTCACATTGAGTTTATTGTTTTGCATTTAAAGACACGAAACCTCTGTGGAGTCCACGTATGAGGTGATGGTTCTGACTGTATACCAAAGTCAGCTTGAAATCGTCCCCTTCTTTTTTTAAAGAACAATTTGCTATTATTGACTGGGTGGGCTCCTCTGGTTGGAAGGTCGTAAGTGAGCTTAGAGTTTATGCATTCAATTTTGAATGACAAAAGTGTATTTTATTGTATGAATTAGCAAAACCATTTAACAAGCATTGGCATTTAATCCTAACAACGAGGCCAGGTTTTATAATTATTAAAACGAATTTTACTACCTTTTGGTTTATTATTGGCATAATGTTGAAAGTAAGTGATGTTCCACAGGTGTCATTTTTTAATTGTGTAGAAAGCTTCAGACCTACAAGATTACATTCAGAACAGTGATCTGACTCCATAATGTCAGGATGTTTAAAATTACTTTCTGACTATGCGGTCTCATTAAGGAATTAGTTATAATTTAATGAAATAATCATTTCAGCTTTACATACTGTATGTATGGGTCCATAAGTGTCAGCACTTTAAACAGGAGTTACGTTTACGTTTTTAAAGGACCAAATGGGACAGAACTCTCTTCTTACTACCTTTAAAGGGAATGAATTGTTGTCATTAATTAAATTAATGCATTGTTTCCTATTTAGATATTTTTTTTCTTACTTTCTGGGAATAAAAATAATGCCATTTTTAATTAAACTGTATGAACTTTATTACCATTCTCTTTCATTTTATGTGCCAGCTACATTTATTAGAACATTGAAACAATCTTGACAGGAACAGACCATTCAGCCCAATAAAGCTCACTCTTCCTATCAACTTAATTCTTCTAAAATAAGATCAAGTTGAGCTTTGAAGGTCCCAAAAGTCCAACGCTACTTGGTCACTTATTCCAAAAAATGGTTTCATTTTTGTATCACACAAAATCTGCAACTTGGACAGGGGTGTGTAGACTTTTTACATCCCCTGTACATTTGGGGAAACCTTTTTAAAGCCCAAAGACGCAACTTCACATGCAAAGGACCCTTACAGGAATGAAACCGTCCTTAGTCAAGCCATCGAGCTGAAAGGAAACCACACAACCCAGTAAAGTGCCATTTCGGAGCCTTCATTTTTAAGAGGTGACTTTGCCTGTGTTGTGGTATGCAGTACAAGTTCAGGTTTACGTGATCTCTTGTATCCTGCTAGGTTGCCTGCTATCTATTGAAGTTTTCTGTTTTGCTCACATATTAGGAACAACAAACAGCAACAACACCCATTTATGGCTTGTATAGCCCAAAATCACACAAGAAATGCCCCAAAGGGCTTTATTAGGCCTTGTTTTTTTGACAGTCCCCCAGACTTGACTCCCTATGAAGACAAGAAAAAAAAAACCTTCTTAGGTGGAAAAAAATGGGAGAAATCTCTGGAAGGGCAAGTCAGAGAGAGAGAGAGAGAGAGAGAGACCCCCTCTCCAGGTGGGCTGGGTATGCAATGGGTGTCAAAAAAATGGGGTCAATAAAATAAACAAAACAGAACACAAGTAAAACCTCTTCACAGAGCAAGATGGCCAGTCTGTCATGGCCACCTTACAAATACAACACAACCACACAAACAACAAGGCATAAGGAAAGGACAGATGACACCACTCACTTAACCCTGAACTGTCACATATGAGGATTCAGATTTGTTCAAATACATCAAATACAAAGAGAAAGTAAGAAACAGGGTTGGTGGCGAGATCCTGCCCCAAGTGGAGGAGTTCAAGTATCTCGGGGTCTTGTTCACGAGTGAGGGAAGAATGGAGCGTGAGATCGACAGGCGGATCAGCGCGGTGTCCACAGTAATGCGGGCGCTGCATCGGTCTGTCGTGGTGAAAAAGGAGCTGAGGCGCAAGGTGAAGCTCTCAATTTACCAGTCGATCTATGTTCCTACCTTCACCTACGGTCATGAGCTATGGGTAGTGACCGAAAGAACGAGATCGCGAATACAAGCGGCTGAAATGAGTTTCCTCCGCAGGGTGTCTGGGCTCTCCCTTAAAGATGGGGTGAGAAGCTCAGTCATCTGGGAGGAGCTCAGAGTAGAGCCGCTGCTCTTCCGCATTGAGAGGAGTCAGATGAGGTGGCTTGGGCATCTGATCAGGATGCCTCCTGGACGCCTCCCTGGTGAGGTGTTCCGGGCACGTCCAACCGGGAGGAGGCCCCGGGGAAGATCCAGGACACGTTGGAGGGACTATGTCTCTCAGCTGGCCTGGGAATGCCTTGGGATTCTCCCGGAAGAGCTAGAAGAAGTGGCCGGAGAGAGGGAAGTCTGGGCATCTCTGCTCAAGCTGCTGCCCCCGCGACCCGACCTCGGATAAGTGGAAGAGGATGGATGGATGAACTAAGAAACAAAAATGAAAAACAACATCATCTGTCCAACAGCTAATTGTAGAGCCACGTCAGGATTGCAGTAAAGGAGTCCGAGACAAGCCAGACATAATGAGTGTCCTGGAGACCTCAGTCAATCCAATTGTCTCTGCCCTACTGACCAGGAACATTTTCAGAGCCAAAAAGAACCAATCTCATGTTCAAGAAACCCTTAAATAAAATGCTTCCTTGTCAAGCAATAGTTATTGGAGGACCAACACAAACCAGTAATGTCTGATTACAGAACCATTATTTTTAAAAGTGTGTGCAGTTCTGCTCACCACACTACAAGAAAGACATAGCAGCACCTGAAGCGGTGCAGAGGAGAACAACCAGGTGCATCCTGGGATTAAAGGACATGTCTTACTGTGACAGATGCAGAGAATTAATGCTGGTACAGTCATAGGGAAAAGTTTGGGAACCCCTCTTAATTCTTTGGATTTTTGTTTCAAAGCTTTCAAAGTAGCAACTTCCTTTTAATATCTGACATGCCTTATGGACACAGTAGTATTTCAGCAGTGACATTAAGTTTATTGGATTAACAGAAAATATGCAATATGCATCATCACAAAATTAGACAGGTGCATAAATGTGGGCACCCAACAGAGATATGACATCGATACTTAGTTGAGCCTCCTTTTGCTAATCTAACAGCCTCTAGACGCTGTCCTCCTATAGCCTCTGATGAGTGTCTGATTCTGGATGGAGGTATTGTTGACTATTCTTCATATCAAATCTCTCCAGTTCAGTTCAATTTGATGGACAGCCTGCTTCAAATCATCCCATAGATTTTAAATGATATTCAACTCCGGGGACTGTGAAGGCCATTCCAGAACATTGTACTTCTCCCCCTGCATGAATGCCTTTGTGGATTTCCAACTGTGTTTTGCGTCATTGTCTTGTTGGAATATCCAACCCCTGAGTAACTTCAACTTTGTGACTGATGCTTGAACATTATCCTGAAGAATTTGTTGATATTGGGTTGAATTCATGCGACCCTCGACTTTAACAAGGGCCCCTGTCCCTGAACTAGCCACACAGCACCACAGCATGATGTGACCTCCACCAAATGTGACAGTAGGTAGCAGGTGTTTTTCTTGGAATGCGGTGTTCTTTTTCTGCCATGCAAAGTGCTTTTTGTTATGACCAAATAACTCCATTTTTGTTTCATCAGTCCAAAGCACTTTGTTCCAAAATGAATCTGGCTTGTCTAAATGAGCATTGGCATACAACAAGCGACTCTGTTTGTGGCGAGAGTGCAGAAAGGGCTTCTTTCTCATCACCCTGCCATACAGATGTTTGAATTGTAGAGCGATGTACAGATACACCATCTGCAGCCAGATGTTCTTGCAGGTCTTTGGAGGTGATCTGTGGGTTGTCTGTCACCATTCTCACAATCCTGCTCATATGCCGCTCCTGTATTTGTCTTCATCTGCCAGACCTGCTGGGTTTAACAGCAACTGTGACTTCCATTTCCTGATTCCATTCCTTACAGTTGAAACTGACAGTTTAAACCTCTGAGATGGCTTTTTGTAGCCTTCCCCTAAACCAGGAGACTCAACAATCTTTGTTTTCAGATCTTTGGAGAGTTGCTTTGAGGATCCCATGCTGTCACTCTTCAGAGGAGAGTCAAAGGGAAGGAAGCCCAACTTGTAATTGACCACCTTAAATCCCTTTATATCTCATGATTGGACACACCTGTCTATGAAGTTCAAGGCTTAACGAGCTCATCCAACCAAGTAATCAGCATTGAGCAGTGACAGGCATTCAAATCAGCACAATGACAAAGGGACCCACATTTGTGCACAGCCAGTTTTTCACATTTGGTTTAATTTCATACAACTAAATTCTGCTTCACTAAAAATCTTTGTTCAGAAAACACTGCAGTACTCAGATGTTCCTAGGAAATGAAAGACATACCACTGTTACCTATTTTGTTGAAAGGAGAGTCAATTATTATTCAGGCTGAGAGGGGGTCCCAAACTTTTTCATGTGACTGCAAGTCTCAAGCAGAAGGGAATGCATGGGGACCTCATCGTAGTCTTCAAAGTACTCAACGGCATCGATAAAATGATTCTGGTAGAATGCTTTAAATTTAACAGTGAATCACATACTCAAGGACACCAATGGAAATTAAGGAGACACACATGACTCGGGGAGCCAGAGTCGGAAGGAGGAGCAATGAAGCTTGACCTGATGAGTGAAGTAGGAGAAGGAAAGGGTAAAGAAACAGACTTTTGGTATTGTGCTGTGCTTGTGCTTGGACTGTGTCATACTTGTGAGGAACAGGGAAGGCGTTTAAAGAAGAAAATAAAATCAGGAGTGTACATTGAAGTTGTGTCCCATGTGTGTCTGTGTTGGGTTCAGCTGGCGGTAATATATATATTATTGTGGCCCACCAGACAATATGCTCTGAAAACACACCAGAATGACTATAAAGACAGAATACCTCTGATCTGACACCCCCAGTAAAGTGCTATCCTTGCGTATTGCTATTGGTGGCTCCAGTTGTGTTTCTTGACAATCTTCTGTTAGTCTTAGTGTGTCAGAGAGAAGATGTGTAGCTTTATTCATAATGGCACTGTTTTCACTCTCTCCTCTTAGCTGCTCCCTCCTGGGGGTCGAGAGTGTGTCCCATAACTGATCCTGCCCTTTTAATTAACTTATTGATTTGGTGGTCCTCTTTTGAAGTGATGTTACAAGCCCAGCACACTACACTTTCCATCACAAGATTTGTAGAGATGTGAAGGATGTCATTTAACAAATTAAAGGAACACAGTCACCTAAGGAAGAAGAATCCACTCTGCCCCTTTTTATATAGTTCCTCTGTGTTCCAAGACCAACCCAACTTATCCTGATGTGGACCCCCAAGTATTTGTAGAAGTGGACCACCTTGACATCCACTCAATGAATAGTGTTCAGACATAGAGGATCTTTGGTGCAGTGAAAGTACATATGCAGTTCCTTGGCTGATGTTTGCTGATGTTTTGCTAACCCTAACTCTAATATTGCTGATGTTAACATTCAGACAATTCTCTTTGCACCAAGAAACAAAGTCCTCCCCCTGACTCCTCTTCTTTGTATCATCCTCCATATCAATACATCCCATAAATACAGAATCATCTGAGGAATTCTGGAAGTGACCTGAACTGCTGTTATATTTATAGTCAGAGGTGTGCAGAATGATGAGTAAAGCAGTCAGGCCTGTTCCTTGTGGTATTCCAGTATTGCTCACACTGTCCTTGAGTCTTACAAACTGTGGTCTCCCTAACAGATAGTCCATCATCAGGACACCACAGGCTCATCCATCTGAAGATCTTTGAGTTTACCCCTTAATGGGGATGGATGGATGGTATTGAAGGCCCTGGAGAAATCAAAAAACAGAATCCTCACAGTGCTGCAAGCTTTGTTGGTTGATAATAAGTTTTGTGCAGCAGATAGATAATTGTATCCTCCACTCCAATCTGTGTTTGATTGGCAAACTGCATTGGGTCCAAGTGGTCTACCACAAGAGGACATATACTGTATAGTCCAGGCCTCACAAAGGTCTTCATGATGTGAGACGTCAGTGCTGCTGGTCTGTAGTCATTAGGTGAAGAGGCTCCTGCCTTCTTTGGAACAGGAACAATGTGAGATGTTTTCCACAGCAGTAACACTTTCTAGAGAGTTTGGGACAGACTGAGCAGGTGACAGAGGACACCACAAAGTTGGTCAGCCACAGGCCTAAAGAACTGCTTAGCGTCTCTTCTACAGGAAAGCTGCTGGTGTTCGGACAAAGACTTTATGATACGGATATTTGTCTTAGTCTGCTTGTAGGGATGATTATGTGGTAGTTCTGCTCCCTGATGCTCATTTTTTTATCTTGTTCTCTGTTGCTTTGATGTTTGCACCTTCATTCTGTGTATATTATAACTTGTATTGTAAATCATCTTAGTTAAAGGTATCTGCTTAATTAATTAATTAATTAATTAATAATGTCTTCATTAAGTTTCAGTTTCAGGCAAGTTTCAGCTGGTGATCAAATGCACATTTAAAGCTTCTTCTGAAATAAAATGGAATGTTGCAATCTCAAGAAATGAATAAAGAGAATTGATAAATGTGTGTACACTCTTAAAAATAATGGTTTCATAATGACATTTTACTGGGCTGTATGGTTCCTCGTTGAACTCTTGCTTGACAAAGAATCATTTATATCCTAGAAGGGTTTTTTGCATACGATGTTGATTCCTTGTGCATTAAATGGTTCATAACATGTAGACAAAACAGAACTTTTTAGATGATCTTGGAGGATACAACCAATCCAGAAAATCAGAAATTAGCCTGTTTGTGCAGTTAGCTGGTGTTTCACAAATCTGTTATCATTATGTTACCTGTTAGATAGATAGATAGATAGATAGATAGATAGATAGATAGATAGATAGATAGATAGATAGATAGATAGATAGATAGATAGATAGATATGAAAGGCACTATATAAAAATGATTAAAAAGAAATAAAACTAGATAGATAGATAGATAGATAGATAGATAGATAGATAGATAGATAGATAGATAGATAGATAGATATCAAAGGCACTATATAATAGATAGATACATAGATAGATAGAGATGAAAGGCACTATATAAAAATGATTAAAAAGAAATAAAACTGGATAGATAGATAGATAGATAGATAGATAGATAGATAGATAGATAGATAGATAGATAGATAGATAGATAGATAGATAGATAGATATCAAAGGCACTATATAATAGATAGATACATAGATAGATAGAGATGAAAGGCACTATATAAAAATGATTAAAAAGAAATAAAACTGGATAGATAGATAGATAGATAGATAGATAGATAGATAGATAGATAGATAGATAGATAGATAGATAGATAGATAGATAGGAAAGGCACTATATAATAGATAGATACATAGATAGATAGAGATGAAAGGCACTATATAAAAATGATTAAAAAGAAATAAAAGTAGATAGATAGATAGATAGATAGATAGATAGATAGATAGATAGATAGATAGATAGATAGATAGATAGATAGATCTTTTTATGGAATCACAATAAATTAATATTGTTATATAACAAATGCACATCGAAATGAGTAAAAAGAAAACTAAAATAATATCCAACTTCTGACCTGGCTAAAGATAAGCAGAGCAATATGTAAAGGTTGTGTTCTTGGAAGCTCTTTTGGGAACTAAAACTGGGGCATCGCTCTGAAGGTCTACTCCGGCAGCTTCGTTTATAAGGGTGTATTTAATTCTCCGGATATGCAGAAGCTGACATTTAAAAGGAATGGAATTGTGGAAAGTGTGCGGCGTGAGGATGACGTCATATTATGAATTTTAAAGAGTTTAAGGTGCACAAGTACGACAGATCAGGTGCAGTTTGTCCTTAAAAACGTCAAAACGTTCAACATTTTTCTGCTAGATTCATTCATCCGATTTCTTTTTGGTTTTTTGTTTTCTTTTTTTTTTAATTATTAATCTTACTATAATGGCCCGCCCTCGCGACCCCGAGCTAAAGTACGCGGATTTGAGAAAGTCAGGTTATAAATATGGACGTTTTTGTTATTGCTCCTTTTACCTGTTTATTGTAATGATTATTACATTAACTGTAGCCCAATGAAGTGTTGCTGCGCGCTTTGAAGTCTCATCTTAGGCGTTTCCTTTCCGTAACTCATTGCCCTCTGCCCAATAATCGCGCTTGAGCCAATTCGCAACGAAACGAAAACTTTCTCATGGCTCCTTATGTCGTTGGTATAAATGATCGACAAAACTCTTTTCACTCATTGTTTTGTGCTCTTTAGTCCATCGTGCCGTGACCAGGATTACAATCGCTGAACAAAAGTGGGATTTCTCCAATGGATTACCCTCGTCTTTTAATGTCGTTATTCCTTTGGAGTTGTAGCATCTTCAAATCATCGTCTTGGTACGGATTTTGTATACATATGTATATTTATTTATTAATTTAGGTTAAACGTAATTTTTTTATTCCAACAAATGTATTTACTTGTGTACATCTTTTTAATATAGGTCTGTTAACAACTTCCTAATGAGTGGATCCAAGGTATGACATTTATTTTAAGACCCTTATATTACGTATTTTAAGAGGCATATATATTATATTTACAAGGATATTATGAGCCATGCATTTTAATCTAAACAAAAGAAGAACTTTATTTTAATGTAACAAAGTCTTTAGAGAGTCCTTCTTTAATATTTATCTTGTACACATTTAGGCATATCTTACTTACTCGAGCAGCGTGCAAGTGGGTGCCCAGCTTGGGGTCGAGGAGTGTAAATATCAGTTTGCATGGGATCGCTGGAACTGTCCGGAAAGCGCCCTCCAGTTGTCCACTCACAACGGGCTCCGAAGTGGTAAGATTTGACTTTTAGAACAGCACGTTCCGAATAAAAACGCTCTTGGCAAGCGTTTAAATTGTTGATTTATGAATGTTTTTGTCGTTCTTTTAAAAATACAATGAGGGTTACGCTCTTAGGTGTTTCGAGTGGTTCTTTACAGATGTGCAATAGAGGAAGAGGATTTTATTCCCAAAAGAACTATTCTCAACGATCCTGACCTTTAGTTATTATATGTGTAAAGGATTCCATAAATAACCAGGAATAGATGATGACGGGTTTGTGAAATGTCAATGGGTTTATAATTTTAAAAGAACAGTAAATCAGGTTTTCTTCTGTCTGTCCTGTCCACATAGATAGATAGATAGATAGATAGATAGATAGATAGATAGATAGATAGATAGATAGATAGATAGATAGATAGATAGATAGATAGATAGATAGATAGATAGATAGAAATGCACTATATAAAAGATAAATAGATAGATAGGCATGAAAGGCACTATATCATAGATAGATAGATAGATAGATAGATAGATAGATAGATAGATAGATAGATAGATAGATAGATAGATAGATAGATAGATAGATAGATAGATAGATAGATAGAACTTTATTTGTCCCCATCACACTAAGAACCTTTAAAGTCCGAAATCCACAGAACTAATTGTATGTTCAAAGCGCCCTTCCCAAAATGAAATTGTTCTTTGTCGAGCAATGTAACAACCATAAAGCGCCGAAAAGAACAATTAAAAAACTAGTGTTTTTAAGAGTGCACCCGGATGAGATCTGGGGACAGCACAGGTCAATAAAAGTAACGAACGACAAATAAAAATGAATGTTCTCCTCTGGTTTTTCTTATGTTTCTTATGTTTTATAACAGAATAAAGGTTTCATTATTATTAAAAGAAATAAATGTAATATGAGTTTGAATAATAAAGAAAAACTAGTTCTTATAAATTTGTAAAATAATATAGGTTTTAAAGAATGATATGAAGGTTATACAATGTTTTTCTTTTTTTTATTAGCTACAAGAGAAACGTCTTTCGTCCACGCTATCAGCTCAGCTGGAGTCATGTACATTTTAACCCGAAACTGCAGCATGGGAGATTTCGATAACTGTGGATGTGATGATTCAAGGAATGGACAAACTGGTAATTATAATTTAGTAATAACATCGTTATCGTTCCGTCAGCTGCTTTCGGTAAAAAGAGAAATGTACATATATATGGGTTAAATGGGTTACCTAGGCGGCACGGTGGCGCAGTGGTAGCGCTGCTGCCTCGCAGTAAGGAAACCTGGGGTCGCTTCCCGGGTCCTCCCTGCGTGGAGTTTGTATGTTCTCCCCATGTCTGTCTGGATTTCCTCCCAAAGACATGCAGGTTATGTGCATTGGTGATTCTAAATTGTCTTTGGTGTGTGTGTCCTGCGGTGGGCTGGCGTCCTGCCTTGCGCTCAGTGTTGGCTGGGATTGGATATAGCGGGTTGGATAATGGATGGATGGGTTAACTAATAATTGTAACCGAGCGGTTCTTTTTTTCGCATCCCTTTTCCGCATCGACATCCCGCTACACCGGCAGGTGCCCCTTCTAATTTGTTATGCAGCACTGGTTGATTCAAAACTGCGCTCTAAGATTCCTCAGGCAGACCTTCAAGAGCGAGCACATCCGACCCACCCGGCGGTGTTCACCGACTCCCTTTGTCTTGCCGTGCTTCTCGATCCCTGGGTCTACAGTCCTAAATGAGGGTCACTTGACGCCTTCAATTCTTAGTGGTTCTTTATAGCGATGCCACAGAGGAATCCGTTTTGGTTTCCAAAAGGCCCACCCACATGAAGGTTCCAGAAAGAACCTTTTATTTATTTAAATTCAAAACTGGCTCCATACTTTAAATAAATAGGTGGAGACAGATTTGTAAAATACTAATGGGTCCTGATTTTAAATGGACTCGTGCTGCATTCAATGACACAGGCTAAGTTTATTTATTTATTTATTTATTTTAATCTTTTAGTGTCCTGTCCCTTAATTTTTTTTTCTACGTAAAGGCAGTTTTTCAACGCACAAAGAACCAACTTCATATGCAAAAGACCTGCAGAATGGAATGGTAAACGGTACTTGGTCAAGCAATAGAGGAACCGCACACCTCAATCAAGCACCATAAAATGCCATTAAAGAACGCCTAGTTTTAAGATGCAGATGAGTCGTCAGCTTAGGTTTAATATATAAATAAATGAGCCGTCGCTTTAATGTTTTTGGGGGCCACTGATTGCAGATTTAATTTCTGCACCCACATAAAAGGAAACGTTTCTCCAGCATTCCGAGGAATTGAAACGACTGATGTTAGTCCAGTCACGAGCAGATGATCACCTATTTTACACTTTTAAAAATCAAGGTGCCAGGGTCTTCCGAGTGATGTATCCTTTTTTGGTTCCCAAAAGACCCATCCACGTGAAGATTCCAGAAAGAACCGTCAGTGATTTAAATCCGTAAAAGGCTCCATACACTCTTGAAAATCAGTGTTCTTTAATGGCACTTTATAGATAGATAGATAGATAGATAGATAGATAGATAGATAGATAGATAGATAGATAGATAGATAGATAGATAGATAGATAGATAGATAGATAGATAGATACTTTATTAATCCCAGGGGGAAATTCACAAAAATTTATGGTTTTGTATTGGGTTGCGTTCCGCGTATATAAAGTATTGCTTGACAAGGCACCATCTCATTCTGTGAAGGGTTCCTTGCATGTGAAGTTGGTTCTTTGTGTTTTGATAAACTTCGTAATATGTGGGGAAAAAATGAAATCTTGAATGTTTAGGCTATAGCAGGACATTAACAGATTAAGAAAACCTTGACTGTATTATTATATGCACCAAGCGAGCTTTTAATTTCATGACTCTATTGGTATTTTACAAATCCCTTATCTTCTGTTCATGGTTTTTTGAAGCATGCTACATTAAGAATTAAATCGCTCGACGTTTTTGAATAAAAATCTCGAGGCTTCAAAAAATGACAATCTATTGTGTCTGTACAACAAGACGGCAGGCACTCCGGCCATCGATCGCCTCGCTGCACAATGAACTGCCAGACAGAAGGAAGCTCACCCAACAGCGGAACATCTCGCTTTGCTTTGTACATCGTGGGCAGGGGCGGCCTTAGGCTTGTGCAAACTGTGCACCTGCACAGGGCCGCCAAATCCCAGGGGCCGCCACGCCAATAATATAAAACAGAAAGAGAAAATAACGACACAGCTAACGGCAATGTGGCCGAAAAAAATTGTGTTTCTTACTAATTAGTTTGCTGTATTTACTAATGTCACTAGAGTCGGAGCAGTAAGCTATATGTAGTATTATAACGTTCTGCCGTAATGAGAATATCATGGGCCGCCACTTGGTTTTCAAGTTACGGACACGCGTAATTAAAAGCGAAGCCACTGCAAGTGGGCGAGTCGCCTTACTAGTTAATGTTTCACCTAGTTTTAATAAAGTATTAGCGCAAGAGGCATAGTGAATATCTGGTCGGATAGGGGAAACAAGACATTCGCATACCCATTCTAAGCAAAATGAAGACATTTCGAGTACACGGAAGCTGGCAAAACGCAGCGGCAAATTTCGGCAAAAGTTAAACGCTTGTGTCATGAGCACGAGGCGGATATGCAGTGTCCGCAACTGACGTGGCCATCAGCCGTGCATAAGATACCATATTGGCATTGGCGGGCGAATGGGGCCACCGATTATTTCTCTGCCCAGGGCCGCCACGAGCCTAGAGCCGCCCCTGTCGTGGGCATCGAAATCCTAGACGAGTCAGGCACCTACAAACTAAAACAGACCCCCCTCTCGTCACTTACCTCTGACTTAGACAACCCACCGAAAACCAGACACGCGCAGGTTACTATTTGAAAGGACAAATAGACACTAGATTTGTTTTCAGTGTTAGATATACCTAGGTCGAGTTATTTTTGGATGTGTGCCGTGCGTATATTTAATATATTGTAGGCCTACTGTACACTGTATTTAGATATTGATATACATTAAAATTACTGATTAAGCGGCATCCCTGAAAAAAAGAAAAAAAAACTGTATCCCAACACCAAGACGTCTGAGAACTTGTACTGTTTTATAGAATAGAATATAAAATTCTGTAACTGACCTATAAAGCTTTAAATGTCCTTGCACCGGACTGCATCAGTAACCTCCGCCATCACTCGGCTCCTGTCCGTTCACCAAGGTCCACTGATTCGATCTCGTCGTGCTAACCTGCCGGTTAACTAACCTGCGCTCTATGGGTGACAGAGCCTTCATATGTAGCGCTCAGACTTTGGAACGACCTTGTTAAATAATATAAATCTAATATTTTATTATTATTATTATTATTATTATTATTATTATTATGCGATTGTCTGGCACACTGTGGTAGCTGGGATAGGCTCCAGTAGACCCCCGCGACCCTGTTCAAGATTGGGACTGACTCACCATTATTATTATTATTATTATTATTATTATTATTATTATTATTATTATTATATAAGGCTTTTCTCACTACTGGAAGTTCTTTATACAGTGAGTGGGGAGCCACTTCAGCCATCACCAAAGTGCAGCATTCACCTCCTAGAAGAAGCGATGGCAGCCATTTTTGCGCCGGTCCGCTCACCACACACCAGCTACGAGATCAGCCGATTCACTCATTCGTTCGGAAGGCGTTTAACTTACTCTGACATTCTGAGCCTTCTTTCTGTTTCCGCACTTTGTCCCAGCAGATGTCACAAATTGCGTTATTTGTTCAGCTTTTTTTTTTTTGTAGTATGTTGCATTGTTGTATTTTGGAGAATATATTGGGAAATACAAAAACTGCAATAATTTACATATATTAGAAATACATGCCAGCATACTGCAAGATACTGTAATATATTTATTAAGTTTTTTGCTGTATTTGTTAAGTATATTGTTACAGTTTTTGAAATTTATTTTATAATAGATTATTCTTAATTTTTAAAATATATTAAGTAGTACTAGAGTGTTGTACCGTGTTAGCCATTATGAATGTAGAGAAAAGCCAAGCAAAATGACACCTTTTATTGGCTAACTGGAAAGATTACAATATGCAAGCTTTCGAGGCAACTCAGGCCCCTTCTTCAGGCAAGATGTAATAAACATTTGATTACATCTTGCCTGAAGAAGGGGCCTGAGTTACCTCGAAAGCTTGCATATTGTAATCTTTCTAGTTAGCCAATAAAAGGTGTCATTTTGCTTGGCTTTTCTCTAAAATATATTAAGAAATATTTCTTTATATTTCATGCAATATACAAAAACAACAGCAATTTACATATTTTACAATACATTACAGCTACTGCTAGATATTGTAAAATATTTATCCTTGAAGTTTCTTATAACACACTGTAAAATATATTCATATAGGTACTAATACATTTTAAAAAAATACATTTCACAAATATTTATTTTTTCTAAGGGTATTTAGTGTTTTATGCAGATATTATTTTGTATTCATTGTTGTATATTTGAGTGGCACAGTGGGTAGCGCTGCTGCCTCACAGTAAAGAGACCCTGGTTCGCTTCCCAGGTCCTCCCTGCATGGAGTTTGCATGTTCTCCCCGTGTCTGCGTGGGTTTCCTCCCACAGTCCAAAGACTTGCAGGTTAGGTGCATTGGCGATCCTAAAATGTGCTTGGTGGGTGTGTGTCCTGTGGTGGGCTGGCGCCTTGCCTGGGGTTTGTTCCTGCCCTGTGCTGGCTGGGATTGGCAGACCCCCGTGACCCTGTGTTAGGATACAGCAGGTTGGAAATTGACTAACTGGCTGTTGTATATTTGGTCCATGGTAATTGATGGCACCCTATCCAGGGTTTGTTCCTGTCTTGCGCCCATTGCTGATATCCAGCCCCTCAGTGACCCTGTTCAGGATTTAGTGGGTTAGAAAATGAATGAATACTGCATATTTGATCTTTGTTTTTAGTTTTTTTTTTTTCCTGTTTTGCATTTTGAATTTCTGTGAAGTGCTTTATGCACAGGAAAGGAATCATAAAATGAAAACAAATAATAATAACTCTTCTTCTTCTTCGTCGTCTTCTTCTTCTTCTTCTTCGTCTTCTTCGTCTTCTTCTTCTTCTTCTTCTTCTTCTTCTTCTTATTATTATTATTATTATTATTATTATTATTATTTATGAATGCCTTGTTATCAAACCAATAGGTGCTTTCAGTTAAACCATCTCATGGTTTGTACACCATGACAGTTTAAGCACTGGTAATTATAACTGAGCCTTATGTCCTTATTGCACTGCTAACTGCTTTCGGTTCCATTTGTCTTGTGATCTGATGAGTAAGCAAATTCAAGAAATGTGCAGGCTAATCTATAATTTAGGAAGACATTTATCAAATCAAAAGTTGCTTTCAGGTATGCTGACTTGTGACCCAAGCAGTCCAGAGGTGCATTAAGTGGGTTAGATAACGGATGACGGTGATTTGTTAGGGTGGCATGGTGGTGCAGTGGTGGTGCTGTTGCCTTGCACTAAATAAACTCGGGTTTGATTTCTGGGTCCTCCCTGCCTGGAGTTCATATGTTTTCCCCGTGTCTGCGTGAGTTTCCTTGGATGCTCCAGCCCCCATAACTGTTCAAAGACATGCAGGTTATGTAAACTGGTGGTGCTACTTTGTCCCCAGTGTGTGTTTGGTGTGTGTATGTGTGTTTATCTGGTGATGAACTGGTGCGCTCTCCAGGGTTTCTTCCTGCCTTGCACCGTATGCTAGCTGAGACAGGCTCCAGCCTCCTGATAACCCTGTTCTAGATAGGACTTGCTTTGTTAAATGAATTAAATGTAAACGCTGAGCCAAGAGTTCTTCATTTTCTGCATGTCTTGCACAGCCTCATTTAACTCACAGGTGGCACAGTGGTAGTGATACTGCTTTGCAGTAAGGAGATGGTTGGTTCGCTTCCCAGGTCCTCCCTGTGTGGAGAGCACTTTAAGTTGTGAGAAAAGCGCTATATAAATGTAAAGAATTATTATTATTAACTATGAATCCTTTAATGCATTGCAGGCATGTTCCAAACATGGCCATCAAACCAAGGAAATGGTTTGTGTGAAGAAGGCCTATGTAATTCAAAAGCACTGTTTCCACATGGGCACAGTTAGAGCCGCTGGAGCTGAACTGAAGGGTTTAGGATTACACAGTCAGTTGGCGGTGGGATTTGAAAAGTCTTCTTTGTGCCTTGCACTTTGTTTTTATCAAATGCACTGCACTCTTAAACATAAAGTTGCTAAAGTGGCTCTTCGGAGTGATGCCACACTTTTGTTTCCACGTGGCTACAGATAGAACCTTTATTTAGATGTGCAATAAATATCCATGAATAGATGAGAACAGATTTGTGAAATACCGCTGGGTTCCTGACTTTGCTGCTTACCCTAAACAAAGGCCCAGTTCAGGTGTTCAAGTCTGTTGTGTCCTGCTAGTCTGCAAGATGTTTTTCCAGATATTAGGATCTTTCACAAAACCCAAAGAACCGACGTCATACACCAACAAACCTTCTCAGAATGAAATGGTTCTCGATCAAGCAACGATTCTAGCAAGGAACCACACCACCTAGTAAAGTGCCATTAAGGAACCACTCTTTTTGAGAGCGTGCCTATCATCCTCTCAAAAATAAATGTGCCAACGTGATCCTTCAGAGCCATGCCAGAGGGCACAGATGCCCAGTGCCAACCCTGGAGGGCCGCAGATGGCTGCAGGTTTTCCTTCCTGCAATTTTCTTCATCAGTGGCCAATCAACTTCTCCTCACATCATTTTTTTTTTAAGACTTAGTGCTCTGAATTGCTTCGTTTATTTTTTTTCCCATAAACGTCAAACAAAATTAAGATGTCAAGCAGGTCAACAGATGATCGGCTAAGCTGGAACCTCAAACTCCAACCACTTTCACTCCACTCAGTTCCCTAATTAGAAGGAGATTCTTGTTGGTAATTAAACCTGTGATTTCATTTCCATGGCTTGTTGCTGCTCTCATTCTATCACAGCTGACATTTCCCAATTTGGTGATTTTCCTTTTTCTAAGAGCACTTGTGGACCTGAGCACATCACTGAGACCTTCACCTTTCTTTATTTCCAGAAATTGTATGATGGACACAGGTTATGTGGTTATGCATTGGCTCATTTTGTGCCTCATTATTGCTTAGCTCTTAATTAATGAAGCAATTATGGCGGATAGGTGGCGCAGTGGTATCGCTGCTGCCTCACAGTTAGGAGACCTGGATTCGCTTCCCAGGTCCTCCCTGTATGGAGTTTGCATGTTCTCCCCGTGTGTGCATGGGTTTCCTCCCACAGTCCAAAGACATGCAGGTTAGGTGCATTGGCGATCCTAAATTGTCCCTAGTGTGTGCTTGGTGTGTGGGTGTGTGTGCCCTGAGGTGGGCTGGTGCCCTGTCCAGGGTTTGTTTCCTGCCTTACACCCTGTGTTGGATGGGATTGGCTCCAGCAGACCCCCATGACCCTGTAGTTACATTAAAGTGGGTTGGATAATGGATGGATTAAGGGGTCTGAGTCTTGTGAATGTAATGATCAGAAAAAAAAATGGTCACTAATTGAGAAAATGGTTAGAATGAAAAGCTCCAGTCACTCCTGCTGCTCTCCAGGATCAAAGATGGACAGCCCTTCCAATGTAGAAACATTTTTAACTCCTGAATGACCCATCTACATGAAGGATTCAGAAATTACATTCGGTAATTTAGACCCATAACAGGTTCCATATTAGCCATGAGTAGATGATAGCAGATGTGCTCCTGCTTTTTAGAAAGAGTCTTGCAGCATGCTAAGAGGATACGTTCAGATGTTCTGCTACGATCCTGCCAGGTACCTTCTCACAAATGAAGGTGCCAGATTGGCTATTCAGAGCAATGCCATAGAGGAACAAATTTTGGTGTCCAAAAGACCCATCCACGTGAAGGTTCCGGAAAGTACTTTTTGAAGGGTATAGGATTATACAGTCAGTTGGTGGTGGGGTTTGCAGAGTCTTCTTTGTTCCTTGCACTTTGGTTTAATCAAATGTACTGCACTCTTAAATGTAAAGTTGCTAAAGTGTGTTCTTCAGAGTGATGCCACACCTTTGGTTCCCTAAAGAATGATCCACGTGGTTACAGAAAGAACCTTTATTTAGATGCTCAATAAATATCCATGAATAGATTATAACAGATTTGTGGAATACCATTGGGTTCCTGACTACTGTATGGTAAATGGCTCCATACAGTAAATAACCACGACTAGATGGTAACAGATTTATGAAATATCAATGGGCTGTGATTTTAAAAGGACCCTCGCTAAGGCTAAGTTCAGGATTTCCTAATTTGCTAGTGTCCTGCTAGGTAGCCCACCATACATTAAAGATTTAAATATTTTTCTATAAATTAGGAAGATTTTCAAAGTACAAAGAACCAACTTTGCATGCAAAGAAACCTTCCCGGAATGAAATGGTGCTTTGGTCGAGCAATGGCTATACGAGGAACCACACAACCCAGTGAAGAACCATTTAGTTAGGTTAGGTTAGGTTAGGTTTCTTTATTTAGTCATGTTCACACAGGAAAACATGAAATTTGCCTTCTCAGTTGCATCTAATAACAGGTAACAGACAGAATGAAATAAAACAGACAAATAGAAATAAGAAAGGTTAAGGTAAGGCAGTTAGATAAAACATATTTATACCAAAAAAAAAAAAGGTAACAGGATATATATCAAAACCTTAAACATTATCTCCGATATTTCTTATTGAAAAGTCGTATGGCACTAGGAATAAAGGAGTTTCTGGAGCGATTTGTGTGGGTTTTCAAAGCAACTATCCTTCCTGTTTACTGAAGTTTAGTTCTACATGTAATGGATGTCTGTCATCAGTTGAGATGATTTCCAGTTTCTTTAGCATTGCCCTCTGACACACACTAGTCAAATCATCTACATTAGCCCCAATAACTTTAGCTACATACTTCGTAATCTGCTGGAGCTTTTTTGAGTTTTGGTTTGTCAGACTATTAAACTAGGCAATGAAACTGAAAGTGATCACGGACTGGATCATACTGCGTTAGAAGGACAACATGAGGTCCTTGTCTACTTTAAATAGTTTGAGTTTATGGAGGAGAAATAAGCGCTGGTTGCATTTAGAAAATAATTTTTTTGTATTTGTATTCCAGTTAAGATTGTTATCTAGGTAAGTTCCTAAGTATTTATATTCATAGAATAGTGCCAGCATTTTTAAGTGTGCATCCTATGAGACTTTTAACAATTTCTGGTTTTTCCACATATCTGGACCCTTTTCAGAAGCTGAAACAACTGACTTCATAAAAAAAAAAACCAGTAGTAGAAAAGAATGGTTCTATCAAAGAGCATAATAAGAGTGACTTATGACCCTTAAGCTCCACCCACAAATTATAATTTATGATTTATAACTTTTAAACCCACCCCTTGAGGGGGGAGGAGACACCTGTCATGATTTATCAACTTTAAGCCCCACTCCCCCCTTCGACCATTAGAGATCACGTGACTCCATTTGAAAGAAAAAAGGCACTAGATTTAAAATTAATAATTTTAAGAAAATATAAAAATAATAGGAGACCCTCCTGTTTGTAATACATAGTCAAGCAAGCGAGTATCTTTTAAAAACTCTTAAAACAAGCTATTAAATGAAAATAATCATTTCCCACTCTATTTCTTATCATAAGATTCAAAACTTTAGAATGCTTTCTTAATTTTTTTGAAAAGTCATAAATTCATATTCAGGCCATAAATCATAATCTTGAGGGTGGGGTTGAAGGTCATACATCACTCTTATCACCCTTTTTAACAGATACTTTTTTTGTTCTACCGCTGAACCCTGTCCAGAATTAAATCCATCCATCCATTTTCCAAACCACTATATCCTAACTACAGGGTCACGGGGGTCTGCTGGAGCCAATCCCAGCCAACACAGGACGCAAGGCAGGAAACAAACCCTGGGCAGAGCGCCAGCCCACCGCAGTCAGAATTAAATGTTTTTTAATTTTGTCAAGTAATGGCTATAACAGCCTTTGGCAAGGATTAGCAAGGAGGAAGTAAGGACAGCTATGAAGCGGATGAAGAATGGAAAGGCCGTTGATCCAGATGACATACCTGTGGAAGCATGGAGTTGTTTAGGAGAGATGACAGTGGAGTTTTTAACCAGATTGTTTAATGGAATCTTGGAATGTGAAAGGATGCCTGAGGAGTGGAGAAGAAGTGTACTGGTACCGATATTTAAGAATAAGGGGGATGTGCAGGACTGTAGTAACTACAAGGGGATAAAATTGATGAACCACAGCATGAAGTTATGGGAAAGAGTAGTGGAAGCTCGGTTAAGAAGTGAGGTGATGATTAGTGAGCAGTAGTGTGTTTTCATGCCAGGAAAGAGTACCACAGATGTGTTGTTTGCTCTGAGGGTCTTGATGGAGAAGTTAAGAGAAGACCAGAAGGAGTTGCATTGGGTCTTTGTGAACCTGAAGAAAGCATATGACAGGGTGACTAGAGAGGAGATGTGGTATTGTATGAGGAAGTCAAGAGTGGCAGAGAAGTATGTAAGAGTTGTACAGGACATGTACGAGGGAAGTGTGACAGTGGTGAGGTCTGCGGTAGGAGTGATGGAGGTGGGATTACATCAGGGATCGGCTCTGAGCTCCTTTCTTATTTGCAATGGTGATGGACAGGTTGATAGACGAGATTAGTCACGACTCTCTGCGGACTGTGATGTTTGCTGATGACATTGTGATCTGTATTGAGAGTAGGGAGCAGGTTGAGGAGACCCTGGAGAAGTGGAGATCTGCTCTAGAGAGGAGAGGATTGAAGGTCAGTAGGACCATCAAGACAGAATACATGTGTGTAAATGAGAAGGAGGTCAGTGGAATTGTGAGGATGCAGGGAGTAGAGTTGGCGAAGGTGGATGATTTTAAATACTTGGGATCAACAGTACAGAGTAATGGGGATTGTGGAAGAGAGGTGAAGAAGAGAGTGCAGGCAGGGTGGAGTGGGTGGAGAAGAGTGTCAGGAGTGATTGGTGACAGACGGGTATCAGCAAGAGTGAAAGGGAAGGTCTACAGGACGGTAGTCAGACCAGCTATGTTATATGGGTTGGTGACGGTGGCACAAGAGACAGAGCTGGAGGTGGCAGAGTTAAAGATGCTAAGATTTGCACTCGGTGTGAGGAAGTTGGACAGGATTAGAAATGAGGACATTAGAGGGTCAGCTCAAGTTGGATGGTTTTGAAGTCAGAGAGGCGAGATTGCGTTGGTTTGGACATGTGCAGAGGAGAGATGCTGGGTATATTGGGAGAAGGGTGCTAAGGATAGAGCTGCCAGGTTAGAGGAAAAGAGGAAGGCCTAAGAGAAGGTTTATGGATGTGGTGAGAGAGGACATCCAGGTGACAGGTGTGGCAGTACAAGATGATGAGGACAGGAAGATATGGAACAAGATGATCCGCTGTGGCAACCCCTAATGTGAGCAGCTGAAAGAAGAAAAAGTTGAATGGCTATGACATCCCATATATGTACAATATTATTAATTTGTTTGTATGCCTATCTTCACTGAGTGCTATGAACAATTCTAGTTAAAATACAAATATAAAATACAAATATAGTTAAATACAGAACTGGTACACAAATAAATGCTGATGTGTTAAAACACTCAGAGAACAAGGTAAAAACAAATGAAAACAGCAGCATCTGCTCATTAATTTATTGAAAAACTAAAGGGCATTCCCCCTTCTTTTTTTTCTTTTTTGCTTTTTATTTTTCCTAACTATTTTTGCCCATGCCGCTGCGTCTCATTTCTTTCTCTCTGGTGGTTGTTGAATTCGGCTTCGTTTCTTTCCTTTTTTATAACTTTCTGATTTTTTTTCAATTTTTGCTTTTCCAGTTTTAGCTTTTTTTTGTGTCCATGTGTTCACTATGAAGTCATTTGTCATATACTGTAAGTTCAACTTGATTTTTTGCAATGTTATTTTCTTCAGATAAAAAAAGATAATTTATGTGGAAACCACGTAATGGATTTCATTACTTTAATTACAAGCACTGATCATAGAAATAAAATCTTGCCATTGCCCAATTATAGTACCTTTGGGTCACTAAACTCAAAAGTTGCATTCTTTTAAATACTTTGGAGAATATTTGTCATTGCACAGCATCTTTAAATTGATATAAATAAAAGGAACCATTTCTGAAGAGTTTACATAATAACTGTTCCTAATACATTTGACATCATTTTGTTAGGGGGAAAAGGATTTGTGTAGAGTGCTGTTTAATCAAGGAATATTTTCAAGAATATTTGTAAAGTGTTTCAGTTACTTTCCTTGGCACTGTGTCTCATTTGCATAAGGCTAATTCATTGCATTAAGGGTCCGCCCTTTCTGTAATGACATTGCAAAGAGAGTTCTGGGCTCTTCTTTCTTAGGAGACTGTGGTCCTGTAATGTAGGAAGTGACATCCCTGACATCTTCTATAATTCTGTGGCGGCCAGTAAGGTGTGCTGGGCCGGTCACATCAATTCAAGAGAGGACCACCGTATTAACAAGCTGATGAAAAGGGCAGGCTTAGTTATGGGACACACATTGAAAGCCCTGGAGGCAGAACAGGAGGGGAGAATGAAGACAAAACTGAGGGCCATTATGAACAATGCTGCACATCCTCTCTCTGACACACTGACATTGAGGACTTTCACCCAATTAATATTTCAGCAGAATTATGAAAAGAAATGTGATTGGGGGTCCTTTATACCAAAACGCAATTCTTGTGAGTAATGCCTCACTGTGACTGCCAATCAGAAGTTCTTTTCTTTTTTAGTCATTCAGGTGTGCGTTCTGACTATAGTATATACAGTATATACAGTATATATATATATATATATATATATATATATATATATATATATATATATATATATATATATAGTATAGTATATATATATATCTATGTGTGTGTGTATTTTTGGTCTTTTAGTTTGGACGGAGGTACTTTCATAAACAATGTGAAAATGTTAGTGGATGGAGATCATTTTTGTTTAAATCAAAACATAGTAGTGTGGGCCTGACCTTAACGTGTGATATTTGTAAGCCCTGGAGATGGTTTTCTACTTTCTACCTACATTACACTTCTAACTTCATCTGACCCTAAACTTGTTAGCTTGATACTGTACTGCAGTCTTGTTTTTTCAATAAAAGGCCTAGGAATGGTGCTTGTTTAAATACCTTTCCTTACCTATAAAAGAAGGATGCTTTCTTAGAGAAGGGGCTGTTGCATCAACAGTACCCTTATATTTATGTACTTGTCTTCAAAAAAATACACTTTAAGGCTGTGTAAATTCTTTTAAGAGTCAGGTCTTCAGTTGAGCAGTTACCTTAAGTTAGTCCAGACTTTGTTGGTGCCTAATTGAGCCCACTCATGGACTGGCATCCTATTTGGAATTTCAACCTTGTTGCTTTTGGTTCCAACTCTTTGTAAGCCTTTGCTGGGCAAAGCTGTTTGACAAAATGGATTGATGAAACCCAAATAATGAGCTCATCAACAACTATTAAACAATTAGATAGATAGATAGATAGATAGATAGATAGATAGATAGATAGATAGATAGATAGATAGATAGATAGATAGATAGATAGATAGATAGATAGATAGATAGATAGATAGATAGATAGATAGATTTAGTTTTAGAAAACCTCAGTTTTTCCACTTTTTATGGAAATGCACGTAGTTTCATGTCTAGTTCTGACATAGCTTGGAGGTATGTTTTGCATCATTGTCTTGCTGTCCAATGAGCCCCTGACTTACTAGATGCAGACCACAAGGTGCTCTCAAAATGCTGTGGTAAGCCTTTTGTTTCAGAATTCCAGTCACTCTGTGCAAGTCACCAATTCTCCTCCAGCAAAAGAACCCTAGACCATCACAATTCCTCCTCCATGTTTGACAGTTGGTGTCACACACCGAGCAACCATCCTTTCACCAGCTCGATGGCGTATAGACACCAAGATTTCAAGTTTGGATTCATCGCGCCATAAGACTTTCTTCCAGTCTGCAGTAGTCCACAGCTGGTATTTCAAGGCCCTATTTTTTCGGCTTTTCTTCCTGCCACTCGCCCTGTCAAACCTGCAGCACAAAGTCTCCTCTTCACAGTAGAACCGGAGATTTGCTTTTTTTTTTGACCTGCACTGTTAAGCTGTGTTTGAAGCTGTTGTGCTGTCAGGCACCTGTGATCACATAAGCTACTGACCTTCAGAACCTTGTCTTCTGATTCAGTTGTGACGTCTGCTCTGCCAGATCTCTTCCTCTCAGAGTTTCTCCCAGTTTCCTTTGGATTGTGTCGGACACCTCTGCACTCACTGACACTTGGATCTTTTTCAGTTTTTCTACCTGAAAGGCCTACACTTGTAAGGGTACTAATGCTTTGTCTCATTTCTTTTGTTACTTGCTTTTTTTCTTGCCACCATACAGTGTAATATTGTCCAAGTAGTACTTCTGAGGGTATAGTAACACAGTCTGTTCCAACTCTGCTTTAAGACACGCAGAGGGTTATTAAGTAATCAGCAGAGGTTGGGACACCTGTGCAAATTGTTTCCTTCAATTTATAAGGCTTCATTTACTTTAATTGCTGCAGAACATCTTTAGGTTGTAACCTGTTGGTTGTTCCCTGAAGAGGGCCCATTTGGAATATTCTGAAAGTTACTATTTTCAGTTTTTTGCTAACCTAAACTTTAAATTTAAACCTCTGGCACTTTACTGCTTACCTGCACCATTTTAGGTCATTTTTTGCATTTTAACTGAAACTGCCTTTAAACTTAATTTCAACTTCCTTGTTCATCTTTCCATTTTTCCTGTAGGAGGTAAAGGGTGGATCTGGGGAGGCTGCAGCGACAACGCGGAATTTGGGCAACGGATTTCAAAGCAGTACGTCGACGCGCTGGAAACTGGACAGGACTCCAGAGCTGCCATGAACTTGCATAACAATGAAGCAGGGAGAATGGTAAATCTCTTTGTCTTGTGCTCCTTTGTTTGTTTATTTATTTGTTTGTTTGCTTTCTTTAAACGTGCCTTATACTGTTTAAGACAAATGTAAATGCTGGTCTCTGTAAAACATGGTATTTTTTAATCCTGTAGGCTGTCAAGGCAACTATGAGGAGAAGCTGCAAGTGTCATGGAGTCTCTGGAAGCTGCAACATTCAGACTTGCTGGTTGCAGCTGTCGGATTTCCGAGAAATTGGCAACTACTTAAAAGTGAAACACGGCCAAGCCCAGAAATTGGAGTTGGACAAGAGGAGAATGCGCGCTGGAAACAGCGCAGACAATCGAGGGGCGATCGCGGATGCTTTCAGCACCATCGGGCGGACAGAGCTCATCTACCTGGAGGACTCTCCGGACTACTGCGTCAAGAACACGAGTCTGGGGCTGCACGGCACGGAGGGCCGAGAGTGTCTGCAAAGCGGCAAAAACCTGTCGCAGTGGGAGAAGCGAAGCTGCAAGCGGCTCTGCCACGAGTGCGGCCTCAAAGTCGAAGAACGAAAGACTGAAATTGTCAGCAGCTGCAACTGTAAGTTCCACTGGTGCTGCACGGTGAAGTGTGAGCAGTGCACGCAGGTCGTCACCAAGCACTTCTGCTCGAAGAGAGACCGAAACGGGGGTCCGTTCCACAACGTCAAGCGTAAAAACCGGGGACACCGAGACTGAAAGGTCCTCCCTGACTTGTGGACTGCCTCCCTCATAATTTATTTCAGCGACTTCGATTTGCCCTTAATAGCGTGACGAGGCTGTCATGAATTTGTCACTTTCTGTGAAAGCGACTAATCTGTATATTGTGGGTATTTTTTTTTCTTCCTAAACATTTTAAATACATGCACTTGCATTCATGTTTTTGTAACGGGGTGAATGAATAATAAAAAAAAATCTGTTTAAAGTGAGACGTTTGTGTTCGTGACATAATTATATGTATAATTAAGTTTGACGTGTTTTTTTAATAATGTGCTCAAACTGTAAACGGTTAAAGCAATGAAGCACACCTCAAATAGTTACTTAACACAATTTCATATTTTGACCTGTAGTGGAAACATTTTTAAACTACAATCCTAGGTGGTAATGCAGATGTTTACAGGACACGATTGATTTCAATCTGCTTTGAAGTACTAATCTGTTGTTTGATTATTCCAGGGCGACGTTTCTTTGAACTTAAATAAAGGAAATGTGTCAATTACTCTTGTGTATGTTTTGTATGGATAATATTATAATCTGCCGCTGCTCTCAGGTCGTACATAATGCTCTGACAAGTACTTGCGAATGAGAAGGACAAAGAAGCCCTGGATTAGCATATTTGCCTTCGAGCAGCACTTTGTTTCAAATCTCTTTTCACTTGAAAAGAAACAAGCTGTGGAATTTGTCTATGTTAGCACAAGTATCAGAAACACACGACATTAAAGTGTCCTTTAACGACTCCACGGGCAGCATGTTCTGTATATAAGTAAACGGGTACGCGAAGCAACCAATGTTAAATGCGCCTCATTTCTAAGAAATAAGACACAACCATTAAATATTCTCTAATAATGAGTTAGCTTGTACACAAAGATCAATTATCTTTTGCAAATTTTTTGGAGTAAAATAGGAAAGATAGATAGATAGATAGATAGATAGATAGATAGATAGATAGATAGATAGATAGATAGATAGATAGATAGATAGATAGATAGATAGATAGATAGATAGATAGTAAAGGCACTATATAATGGTTATACACACAATGTGTTGTGAACACAGCAGGAAATTAAACAGAAAGAAACTTCTGACTTGGCACTGTAAAGATGTATTGCTGTTGGTTGCCCCAGTCTGGTCTCTTGACACACTTCAGCTGCGTCAGACATATGATGTGCAGCATTGTAATGGCACTGACTTTTGTTTTTTATTCTCTCCTACTCTTGCCTTTTTTAAAAAGGCTTGTTGATTCAGTGGGCCTCTCTTGAAGTGATGTTACCAGGTGAGCACACCACAGTGTAGAAAACTGCAGTGGCCATCACAGAGGATGTGAAGGATGTCATTTTCCACATCCTATGGAAGAAGACCCTGCTCTGTTCTTCCTTCTATAGTTCCTCTGTGCTATGTTATGAGATCACTCCAACCTCTTATTGATGTGAACCCACAGGTACTTATAGGAGTGAGCTAACACCACATTCACTCCCTGATTAGTCACCAGACATGGAGGATCTTTGGTTTGGTGAAAGTTAATTAGTAGTTCATATGTTTTGCTTATGTTAATTACAGTTCCCTTTGCATCATTAAACAAAGTTCTATACCTGACCCCTATACTTCATCTCACCCCTTTGCTATATTCTAAAATAAAAAATAATCTCTATCTATCTATCTATCTATCTATCTATCTATCTATCTATCTATCTATCTATCTATCTATCTATCTATCTATCTATCTATCTATCTATTATATAGTGCCTTTCATCTATCTATCTATCTATCTATCTATCTATCTATCTATCTATCTATCTATCTATCTATCTATCTATTATATAGTGCCTTTCATATCTATCTATCTATCTATCTATCTATCTATCTATCTATCTATCTATCTATCTATCTATCTATCTATCTATCTATTATATAGTGCCTTTCATATCTGTCTATCTATCTATCTATCTATCTATCTATCTATCTATCTATCTATCTATCTATCTATCTATCTATCTATCTATCTATCTATTATATAGTGCCTTTCATCTATCTATCTATCTATCTATCTATCTATCTATCTATCTATCTATCTATCTATCTATCTATTATATAGTGCCTTTCATATCTATCTATCTATCTATCTATCTATCTATCTATCTATCTATCTGTCTATCTATCTATCTATCTATCTATTATATAGTGCCTTTCATATCTATCTATCTATCTATCTATCTATCTATCTATCTATCTATCTATCTATTATATAGTGCCTTTCATATCTATCTATCTATCTATCTATCTATAATATAGTGCCTTTCATATCTATCTGTCTATCTATCTATCTATCTATCTATTATATAGTGCCTTTCATATCTATCTATCTATCTATCTATCTATCTATCTATCTATCTATCTATCTATCTATCTATCTATCATATAGTGCCTTTCATATCTATCTATCTATCTATCTATCTATCTATCTATCTATCTATCTATTATATAGTGCCTTTCATATCTATCTATCTATCTATCTATCTATCTATCTATCTATCTATTATATAGTGCCTTTCATCTATCTATCTATCTATCTATCTATCTATCTATCTATCTATTATAGAGTGCCTTTCATATCTATCTATCTATCTATCTATCTATCTATTATATAGTGCCTTTCATATCTATCTATCTATCTATTATATAGTGCCTTTCATCTATCTATCTATCTATCTATCTATCTATCTATCTATCTATAATATAGTGCCTTTCATATCTATCTATCTATCTATCTATCTATCTATCTATCTATCTATCTATCTATTATATAGTGCCTTTCATATCTATCTATCTATCTATCTATCTATCTATCTATCTATCTATCTATCTATTATATAGTGCCTTTCATCTATCTATCTATCTATCTATCTATCTATCTATCTATCTATCTATCTATCTATCTATCTATCTATTATATAGTGCCTTTCATATCTATCTATCTATCTATCTATCTATCTATCTATCTATCTATCTATCTATCTATCTATCTATCTATCTATCTATCTATTATATAGTGCCTTTCATATCTATCTATCTATCTATCTATTATATAGTGCCTTTCATCTATCTATCTATCTATCTATCTATCTATCTATCTATCTATCTATCTATCTATCTATCTATCTATCTATCTATCTATTATATAGTGCCTTTCATATCTATCTATCTATCTATCTATCTATCTATCTATCTATCTATCTATCTATCTATCTATCTATCTATCTATCTATCTATCTCAAACTCCAATGGTTTAGGGATGTACACCTGTATGAAAACAATGAAGAAGATAAAATGTTTGTCAGCTAACGACTAGAAAGCAAAATGTTCTCTGCTGAGTTGCTGAAGTGCTTTTTCTCGCACAGCTACATCTTACTTTCATTTTTTCATCCTGCCAACAGGTATCTCATGGGGCTTTCCTATGAACAAACCAACCCTTTATGTTTTACTTGCATTGACAATTGATAATTAATGAATGCCCAGCTCATTAACTGATTATTCATTGATCAATTGCTTTATTGGTTAATGCGTATTTATGTTTCCTTAATAAATTGACTGACTGATTAATTAATTGATCAGCTGATTCTTTTATGGTTCTCTCATTGGCTTTTTCATGCCCATTGCATATAACTGATTAACTCATAATAAACAACCTTCTTCAACAATAAAACAATTAACTAAACAAAGCCAAGGAAGGTCTATCTATCTATCTATCTATCTATCTATCTATCTATCTATCTATCTATCTATCTATCTATCTATCTATCATAGAGTGCCTTACATTTTCTATTTATTTATTGAGAAGAAAAACTGTTTATTTTGGATTATTATTATTAACAATTTATTATAGATTCATAAATTGCATGGTTTTTATTTATTTAATCTAACATTTACTATATTTTGTACAGTTAATAAGATGGTCTCGCTGCCTCTATTTTAAGAGGTTATGTTTTTCTACCTTTATGTTTTAAATGCTACAATCAACAAAAGTATATAATGGATACATGATAAACATGTTAAATACCTAACAGTAAAACGGCAAACCAGATACCTGCGGTAAGCTCTTTTTAGTTTACAATTGTTATACTGTTGAGGTACACAATTCCTTTCCCGCAATTCCTGATAAAAGTTGCATCTTTGTCATGATAACTAAGTGCTTTAAAAATGAAAAGGAAATGAGTCTTTTGTTTCTTATTGCAGACAAGAGCAGAAGTTGAAATTTCGTCAAAGCCCAGAGCTGAATGGCTTGTAAGTGTAATTGCTTAGATGGACTGCATATCAAAAGCTTGAATATAAAGACTGTAAAAAAAAAAAAAGTGAAAGAAAATCAAGCTTGTATTTTATAAGACATTAATATTTTTTAGCACATATTCATTAGTATTGTGACACTTTGTTGTCTTGTGTGTTTCCTTTGTGCTCAAGTGTCTTTGATATGCCACATGACAGGACAAATCAGCTGATCCACCAGCCACTTCCAGATTATTTGGCTGCCATATAAGACACACCGGGCACTCTTTTCCAGTTTGCATGACAGATGTTTTAATGTGCATTTTCATAAATACATTTTGTTGATCACTAAATTCATACTGATCCGTCTACGCTCTTACTGTTCTAAAATGACTGTTTTCTGGGTTGTGTGGTTCCTCGTAAAGCAATTATTTGAAAACAACCCATTTCACTTATTTAGGGTTTTTTGTATGTGGAGTTGCTTCTTTGGGGCATTGAAGAATTTCCTGATTTGTGGTCTAAACAGAAATCTTTCTTAGTTTAGTAGGCCATCGTGGAGGATATAACAGAAACAGAGTCCTGGACAATGCCTGTGTTATCATATGCAGCAAGAGTCTGTTTAAAATCATGAACCCATCAGTATTTCACAAATCTATTAACTGTCCGTGGTTATTTTTGGAACCTCATATGAAGCAAAATTAAATTTCAGGAGCTTTCATGAAAAAAACACTTTATTATTAAAAGTGTAGAAGCCACAGGCTGTTCATGATTTTACCAAGTAGATTGTATCTCAAATAGCAGCCAGGGCAAAGGAGAGTGAATTGAAATCTATTGCTTGACACAATTAAATTAGGTAACCTGAAGGGACAGCTTCAAATGAAAGTATTTTTAATATTTATAGTGAAATGGGCCTAATGTGACTTCCTGAAAGAAATGGCAATCATCATGTATTACTTTAACAAAATTTTCCATTGCTTAAACCAAACTGTCACTTTGAGGAAAGATACACCCGATACTGACTGCGTGTCCTCTTACTGCCATTTCAGAGCAATTAAATATTTAAGCAGCAGGCTAAGTGAAGCAGAAGACATTCCCTTCAGTAATAAAGTGCAAAGGAGCAGCATGTCTGTATGCAGCAACATCCCCTGCCACTTAAGGTTTGTAGTCTTTCACTGTCAAAAGAAAAGCCCAAATCTGGTTAAGTGAAATAATGGATGTGAATATCACCACAAATGTCAATGGCCTACTGTCTGAGGGGTGATGGATTGAAGCTCAACACATCTACATTGTATAGTCGCGTCAGGGAAAGAAAGAAAAGAGGCGCTGCTTTATGGGCCTTTAATTAGCTCGAGCTGTTGGTATTCAAGCTTTAAGCAACATTTTGCAGTCACAGCTGTTGAGTCATTCTCATCCATTGCCTCCAAAACCTTCTTTAAGGCTATTTTAGATATGCTGTTTCATTCTGCTTTTAGACTTGTGAATTGCAAATGTGGGAGGAGCGCACTGTCCTGAGTGAGACAGTGACCACAACGCCTGACCTCAGTGTGGAGCGGTCAGGGGACTCTCCGATCTGACCGTCGTCTATCTATCTATCTATCTATCTATCTATCTATCTATCTATCTATCTATCTATCTATCTATCTATCTATCTATCTATCTATCTATCTATCTATCTATCTATCTATCTATCTATCTATCATATAGTGCCTTTCATGCCTATCTATCTATCTATCTATCTATCTATCTATCTATCTATCTATCTATCTATCTATCTATCTATCTATCTATCTATCTATCTATCTATCTATCATATAGTGTCTTTCATGCCTATCTATCTATCTATCTATCTATCTATCTATCTATCTATCTATCTATCTATCTATCTATCTATCTATCTATCTATCTATCTATCTATCATATAGTGTCTTTCATGCCTATCTATCTATCTATCTATCTATCTATCTATCTATCTATCTATCTATCTATCTATCTATCTATCTATCTATCTATCTATCTATCTATCTATCTATCTATCATATAGTGTCTTTCATGCCTATCTATCTATCTATCTATCTATCTATCTATCTATCTATCTATCTATCTATCTATCTATCTATCTATCTATCTATCTATCTATCATATAGTGTCTTTCATGCCTATCTATCTATCTATCTATCTATCTATCTATCTATCTATCTATCTATCTATCTATCTATCTATCTATCTATCTATCTATCTATCATATAGTGTCTTTCATGCCTATCTATCTATCATATAGTGCCTTTCATGCCTATCTATCTATCTATCTATCTATCTATCTATCTATCTATCTATCTATCTATCTATCTATCTATATACAGTACTGTGCAAAAGTTTTAGGCAGGTGTGAAAAAATGCTGTAAACAAAGAATGCTTTCAGAAATATAAATAATGATTGTTTATTGTTATCAATTTACAAAATGCAAAGTGAGCGAACAAAAGTAAAATCTAAATCAAATCAATATTTGGTGTTCCTACCTTTTGCCTTCAAACCAGCATCAATTCTTATAGGTCCACTTGCACAAAGTCAGGGATTTTGTAGGATTCTAGTCAGGTGTCTGAACAACCAATTCTACCAGACAGGTGCTAATGATCATCAATGTCACACGTAGGTTGAAACACAGTCATTAACTGAAACAGAAACAGCTGTGTAGGAGGCTTCAAACTGGGTGAGGAACAGCCAAACTCTGCTACCAAGGTGAGGTTGTGGAAGACAGTTTCATGTCATGGCAAGATTGAGCACAGCAACAACGCACAAGGTAGTTCTACTTCATCAGCAAGTCTCTCCCAGACAAAGATTTCAAAGCAGACTGAGGTTTCAAGATGTGCTGTTCAAGCTCTTTTGAAGAAGCACAAAGAAACGGGCAACGTTGAGGATCGTAGACACAGTGGTTGGCCAAGGAAACTTAGTGCAGCAGATGAAAGACACATCAAGCTTATTACCCTTCGAAATCGGAAGATGTCCAGCAGTGCCATCAGCTCAGAACTGGCAGAAACCAGTGGGACCCAGGTACACCCATCTACTGTCTACATCTACATCTACCCATCTACACCCAGCCAAAAAGCCATTCCTCCGACGTGGAAACAAGGCCAAGCGACTCAAGTATGCACGAAAGCATAGGAACTGGGGTGCAGAAAAATGGCAGCAGGTGCTCTGGACTGATGAGTCAAAATTTGAAATATTTGGCTGTAGCAGAAGGCAGTTTGTTCGTCGAAGGGCTGGAGAGTGGTACAATAATGAGTGTCTGCAGGCAACAGTGAAGCATGGTGGAGGTTCCTTGAACGTTTGGGGCTGCATTTCTGCAAATGGAGTTGGAGATTTGGTCAGGATTAATGGTGTTCTCAATGCTGAGAAATACAGGCAGATACTTATCCATCATGCAATACCATCAGGGAGGTGTATGATTGGCCCCAAATTTATTTTGCAGCAGGACAACGACCCCAAACATACAACTAAAGTCATTAAGAACTATCTTCAGCGTAAAAAAGAACAAGAAGTCCTGGAAGTGATGGTATGGCCCCCACAGAGCCCTGATCTCAACATCATCGAGTGTGTCTGGGATTACATGAAGAGACAGAAGGATGTGAGGAAGCCTACATCCACAGAAGATCTGGGGTTAGTTCTCTAAGACATTTGGAACAACCTACCAGCCGAGTTCCTTCAAAAACTGTGTGCAAGTGTACCTAGAAGAATTGATGCTGTTTTGAAGGCAAAGGGTGGTCACACCAAATATTGATTTGATTTAAATTTCTCTTTTGTTCATTCACTGCATTTTGTTGATTGATGAAAATAAATGATTAACACTTCCATTTTTGAAAGCATTCTTTGTTTACAGCATTTATTCACACCTGCCTAAAACTTTTGCACAGTACTGTATGTATATATATATATATATATATATATATATATATATATATATATATATATATTCATAGGTCTGAATCACAAACTGATAATTTGGATGGTTACCTATACATATATACAGTATATATGTCTGCATGTCTGTTTGCTTTTCATGAGAGAACTACTTAACGGATTTAGATCGGGTTATTTTCTATAATTTGCTTGAACATTCCAGTTGATTTTGTGACTTCTCTCATCGCACTAAGTATCCTAGTTCGCTTGTGGTACCGATTTGTTTGCGCAGATCCAAGAGAGATGCAGTGGGCCGTTCGCGGGGCCCTCCTCACTCACGTGCCAAATTTACATTAGGTTTAATTCTAGAATTTGTTTGAACATTTTTAGACTAGGGCGGCATGGTGGCACAGTGGGTAGCGCTGCTGCCTCGCAATTGAGAGACCTGGGAACCTGGGTTCGCTTCCCGGGTCCTCCCTGCGTGGAGTTTGCATGTTCTCCCCATGTCTGCGTGGGTTTCCTCCGGGCGCTCTGGTTTCCTCCCACAGTCCAAAGACATGCAGGTTAGGTGGATTGGCGATTCTAAATTGGCCCTAGTGTGTGCTTGGTGTGTTTGTGTGTGTCCTGCGGTGGGTTGGCACCCTGCCCGGGATTGGTTCCTGCCTTGTGCCCTGTGTTGGCTGGGATTGGCTCCAGCAGACCTCCGTGACCCTGTGTTCGGATTCAGCGGGTTGGAAAATGGATGGATGGATTTTGAGACTACTCTTATTGAGCTAAGAATCATAGTTCGCTTGCAGGAGCGATAGATTTGTGCTAATCTGAGAGAGAAGGCTGTAGGCCGAGGGGAGAGGGAAGCGTGACATCAGGAGTGGGGAGTCGGTCTACCTCTGCGTTTTAGAGCGTACTTTGCCTCTGCTTAGCTAGATATACCTGTTTGTTTATTGATTTTTAAAGTTTATCCTGTTTCACTATTACATGGGTGGAGCGGCGGGGAACAGTTAGTATTTATTTATTTATTTATTTTTATCTCTACCTAATTATTTATTTATTTATTTAAAGAGCTTCTGTGAAAAGCTAAATTTCTTCATGGGGACAAACAAACTTCTATCTATTAATTTGAATTTGGATAGTGAGAAGTGAGAACCTTCCCAGTTGACAACTGAGGTGAGGCTGCTGAACTGCCGAATAATCGATTGTCTTCTGGAAATAACATAAGCTTGAAACCAAAACAAACTAACACAATGAAGTGAAACCCTTGTTAACACCACAGAAAACACAACCCAATCAAGTTTAAGTCAATTAGGTGGCTACAGTTTCCTTTGACGGGGGGTTAATACAATTGATAATCCACAGCCGTCACACTCTTAATTCTCTTGAAGTGTAAGTTTAATACACAAAATGTACACACTGCTGGGCTTTTGAAGTGCATTTTGAATAAACAACACTTATCTGCAATGTTATTTCGTTTTCATGAATCAGTTCCATGTGGTGCTCAATCTAAAGCAAACAGGAAAAGACTAGGCCAGCTATCTCCATCATGTAATTAAAATAAATGAAGACTGAAATTTAAATGTAACCTTATGGGTGCTTTAAGTTGCACTGAATGCATATGAAGTGTAATAAAATACAAACTTTTCATAAGACACACTATAGTACACTGTGTCTGGCGAGGGATCTGCCTGACAATCAGTGTTGCTGGGACAGGCACTATCTTCCTGCTATCCTGAATTGGATACGTCGGTTAGAAAATCTGAAGTCATTGAGGGGTGCCTAAATGAAAGAGAATAAGTATGAAGTGTAATAATAATAATAATAATAATAATAATAAAAATAAAAGGTTTCATGAATGGATGAATGGGTCAGTCGTCCAGCCATCACAATTTGTCAAAGTCACTCAGATCCTTACACTGACCCATTGTCCCTGCTTCCAACACATCACCCTTAAGAACTGACTGTTCACTTGCTCTCTGGTATATCAAGTGCCATTTGATTGAGATAATCAATGTTATTTACTTCACCTGTCAGTGCAGATTAATTGGCGTAGCTTCTTTTTTGTTTTGCGACTTTCATTCCATACGGGAGCGTCTGATTCCACAGGACATAGTCAACTGTTTCAAACTCTTAGGACTGTCCACTTGCTGCATAAGTAACCAAATGAATGAGAACACATGTTCTACTAACCAAATGCTTACACAGAATCAGATGACTATCACACCTCATACTGAGTCCTCCCATCATGCCCGTGTTCACCGTAGGCAGGTATAATAGGCAAAATGGCAATATTTCTTTCATTTTTTTTAATCTCATTATGATATTTTATATACAGTTACTGGATGTATCTTGTGTTACTAATAAGAATTCTTTATATTTATAGAGAGCTTTTCTCATTATTCAAAGTACTTCAGTGAGTGGGGAGCCACCACAACCACCACTAATGCGCAGTATCCACCTGGATGATGTGAAGGCTGCCATTTTTGTGCCAGTATGCTCAACGCACATTAGCTGTTAGGTGAAGTGATGAGATGAGAGAGAGATAGCCAATGAGAGACAGGGGATGAGTAGGGGGCCAGAAGATTTAGGCCATGGTGCCCAAATAAACCAGGATATCAGGATATACTTTAGAAACAATGCCCAGGGATCTTTAAATGAGCACAGAGAGTCTGGACCTTGACATTATGTGTCATCTGAAAGATGGCGCCATTTGTACAGCACAGTCACTGCGCTGGTGGCATTAGGATCCACATTCAGACCACAGGATAAACGCCCCCTGCTGGAATCACCAGCACCTCTTACAGCAGCATTCCAAACTTTTCCTAGATGGTCTCCAATCCAAGTACTGGCGGGGCCTGAACATGCTTGGCTGCAGGTGGATGACCTCTTCTGAGGCGCAGGTGGTATGGCTGTATGCAGTTATTGTTGTCTTGCTTTACTAAAAAGTTTACACTTTTATGCATAATGCATTGTATATTAAATGCTGTTGCTGGAACAAGTGAATTTCTTTTTTGTGATCAGTTAAGTGTTGTTTAACTAAAAACTTTCACATCTCTCTGTCCATATGCCCATTATATACAGTTATATGAAAAAGTTTGGGAACCCCTCTTAATTCTTTGGATTTTTGTTTCTCATTGGCTGAGCTTTCAAAGTAGCAACTTCCTTTTAATATCTGACATGCCTTATGGAAACAGTAGGATTTCAGCAGTGTCATTAAGTTTATTGGATTAACAGAAAATATGCAATATGCATCATAACAGAATTAGACAGGTGCATAAATTTGGGCACCCCAACAGAGATATGACATCAATACTCAGTTGAGCCTCCTTTTGTAAATCTAACAGCCTCTAGACGCTGTCCTCCGATAGCCTTTGATGAGTGTCTGGATTCTGGATGGAGGTATTTCTGACCATTCTTCATACAAAATCTCTCCAGTTCAGTTCAATTTGATGGACAGCCTGCTTCAAATCATCCCATAGATTTTTGATGATATTCAAGTCAGGGGACTGTGACGGCCACTCCAGAACATTGTACTTCTCCCTCTGTATCAATGCCTTTGTAGATTTCCAACTGTGTTTTGGCTCATTGTCTTGTTGGAATATCCAACCCCTGCGTAACTTCAACTTTGTGACTGATGTTTGAATATTATCTTGAAAAATTTGTTGATATTGGGTTGAATTCATCCGACCCTCGACTTTAACAAGGGCCCCAGTCCCTGAACTAGCCACACAGCCCCATAGCATGATGGAACCTCCACCAAATTTGACAGTAGGTAGCAGGTGTTTTTCATGGAATGCGGTGTTCTTTTTCCACCATGCAAAGCGCTTTTTGTTATGACCAGATAACTCCATTTTTGTCTCATCAGTCCAAAGCACTTTGTTACAAAATGATTCTGGCTTGTCTAAATGAGCATTTCCATACAACAAGCGACTCTGTTTGTGGCGTGAGTGCAGAAAGGGCTTCTTTCTCATCACCCTGCCATACAGATGTTCTTTGTGCAAATTGCGCTGGATTGTAGAACGATGTACAGATACACCATCTGCAGCAAGATGTTCTTGCAGGTCTTTGGAGGTGATCTGTGGGTTGTCTGTCACCATTCTAACAATCCTGCGCATATGCCACTCCTGTATTTTTCTTGGCCTGCCAGACCTGCTGGGTTTTACAGCAACTGTGCCTGTGGCCTTCCATTTCCTGATTCCATTCCTTACAGTTGAAACTGACAGTTTAAACCTCTGAGATGGCTTTTGTAGCCTTCCCCTAAACCAGGAGATTCAACAATCTTTGTTTTCAGATCTTTTGAGAGTTGCTTTGAGGATCCCATGCTGTCACTCTTCAGAGGAGAGTCAAAGGGAAGGAAGCACAACTTGTAATTGACCACCTTAAATACCTTTATATCTCATGATGGACACACCTGTCTATGAAGTTCAAGGCTTAATGAGCTCATCACACCAAGTAATCAGCATTGAGCAGTGACAGGCATTCAAATCAGCACAATGACAAAGGGACCCACATTTGTGCACAGCCAGTTTTTCACATTTGATTTAATTTCATACAACTAAATACTGCTTCACTAAAAATCTTTGTTCAGAAAACACCGCAGTACTCAGATGTTCTTAGGAAATGAAAGACATACCACTGTTATCTTTATTGTTGAAAGGAGAGTCAATTATTATGCAGGCTGAGAGGGGCTCCCAAACTTTTTCATATGACTGTATATATCTAAAATGAGAAATGAATTCCTATCCTTACTGAACTGTTTTGACTTGACACAACATGTTGATTTTCCCACCCATTCTGGCGGTCATATATTGGACCTGATCTGTACTTCTGGACTATCTGTTGCCAACACTTACAGCACTGATTTGGGACTCTCTGACCATAAAGCAGTGTTTCTCACTGTCTCATTACCTCTCCCTCCTCTTACCTGTAAATGACAAATTTCTTACAGAAACCTTAAAAATATCGGTCCCTCTATCCTTTCTGGGTCCATTTCTGATCTTTTACTGTCTTCACCTATTTCATCAACACTAGATAGTCTTGTTGACCACTATAACTCAGCCCTTAATTCAGCATTAGATTAAACAGCTCCTTTAATACACAAAGAGGTTTCCTTTAAGTGTTCAGCTCCTTGGTATAACTCAGAATTGAGATCTATGAAAGCAGCTGGCCAACACCTTGAGAGAATGTCACGTAAGACTGGCCTCACTGTGCACATCCAGGCTGTCTCTGACCACCAAAGAGCTTACAGAGAATCACTAACTGCTGCCAAGAACACCCATTATGGCAGAATAATAGAAAGTGGCCACGATAACCCAAGGGTTTTGTTCTCTGTAGTTAATAAACTACTCCCGCCTGAATGTGGTCCAACTACCTCTTCTACTGAAGTCTGTGAGAAATTCTTCCACTTTTTCCATAACAAAATTAAAGATCTAAATAATCCAAGTAGCATAAATACATCATCTGTTTATATCTCTCCCTGTTTTCCCACTCCATCCAGCTCCTTCTCTAAGTTCTCACCAGTCACATCTGCTTTTGTTAATGACCTGCTTTGTAAGATGAGGCTGACTACTTGTGTACTAAACCCCACCACACTACTTAAATCCTGCCTTCATGCCATAATCCTGACTATTACAACAATAATAAACTCATCTCTTGACACTGGCTTTGTGCCACTCACCTTTAAAACTGCTTCTGTAACCCCAATGTTAAAAAGTCTGGTCTTGATGCTAACAATCTTAACAATTTTCTTTGTATTTCCCACTTACCTTTTCTGTCAAAAGTTCTTGACTGTGTTGTAGCCTCCCAACTCACTAACTGCTTAACTTCTAATAATTTGATGGAACCCTTTCAGTCTGGTTTCAGAGCGCAGCACAACTGTGAAACTGCTCTGCTACGGGTAACCAATGATTTGCTTATGGCAGCAGACTCTGGACAAACCAGCATATTCATTCTGTTAGACCTCAGTGCAGCATTTGACACTCAGGTCAGACATGACATCCTACTGTCCAGAATGGAGAACATGCTGGGTATCTCTGGCACTGCCCTCCAGTGGTTCAAGTCCTATCTGACTGATAGGCAAGAGTTTGTTAGTCTTGGCAGCAGAAGATCCAGCTCAGTGCCAGTCACACAAGGGGTTCCTCGGGGCTCTGTCCTCAGTCCTCTGCTCTTCTGTATCTATATGCTACCCCTTGGCCATGTCATTCATAGCTAAGGACTGGGTTATCATTTTTATGCAGATGATACTCAACTCTGACTTCATCAGAGCTTTCTCAGCTTACAACTTGCCTCAGTGAAATTAAAACCCGGATGGAGCAGAACTCTTTAAAATTAAACTGCAACAAAACTGAACTCCTGCAAATTGCTACTAAAGCGCAACTTAAGAAAATTAGCACCTTCTCAGTCACTCTTGATGGTGATCTCATCAGACCTTCTTCTAATGCAAGGAATACTGGAGTCATTTTTGATTCATCCCTTTCCTATTCTGTCCACATAAAGCACATTAAGAAACTTTCCTACTTTCACCTCCACAACATACAACATGTTCAATTATTTCTCTCCTTTCTAATGCAGAGAAACTTGTTCCTGCCTTTATCACATCCCACATCGATTATTGTAATATTGTAATTCCCTAATAGCAGGTGCCCCTTCTAATCTTATTTCACAGCTCCAGCTTATTCAAAACTCGGCTGCAAGAGTCGTAACACAGACCAGCAGCAGCGAGCACATCACATCCATCCTGCTTTGGCTTCACTGGCTCCCTGTGTCCTACAGAATTGAATATAAAATCCTACTAATAACCTACAAAGCCTTAAATAACCTCACGCCAAACTACATCAGTGACCTTCTCCATCACTATGTGCCTGTCTGCCCACTAAGGTCCTCTGATTCTGGCAATCTTGTTGTGCACCACACTAATCTACACTCCATGGGTGACAGCAGGGCCTTCAGCTGTATAGCGCCCAGACTCTGGAATGACCTACCGAAATGAATCAGGTCAGCTGACTCCATGAATTCTTTTAAAAAACAACTCAAAACTCATCTGTTCAGGAAGGCTTTTAGCTCAACTTGACTTTATTACCCTTCTCTCAGTTTACCTCCATGTCAAGATGCTCATGTAACCTGTGTGTGTGTGTGTGTGTGTGTGTGTGTGTGTGTGTATGCGAGACCACCAATTATGTTGTCTGTTAGGCTTTTTTTTCTCTGAATTTACTGTCTTAATCTTCTTTATTTATTTATCTGGTTTAGTACAATGCTATATACTGTATACCCTGCCATTCTTTCTTAAACTCTGTGAAGTGCCTTGAGCATGGGAAAGGCGCTATATAAATAAAATGTATTATTATTATTATTATTATTAAGAAATGTTCAGATACTTTGACCAGATAATGAGAATACAGGATGTCATAGTGAAGAATCTCATACTGCGAATAAACAGAAGCCAAAAGGAGAAGAGGATGACAAAGACTAAGATGGATAGAAAGCATGACAGAGACTACGCATATGACGCTGAAGGAACTAAAAGAAGCAATTTTAAATAGAAAGACCTGGTGAGCTAAAGTCCAACAAGTCACAAAGAGTTGGACTCCACTAAATGATCAAACAACAACCAATGTAAAGTATAAAGAGCTTCTGTAAAAAAAAAGCCAAATTTCCCCCAGGGACAATAATGATCCATCCATCTAACTGCCTATCTATCTATCTCAACATGAAGGTTCTAGAAAGATCTTTCATTTGTTTAGATCAGCAGCGGGCTCCATAAATAACCAAGAACAGATAATAGCATGCTTATGAAATACCAATAGGTTCTTGATTTATAAAAAGAATCCTGCTGCTTACAACAAGACACACTAAACTCAGATTTCCTTGACCTGTTAGTATTCTGCTAAGTAGCCATCGACGCATTAAAGATGTCTGTTTTCTCTATAGATTAGGACGCTTTTAAAACCCAAATTTCATACTCAAAGAAACCTTCAAAGAATGAAATGGTTCTTTTTTAAGCATTGAGGAACCACGCAGCCCAGTAAAAGTCAATTTTAGAACCTTCATTTTAACAGTCTATAGTATCTAGCTATTATATAGTGCCTTTCATATCTATCTATCTATCTATCTATCTATCTATCTATCTATCTATCTATCTATCTATCTATCTATCATATAGTGCCTTTTCTATCTATCTATCTATCTATCTATCTATCTATCTATCTATCTATCTATTATATAGTGCCTTTTCTATCTATCTATCTATCTATCTATCTATCTATCTATCTATCTATTATATAGTGCCTTTTCCATCTATCTATCTATCAATCTATCTATCTATCTATCTTTTGTAATTAATTCTGCAGTGTGCAGAAACATCTGATCTGCTTAAGTTCCAGTAAATGGCTCCAAACTCATTGGACAGTGCTTCATCCTACAACATGATAATGACCCCAAACATACTGCTAAGATAACACAGGAGCTTTTCAAAGCTAAAAAATGTAAAATACCTGGCCAAGCCAGTCAATCAGTTTAAATCAAATTAAGCAGGTCTTCCATATGCTGAAGAGAAAACAAAAGGGAACAAGCCCCTACAACAAGCAGGAGCTGAAGATGGCTGCAGTAGAGGCTTGGTAGAGCATCACCAGTAGTGGTTGTGTAAGTAGGGGCCCCAGTGCCCTGCTTTGACTGGGGGCATATAATGCTGTTGAGATGGCCCTGATCACCAGAGAAGATCCTCAGCACCTGGTGGTGTCTATGAATCGCAGACATCAAGAAGTCATTACATGCAGTGGATAAGCGACAAAGAACTGAATATGAAGGCTTTAATTGACCTGCCATTGCTGTGTGCCAAACATCAGGGCACATCCCTTGAAATTAGGCGGGCGGCAAGGTAGAAAAAGCAGTCATTCTACATGCTGAACTAAATATGACAACTGCTTTATTAGACCTGCCATTGCTGTGCCCCATATATTAGAGTGCCCTGAAATGGATTGGCATGTAGGAAGAGTGTTACATGGTGTGACCAAAATGTCTGCAAATCCCCTTAAATGAAAGTCTGCAATGTGCACTTTAATCACGTCTGTCTTGTTTGATTTGTAATTTTGTAAACTGGGAAACAAAAGGGGGAATCAAGGAACAAATGTTTCCTTGTCTCAGACATTACGGAGGGCACTGCATAGCTTCAAAAAATAATAATGGGCAAAGTGAAAAAAGTCAGCAGAGCCAACTCAGACATCACTGCTTAACCCTGCAATGGCAGTAAAACGTTTTTCCAAGAAAACTACAAGCACACTGATGACCTTTTGAAGACTTAATTGAGGGAATGAAGACTCTGAGTGAGGGATTTCCCATCGACTGAAACCAGGGGTTGGTCAATACTCAAGCATTTGATATGGAACATTACTGATAATTTCACATCCAGATGTAAATTTCACAGAGCATGAAGTTTGGTTGCACCGAAGTGTAAAAGCAATAAAAACGTCTTGAAAGTAATGATGCGTTCCACCAGCA
The DNA here is from genome assembly GCF_900747795.2 of Erpetoichthys calabaricus. Classification (NCBI taxonomy): domain Eukaryota; kingdom Metazoa; phylum Chordata; class Cladistia; order Polypteriformes; family Polypteridae; genus Erpetoichthys; species Erpetoichthys calabaricus. The sequence continues at coordinate 55,256,998 of NC_041404.2, forward strand.
CACCTATTGTAAAGTCGTCACTTAGGAGATAAGGTGTGCATGAGTTTCTCTTGATAACACTTAAAAGAAGGCTTTGCCAGATTAAATTCCATTATTAAGGTAATGACTGAACATAAACCCTTTTAAAAGCAATTACAGCAGATACAACGTCAAATTGTTTTTCCCTTCGTAAAGGTAAAGGGAAAGTCATATTTATATTTTTCTTTTCTGAAGAGTTTTTTGTCATTGATATTAATTGTAAATTTCAGTTCGACAAAGGCTCTGTTTATTAAAATGTTGTTTTTGAAGCTTCTTTTTATTTTCCAGAAATGAATTAACTTTTACCTCAGGTACTTGTCATTTTGTTAATTCCTAGAACTGTGTTAGTAATTGAAGAATTGTATTAAGTGGGTCTAAGAATGTATATGTGCATACTCTTTCCGATTAATTTTTTTATTGGCCTATACTAATTTTGCAAACTTCCTTTAGTGCTCTAAAATGACCCATCCATACATTCATTTTGTAAACCTGCTTATCCCAAGCAGAGCTGAAGGAAGCTGGAGCCTAACCCAGCAAACGTTGGGTGCCAGTGTAGTAATTATTGCAGTCTTTAAATGCATTTGAATTATTTTATGGTTTGGCTCAGTGCTTATTCTGCTATGAAGTTAATTGTATCATTTTGAATTGTCTGAAGACATTTTGTTCTGTATCTATAATATAGTGCCTTTCATATCTATCTATCTATAATAAAGTACCTTTCATCTATCTGTCTATCTATCAATCTATCTATCTATCCATAATATAGTACCTTTCATCTATCTATCTATCTATCTATCTATCTATCTATCTATCTATCTATCTATCTATCTATCTATCTATCTATCTATCTATCTATCTATCTATCTATCTATCTATCCAGTCAAGTCAAGTCAAGTCAAGTTGGGGAGCATGCACTGGTACAGCGTGTTGCCGCAACCACTGCACAGCAAAACAACTCGGGATCCCGGTTGGCAACCCCCCAGGCAGACATGCGGTCCAGTCCCGCTCTCCGGAAATGACCCTCTATCTGCCGCAGCCAGGTATTACGTGGATGACCCCTTGGCCTGTTCCAGCCACTCGGGTCCCCAACAATGAGGATCCTATGAGCTGGATCACCCTCGGGGAGACACGCCACATGGCCGTAGTGCCGTAACTGACGCTCCCTTACAATGCAGGTAATGTGCCTCATTCGCTCATTCGACACAAAGTCAATCCAACGGTACCCAAGGATTTTCCAGAGAGACACAGTACCAAAGGAGTTCAGTCTTCATCTCAGGTCACTGGATAGCGTCCATGTCTCACAACCATATAGGAAGACAGGAAGCACCAGGATTCCAAAGACTTGGACCTTGGTCCTTTTGCATAGATATCGGGTGCACCACAGACCCCTTTCCAGTGACCTCATGACCCCCCTTGCTCTCCCAATCCGTCTACTGACTTCAGAGGAAGAGTCACCAGAGACATGAATGTCACTGCCAAGGTAAGTAAACCTCTCAACAAGGTCAACACTCTCTCCGCAAACAAACACACTGCTGATGGCTGTGCCCATGAGGTCATTAAAGGCCTGGGATGTTGGTTTTTATCAGGACACTCGCAAGCCCAGACACTCAGACTTCTCACTCAGTCTCTCGAGCGCCCCAATCAGAGCCTCCATTGCGAAAATCAACAAAGGCTGCAAAGAAACTCTGCCAATTTTCGTGTTTGCGCTCCATGAGAACCCTCAGTGCCAGGATGCGGTCGATGGTAGACTTCTTAGGAGTAAAACCAGACTGTTGCGGTCACCGGAAGGTGAGCAAGTGATCACGGATCCTATTGAAGATGACCCTAGCAAGGACCTTACCCTGCACCGACAGCAGTGTTATCCCACTGTAGTTGCTGCAATCCAGGCGATCACCCTTCCCTTTCCAGATAGGGATGACAAGTCCTGTTTTCCAGTCAGTTGCGATGATGCCAGTCTCCCAAATGGAAGCAAAGATTGCTTGCAATGCCGGGAGCACAGCCTTACCACCAGCCTGGAGAAGTTCACCCCGGATACCACAGATTCCTGCAGCCTTCCCCCCCCCAGCTGGTTCACCACCTGTGTAATCTCAGTGAGACTGGGGGGTTCACAGCTAATTGGAAGATCAGCCTCAAGGACCGTGGACCAGAGATATCCAACATCCTAGCCAGAGGATCAGCTTTGAACAACAACGGGTCACAACTGCAGTGTCATCCGTAAGGACCGTTCCATCAGCCGCCCTGACTGCGACTCTCCAAGGAACAGATTCAGATGTGCGTAGTGCTTCGATTCCTCTGTAAGCAGGACGTGGGTCACTAGACCACAGAGGGGTGTGTCACCTGCTCACAGATTCCTCTAACAAATGCCACTTTATCTGCCCTCAGAGCCCTCGCAGCCATCCCTCTCAATTCCCGGTACAGACCAGAGTTGCCATTGAGCCGTGCGCTGCGATTCCTCTTAATGATATCCAGGGTGCCCTGAGAGATGAAACACCCCCTTCTGGGAACACTGGTAACACCAACACAATCTATCCAGGACATCAGAATATACCGTACTGTTTTCGAAAGACGTCCAGGGACCTTTAATGACAACAGAGAAGTCAAGACCTCAGTTTCAAGTCTCATCCAAAGGACAGGCACCATTTATACTACACAGCGTCATCGTCGCTACACTGGGGCATTGGCATTCACTCACAGACCACAGAGTAAGTGCCCCCTGCTGGCCTCACCAGCACCTCTTCCAGCAGCAACCCAAGCTTTTCTTAGATGGTCTCCAAACCAAGTGCTGGCTGGGCCCAAATCTGCAGAATAAGCTGACTGCTGAAAATTTCAGAACTTGAAAAGTCCCTAACGTCTCAGGGAAGAGTTTAAATTAGCTCAACACTTTTATTTTCACGACATATGTGCCGCATTTATCGTAATATGCTGTTAATGGCCTGTGCAATCCTCTACCAGTCGTAAAACAGTAAGCGCTGTGATGGAGGAGGTTTCCAGTTTATCACCTTCTCCTTCAAGAACATAAAATGGACACAAGTGAAGATTATTACAGGGATCAGTCAGGCACTAAATTTATACAACACAAAAAAGTTCGAGCAGATGGCCCCATGCCATGCATACTGTGACACTGGTGTGGTCACTCAGTGTAGGCCGGTTTGTGGGAGGAACTTTATTGAGGTCTCCTGCTGGCCGACTCCTTGGTGCAATTCCACCCACTGATAAGGATTCCTTGCACTGCAGACAGTGGTCAGGACCAGTCCTTGGTTCCCTGCTGAGCAGACCACTGGAACTGATAGGGCTTGAGGCAGGCACATGGCAGATGGATGAGTGATGGCTGTACTTAGCTTCTAACGCACATTAGCCAATTTATCTGGCTCAGCAGCAGGCCAGAGAGCAGTCAGTCTTATCTCTTAATTATGTCATCCCTGCTTTCAGGACTGGACAGTTTAGGAAGAGGAGAACATTCAGACCCTCCAGCTTTTGTTTATAGTACCTTCCTGGCATTGTGACAGATCTGTGAAACCTAGCGGTGGCATTGTTTACAAGAGAGAGAGCTGAATGGACTCTTTTATAAAGATGAATCAGCGCGGACTCAGAAATTTGTGGAAGTATGTGGGCCAAGTAAATGCTCAGATACTTAAAGAAAGTTTAACAATTCAAAAGTCTTCAAAAAACATCAGTACAGAATTAATGAATGTGGTCTCTGAATGTTATAAATAGCATAACAAAAATGATCATAGCAAAATACTGTACATTCTAGAAATAAATATATCAATGTCCATATCAAATACACTTAAGGATACATTTGGGTGTTCTACCCAAGTTATCTATTTTACAGTGCCTTCAGAAAGTATTCAGACCCCTTCACTTTTTCACATTTTGTTATGTTGCAGCGATAGGCAGAGTTTGGGGGCCAAATATGCAAACTATGTCAATACGACATGTTATACAGTACATACAGTGCATCCGCAAAGTATTCCCAGCACATCACTTTTTCCACATTTTGTTATGTTACAGCCTTATTCCAAAATGGATTCAATTCATTTTGTTCCTCAGAATTCTACACACAACACCCCATAATGACAACGTGAAAAAAGTTTACTTGAGATTTTTGCAAATTTATTAAAAATAAAAAAACTGAGAAATCCCATGTACATAAGTATTCACAGCCTTTGCTCAATACTTTGTTGATGCACCTTTGGCTGCAATTCCAGCCTCAAGTCTTGTTGAATATGATGCCACAAGCTTGGCACACCTATCCTTGGCCAGTTTCGCCCATTCCTCTTTGCAGCACCTCTCAAGCTCCATCAGGTTGGATGGGAAGCGTCGGTGCACAGCCATTTTAAGATCTCTCCAAAGATGTTCAATCGGATTCAAGTCTGGGCTCTGGCTGGGCCACTCAAGGACATTCTCAGAGTTGTCCTGAAGCCACTCCTTTGATATCTTGGCTGTGTGCTTAGGGTCGTTGTCCTGCTGAAAGATGAACCGTCGCCCCATTCTGAGGTCAAGAGCGCTCTGGAGCAGGTTTTCATCCAGGATGTCTCTGTACATTGCTGCAGTCATCTTTCCCTTTATCCTGACTAGTCTCCCAGTCCGTGCCGCTGAAAAACATCCCCACAACATGATGCTGCCACCACCATGCTTCACTGTAGGGATGGTATTGGCCTGGTGATGAGCGGTGCCTGGTTTCCTCCAAACGTGACGCCTGGCATTCACACCAAAGAGTTCAATCTTTGTCTCATCAGACCAGAGAATTTTCTTTCTCATGGTCTGAGAGTCCTTCAGGTGCCTTTTGGCAAACCCCAGGCGAGCTGCCATGTTCCTTTTACTAAGGAGTGGCTTCCATCTGGCCACTCTACCATACAGGCCTGATTGGTGGATTGCTGCAGAGATGGTTGTCCTTCTGGAAGGTTTTCCTCTCCCCACAGAGGACCTCTGGAGCTCTGACAGAGTGACCATCTGGTTCTTGGTCACCTCCCTGACTAAGGCCCTTCTCCACCGATCGCTCAGTTTAGATAGCCGGCCAGCTCTAGGAAAAGTCCTGGTGGTTTCGAACTTCTTCCACTTACAGATGATGGAGGCCACTGTGCTCATTGGGACTTTCAAAGCAGCAGAAATTTTTCTGTAACCTTCCCCAGATTTGTGCCTCGAGGCAATCCTGTCTCGGAGGTCTACAGACAATTCCTTTGACTTCATGCTTGGTTTGTGCTCTGACATGAACTGTCAACTGTGGGACCTTCTATAGACAGGTGTGTGCCTTTCCAAATCATGTCCAGTCAACTGAATTTACCACAGGTGGACTCCAATGAAGCTGCAGAAACATCTCAAGGATGATCAGGGGAAACAGGATGCGCCTGAGCTCAATTTTGTGCTTCATGGCAAAGGCTGTGAATACTTATGTACATGTGCTTTCTCAATTTTTCTATTTTTAATAAATTTGCAAAAATCTCAAGTAAACTTTTTTCATGTTGTCATTATGGGGTGTTGTGTGTAGAATTCTGAGGAAAAAAATGAATTTAATCCATTTTGGAATAAGACTGTAACATAACAAAATGTGGAAAAAGTGATGCGCTGTGAATACTTTCCGGATGCACTGTATGTAGTATCGTAAAAATTACAAAACTACAACTTGCCTGAAGAAAGGGGTCTGAGCTGCCATGAAAGCTTGCACATCGTAATCTGTTCAGCTAGCCGATAAGAGGTGTCATTTTGCTTCAATTCACATTGCATCCATAATTGCTAACACGCTACATCACCTTACTATCGTAAAAATGATAAATTTGTTTACTAACGTGTTTTCAAAAATTGTGTCATATAACAAAACATATCAGCATATACCACAGATAATCATCAACTTACGATCAAGTTCGGTTCCGACCAATTGGTTGTAAGCCGATCTTGATGTGAGATGGACTTGTATATGTTGTGGAATACTTGGGGGTGTACAGCTCCCCAAACCCGGACACAGACAGGAACAGAGGCACAAGTCCAAGGCGACACACGTTTATTTCTCATGGGGCAGCGCTTTTCCCCGCTCACAGTTACAAAGCACAGTACAAAAACAACAGCGGTAATGCTCAGGCCCTTTTTTTTTTCATCTTCTTCTTCTTCTTCTTCCCCTGCCTCCATTCCTCTCCCAGCAAGCTTTGTCCTCTACCTCCCAGCTCTGGCTCCTCGATTGGAGTGAGGTGGCTCCTTTTATTCCACACCTGGGAGGGCTACAGGTGGCTCATTAGAATTACCTGGAATCACTCTGAGGTGTAGTGGAAGTCCATTAGAGGGTTCTGCAGCTCCCCCTGGCGGCCACTATGGAACCCAACAGGGCTGCACTATACTCCAAGTCTTAGCATGCCCTGCAGGAATCTGTGGTGCCACAGCTACCCAGGAGGGCTGCCCTCTAGTGTCCCAATGAAGGTATTGCCTTGCTGATGCTCTCTCCCCCAGTCCTTCTATACACTTGCTGTCCCAGCCGGGTAATGGTTGTGGCAGCCTGTCACAATGCATTCAAACAAGACCCTTAGGCCGTGGATATACTTAATGCTATGTGAAGTGTACCTGAAAACGCTGCTGCTACACAATCAGTGTACATTGCAAAAAGTGCAAATTGTACAAAAACTAGACAAAAAAAGGTTTCAAACGTTTTGTTTTTATTTAGCAAAATTATCTGCCAATGGGGTAAGCAAATTACTTGACAAGATTTCTTAAAGTAAGCTAAAAAATTGTAAATACAAATTTTTTGAGAAGTCTTACAATAAGGAAAACAAGACTTAATCAAGTCAAGTCAAGTTGGGGAGCATGCACTGGTACAGCGTGTTGCCGCACCCACTACACGACGAAACAACTCGGGATCCAGGTTGGCAACCTCCCAGGCAGACATGCGGTCCAATCCCACTCTCCGGAAATGACCCTTTATCTGCCGCAGCCAGGTGTTACATGGGTGACCCCTTGGCCTGGTCCAGCCACTCAGGTCCCCAACAATGAGGATCCTACAAGCCGGATCACTTTCGGGGGAAACGCACCACTTGGTAACTGACGCTCCCTCACAATGCAGGTAATGTGCCTCAATCGGGACTCCATGAGCTACACAAAGTCAAACCAACGGAACCCAAGGATTTTCCAGAGAGACACCAGTACCAATGGAGTCCAGTCTTCATCTCAGGTCACTGGATAGCGTCCATGTCTCACAACCATATAGCAAGACAGGAAGCTCCAGGACTCTAAAGACTTGGACCTTCGTCCTTTTGCATAGAGATTGGGAGCGCCACACACCCCTTTCCAGCGACCTCATGACCCCCCTTGCTCTCCCAATCCGTCTACTGACTTCATAGGAAGAGTCACCAGAGACATGAACCCACACCCACCAGGGACAATTTAGGGTCGCCAATGCACCTAACCTGCATGTCTTTGGACTGTGGGAGGAAACCCACACAGACACGGGGAGAACATGCAAACTCCACGCAGGGAGGACCTGAGAAGTGAACCCGGGTCTCCTAACTGCGAGGCAGCAGCGCTACCCACTGTGCCACCATGCCGCCAAGAGATATAAATGCTTATTCTAAAATTTTATTGATTAGTTTTTGAGATAGATAGATAGATAGATAGATAAATAGATAGATAGATAGATAGATAGATAGATAGATAGATAGATAGATAGATAGATAGATAGATAGATAGATAGATAGATAGATAGATAGATACTTTATTAATCCCAGGGGGAAATTCACATACTCCAGCAGCAAAAATATTAAATTAAAGAGTAATAAAAAATGCAGGTAAAAAAACAGTCAATAACTTGAATAATGTTCAACGTTTACCCCCTCTGGTGGAATTGAAGAGTCGCATAGTTTGGGGGAGGAATGATCTTCTCAGTCTGTCAGTGGAGCAGGACGGTGACAGTAGTCTGTTGCTGAAACTGCTCCTCTGTCTGGAGATGACACTGTTTAATGGATGTAGTGGATTCTCCATAATTGATAGGAGCCTGCTCTGCGCCCGTTGCTCTGCTACGGATGTCAAACCGTCCAGCTCTATGCCAACAATAGAGCCTGCCTTCCTCACCAGTTTGTCCAGGCGTGAGGCATCCTTCTTCTTAATGCTGCCACCCCAGCACACCACTGCGTAGAAGAGGGCACTCGCCACAACCATCTGATAGAACATCTGCAGCATCTTACTGCAGATGTTGAAGGATGCCAGTCTTCTAAGGAAGTACAGGCGGCTCTGTCCTTTCTTGCACAGAGAATCAGTATTGGCAGTCCCAGTCCAATTTATCGTCCAGCTGCACTCCCAGGTATTTATAGGTCTGCACCCTCTGCACACAGTCACCTCTGATGATCACGGGGTCCATGAGGGGCCTGGGTCTCCTAAAATCCACCACCAGTTCCTTGGTTTTGCTGGTGTTCAGTTGTAGGTGGTTTAAGTCGCACCATTTAACAAAGTCCTTGATGAGGTTTCTATACTCCTCCTCCTGCCCACTCCTGATGCAGCCCACGATAGCAGTGTCGTCAGCAAACTTTTGCACGTGGCAGGACTCCGAGTTATATTGGAAGTCTGATTGTATATAGGCTGAACAGGACCGGAGAAAGTACAGTCCCCTGCGGCGCTCCTGTGTTGCTGACCACAATGTCAGATCTGCAATTCCCGAGACGCACATACTGAGGTCTGTTTGTAAGATAGTCCACGATCCATGCCACCAGGTATGAATCTAATCCCATCTCTGTCAGCTTGTCCCTAAGGAGCAGAGGTTGGATGGTGTTGAAGGCGCTAGAGAAGCCTAGAAACATATGTTGAAGGTGCTAGAGAAGTCTAGAAACATATGTTGAAGGCGCTAGAGAAGTCTAGAAACATAACATTTGTCAGGTTTTAAAAAAGTTTTGAACAGATCCTCTAAATGAGAATTTGATTTTTTCCAATCCTGATTACATTCACACATCAGCATTTAAATTTGATGATTTGTCTCACCGCATCGAATCATTCATCAATCATAGAAGCACACAGATTTATCCTGTTGGAGCTGCATTACAGCTTGCCATCACAAGTTGATAGTACACAATGATGCTGATGTCATGTACCAAAACTTGAACACACACGCCACCCATATTTTTTCTAGTAATGCAACTCACGCATGCAACGATGTGCTCAGAAAACGCGCATTGGCAGCCATGATGCATCCGTATAAGTGTTCTGACCTTGCAGTGTAAACCGGCCCTTAAGTTGTAGTAGCACTATTTATCAGCCCCACCATTATAACGCTATTGGATAGCTTCGGAGGGCACAAGGCCTGCTGGGAAGAAAACTGAGAAGGTGGGATCTTTAAAGAGAAACCTTGATAATGCTGTAGGGGTCATGATTATCTGCCAGGTTTGTGAATACACCTCATACCCACAACTGGATTACAGTTTTCTGCCTGGAGTGAACGCTGTGTGAGCTCGAACTGATTGGATACGTCTTCGTCTGAGGGAGCTCTCCCAATCATCTCAAACCCCACACCGCATCAGGATCCTGGTAGGATAAAACTTTACATTGCGTTCAGAAGGCTGTTCACAGGGTTTTTCATTCACATATTCGTCATCAACTGCTCTTGCTAATCTGGACTGTTTAGTGTTGATTGTTAGAGTTATAATTTGCTATCAATGCTGATAATAAACTGAACGTAGTCAAAACCACTGAATGTAATCGAAAAAGCTCCAGGTAGTTTGAAATTAATCAGTAACGGCATACGGCAATGCTGACTAGGGATAGTAGGAAGAAAAGAGGTGTTGTGGAGAAAACTGTCATATGCCTGGCTTAGCAACACTCACAATTCCCCTTGGGATTAATAAAGTATCTATCTATCTATCTATCTATCTATCTATCTATCTATCTATCTATCTATCTATCTATCTATCTATCTATCTATCTATCTATCTATCTATCTATCTATCTATCTATCTATCTATCTATCTATTATATAGTGCCTTTCATATCTATCTATCTATCTATCTATCTATCTATCTATCTATCTATCTATCTATCTATTATATAGTGCCTTTCATATCTATCTATCTATCTATCTATCTATCTATCTATCTATCTATCTATCTATCTATCTATTATATAGTGCCTTTCATATCTATCTATCTATCTATCTATCTATCTATCTATCTATCTATCTATTATATAGTGCCTTTCATATCTATCTATCTATCTATCTATCTATCTATCTATCTATCTATCTATCTATCTATCTATCTATCAAAGCAAATTTCCCCATAAGAAATAATGGAAACTCAGATGATTCGTTCCACAACCCAAAACTATTCACATAAAAATGATTTATAAAAATACGTAAAACAAATTAACCTACACTTTACCTTTGAAAAGAATTGTGGCTGGTATGAGGGAGACGAGAGAGAGGAGAGGAGGAGGAGGAGGATTATTGTGCAGGACAACTTTCACTCTAACAAACGGAATCCCTGCTATCTGTTGGCTCACTGGAATCATTTTCTTTTTTTGTGACTTTAACAAGGAACCTATCTAATGACAGCTGCTTTTGCCTGAAGTGTCGCTACACTTGGACACAAAATTAAAAAAATGCTTTATGCACTGTAAGGTTTCTAAACTCTTTTGGGATTCCCTCTCAATGGGGCGACACATGGAAGAGCATCCTGAAGCAACCACAGGCACCCAGCGCTCTAGCAGTTCACCGTAAAAGCAAATCAGAAAAGATTGCAGTCGTGCTAAAAGTGCCTGCCGACGATTGGGTGATGCAAGGAACATTATAAATGCAAGAGCTCAGGATTACATGGCCACTAATCTGGTCACGGCCCTGCCTGATTGCTGTGTCTGTGTATAGGGGAGCGGTAGATCCCACTACAATAAATAACTGTGCTGTTCCTGTTTCACGCTAAATAAAGCTGGTTTTGCTAAAGTACTGAGACTCAGCCTCATGTTTTGGGGTGCATGACAGGGACTCGCACTTTACAGCACACACACACGTGGTCACCATGCTATAGTAAACAGTATACGCTCATACGGATGTTGACTATATCAGTGAGGCACGCCGACTGAGACCGAGCATGGGAGACGATTACCCACAATCCCGCAGTGAGATCACATTGTGATCATGTGACGCTCGGCGGACAAAGCATATACGTACTGCTCATACTGCAAGACCTCGCTCGTTTATCAAGTTAAAATTTATTAAACATTTTAGCTCGTCTTGCAAAACACTCACAATCCAAGGTTTTACTGTATTGGAACTTTATGGCTTTTTCTATAAGATGGACCCACGTTGCTCTTTTGGGCTGTGCCCAGCCAGGTCCCATGTTGTAAAGCATGGGTGTTGAACTCCAGGCCTGGAGGGCCGCAGTGGCTGCAGGTTTTCATTCTAACCTCGTTCTTCATTAGTGACCAGTTTTTGATGCTAATTAACTTCTTTTGCTTTAGTTTTAATTAACTTGATTCGGGCCCCTTATTTGTCTCTTTTTCCTTAATTAGCAGCCAAACAATAATGAGACACAAAACGAGCCGCCACATGACCAGCTCACCTGTGTCTGTCACACAATATCTGAAAATAAAGAAAGATGAAGGTCTTGGTAAAGTTGATCTCTCAGGTCACCAAAACATTTTGACAAACAGAAAATCAACAGTTTTGGAAATGTCTGCTGTGGCAGAATGAGAGTAGCAACAGGCAACGAAATTAAATAACGGGCTCAATTAAAAGCAAGAATCAGCTTCTCATTAATAGATTGGTTGGAGTTTGAAATCCCAGTTTAGCTGCTCATCTGTTGGCTTGTTTCACGTCTCATTTCTGTTTGGCTGTCATTTCATGAAGAAACAAATCAATTCAGAGCACTGAATCCTTAAAAACAGGGCTCTTAAAATGAAGAGAAAAGGAGTTAATTAGCAGTGAAAAACTGGTCACTGATTAGGAAAAGGGTTTGAATGAAAACCTGCAGCCACTGCGGCCCTCCAGGTCTGGAGTTTGATACCCCTGTTGTAAAGGATTACATCTCTCAGCTTGCCTGGGAAGGCCTCAGTATCCCCCTGGAGGAAGTCTGAGGAAGTGACATGGAAAAGGGAATTCTGGGTATCATTGCTTAGACTGCTGTCCCCCACAACCTAGACCTGGACAAGTGGCAGAAGATGGATGAATGGATGGATGGATGCAATGTCAGCTTAATAAAAGACCTAAAATACATACCATACCATTTTCAAAGTCCGCTGTAGGAGAAAAACAGGCATCCTGACCAGAATAGAGGATATCCTATTACTTGGATGGGATGCCAGTGCAATGACACAAGCAAATTGGTGGGAGGGATAATAATGATAATAATAATAATAATAATTAATAATAAGTTTTATTTATGTAGCGCCTTTCATACACTCAAGGACACTTTGCAATTCAATACAAGACAGTAGAAATTACATACATGAAGAAGAATAATAGTCATTGAAGAGATGTGTATTCACACATATTAAAAACATCTGTTTTTGTGTTTTTAAGAGATGTTTGAAAATAATAATAGATTTTTCCATGCGAAGGCTGAGAGGGAGAGAATTCCAAATTTTAGGGGCTATCACTCTGAAAGCTCTGCCACCCATCATTACTAACCTGTATTTAGGAACAGTCAGTAACTTAGCGTCCGATGATCGTAATGCACGGGCAGGAGTGTAAGGAAGCAGCAGCTCAGACAGATAATGAGGGGCTAAACCATGAAGGGCTTTAAAAGTGAGAAGGATAATTTTATATTTGATTCTTGAAGAAACTGGTAACCAATGTAACTCATAGAGGACAGGAGTGATGTGAGCAGATTTTTTAGTGTGCGTAAGTAAACGAGCATCAGAATTCTGAACATGCTGCAATCTGTTGATATACAGTGCATCCGGAAAGTATTCACAGCGCATCACTTTTTCCACATTTTGTTATGTTACAGCCTTATTCCAAAATGGATTCAATTCATTTTTTTCCTGAGAATTCTACACACAACACCCCATAATGACAACATGAAAAAAGTTTACTTGAGATTTTTGCAAATTTATTAAAAATAAAAAAACTGAGGAAGCACATGTACATAAGTATTCACAGCCTTTGCCATGAAGCTCCAAATTGAGCTCAGGTGCATCCTGTTTCCCCTGATCATCCTTGAGATGTTTCTGCAGCTTCATTGGAGTCCACCTGTGGTAAATTCAGTTGACTGGACCTGATTTGGAAAGGCACACATCTGTCTATAGAAGGTCCCACAGTTGACAGTTCATGTCAGAGCACAAACCAAGCATGTAGTCAAAGGAACTGTCTGTAGACCTCCAAGACAGGATTGTCTCGAGGCACAAATCTGGGGAAGGTTACAGAAACATTTCTGCTGCTTTGAAGGTCCCAATGAGCACAGTGGCCTCCATCATCCGTAAGTGGAAGAAGATCGAAACCACCAGGACTCATCCTACAGCTGGCCGGCCATCTAAACTGAGCGATCGGGGGAGAAGGGCCTTAGTCAGGGAGGTGACCAAGAACCCGATGGTCACTCTGTCAGAGCTCCAGAGGTCCTCTGTGGAGAAAGGAGAACCTTCCAGAAGGACAACCATCTCTGCAGCAATCCACCAATCAGGCCTGTATAGTAGAGTGGCCAGACGGAAGCCACTCCTTAGTAAAAGGCACATGGCAGGCCGCCTGGAGTTTGCCAAAAGGCACCTGAAGAACTCTCAGACCATGAGAAAGAAAATTCTCTGGTCTGATGAGATAAAGATTGAACTCTTTGGTGTGAATGCCAGGCGTCACGTTTGGAGGAAACCAGGCACCATCCCTACAGTGAAGCATGGTGGTGGCAGCATCATGCTGTGGGGATGTTTTCAGCGGCAGGGACTGGGAGACTAGTCAGGATAAAGGGAAAGATGACTGCAGCAATGTACAGAGACATCCTGGATGAAAACCTTCTCCAGAGCGCTCTTGACCTCAGACTGGGGCGACGGTTCATCTTTCAGCAGGACAATGACCCTAAGCACACAGCCAAGATATCAAAGGAGTGGCTTCAGGACAACTCTGTGAATGTCCTTGAGTGGCCCAGCCAGAGCCCAGACTTGAATCCGATTGAACATCTCTGGAGAGATCTTAAAATGGCTGTGCACCGACGCTTCCCATCCAACCTGATGGAGCTTGAGAGGTGCTGCAAAGAGGAATGGGTGAAACTGGCCAAGGACAGGTGTGCCAAGCTTGTGGCATCATATTCAACAAGACTTGAGGCTGGAATTGCTGCCAAAGGTGCATCGACAAAGTATTGAGCAAAGGCTGTGAATACTTATGTACAAGGGATTTCTCAGTTTTTTATTTTAATAAATTTGCAAAAACCTCAAGTAAACTTTTTTCACGTTGTCATTATGGGGTATTGTGTGCAGAATTCTGAGGAAAAAAATGAATTTAATCCATTTTGGAATAAGGCTGTAACATAACAAAATGTGGAAAAAGTGATGCACTGGGAATACTTTCCAGATGCACTGTATTTAGTCGGGAGGCCATAAAACAAAGCATTGCAATAGTCCAGACGGGTGGTGATGAAAGCGTGACTGAGTGTCTCAGTATCTTTCACACTGAGGAAAGAATGCAGATGAGCAATGTTGCGAAGATGAAAAAAAGGCAGTCTGTACTATTGAGCTGATGTGTGATTGAAAAGTAAGAAGCTGATCAAAGATGACACCCAAATTATGGACCGATGCTGAGGGTTGAACCAGGATCCCATCAATGTCAATTTTTAGCCCATGATGGTTAGAGAGGACAGATTTGGTGCCAACCAATAAGATTACTGTTTTATCAGGATTGAGTTGTAAAAAATGATCTGTCATCCAATGATTGATTTCCCGAATGCAATCAGTCAATGCAACAGGTGAAGATGTTGCAGCTCCATCCACGCTTACATAAAGTTGTGTGTCATCGGCATAGCAGTGGAAGCTCAGACCATACCGACGGATAATCTCCCCTAATGGGAGCATATAGATGTTGAAGAAAATTGGACTGAGAACTGACCCTTGAGGGATACCTTGTGTGTGAGTGAAGTAGTGGCAGATTTGGATTCCCTAATGAAGACATAATACTGGAAATCACTGAGGTATGATGTGAACCAAGAAAGAGCGGGACCAGAGATACCAATAGCTGAAAGTCGGGACAGTACAATGTCATGGTTCACTGTATCAAATGCTGCGCTCAAGTCAAGAAGAACAAGGATATCGGCCATCCCAGAATTTGCGGTTATCAGTAAGTCATTGGCTACCTTAAGTAAAGCAGTTTCAGTGCTATGTAGGGCTCTGAATCTAGATTGAAAAAGGCTCAAGCAGGTTATGTAAATTTAAATAATCATTGAGTTGAGCAGCAACAACCTGGAAATAACAAGGAACAAGTAAAATAAATTGGCACCTGCCCGATATACTATAGTAGATGGACTGAGAAAAGCCAGTGATTGGGAATGGTTCCACAGTCCCTCCCCATACGTCAGGTGGCAGTGGTCCTCATTATATGGGAACCCAGTCGGGAAACCTGCAGGGCTGCTTGGGAAATGGAGTCCGGAAGTGCAGCACTGTAGGGGTTCCTGGGAATCGAAGGAGGGTGCTGTCAGAGGAGGACCTGCCTAATTTTTTACGGCCTGGAAGTGCTTCCTCGGGGACACAATGTGACACCAGAAGCATTCCCTGGTCCCACTTAAAAGGAGATCACGGCCTCACATCTGGGAGTCAAGAGTCGGGAGGCAGCGAGCAACACTCAGCGGGAGGTAGAGAGGAGAAAGAATTTGTTGAATTTATTTTGTATTGTTACTGTGGCTGAATACTGGAGGATTGTGAAGAGGGTTTTGTGAGAATAAAACTCCTTTATTTTATTCTAAAAGCGTGTGATGTATTACTGTGTCTTGGGTTTGCCACTCGGTGGCCGGTGGCGCCCCCTTGTGGTCACACAGCTTAATCCTGAGCAAGCCTTTTAGGGGTGGAGTGGGGTGGTGGTGGAACTGAAGCAGGCATGGGGTGCAAGGCAAGTACAATCCCTGGACAGGGTGCCTGGCCATCGCAGGACCTAACATACTTGAATTATTTTATTTAATTTATTGAACAGCTGTGGGTTGAAATTCATTTTATTACATGTTCACTTCCTAAGAAGATGTGATGTTAGTCTGACAAATTTGGCCTTACTTGCTTGCAGTTTGCTGTAAAGAGCAATCAGGTATGATAAAGCCACAATAAACAAAATCTGTGTGTCACTTTAAATGTTCAACAGCTTAGTGATACCAGTCTATAATGGTCACTAACACCCTCTGCCTCAAAGGACCCTGTACACACCAATCAAAGATGGCAAGCTGCAAGTAAATTGACATGGATATGTTAAAGGCTCCTGGGAATTTTCTCACGCAGGGAATGGCAGATACAACCACAACCACTAAATAAACGGAAAAGCATTCCAAACCCAAGTGTCTTCAGATAAGCCTTTAAACATCTAAGGATGTCTCTCTATCAATTCTACTGATCAACTCTGTATTTCACTTTACTGAGCCAACTTAACATATTTAATCTACAGTATATGCAGAGTATAACGTGTGAAATACTGGTCTAGAAGACTCAGATGATACAATCAGAATTGCCAGAAGACACATCACCTTAGATATGTGGATGACGCTACTCTAATGTCTGAAAGTGAGGAGGTTGTGAAGAGAACTTTGATGAATGCGAAAAAAGAAAGACAAAAAGCTGGCTTACTTACTCAAAATTAAAAAAAAAACAAAAACGATGTCAACCAACCCCATCGAGTCTTTGTTAATAGAAAAGGAGGAAGTGAAAGCAATAACGGACTTTGTTTTCCTTGATTCCATAATGTCTGTAGATGGAGACTGCAGCCATGAAATTAAATGACACTTGGTACTGGGAATGACAGCTATGGCAAGACACTGAAGAGCAGACACATCACATGGTCCACAAAGGTCCATATTGCTAAAGCTATATGGTTTCCAGTAGTGATGTATGGCTCTGAGAATTGGACTATAAGTAAGATTCAGCAAATCAATGCTTGAAGAAATATGATTGGACTTCTCATTGGGAGGCTTCATTCTCAAAGAAAGGTTCAAAATACGTTGGCCAGATCATGAGAATACAGGATGTCATAGAGAAGAATCTCATGCTGGGCAAAACAGAAGGCAAAAGGAGAAGAGGACAACAGAGACTAAGACGGATAGAAAGCATGACTGAGACTACGCATATGACTGTGAAGGAACACAGAGAAGCAATTTTGAATAGAAAGGCCTGGCGAGCTAAAGTCCATCAAGTCATAAAGAGTTGGACGCCAATAAATGATAAAACTACAACAAATGTAGAATATAAAGAGCTTCTGTAAAAAGAGCTAAATAAATGACAATAAAGATCTATCTATCTATCTTTTATAAAGTGCCTTTTACATCTATCTATCCATTACATAATGTCTTTCACATCTTACTATCTATCTACTGTGATGGGCAGCCACAGCCACTACTTGGCCGGGAAGCCAACAGAGTGGAAGGACCAGGGGAGAGGGCATTGGTGAGGCACTACCTCCCGTGGGACAATAGAGGGCAGCCCTCCTGGGAGGCTGTGGTACCACGGATTCCCACAGGGCATGTTGAGAGCTGGAGATTGGTGAAGCCCTGTTGGGTTCCGTGTGAGCCACCAGGAGGAGCTGCAGAGCCCTATAGAGGACCTCCAATGCACCTGGGATTGATTCCTGGTAATACTGATGAGCCACCTGGAACACTCCCAGGACCTGAATAAGAGAAGCCACCTCAGTCCACTGGGGAGGCCAGAGTCAGAAGGAAGGAGAACAAAGCCTGAGAAGGAGTGGAGGCGGATGGACTGGTGGCAAGAAGGGACTGTATATTGATGTGCTTTTGGCATTTTGTGCACAAACCTGTAAATAAACATGGGTGTCGAGTTGAACTTGTGTCTTGCCTGTCTGTGTCAGGGGTTACATCGGCAGTACGCCCCCTGGTGGCATCACACTATCTGTTATATAGTACCTTTCACATCTATCTATCCATTATACAGTGCCTTTCACAACAATCTATCTCTCTATCTATCCATTGTACAGTGCCTTTCACATCTATCTATCTCTCTATCTATCCATTATATAGTGCCTTTCACATCTATATATCCATTATACAGTGAATTTCACATCTATCTATTTTATTGTGCCTTTCACATCTATCTATCATTATATAGTGCCTTTCACATCAATCATCTATCTATCCATTATATAGTGCTTTTCACATCTATCTATCTATCCATTATATAATGCCTTTCACATCTATCTATCTCTCTTTCCATTATATAGTGCCTTTCACATCTATCTATCCATTATACAGTGAATTTCACATCTATTATATTGTGCCTTTCACATCTATCTATCATTATATAGTGCCTTTCACATTAATCCATCTATCTATCCATTATATAGTGCTTTTCACATCTATCTATCTATCCATTATATAATGCCTTTCACATCTATCTATCTCTCTATCCATTAAATAGTGCCTTTCACATCTCTCTCTCTATCCATTATATAGTGCCTTTCACATCTATCTATCTCTCTATCCATCATATAGTGCCTTTCACATCTATCCATCAATTATATAGTGCCTTTTACATCTATCTATCTATCTATCTATCTATCTATCTATCTATCTATCTATCTATTATATAGTGCCTTTCACATCTATCTATCTCTCTATCTATCCATTATATAGTGCCTTTCACATCTATCCATCTATCTATCCATTATATAGTGCCTTTCACATCGATCTATTCATTATATACAGTGGTGTGAAAAACTATTTGCCCCCTTCCTGATTTCTTATTCTTTTGCATGTTTGTCACAAAAAATGTTTCTGATCATCAAACACATTTAACCATTAGTCAAATATAACACAAGTAAACACAAAATGCAGTTTGTAAATGGTGGTTTTTATTATTTAGGGAGAAAAAAAAAATCCAAACCTACATGGCCCTGTGTGAAAAAGTAATTGCCCCCTGAACCTAATAACTCGTTGGGCCACCCTTAGCAGCAATAACTGCAATCAAGCGTTTGCGATAACTTGCAATGAGTCTTTTACAGCGCTCTGGAGGAATTTTGGCCCACTCATCTTTGCAAAATTGTTGTAATTCAGCTTTATTTGAGGGTTTTCTAGCATGAACCGCCTTTTTAAGGTCATGCCATAGCATCTCAATTGGATTCAGGTCAGGACTTTGACTAGGCCACTCCAAAGTCTTCATTTTGTTTTTCTTCAGCCATTCAGAGGTGGATTCGCTGGTGTGTTTTGGGTCATTGTCCTGTAGCAGCACCCAAGATCGCTTCAGCTTGAGTTGACGAACAGATGGCCGGACATTCTCCTTCAGGATTTTTTGGTAGACAGTAGAATTCATGGTTCCATCTATCACAGCAAGCCTTCCAGGTCCTGAAGCAGCAAAACAACCCAGACCATCACACTACCACCACCATATTTTACTGTTGGTATGATGTTCTTTTTCTGAAATGCTGTGTTCCTTTTACGCCAGATGTAACGGGACATTTGCCTTCCAAAAAGTTCAACTTTTGACTCATCAGTCCACAAGGTATTTTCCCCAAAAGTCTTGGCAATCATTGAGATGTTTCTTAGCAAAATTGAGACGAGCCCTAATGTTCTTTTTGCTTAACAGTGGTTTGCGTCTTGGAAATCTGCCATGCAGGCCGTTTTTGCCCAGTCTCTTTCTTATGGTGGAGTCGTGAACACTGACCTTAATTGAGGCAAGTGAGGCCTGCAGTTCTTTAGACGTTGTCCTGGGGTCTTTTGTGACCTCTCGGATGAGTCGTCTCTGCGCTCTTGGGGTAATTTTGGTCGGCCAGCCACTCCTGGGAAGGTTCACCACTGTTTCATGTTTTTGCCATTTGTGGATAATGGCTCTCACTGTGGTTCGCTGGAGTCCCAAAGCTTTAGAAATGGCTTTATAACCTTTACCAGACTGATAGATCTCAATTACTTCTGTTCTCATTTGTTCCTGAATTTCTTTGGATCTTGGCATGATGTCTAGCTTTTGAGGTGCTTTTGGTCTACTTCTCTGTGTCAGGCAGCTCCTATTTAAGTGATTGCTTGATTGAAACAGGTGTGGCAGTAATCAGGGCCTGGGGGTGGCTACGGAAATTGAACTCAGGTGTGATACACCACAGTTAGGTTATTTTTTAACAAGGGGGCAATTACTTTTTCACACAGGGCCATGTAGGTTTGGATTTTTTTTCTCCCTAAATAATAAAGACCATCATTTAAAAAACTGCATTTTGTGTTTACTTGTGTTATATTTGACTAATGGTTAAATGTGTTTGATGATCAGAAACATTTTGTGTGACAAACATGCAAAAGAATAAGAAATCAGGAAGGGGGCAAATAGTTTTTCACACCACTGTAATGCCTTTCACGTCTATCTCTCTATCTATTCATTATATAGTGCCTTTCACATTTCCTAGTGTAAAAAGACAGCTTTTGCTGTACAAAGCCAGTCTTCGCTGCAGCAAACAGTAAGGTGAAGAATGTCTCCAAATCACACTAATTTTTCACAAATAGAATTATGATGAAAGAAGATGATCTGATGATAGGTATCTAGTCACTTGTATATTTCCTCTCACTTTTTGATCCACTGTCAGAAAAGAACTTTAACAGTTTTTCTTTCTGTTTTTTAATATCATACACTGTTGAAGAGCCAATGTCATATGTTTCACAAATGGTTCGCACAGACACACTGCTATGAAGTTTTTTAGCACTTCCACTTTCTCTGCGATCGACAATGCACAATGTTTACGTTTTATGCCACCTCTTTTCTTTGCTGAATCCATAATGGGGCTATACAGCAGAAAATAAATAATAAAATGAGAAGGAATGAGCAGGAATGCCTGTTAGCAGGTGCAAGTAAGACCCAACAACTGATTATTGACTACAGCGCCATCAAAACATAAATGGCACCTCTAGAAAACAGTGGCGTGCCAACACAGTAAATTTGAAAATGCGCTCTGAAATCCATGCCGGAAATCTGAAGGAACCGGATTATCGATGGCTGGATTTTTTAATGTCAACCTGTACATTTTCTTTATATTTTCACTTAAGCTGGCACTTAAGTCTTCAATCTGCCTCAAGAATGATTTAAGATATGAAGAGTTAGGGGAAGTGATGGTGAAGGTGGAAGGGAATGAGAACGACTCCCATACACAAGCACCACACCGCCGCCCTGCTGGCCACTGCCAAGAGTTGATTCTACAATAAAATACAATAAAAATAAAAAGAGGAATAACCTTGAAGGTCAATCATCACCCCAAAAGCAGATAGTAGACGTCACATAGTACATGTGCACCAAATTTCAGGTCAATCGGTCAAATGGTTTGCAAGCTACAGGTGATTTAAAATCCTGGACAGACAAATGGACAGCCATGGTAGTGTATTATATAAGAAGATTATACACAAGCACAATTTTCCATTTCAAACTGTTTTGCAATTTATCAGTTCCTTTTTAAAAAAAATAAAAATATATTTTAACAGATTAGTTCCTTTTGATTCCTGGCACTAAAGGAAAGTAATAATATATGTACAGCTTCATTACTATCATTATACCTTCAGCCAGCCATTAACATGATTTGATAGGGTGCAGAAGAGTGGCAGGAGAAATTTGTGACAGACAGATATCAACAAGAGTGAAAGGGAAAATCTACAGGACGGTGGTGAGACCAGCTATGTTATATGTGCTGGAGACGTTGGCACTGACCAGAAAGCAGGAGACAGAGGTCGAGGTGGCAGAGTTAAAGATGCTAAGATTTACATTGGGTGTGATGAGGAGGGACAGGACTAGACATGAGGACATTAGAGGGTCAGCTCAGGTGGGACGGTTGGGAGACAAAGTCAGAGAGGCGAGATTGCGTTAGTTTGGACATGTCAGAGGAGAGATGCTGGGTATATTGGGAGAAGAATGCACATCAAATGGTATCCTGGTATGTGATATTCCATCCAACCATTATCCAACCCGCTATATCCAAACTACAGGGTCATAGGGGTCTGCTGGAGTCAATCCCAGCCAACACAGGGCACAAGGCAGGAAACAAACCCTGGGCAGGGCGCCAGCCCACCGCAGGGCACACACATACACATACACACAGCCAGACACCAAGCACACACTACGGACAATTTAGAATCGCCAATGCACCTAACCTGCATGTCTTTGGACTGTGGGAGGAAGCTGGAGTACCCGTAGGAAACCCACGCAGACACGGGGAGAACATGAACGTGCTGCCTGGCATGTGATATTGGGTCCTTGAAATTTCACATCACTCTTTGAAAACTTCATACAGCACAGTATGTGACTAGGATGGGAACATTTTAAAGGGTTAAATGAGATAGGGAGATATTGGCCTCTGCAACCCTATACTGAAATTTGCAGATTTGGAAAAAAAAATTATAAATTCCAAATTATTAAAGTTAAAATATTTATATTAATATTTTGAAGGACAAAACCATGCTTTCTCGGTCCAGACAGAACAAAATAACCATTAACTGAATGTCTCTTATGCTGTTGAGGTTGTCAGCAACTTTGCAATTTTATGCAATTACTTTGAATTAACGATGAATTGAAGCGGGCACCACATGTTTCACCACGGCCGCCAGTAGAGGTCTCAGGGCATCTCACAATTCTCCATCTCTTCTTACAAACTTGTACAGGTGCAAAGGCAGAGTCCATCCATATACACCCTGGCATGGCACCTGCCTGGCTCAAGATCTTTGAGCTCGAGAAGAGGGTTTTGAAGGTGGCACAGAAAATTACTGGCACCTAGCTGCCTCTGTCACTGACACTCTTCTCCCTCCTCCCAAATGGTACAGGGCCATTGGCACTCGTATTAATAGATTTAGGGAGAGTTTCTATCTACAAATTATATGGCCATTGAACAGCCAATCATAATAATCAATACTGTAAGATAACCAACACTGCAACACTGCATTGTATATGCAAACAAATACTTGCAAATACATTTTGTATTTAAATGTATACCTACAGTGCATCCGGAAAGTATTCACAGCGCATCACTTTTTCCACATTTTGTTATGTTACAGTCTTATTCCAAAATGGATTAAATTCATATTTTTCCTCAGAATTCCACACACAACACCCCATAATGACAACGTGAAAAAAGTTTACTTGAGATTTTTACAAATTTATTAAAAATAAAAAAATTGAGAAAGCACATGTACATAATTTTATCGATCTAATTTCACCAACGGTGAAATCGTTGACTTCATTTCAGCACGTTTTCGCACTTGTTTATTATTAATCATCAGCATTTGGATCTACACTAATAAAACAAATCAACTCTACTCTGTTTATTGGTGTTACAAAATACACATTGATATTGTAGCGTCCCAGCCAAGTTGAAGCCTTTTTTTTTTTTGACTGACTGTTAGGTCCGATTGAGGGAGTGGGATTGGGGTGCAGGACGGAATACTGACAGCGGGGTATTGACTGAGGCGGTAAGGGGGGCGGGACCCGGGATGGGAGGACGGGTTGGAGAGGGTGCTTAAAGGGGGGGGGGGGGAGGGGGGTGTTTGGAGGTACGAGGTCGGCGAACTTTTTCTTGATTGTTCAAGTAAAACATTTTTGGGTGAGACTTTACTACGTCTGTCTGGTTTTTGTTGTTTTTTTTTTTATTTCTCTTTTCGAGCCTAATGCTGGGGTCGCTACAATATTATTAATTTTAAATCTTCATGTTTGCTCGATACAACAATGATAATTTTCTGCTGTTAGAGACATCGAGAAAAAAAAAAGTAACAGTGGCCAGAGTTTCCGTAGTGTAGTGGTTATCACGTTCGCCTCACACGCGAAAGGTCCCCGGTTCGAAACCGGGCGGAAACAAATGCTGGATTTTTCGTTCCCGTACAATTTGAGCTTAAGAAGACGACCAAAAATATTGTACTTGAAAATATCCAAAAGAATTATATAAACGTCTAACCACTTTTGGTATGCGTACTATCGACTGCGATTATTGCATTAATTTCCGTATTCTCCAATTCACTAAATGGAGAGCACCACGACTCTGCAAGACGGATACAGGCGATTGCGGGAAACCATCTTAAAGACGGAGGTGCTGAAACGAGAAGCGGCAAATGAAAAAGACAGACAAAAAAGTGTCAGCATGAGTGAGGAAATATTTAAAGGAATATATACGACGGTAGATATGGATAAAAAAAAGACTTGTAAGTGAATGAATCCCTTTAAAGTAATAGATATGATGGCAGACATGCACAATGAAAAGACGATATGTAAGCCATGAATCGGGTTTAACCAAATGATAACCGAGCGGAATTCAGCAACGCGAACTGTAAAGAAAATAATTACAGTGATTATCTTGACACACAAATAATAATTACCGTGACAAATTAGTTAAACCCGGGTTACACTTAAATAGGAAGGTTGTTGTTGTTGTTTAATCGTTTAGTTAAATCTGACGCTCGTGAGCGGGTCTGTATTTATGAAGCGTGTCAGAGTAGGAAAATGGACCGAACTGACTCAGAAATCTGATTTACACAAACTTTGTCCGGTGTGTTAAAATGTTTTTACTGTTATTACTATCAGTTTTCTTAATTTATGGAAAGACCCTTCCCAAGAACATTAGAACAATTTAGACGTGAACAGGCCCTTCAGCCCAACAAAGCTCCCCAGTCCTATCCACTTATTTCTTTCAAAAAGAAAAACAAGTTGAGTTTTGAAAGTCCCTAGAGCAGTGTATCCCAACCTCGGTCCTGGGGAGCCCCTCTGACTGCAGCGTTTTGTACCAACCAGATTCCTAATCAGTGACAACACCTGATGGCACTGATGTCATTTAATTAGCTGGTATGATTTTTCTTTTATTGTATATTCAGAAAAGCACAGCAGCATGATTTTTACATTTACAAGACATTTAGAAATATTTCTGCTTTTGCTATGGATTTAAATGCTTAACTCTCATTTGTTGATTTCATTATGTTATTTGCCCTTTCTCTGTGCAGTTTTTTCCCTTCGTTGTATCTTATTAATGACAATTAAAAATGAGCAGAGCAGACACACTGGCAAATAGCACTGAGTAATCAAAGGCTACAAGTACTTTAGCATCAGACCCACTAATTAATAATAATAATAATACATTTTATTTATATAGCGCCTTTCCCATGCTCAAGGCACTTACAGAATATAGTAAAGAATGGCAGCGTATACAGTATATAGCATTGTACAAACCAGATACATAAATAAAGGAGATTAAGAATTAGTAAATAATGGATTAATTAAACAATTAGAACATCTAGAAAAATAGAATGAAAATATTATTATTATTATTCTCCTATCAATTATGGAGAATCCACTGCATCCACTGAACAGGATCATCTCCAGACAGAGGAGCAGCTTCAGTGACAGACTGCTGTCACCGTCCTGCTCCACTGACAGACTGAGGCGATCGTTTCTCCACCACACTATGCGACTCTTCAATTCCACCCGGGGGAGTAAATGTTAACATTATTCAAAGTTATTGTCTGTTTTTACCAACATTTTTATTACTCTTTAATTTAATATTGTTTTTTTATCAGTATGCTGCTGCTGGAGTATGTGAATTTCCCCTTGGGATTAATAAAGTATCTATCTATCTATCTATCTATCTATCTATCTATCTATCTATCTATCTATCTATCATATAATGCCTTTCACATCTATCTATCTATCTATCTATCTATCTATCTATCTATCTATCTATCTCTGTTATATAGTGCCTTTCATATCTATCTATCTATCTATCTATCTATCTATCTATCTATCTATCTATCTATCTATCTAAAAAGAAAACAAATACAATTATTCCCATATCACTGCTTGGTACATTTTAATATATATATATATATATATATATATATATATATATATATATATATATATATATATATATATATATATATATATAAAATAAAAGCCCAGCGCAGCATCTGTGTCCGTGTCCGTGTCTGGGTCCGGGTTCCTTTTGGCTGTATAGCCGCCCCCGTAGAAAAGCCCCAGTCCTTCCCCCTCTCAGAATTCCTGCTTACCCCCCTCCGTTCTTTCCCCTTTGTGCACGTGAGTATTTCGAGCCCCGCGTCTGAGTCGGATGGTTCCCCTGGTCACCAATTCGTGTGTTTCAAGCCGCGATTTTCTATTTTCTCCCTTCCGGCCCACTATGCCTTTCCGTATTCAGATACCCATGTGCACTTGTACGGAGGAGACCTTACGGAACAATGCCGAAACGAAAGGCAACTGAACCTGCTGCTGTGAGAGAGGACACATTACAGCGTCTTCATGAAGCAAAGAGGCAAAGGCGTGCCAGTCGCTCGCGAGAAACGGACAGTCAGCATTCACACAGATTGGCTCAACGACGTGTCTCTGCCACACAACGAAAGGCAACTGAAACCCCTTCTGATTAGTCTGCGTCCCACACTTCGTGAATCATGGGTTTTGTTTTGAAATTTTGTTTCCCATGCAAAAATCAAATGCGGTGCGATGAAGGACCCAGTTCACGACTGGCAGCCGCGTTTAAACAGGGAGTCCTTCAACTGTGGTCATCCAACACGCAGCGTAGCGCGCGCCAGGTCGCTAGTATATATATATATATATATATATATATATATATATATATATATATATATATATATATATATATTTTTTTTTTTTTTTTTTTTTTTTTTTACCAAACTTAGTTTTATAATTTCTATATTGTTCCCAAAACACAGAACTTGGGAAATAACACATCACTTAATTAGCCCAGGAGTCCAATTAAAAACAGAAACTGGTTGGAACAAAAACCTGCAGCCACAGGGGGGTCACAGAACCAAGGTTGTGAAACACTGCCCTAAAGTCTTACTGTCTACCGCACTACTTGGTTGCTTATTCCAAGTGTCTATCGTTCTTTGTGTAAAGAAAAACTTCCTAATGTTTCTATGAAATTTACCCTTAACAAGTTTCCAACTGTGTCCCTGTGTTCTTGACAGGTCTCATCTTAATTTTCTTTTGCTTAAACTGTAAAGGCTCAGCTCTTTTAATCTTTCTTCATAACTCATCCCCTGTACCCTGGAATCAGCCTAGGCACTCTTCTCTGGACCTTTTCTAGTGCTGCTATGTCCTTTTTGTAGCCTGGAGACCAAAACTGCACACAGGACTCCAGATGAGGCCTCAACAGTGCATTATAAAGGTTGAGCAGAACCTCCTTAAATTTGTACTCCACACAACAAGGCGCTATATAATCTAACATTTTGTTTGCCATCTTAATGGCTTCTGAACACTATCTGGAAGTCGATAGCTTAGAGTCCACTATGACTCCTAAACCCTTCTCATAAGGTGTACTCTCGATTTTCAGACCACCCATTGTGTATTCAAACCTAACATTTTTCTTCCTATGTGTAATTCTTTACATTTACTGACATTAAATTTCATCTGCTACAAATCTGCCCAAGTTTGTATGCTATCCAAGTCCGTCTGTAATGATATAACAGATTCTAGATTATCCGCTAATCCACCAATCTTGGTGTCATCAGCAAACTTAATCAGCTTGCTATTTATATTCCTATCTAAATCATTTACATATATTAAAAAAGCAGCGGCCCCAGCACTGCCCCCTGTGGAACGCCACTCTTAACGTCGGACAATTCTGATGAGGTTCCTCACACCATCACCCTCTGCTTCCTGTTTCTGAGCAAATTCTGCACCCTTCTACAAACATCACCCTGAACTCCCACTTCTTTTAATTTGATCCCCAACCTCTCATATGGCACCTTATCAAATGCTTTCTTAAAGTCCAGATAAATAACACCATCTGCTCCACTTTGATCATATTCTTTTGTTGCCTCCTCATACAATTCCATCATGGTAGTAAAACACGACCTCCCTCTTCTGACGCCATGCTGACTGTTCCTAATAACTCCTGTTCTTGCAATGTTTTGCTAATCTTGTCCTTAATAATTCCTTCCATTAATTTTCATGTGATGCATGTTAAGCTTACTGGTCTATAGTTGTTTGGATCTGCCCTCTCAATTTTTTATATATATAATGGGATGATATTTGCCATTCTCCATTCCTTCAGAATCTTTCCAGTGCCCAGTGACTTCTTAACAATATGTGTCAAAATTTATACATGTACTAGCTAGTCTCCTTAAGAACTCCATCCATCCATCCATTTTTCAACCCGCTGAATCCAAACACAGGGTCACGGGGGTCTGCTGCAGCCAATCCCAGCCAACACAGGGCACAAGGCAGGAACCAATCCCGGGCAGGGTGCCAACCCACCGCAGTCCTTAAGAACTCTGTGGTAAATATTATCTGGTCCTGGTGATTTGTTTGGTTTCAGCCTATTTAATCTGAGCAGCTCTTCTCCCTCTACAATTTCTAAATCCTTCAGTACCTCCTTAGTAGTCCCTGTTACCGCTGTGAGGTTATCCACTTGCTCACTTGTGAACACCTCAGAAAAATGCAAGCTTTTTCACTGTATCTTTTAAGTCCCCTTTACTATTTCTGATGCACTTCACCTCTTCCTTGACTCTTCTTTTTTGTTGATATTTCTTCTGGCAATTTTGATTCCAGTTTCTGAGCAGCAATTTGAATAATATGCTCAGGATATGTGTTAAATAAGTAGGGTGATGGTGTACAGCCTTGTGGTACCCCTTTACCTATCTTGAGCTATTTATTTGTTCCATGTTCTTTTCTGACAGTTGCTTCTTGGTCTGTGTGTACATGAGATGACCTGGTATCCTAATTTCTTTAAGGCCGTTCCAAAGTTTGTTAGGATCCACACAGTCAAAGGCTTTAGAGTCAATAAAACAGTAATAGATGTTTTTTTCTGGAACTCCGGTGATATCTCCAGTATCCAGCATATGTTAGCATTTGATATCTGGCGCTTCTACCTTTTCTAAACCCAGCTTGTGCATTTGGCATTTCTTGGTCTTTATATTGCTCGATTCTTGCTTGCAGGATCTTTACCATTACCTTGCTATCATGTGAAATTGTTCAGTATTTTGAACATTCTTTTCCATTTCTCATTTTTTAGTTTTAGAATATAAGCTGATCTTCTCCAGGAGTGGTAGCACTGCTGCCTCGCAGTAAGGAGACCCGGGTTTGCTTTCCGGGTCCTCCCTGCGTGGAGTTTGCATGTTCTCCCTATATCTGTGTGGGTTTCCTCCGGGTGCACCAGTTTCCTCCCACAGTCCAACGACATGCAGGTTAGGTGGATTGGTGATCCTAAATTGGCCCTGGTGTGTGCTTGGTGTGTGTGTGTCCTGCAGTGGGTTGGCGCCCTGCCTGGGATTGGTTCCTGCCTTGCGCTCTGTGTTGGCTGGGATTGGCTCCAGCAGACCCCTGTGTTCAGATTCAGCGGGTTGGAAAATGGATGGATGGATGGCTGATCTCCTCCAATCTAATGCCCATTGTCTCCAAATCTGCTACCAGATTGTAAGCGTAACTTTTGCATCATTATATTGCAAATTTGTAAACAATTCAGCTGGGATTCTTTCATATTCTGCAGCCTTATTCTTAGCAATATTCTCTAGAGCCCATTTAAGTTCTAGGCTTATACTAAAACACAGCTTTTATTATTGTGTAGTTTGTCCCACACTCAGTGTAGTTCAACAGGAGTTGTAGCATCCTTGCAAGTATGACATTCTAAAGAAAAAATCCAATTTTAAATATTGTATTGAAATTGCCTCACGTAGTTTTTATGTAGAAATAACTCAAAAGTGTTCCTGTTACATAAAAGTAATCCTGTATCAATGTAGTTATTGACTAGATATGTAGTTCTCAATGGCTTGTGAGCAGCTGTCAGATGATAGACGGGGGGAAAAAGTGGGCCATAAAATTAATTATTTGTTACACAGCATCCAAACCAGAAATTCATGCTCGGCTGCATTTCAATTGCGCTGCTCTATCTCATGAAGATCCTGCTGCAAGATTCCACTCCTGTCCACCATTTCCAACTCTCACTCTACTCATTTGGAATCCGAGCAATGTTTGGTAATCTTGTCAATCTTTAAAAAAGAAATACTGGAACAGGCTGAACACAGGAGCAGAACTGTGCAGCCCTGAAGATGGTTTAGCCTTCACATTGAGTTATTTTCCTTTTTATTGATTGTGCGTAACTTATTTTTCTGTTTTGTTTAATCTAAATTAGTATGTAACTATCATTTTCCATCCATCCATCCATCCATCCATTGTCTCCTGCTTATCCGAGGTCGGGTCGCGGGGGCAGCATCTTGAGCAGAGATGCCCAGACTTCCCTCTCCCCGGCCACTTCTTCTAGCTCTTCCAGGAGAATCCCAAGGCGTTCCCAGGCCAGTCGAGAGACATAGTCCCTCCAGCGTGTCCTGGGTCTTCCCCGGGGCCTCCTCCCGGTTAGACGTGCCTGGAACACCTCACCAGGGAGGCATCCAGGAGGCATCCTGATCAGATGCCCGAGCCACCTCATCTGACTCCTCTCGATGCGGAGGAGCAGCGGCTCTACTCTGGGCCCCTCCCGGATGACTGAGCTTCTCACCCTATCTTTAAGGGAAAGCCCAGACACCCTGCGGAGGAAACTCATTTCAGCCGCTTGTATTCGCGATCTCGTTCTTTCGGTCACTACCCATAGCTCATGACCATAGGTGAGGGTAGGAACATAGATCGACTGGTAAATTGAGAGCTTCGCCTTGCGGCTCAGCTCCTTTTTCACCACGACAGACCGATGCAGCGCCCGCATTACTGCGGATGCCGCACCGATCCGCCTGTCGATCTCACGCTCCATTCTTCCCTCACTCGTGAACAAGACCCCGAGATACTTGAACTCCTCCACTTGGGGCAGGATCTCGCTACCAACCCTGAGAGGGCACTCCACCCTTTTCCGGCTGAGGACCATGGTCTCGGATTTGGAGGTGCTGATTCTCATCCCAGCCGCTTCGCACTCGGCTGCGAACCGATCCAGAGAGAGCTGAAGATCACGGCCTGATGAAGCAAACAGGACAACATCATCTGCAAAAAGCAGTGACCCAATCCTGAGCCCACCAAACCGGACCCCCTCAACGCCCTGGCTGCGCCTAGAAATTCTGTCCATAAAAGTTATGAACAGAATCGGTGACAAAGGACAGCCCTGGCGGAGTCCAACTCTCACTGGAAACGGGTTCGACTTACTGCCGGCAATGCGGACCAAGCTCTGGCACCGATCGTACAGGGACTGAACAGCCCTTATCAGGGGGGCCGGTACCCCATACTCTCGGAGTACCCCCCACAGGATTCCCCGAGGGACACGGTCGAATGCCTTTTCCAAGTCCACAAAACACATGTAGACTGGTTGGGCAAACTCCTATGCACCCTCCAGGACCCTGCTAAGGGTGTAGAGCTGGTCCACTGTTCCGCGACCGGGAC
Organism: Erpetoichthys calabaricus; assembly: GCF_900747795.2. Lineage (NCBI taxonomy): Eukaryota > Metazoa > Chordata > Cladistia > Polypteriformes > Polypteridae > Erpetoichthys > Erpetoichthys calabaricus. The sequence goes on from NC_041404.2 coordinate 55,288,414, forward strand.
GAAAACCACACTGTTCCTCCTGAATCTGAGGCTCGACTATCCGACGGACCCTCCTCTCCAGGACCCCTGAATAGACTTTTCCAGGGAGGCTGAGGAGTGTGATCCCTCTGTAGTTGGAACACACCCTCCGATCCCCCTTCTTAAAGAGGGGGACCACCACCCCGGTCTGCCAATCCAGAGGCACTGTCCCTGATGTCCATGCGATTTTGCAGAGGCGTGTCAGCCAAGACAGTCCTACAACATCCAGAGCCTTGAGGAACTCCGGGCGTATCTCATCCACCCCTGGGGCCCTGCCACCAAGGAGTTTTTTGACCACCTCGGTGACCTCAGTCCCAGAGATGGGGGAGCCCACCTCTGAGTCCCCAGGCTCTGCTTCCTCATTGGAAGGCATATTAATGGGATTGAGGAGGTCTTCGAAGTATTCCCCCCCACCGACCCACAACGTCCCGAGTCGAGGTCAGCAGCGCACCATCCCCACCATATACAGTGTTGACACTGCACTGCTTCCCCTTCCTGAGACACCGGATGGTGGACCAGAATCTCCTCGAAGCCGTCTGAAAGTCGTTCTCCATGGCCTCCCCAAACTCCTCCCACGCCCGAGTTTTTGCCTCAGCAACCACCAAAGCCGCATTCCGCTTGGCCTGCCGGTACCTATCAGCTGCCTCCGGGGTCCCACAGGACAAAAGGGTCCTGTAGGACTCCTTCTTCAGCTTGACGGCATCCTTCACCGCCGGTGTCCACCAATGGGTTCGGGGATTGCCGCCACGACAGGCACCGACCACCTTACGGCCACAGCTCCGGTCAGCTGCCTCAACAATAGAGGCACAGAACATGGCCCATTCAGACTCAATGTCCCCCACCTCCCTCGGGATGTGGTCGAAGTTCTGCCGGAGGTGGGAGTTGAAGCTACTTCTGACAGGGGGCTCTGCCAGACGTTCCCAGCAGACCCTCACAACACGTTTGGGCCTACCACGCCTGACCGGCATCCTCCCCCACCATCGAAGCCAACTCACCACCAGGTGGTGATCAGTTGACAGCTCCGCCCCTCTCTTCACCCGAGTGTCCAAGACATGTGGCCGCAAGTCCGACGACACGACCACAAAGTCGATCATCGAACTGAGGCCTAGGGTGTCCTGGTGCCAAGTGCACATATGAACACCCCTATGCTTGAACATGGTGTTCGTTATGGACAATCCGTGACGAGCACAGAAGTCCAATAACAAAACACCGCTTGGGTTCAGATTGGGGGGGCCATTCCTCCCAATCACGCCCTTCCAGGTCTCACTGTCATTGCCCACGTGAGCATTGAAGTCTCCCAGCAGAACGAGGGAGTCCCCAGATGGTATGCCCTCTAGCACCCCCTCCAGGGACTCCAAAAAGGGTGGGTACTCCGAACTGCTGTTTGGGCATACGCACGAACAACAGTTAGGACCCGTCCCCCCACCCGAAGGCGAAGGGAGGCTACCATCTCGTCCACCGGGGTAAACCCCAATGTACAGGCTCCAAATTTGGGGGCAATAAGTATACCCACACCTGCTCGGCGCCTCTCACCGGGGGCAACTCCAGAGTGGTACAGAGTCCAGCCCCTCTCAAGGAGATTGGTTCCAGAGTCCAAGCTGTGCGTCGAGGTGAGTCCAACTATATCTAGCCGGAACCTCTCAACCTCACGCACAAGCTCAGGCTCCTTCCTCTTCAGAGAGGTGACATTCCACATCCCAAGAGCCAGTTTCTGTAGCCGAGGATCGGACCGCCAAGGTCCCCGCCTTCGGCCACCACCCAACTCACACTGCACCCGACCTCCTTGGCCCCTCCCATAGGTGGTGAGCCCATGGGAAGGGGGACCCACGTTGCCTCTTCGGGCTGTGCCCGGCCGAGCCCCATGGGTGCAGGCCTGGCCACCAGGCACTCGCCATCGAGCCCCACCTCCAGAACTATCATTTTTTTAAATAAAAATACAGAGATTTAGATTTGTGGCGGCAAGGTGGCACAGTGGTAGCGCTGCTGCCTCGCAGTAAGGTGACCTGGGTTTGCTTCCCGGGTCCTCCCTGCGTGGAGTTTGCGTGTGCTCCCCGTGTCTGCGTGGGTTTCCTCCCACAGTCCAAAGACAAGCAGGTTAGGTGCATTGGTGATTCTAAATTGTCCCTAGTGTGTGCTTGGTGTGTGGGTGTGTGTGCCCTGCGGTGGGCAGGATTTGTTCCTGTGTTGGCTGGGATTGGCTCCAGCAGACCCCCGTGACCCTGTGTTAGGATAGAGCGGGTTGGATAATGACTGACTGACATTTAGATTTTTTTTTTTTTTTTCCATATCAAGCCACGCAATAATTTAAAAAGAATTGGGTGTACACCAAATAAATGAAAAGACACAGACCTACTCAAAAACTGTATGCAATCCCTTGTTAAAATCTCCAAATACAATACTTGGTAAAGAAATATTACCTAAAGTTGTGCCAAGTAAATGCTCAGTATCTTAGGTTTATCTGCTGCAGTAAAAAAAATACGTTATTTTTGCAGAGCGTTTGGGATAATTTTGCAAAACCTGCAGTGTTATTTTGCAAAGATATCGATTCGTGCGGTTGACATCATCGTGCACACGCATGCTCTGGATGTCCTACGATGGCTAGTGAGGAAAAGATTAAGGACGTGCATAGCATGCAGTTAACGGACAATGACAGAATAAAAGTCAGGTATGCATTTAATCCTGCATGTGCTGAGGGTTAAATTTAATTACTTGAACCTAGTCCTAGTTTTGTAAAAGTGGACTTGCGTGTATGGAATGTTGTTTGATTTTAATAAATTCAATAAAATGTTAAAAAAAATAATAATAATGCATCCAGTTTAAGGTCACATGGAGGCAGTGATTATTGTAGCAGCATTCAATTAATACTTAACAAAAAATAAGCAAAAAACAATGTCTTCATATATAATACACTACCATGGCTGTCTGTTTGTCTGTCCAGAATTTTAAATCACCTGTAGCTCGCAAACCGTTTGACCAATTGAGCTGAAATTTGGTACACATATACTACGTGACGTCTAAAGTCCGCTTTCAGGGTGATGATTGACCTCCGAGGATATTTCTCTTTTTACTTTTATTTTATTCTACTGAAGAATCAATTCTTGGCAGTGGCCATGCGGCGCATGCATACGGGCGCTGTTCTCATCCCTACCACCTTCGCCATCACTTCCACTACCCATTTAAATTGTACATCATTCTTGAGGCAGATTGAAGACTTAAGTGCCAGCTTAAGTGAAAAATTAAGGAAAACGTACTAAGTAATTGCAAAACAAACACTGACTTAATCAGTTTTAATGCGAAAAGATGCTGATGGAAGAAGAGAAAAAGCGGGCCGCTAGGGTGGAAAAAAGAAGAGCCGCTCAGGAAGCAGCAAGCGCATCAACCTCTGAGCAAATGAATGATAAACATACAGAGAAAGAGGGTGAAAATTAGGAATGGCCAAGTCAAGTGTATTCACAGTGCGCTGTTACTGGTATCCATCCATACATTATCGAACCCGCTATATCCTAACTACAGGGTCACGGGGCTCAGCTGGAGCCAATCCCAGCCAACACAGGGCGCAAGGCAGGAAACAAACCGCAGGCAGGGCGCCAGCCCACCGCAGCCGTTACTGGTTATATATATATATATATTCACGGCATTCGTAGTCTGTGTCACAATCTGATTGTATGGGTGGTTACCTACCAGGTAACGCTTGTGGTTGGCCAGCAATCTGCTAACATCCGCCACGGTGCCCTCAGTTTGTGAGGAGCAGATCATAGAATGGTTGAAATAGTTTACTGTCAAATAAATGCAAAGAGTACGCGACATGTGTTTCGCCCTCATTCTGGGCTCATCAGGTGTACACACTCCACTGCACTCCCTCTCGGGAATCGAACCTCGGACGTCAGAGTCAGAGGCGATGCCCCTAACGTTGCGCCTATATATATATATGTATATATGGTTGAAATACATGCTGTCAAATAAACGATATATATATATATATATATATATATATATATATATATATATATATATATATATATATATATATATATATATATATATACATATATATGTACAGTACTGTGCAAAAGTTTTAGGCAGGTGTGAAAAAATGCTGTAAACAAAGAATGCTTTCAGAAATATAAATAATGATTGTTTATTGTTATCAATTTACAAAATGCAAAGTCAGCGAACAAAAGACAAATCTAAATCAAATCAATATTTGGTGTTCCTACCTTTTGCCTTCAAACCAGCATCAATTCTTATAGGTCCACTTGCACAAAGTCAGGGATTTTGTAGGATTCTAGTCAGGTGTCTGGTCAACCAATTCTACCAAACAGGTGCTAATGATCATCAATGTCACACGGAGGTTGAAACACAGTCATTAACTGAAACAGAAACAGCTGTGTAGGAGACTTCAAACTGGGTGAGGAACAGCCAAACTCTGCTACCAAGGTGAGGTTGTGGAAGACAGTTTCATGTCATGGCAAGATTGAGCACAGCAACAAGACACGAGGTAGTTCTACTGCATCAGCAAGGTCTCTCCCAGACAAAGATTTCAAAGCAGACTGGGGTTTCAAGATGTGCTGTTCAAGCTCTTTTGAAGAAGCACAAAGAAACGGGCAACGTTGAGGAGCAGTGGTCGGCCAAGGAAACTTAGTGCAGCAGATGAAAGACACATCAAGCTTATTACCCTTCGAAATCGGAAGATGTCCAGCAGTGCCATCAGCTCAGAACTGGCAGAAACCAGTGGGACCCAGGTACACCCGTCTACTGTCCGGAGAAGTCTGGCCAGAAGTGGTCTTCATGGAAGAGTTGCAGCCAAAAAGCCATACCTCCGATGTGGAAACAAGGCCAAGCGACTCAAGTATGCATGAAAACATAGGAACTGGGGTGCAGAAAAATGGCAGCAGGTGCTCTGGACTGATGAGTCAAAATTTGAAATATTTGGCTGTAGCAGAAGGCAGTTTGTTCGTCGAAGGGCTGGAGAGCGGTACAATAATGAGTGTCTGCAGGCAACAGTGAAGCATGGTGGAGGTTCCTTGAATGTTTGGGGCTGCATTTCTGCAAATGGAGTTGGAGATTTGGTCAGGATTAATGGTGTTCTCAATGCTGAGAAATACAGGCAGATACTTATCCATCATGCAATACCATCAGGGAGGCGTATGATTGGCCCCAAATTTATTTTGCAGCAGGACAACGACCCCAAACATACAACTAAAGTCATTAAGAACTATCTTCAGCGTAAAGAAGAACAAGAAGTCCTGGAAGTGATGGTATGGCCCCCACAGAGCCCTGATCTCAACATCATCGAGTGTGTCTGGGATTACATGAAGAGACAGAAGGATGTGAGGAAGCCAACATCCACAGAAGATCTGGGGTTAGTTCTCCAAGATGTTTGGAACAACCTACCAGCCGAGTTCCTTCAAAAACTGTGTGCAAGTGTACCTAGAAGAACTGATGCTGTTTTGAAGGCAAAGGGTGGTCACACCAAATATTGATTTGATTTTAGATTTCTCTTTTGTTCATTCACTGCATTTTGTTGATTGAAGAAAATAAATGATTAACACTTCCATTTTTGAAAGCATTCTTTGTGAAAAAGCATTTTTTCACACCTGCCTAAAACTTTTGCACAGTACTGTATATAAAATCTGTCACATGCTGGTAAGTAAAAAAACATCTGTCCTATTTTTCCATTCCCAACCTGAGCCCCAGAACATTCTAGTTATGACCAGTGGCTTCTGTGCCACCAGACCACTCTGTTCTAACATATCTACAGTAAACAACAAAATTAAAACTAAGCTGAAACTTTATCTATAGATTCCTGTTATTGGATTGCATCCATTACACTGTGGCTGTGCTCTGCAAAGTACTGGCGTACTGTTTACCTCACTTGCTTCTTGCCTTACTCAACAACAACATTTATTTCTATAGCACATTTTCATACAAACGAAACGTAGCTCAAAGTGCTTTACAAGATGTCAAAGAAGTAGTTACAAGCAGAGAAAAGCAAATTAAAATTAGATTAAAATAATCCATAAGTAGTACACACAAAATAAATAATGTGCATTTACATAAGATAGATATATAATTAAATTGAGATACATAGAGTCCTTAAATAGAGAATTGTTTAAATAAATGACAGTAAAGGTCAGTTGGCCAGAGTGAACAGAGAAAAATGGTTAAGCTGGTGAAAAAAACAAACAGAAAATCTGTGGGGGTTAGCCTACTGGGCAGTCTGTCTAACATACTGTAAATATTCTGAAGTTGCTCTTTATTTTTGTTTATTTATTTTTTAAGGATTCAATTCAGTGGGTCTTGTGACAGGTTGGGGTGTCTGCTTTCATTTAAACATCACAGGCAGCACACGTGTTTGAACCACCACAGAAAAACTGAAATAGAGGAAAGTAAAGATTAATAAAGATCTGAGCCGGTTTGAGGATTTTTGCTGCCCTAAGCGAAGTTGTAAATGGTGCCCCGCCATCCTCTTTGATTTGAGAGGAGTCATCATCTGCCAGACCTGTGCATTGAGACCTGGAGACAGGGCTGGGAACAGCAAAATATTTAGGACTTCAAATTCGCATTTTGAGAATGTCGAGTTATAGCAAAGTCCATTTACATGACTGCATTAGAAAAATATGCTCGAGGGGTGCCATTTCAGACAATACATAGGAATCGGGCTGTATTAGTAGTCTTTATTTATTGCCTTTAACATTCCTCTAAAGAAAATTAAACACTTAAATTATTGCTGAAAATTTGGATGTGCAGTTGTCTATGTAAACCACGAACTAAGTGTGTGCCTTTGATGATGGTGATGTATTTTTTTAACTAACACATTACTATAATATATATATATATATATCCATCCATCCATTCTCTTCCACTTATCCGAGGTCAGGTCATGTCATTTAAATAAATAAAATAATTTAAAAACGTAGCTTAATGACATCATTCTGTGAAACTGAGAATATAATTATCTTTAAAAAGGAATATTTACCCACAATTCCTATTTACCATATGCTCATGTATGCAAATAATGTAATTTAACTATCCAATAAAACGCACAGCCGCTTTAGCGTGCCCAAAGCGAATCTTACATGGTGAGCAACAGAGGGCGATATTTGCCAAGTTTTAACTCAAGTTTTAATGTACAGTATGTCCATTTGGGAGGCGATCAAAGTTTGGGTTAAATCAGCACAACATAAATATTTCTTTGTGTTCCGGTCCCGTCCGGACAAATTTTTCTAAACAAAATACTGTAAAGTTAGGAATCTGTGCGTGAGGCTGCAGTAATGAGCCATGGCCACTAGAGGGCACGCTAGACCCTTGCCTAGACCGCCCATGCCCAGAAATGGCCCTGATAAAGATTGCAGGCTCTTCGAGGAATTATCATAGAATGATAATTCTATGAATATCTCGTTCATTAAGGGTGGAGCTAAAATATTGTTACGACAAGGCCAAATTAAAGCTTTTTAAAATAATCAATAGTGTTAACATGGCGTTTCTCTATTGGTACAGTATTCCAGATTTTTGGTGCATAACAGCAAAAGGCTGCCAAGTTCTGCTGCAATAGTCACTGGCTCCCGGTGACTCTAAACTGGGTGGATTAAATGCACCCCTCAGCACATGCAGGATTACATGTATACCCGTGAAATTTTGTTCAGTTTTGTTACTTGACTGCACAATAGGCACATTCTTAATCAATCTTTAATTATTCGTCACAGGACCACACCTGGCAATGCCGCTGCATCTTTGCGAAAAATGCTAAACTTTTGCAAAATAACGCAATTCTTTTGTGTTTTTTTTCCTTTTTTTTTTGGAGCTTCCGTAGTTTAATAACAATTAAAGACAAAAAAGGCGGCGGTAAACCAAAACATTCCAGTTGCTGTGTAGGGGGACCTACACCAAACACAAGAGGCTGAGAAGCCCCGGCGTAGAAATTGCATTGACTTTGATTATCAGGTGTATTATTGCTATTGTCCAAATTCATGCTGTGTTTCTGCTAACAGTAACTAAGAGCTGAAGTAATACTACGTTTCGTGGAGTTGGCTTAATATCAGTAGGGGACCCTGGCCAGATAGTACATTTTGGGCGAATATTCTCCTAATAACAGAAAGATATGGAAGAAGATGATCCACAGTGGCAGACGCTAACGGGAGCATCCAAAAGAAGAAGAAGATTCTCCTAATAATTAAAATTTTGAGCAAGTCTTCACTTAAAGACAACAACAGATAAAGTTCATATCGTCTCGCTCTTTATGGCATTTATAGGTTTCCGTAGTGTAGTGGTTATCACGTTCGCCTCACACGCGAAAGGTCCCCGGTTCGAAACCGGGCGGAAACAACAGCAGTTATTTTATTCCTAAAAACAAATTTACATATGCTGACAAATTTACGTTTTGGGTACTTGTGTACTAAAAAGGACGGCATGAGAAAGGAAAACAGAACTGTTTTGACGAATTCATAACATATTTATTAGGATAAACAGGCTCTCCGTGAGGGAGATTTCTCATGACGTCCTTTTAGTACACAAGTACGTTTTGTTGTAAAAGGGATAGGAAAGCATGACATTTTGTTTTAATATAACAATAGTACAGTTTATTTAAATACTGCCAGTCCCATGCTCAGATTTAGAAATTCGGTTGCTTGTGTTAACCCAGAAGTTAAATAAATAAATATTTATTTTTTTGTGGGAGTAAATGTGTTTTTCTTATTACTGGTGCGCATACTGTGTATGGATGGTATGGCAATAAAACCGCTAGCCTTGACTTGAAAACACTTCCCATAATGAACTCCATCCCAAGGCGCTTTACAAGGTTGTTTTTTTTTCTTTTTGTATTTAGAGAATTTCGGTTATATTAAACTAGTATATATCAGCAGGCGAGATAATGGGTGGAACTTAGAAACGTCAAGTGGCTTAACTGCCAAAACGTCGAAGACAAAATGGAGAGCGGAGTTACTGTTACTTTTCTGAAATTCAGCTTAAGCTTTACATTACGTAGTTTTAATTTGATTAAGCGAGTTTTAAAATATTATGTAATTACGTTTAACTTACAATGTGTGGTGCCCCATGGAATCGGCTGCTCCATCCCAAAGTGTCTTGCCACACGCCCCCAAATCGGACCATGCGCGTCTGAGAATCGCGTGTGTATGTCAATGCTAAAAGTTTAACAAATGTTTAAACGAAGGGTTTCTTATTACGCAATGTTGTCACAGTTATGAAATAATCTGTATATGTGCTGACTACTATCGTAAAACACAGAACATTTATATTTGTAAGTAAGGACAGTGGATAATTACCCATTGCTAATTTATTACCTTTTGTACAATCCCATTTATACACCTTTTGAATGTTGTTTTTCTGTGGAATACCCTTAGAGTTATTTATATTAAAAATATATTTAGTTAATTTAATAATCACAACTTTATGTTACGATCGGTAAACCCTACGTGGCAGAGGTTTCCGTAGTGTAGTGGTTATCACGTTCGCCTCACACGCGAAAGGTCCCCGGTTCGAAACCGGGCGGAAACAGTTTTGAACGTTCGATAATTCATAGAAAAAGGGCATATTAATTCGTTAAACTCAAGACTCAATATAGTAACACTGGTAAACGAACGAGAGGACTTTTATGTCCTCGTGTCGAATATGCTTGCGTGCACCGTAATGTTCAGCAATCGAATGCACATGTCCGCATTACAAGTCATAATTTTGGCTTGGATATACCGAACCCCCAATCCATATATTTCTTATTGCTTTGCCAATGTCAATAACTGAGCATAGTAAGTACAACCTGACCTACTGTTAGAAATATTTTGACATTACTATAGGTGGCGCTGTCGTATTTGTGGTGTATCGATGGTTAGTTCAGTGTCTCAGCGCCTACCCAGTTACAGTCCTATAGGAATCTGAAGGGCACGGTCAACGGAAGGCCACGGCCCCCGTAATATTCTATAATGTTAGAAAATTCCCCGTGACCCTGTAGTTAGGATGTAGCGGGTTGGATAATGGATGGAATGGATGGATGTTAGAAAATTGTGCATGAATAATTTAAAACGTGAATATTTGTGCGCGTGCGATTGTCTGTGCCGCTGTCTGGGGCAGTCTTCTTAACTTTTAAATAAAAACGAACCAATGGGAATACTGTATAGATAACTGAAGAAGACAACCTTGGTCTCACTGCGTTTGTTTATCGTAGAAATGCGTAAAATCACTGCTAAAACATTATATATATAAAATCTTATTATTTATATAGCATATTTTTTAAATCTCCTGTGACAAACAAAACCATTAACATTTGAAAATATGAGTTGAGTCGATAAAAAAAAGATCTTTACGTCAAGGGCGTGTTTTCAACAGTGGTTTGCAGTATTTAATTTCAGTTCCCTTTTTTGCCTCGACTATTGTACGACAACAGGTAAACTAAATAGATAAGAATGATCCCAAGATCGGTGCATTAATTATGATCTTTTAAATGATCGTTTTAAATGATATTATCTTACCTATTATAAGACAAAAAAAAAAAACATAGATGAAATTGGCTCAAGTTTAAACCGTAGAAAAAGGTGGCGTGGCATTTAAGGAATTGTCCAATCAAACAACCCTGTCGGATAGGCCCTCATTTGATTGGATGACAACATTCAGAAAGAACGTGGCGAGGAACTATTGATTAAAATACTTACGACGCTCTGTACAATTCACTTTGTAAAGCGTAATTCTAATCTCGACGCAAACTGAGATGGCTTTCATAATATTTTACTCAATGCAGTTTATAAACTGCTTGTAACTAGGTATTGTAGTATATTGTACGTCAATATTGTTAGTGAACACCCAATAGTACACGAGACTTACAACATAGTACAGATACTGTGTTTATAGTACTGTATAATTTTTATTATCTTTTATTTACTTTTTGCGGGGCGGGGAGGGCAGCCGTGAGACACAGACTGCTACCCAATCAAAATGCACTACCGCCTACGGAGGGCAGCCGTGATTGGTTGACACAGACTGTTAGCCAATCAGAATTAACGCAGCCCTGGCCGTTGGTTCTTCAGCTAAAATTATCTGAACCGTTTCTCATTCATTTTCTGTTGTAGTGCTAAAACAGCACTGATATAATCAATGTTCGTTAGCAGCTCCGCGAAACGTATAAGGGGAACAACGCAAAGGTAAATGTCAGAGGAATAAAGAAATTGGAATGTCAAGAGAAAGAAAACTTGTTTCCGCCCGGTTTCGAACCGGGGACCTTTCGCGTGTTAGGCGAACGTGATGACCACTACACTACGGAAACACCTGCTGTAAGTTTGTTTTAATATTTTACATATTTCGCTATCATTATTTTTTCTTTTAATATTAAAGTTATAGTCTGAATGTTATTTTGTCTGTTACTTTTTGTTCTGTCACAGTCAAATCTTAGCCCACGTTTAATTTGATGCCCGTTTCTACTCTTATTCCTCAGTGTGTGAATCTTATCAAGCAGTTTAGAGTACCCAGTGGTGGTGTCCCCCGTCCTGTATAGTATTAGTATCAGAAAATAGATTTATCAAACAATGTAGTCATACTTTTTAACTTATATATATATATATATATATATATATATATATATATATATATATATATATATATATATATATATGTGTGTGTGTGTGTGTGTGTGTGTGTATGCTTAAAAACTTCTTTTCTTATGAAAGAGTCGATGAGTCGATGCTACCCAGATAACTTTCCTGTGGACAGCTTTGGATCTGATTGAATTAACAATAGGTAAAAGATGGCATAATAATACTATACCATTGTATTTTGGAAAAATAGGAAAAGAAACTACATAATTTTTAAAAATAATGTTTCTATATTTATGAATGTGTGTATACTTTGAATATAGAATATTACATAGTATTTTTTATTTAAAACTTGTTGTTATTGAGGGTGGCATGGTTTAACTCTGTTGCTTCACTAATCCAGAGACATCGGGTCAACCGTGCCTGGATACTATCTGCATGCAGTTGGCATGTTCTCTCTGTCTCTAAGTAAATTTTCCTCTGTATTTATTTTATTCCTGATCTCCACAGATGTGCAGAGCTTGCTTACCTGGCATTTCCAGATGTAGGTGTTTGAGTGTTGGCCCTGTGACAGACTGGTGCCCTGTCCAGGGCTAGTGCCTATCTTGAATCCAGTGCTTCCAGAATAGGCTCTGGCCCTCCACAACCCTGAAACAGATTCCAGATCAGTCATGCATGCCAACTGTTAGCCATCCCTGCCTCATCTGCATTTGTGGAATTCATTTCCAGTGCCACTGCTAAGAGATTTAAGCCTAACAGAAGTAATCTTACTGATAAAAATTTGAAGATATACCAATGATTCAATGCAATAAAATAGTGTGTGGAGTATATAAATATAGGAGCATGAATTTGGCAATAAAATACTTATATTCATGTTTTTTTACTGTTTAAGGCATCAGACATTGCACCACAGCACACATACTGTAGGAAAAGGCTTGTATTCGTCCAGATTTAACAGGTGAATTTTAGGTCACCAAATTAGCTTCCTGTAGCAGCCCACATTAAGCTCAAATCCTGAATTTGTACAAGTAGTCAAAGGATCACCACCTCTGTATATGGATGAACCCAACAGATCTTCTGCTCCTTTTTACCAAGTCAGGCCTGCTAGTGAGCACCACCTGGTGATGCCATCTCTACATGGCAGTACATTTCAATTTTTTTCCTGCTTAAATATGTTAAAAACGTCAACAGTTTCCATGGGGTGTACTTATTTTTTCACATGAATGCACCTTGGCACAGATTTCTGCCAGTGTCTTATTCTTCAAAATTCAAATTCTCACTTTTATTTATTTTAATTTATTATTCATTCATATTCAAGTGCCACATAAAAGTTACTTTTAAAATTTCATGATATTCAGTACTGGAGATTCTTATAAATATCCCCCTTAATAATAATAAAAATAATAATCTATCACTATAATGATGATAATCTATCACTACAGATAGATAGATAGATAGATAGATAGATAGATAGATAGATAGATAGATAGATAGATAGATAGATAGATATGAAAGGCACTATATAATAGATAGATAGATAGATAGATAGATAGATAGATAGATAGATAGATAGATAGATAGATAGATAGATAGATTCACAATTCACAATTTACATGTACCATAATCTCAAATATGCGGTAAGAAAAAAAACAAAAACATGGAATTGCACAGATTTTCATTAAATTAAGTTCAGCTCCCCGAATTTCTTGTTTAATTAAAGTTCTGATCCATTTTTTAATCCCTCAGTAGAATTTAAATTGATGAGTTTATTTCTGAATTGACCCCAGTCTATGTATTTATGGTCATATGTGAATGTGTCCTGTGATGGACAGGCACCTCATCTACAGCTGGTGCCTGACTTGTTCCCAGGACTGCCAGAAAAAGATTTGGCTCCCTGTGACTCGAAATTAACAGGTTTTGAAGTGAATGGAGGATTGTATGTGGCATGTGTTTATAATGTGGTGTGTTTAACAATAATTCTTTGGTAAAAGATCATTGTAGTTAAATGTGACAGTTCATAAGTTTATTTTTGAGTTTGCTCTTTGTTGGCTTTACTGCTGCATGTCACCAAAGTAACAGAAAATCTTTTAACTCAGTAAAGTGAGTACTACATATAATAGTATTTCATATGGTACCATAGCTATTTTGAAAGATTTCAGTCATGCTGATGACTAATTCTCATGAGTTCTGGTCTGAATGATGCAAAATTTCACAGAAATTACAGCGATAAAAATCTGCCATCTCCCACCACTCAACACATAATTGCAGTGACAAAGTGGATGTCTTGGTCATTTACATATTTAAAATCAGGAAAACTTGCCAGGTCATGTGTTATATGTCATTCTATATTATAACAGCCTTCATACCATTATGTTCCCACACTAACGCAATTACAGAAACCACCACTTTTACATGCTGTAAGTTTATAAAGGAGTGTGAAATCCCCCACAGTGAAGAGATCTGCAGGTGAATGAAAAGAATGGAGGATGTTCCCATTTACTTATTACTGTATATCATAATGGAAAAGAGACATTATACATGTTAACAACTGTTGTTTTTCCTTTTTAGTAGTATATATACTGTTGTTACATATTAGACATATATAAACAAAAGACTTGTGTATGTGCATACACAGTCCGCGCTGCTCACGCTCAACTACAGCCACTAGATGGCGCATGAATGCACTTTTAACTTTTTTGGTGCTTTCAAGCACTTCACTTCTCACTATGAATGACGCGCGCGTGTGTGTGTGTGTGTGTATTGAGTAGTCCTCTCTGCTTACGCTCAACCACAGCCATGGGACTTGGCATGAATTCTATGAAAGATGTAGAAGCTTATAGAAGCATGACTTGAACTTGGTGAGATGGCGCATGCATGCACTTTTACATTTTTCCAGCGCTTGCATGCACCTCACTTCTCTTTCAACCCAAGCAGACAAACTCAGTTTTGTGGTACATACATGTTATACGTTTACACAACGAGCTACCTAGTGTTTGCCTGAGACAACTTCCAGCCTGTTCCTCTCAATTTGTGTCACAGCTGCACTCAACTACACATCCGTCTCGGACAAGATACGACCTGTCCCGGCCCACTTAACTGATGCCACTGCAAGTTCACCAATATAGTAAAACTGCTAGGGACTCTTCGGGATGTTTTTTGTCCTGAAGACCACACAGAGCTAGTTAGACATATATAAACGAAAGAACCATGTGTGTATGGAGCAGTCCGCTCTGCTTTTGCTCAACCACAGCCACTAGATGGCACTTGCATGCACCTCACTTGTCACTACGGAAGACCTTTGTGTAGCAAACACTGCCGTGCAACAACAGCGTCATGCTAATGACACAAATGAAGAGACACAACATCGAAATGGAGCAAACGCCACAGCTGGTGGAAGTAAAACACCTCAGCATCAGAGGGCAAGGCTTGAAGTTTTCACAAAAATGTTGTCTATCTGAAGGCATTTTCTCGAGATAAAGATTAATAGGACTCATATGCCAGCGATATGGCTAAGATATGGCATCGCCAGTGTCTTCTTACGAAAGCCAGTGGGTCAGCAAGCACAGGTGGGTCCACGTTCTCTGCACTGGGCAATTCTTAAGAGATTGCGGACGACTCTCCGAGCTCAAGAATATAGTAAAACTGCTAGGTAGCCTTTTTTTTTTTTGTATATTTTTATATATATATATTTGTAGCTATAAATCCACAAATGGAGTAAATGAATCACATACCTTAAAATAGTTTTTTATTCCTAAGCTTTTCATTCCTACCAGGAATTATCATCAGAGGAAAATGATTAGACTTACAGGAGCCCAAATTGAAAGCTTAAGAATAAAAAAACTATTTTACGATAGATGATACATTTGTGCCTTGTAATATCTAGCAATATATATATATATATACATATATATATATATATACATATATATATATACATATATATATATACTGTATATATATATATATATATATATACTGTATATATATCCATCCATCCTCTTCCGCTTATCCGAGGTCGGGTCGCAGGGGCAGCAGCTTGAGCAGATGCCCAGACTTCCCTCTCCCCTACTCCCCTATATATATATATATATATATATATACTGCGGTGGGCTGCCTTGCACCCTGTGTTGGCTGGGATTGGCTCCAGCAGACCCCCATGACCCTGTGTTTGGATATAGCGGGTTGGATAATGGATGGATGGATATATATATATATATATATATATAGTGAGGGACTGACATCTTTGCCCAGATGGGATGCCTTCGTAGTGAAAGGACAGGGGAGGATGACATATATGGAACACTGGCTCTCCTGGATCGCCAGATGGCAGCCCCCCTGGGTTGCAGCAGTGCCCCAGATTCCCACAGGGCAATATGGGAATTGTAGTTCTTTGGCTCAGCCATGTTGCATTCCATGGGTGCCGCCAGGGGTTGCTGTAGGGACTAGCGAGCCCTACTTCATGGGACTACAACCTTACCTGGTAGTGCTCCCGGGTCAAATCTTTGGGACACCAGAAGTAGTCCCAGGTATCACTTAAAGGAAGCCAGCTGTCTCAGCTCAAGGAGCCAGAGTCGGTAGGTAGAGGACAAAGCTTGCCAGGAGGAATATAAGAGGCAGTGACAGAGACAGAGAGTGAGTGAGAGAGACAGAAGAAGACAAGAATATTGCTGTGTGTTTTTATTTGTATTGTGCTTGGTGCCGTGGGAAACACTTGCAGAGAAGAGTTTCCCAAAATAAAAACTGTTTGTGCTTTTATACTTGTGTCCAGATCCTGTTTGTGTTGGTTTTTTAGGGAGCTGGAGTGCCCCCTACTGGCATATATATGTGTGTGTGTGTATATATACGAGGGGGACCCAAAAATAACCGGAAATACTTTTAAAACGTGTTTAATTTAATTTTCTGCACAAACTACAATTAGTCTCCTTCAAAGTACTCTCCATTGGCGAAAATACACTTATCTAACCGTTTGTTCCATTGATCGAAACATTTTTTAAATTCGTCTGAAGTAATGCCCATTATGCAATGGTCGTTTCTTGTTTTACCTCTTCGACGTCAGCAAAACACCTTCCTTTCAAGTCTTTTTTCATCCGAGGGAACAAAAAGAAATCACACGGAGCTAAATCCGGTGAGTAGGGTGGGTGGTTCAGGGTTGTCATACCGTTTCTTGCCAAAAATTGGCGAATGCTGAGAGCAGTGTGAGATGGAGCGTTGTCATGATGAAAGAACCAATCGCCCGACTCCCACAAATCAGGGCGTTTCCTTCTCACACTGTTGCGCAACCTACTTTTACAAAAAAATTCACTGAACACAAGCACAACCTTCCAGACTGATGGCAGTTGGCAGACTGACTTGTGAGGAGTGTAACTAGATCGCCCTAGCGGCCCAACCACGTACTACAAGTACCAACCTAATAACAACAAAATTTCGGTTATTTTTGGGTCCCCCCTCGTATGTATATATTTATATATATATATAAATATATATATATAGTTCGGATTCAGCGGGTTGGAAAATGGATGGATGGATATATATATATATATATATATATATATATATATATATATATATATATATATATATATATATATATATATATATATATATATAATATATATATATAATATATGTGAATATATGTGTATGTGTGTGTAGATGGGATTTTAACAGTGGAGCTGATAGATAGACTGCATTGTTACCTTCTGTGTGTCACTTTTCATTTCATTTGTTTTTCCAATGTAATCACCTTTCACTACAAAAATAAAACTTTTTAATATTGAACTGCAAATAAAAATAAAACATTCAAGAAGGTGAGAGAATGCAGCAACCAAGTAGTCTACTGATCTAATGATGAAAAAAAGATGGCAGATGGGCCTTCATGGAAGGTGCTATACAGTATATAGGTGGATACTGTAGATGGATACTGTAGATAGTACTTTGTTGTCTAAACTTGCCAGCAGGTCCCTTGTTTAATTTTCAGACCCTCAGTCAGATGCTTTGAAGAGCCCCAGGTCGTTGAGCGTTGCACAATGTTTGAAGAGTAATAGAATGTATTAGGCTCTTCAACTGACAATTCCTAATGACAATTCTTGACCAAAGTGACAACCTAATGAGTTGTGAGGCCTATTGAAACTGACTGACCAAATTTCAGCAAATGTCACATTTAATCTTTTTTATTTTAAGTTGATCAAGTAAATCATTACTGTACATTGACATTTGCATAAAAATGGCACTGCTGTAGTTTGTTTTCTGTCAAAGCTTTATTAACTATTTTTATTTTGAATATCAACAAACTAATTTGGCCAGGGGTGTCACATTACTGATCAGAACTGTATGCTGCATTGTAAAAAGACACATTTTCTTATTTTTTTAATTTTTTATTGGCAATACTTGAAAAGAATTAAGAAGCTTTAGTACAATGTAATTGAATAGATATAGAATTGACTTCAGCACTTTAAGAGATGCTACTCTGTTGGGCCCTTGAGCAAGGCCCTTTAACCTCAATTGCTCCAGGGGCGCTGTACAATGGCTGACCCTAAGCTCTGACCCCAAGGGGTATGCGAAAAAACCAAGTAGTTTCCTTCGGGATTAATAAAGTATAATAAAAAAAATAAAATTAAAGTAATGCACATAAGCAGATTTTATTTTTAATTATGTATTGGTAGCTCCTATTCCTATACCTTTTTCATATTCATATATATCTATTTCTGAGTCTTGATACTAGTTTTTTTTTCTTTTTCTAAAGTTTAAACCTTTTTAAACAAGAAAACTAAACAAAAAAATGCCAATCCAATCCTAAGTTATGTATTGTGTGTGTTGCACAGGTAGGCTGTCATCCCCATGCTACTATCACACATAACAAAAAAGCTTTGTGATACATTTCAGTTGTAGAAGGAGAACATGAATTGATGATCAAGAACAAATCTGTGTCTCTAAGTGTGTGTGTGGAATTGTAAAGTTTGTAATTGAATTCACCTGTGCACTTGTTACAGAACTCTTGAGTCTGCACTCAGTGAAGAGCGCAATACAAAATCAAACTGAATTAAACATGTCATTCATGTTGCTTTACAAGCACATTTTAGATGAAGATTTTTTATGCAGATTCTTCCAAAATTGGACCAACACGAACCTTTGGTTTGTTTGGGTTGTTTTCTAAAAGCCAATCTGCAAACCAGGTCTGTAAAACATAGAAAAAGAAAATGTAAAATGGCAGAATGTTCAATGCCTAGGAAAGTGTCCACACATTTAATATATCCCATATGAATTAAGATAAAGAAAAAACAATAACACTGAAAATTATGCATTTATTACTTTTATTATTATCATCCAAGACATCTTAGAAAATCAGGATACATTAAGATTGTTGCCACATAAAGTGGATTCAGAAAGTATTCAGAATTGTCTCCATACTTCATTTTGTTTTAAAGGTTTGTATATGTATTAAAAATCAAAAACTGAAATCTCTTATTTATAGAAGCCTTCAAACCCTAATTCAATAATTTCTAGAAGCCCTTTGGCAGCATTTTCAGCTTCAGGTCTTCGTGGGTAAGTCTTTTCAAGCTTTGCACACCCAGATTTGGACAGTTCATCCCATTCTTATTAGCAAATCCTCTCAAGCTCTGTTAGATTGGATGTGAATTGTGTGTAACCTGCCATCTTCAGGTCTCTCTCCTCACATGTTCCATCGGGTTTAAGCATTTCACTACATATCGTACTCTATGTATAATTTGTATTTGAAAAATAAAATTTGACTTTGAGTGTGAACTTTGGTTGGGACACTTAAGGACGGTCAGGTACTCCTCATAGTGCCACTCCAACATTTTCTTGGCTGAGTGTTTGTGTCATTGACCTTATGAAAAGTGAAAAGTGGCCCCGTCTGACGTTCCATGTATTCTAAAGTACAAGGAACTCCATCTAGACTTCCATGATCAAACTGTGGTGGTGCGGCATGGATCAGGGCAGAGGGGGTTAAACCATTTGTTCCCAGGAGCATGGTGGTCTCAATTGTTGTGAAATGTAAGAAATTTGGAACCAAAAGGACTCCTCCTCCAAAAGGACTAACCAGGCAAGAAGGACCTTGTTCAAGGAGTTGATCAAGAATCCATGGATCACTCTAACAGAGTTTCAGAAGTCCTCTGCTGAAATGGGAAAGCCTGTCGGAAGGAGAACTATCTCAGCAGCACTCCATCGATCAGGTGTTTATGGTAGAGTGGCTAGACAGAAGTCAATTTTGAGTAAGTCATATGACAAGAAAAAGATTTGCCCTTCCACGTGGAGAAGAAATAAAGAAGGGAAAAGATTAAGAGAAAGAAAATATCAGGAGATTGAGCCAGCATGGTGGAGTGGAGGCAAGGCGGTCTGGAGGCCCTGCAAGAGGAACTTGTAGGAGCAGGAGGAGCCAAGAACTCCAGGGGTTGTCCTACTGACACCTAAGGATGGTGGTGAGATGATGGAGTAATGCTCTGGACCTCCCAGCAGATACCAGCTATGGTGGAAGGGTAAAAGTGATAAACGTGTTGACCACCTGAAGGGTGAAAGATGCACTGAGCTTTGAGAGAGAAAAGGAGAGGCAGATTTTGACCGTGTTTTAGTCTTTGTTTTTAGCATACTTAATAAACATTTATGGAACATTTTATATTTCATTTGCACTTGGATTTATAGCTTATTTATTTGAAGATCTGACTGCATTGCACAATATACGCAGTTTGTTTGAAATAAAACACACAGCGCAGTTTGGCACCAATCTTGGTCTTTGTGTCCTCATTGTCCAAATTCATCCTTGGTTATGACTATCGATATCCCAGGAGACAGAAAATGCCAAGGCTGTGGGCACCCGGGGTATCACAATAGTGTTATCAGAAAAAATAAAATCATCAGCTTTGGAAATGTCTGGTGTGGCAGACTGAGCATACCAATAAAGTCATAGAATTAAATGAGTTTTATTAACAGCTAAACTGGAAATTTGTTGCCACAAAAATGGTGGAGTGTGAAACTCTTGAGTTAGATTGTCATCTTTTGGCTTGCATTTCAACTCATCATTGTTTAGTTACGGGACAAGGAAAAAAATGATTTCATAATTTAAAAAATTCTAGTCAATTACAAATAAAGCAAAGGAAGTCTGTTTCATTGACATCAGTTACAGGCTATTTATTAAGAAAGTGGCAGGAACAAGAACCTGCAGCCACTGCAGCCCTCCAGGGACTTAGCTTGGCAACTCTGGTCTGAATACTTCTAGGAAGGAGAGATTTCAGTTTTTGAATTTTAATACATTTGCAAACCTTTCTTACAACATGTTTTCACTTTGTCATGATGTGTTACTAAGTGCAGATTGATGGGCAAAAAGATAGATAGATAGATAGATAGATAGATAGATAGATAGATAGATAGATAGATAGATAGATAGATAGATAGATAGATAGATAGATAGATAGATAGATAGATAGATAGATAGAATTGCAAGGCACTATATAATAGATAGATAGATAGAATTGCAAGGCACTATATAATAGATAGATAGATAGATAGATAGATAGATAGATAGATAGATAGATAGATAGATAGATAGATAGATAGATAGATAGATAGATAGATAGATAGATAGATAGATAGATAGATAGATAGATACTTTATTAATCCCAAGGGGAAATTCACATGACAAATGACAAATGCATCCATTTAAAATTAAATCTAAAACACTATAAAGGGTGTAGAAAGTGAAAGGGTCTCAGTACTTACTGAATCTACTGTAGCTTAGCAATTACATTGATATTCAAACAGGCAAAAGTGTACAATAAGAGCTCTTACGATTGGGTCTGCTGGTTTCTGCTTGCACAGCTCAGTCAGTCCAATAAGCAGAGTCGGGTTAACAAAAGTGTTAAGGTAGTCAGTTGCTGCTTGGCCAACAGGGATGGTTTCAAGCTCAGCTAAAAATAAAATAAATTCATTAATAGTGTGACCCCAAGTCATGGTGCCAGAGAGTGGTGATTTGTTGCACGTTGGATAGCACATTTAAGTAAGAAGTTCACTGTACAATGTCTATGTGACAATAATGACCTTATAACCTTATTACTGTATATTTCCGTATCATGGTATTCAATTGCACTGTTAGGCTGATGATATGCAGCTTTACCTATCCAGTGAATCCAGCTCTGTTCTTCCTCATAATATTCTTACTGCTTGTCTACAGGATATAAAGTTATGGATGACATCTAAGTTTCTTCAGTTAAACCAGCGGTTCTCAAACTGTGGGGCGCACCCCCTAGTAACAAAAAAGGGTCCGCGAGTGTTGCCATATGTGACGTAATTTCGCTATTCGTAGGGAAATTTTCAACTTGTAGCGGTGTATCGGCAGCAAAAAATATAGGAATACATTTTATTAGGGTTTCAAAAAAACGTTAGGGGGGCGCAATTAAAACTGTTATGAAAACTTGGGTTGCAAATACTTAAAAGGTTGAGAAACACTGAGTTAAACAGTAATAAAATAGAAGTACTCCTTGTTGGTAACTAAATCTGTAACAGCTCTTCAATTCTGATAAACAATATATTTACAAATATCTCCTCCCAGGTGTCATTCTGGATAGTACCCTTTCTTTTTTGTCTTATATAAATAATGTTTCTAGCAGTGGTGGCTCGTGTATAGGCACTGTGGAACTCCAGCACCCCCTATTTCCACTTGATATTATCGATAACATTTAATATAATGAGTCCTTTTTTCTTTAATTCTTTCTTTATACTTGTACAATATATAATCCTTAAGCTTAATGTCAGTAGCCATCCCCCAGTTAATGAAAAAGATAAAAAAATCTTTGTATGGAACTGTAGCGGCGTGGTGTTTGGCTGTTGTGCGCATGCGCACATAGGAAGCTGCACGTGAGGCTGCGAGGGAGGGTGAGCGCTGTCGCTCCCGCAGTGCCGACCCTGGCGTGCTGGTGGAAGGTAGTGTTTTTTTGTTTTTTTTTACTCAGCGTGTGTTGTGCTTAAAAACCGTGTACCATATTCTTGAATGTGATAAAGTGTAGAATTAGCTTATTATCCTGCTTCCAGCTGTTCTATTTGATTCATTTTTTTTTCGGTTTCTGAATAAATTTTCTTTTTATACATGTTTGTTTCCTTTTACACAATTTTAAAATAAAGGCTAAAAATTTTCTGGAGCAGCACCCCCACTAATTTTAGCTGCGAGCCACCACTGGTTTCTAGGATTGCATTTTTTCACTTTTCGACTTGACAAAACATAGTATTGATGTTTTGGTTAATGCCTTAGTTACCTCACATATAAACTACTGTAATGCCATTTTGTCTGGCATCCCTAAAAAACGTATCCATCGTTTGCAAGTTATACAAAATTCTGCTGCTAAGATACTGTTTCCTTAAGAGGCATTCGCTGTCTGGAAATGTGTTCTTTTCAATTGTGGCGTTTTAATTAACCTGAATTTAAATAATTATAAATAAAAAGGTATTATCCCCCTCCAGCATGCAATAAGACGGTTAAAAGATTACACGAGAAGTAAAAAGGATAATCTAGCTCTTTACTGACGGGTTCACGTGGTATTACAGACGGGAAGCATGTGGGTGTCTTGACCTACGCAGTCTGCCATCTTTCATCGCCACGCTGAAAGGATTTTAACCGGATGGAAGACATACTCTTCCGCCCGGCAGCTTCAAAGTGTTGGCTGTAGGTCCATCCTTATATTCGGGTTGCTCCATGTGCAGGCTCTTGGCTCCGGATCCAAACAAGGACAGGAAAGGACTCAAACCCTACCTTCAAAAATACAGGAATAGCACAATGCCTACATACAGTTCTCATTCTCCCAACAAGGAAAGAAGATGGTAGAAGACAGAAATATACTAGTCTGTCTTTAGGCTGACTATTCAATTCTCCAGTTGTCTTTGGCTCTCTCTAGTCCTCTGCTTGGCTTGGCAATTCTAAATGCCGATGCTGTGCCCCTGCGTACACCATACTTGGTCTGCCTGTATGAATGAGTCCATAACAGTGGGCACAGAGAACAGTGACATTTAAACATAATAATAAAACATGTTATAACAGATACTCACTTCTTCTAAGTCCACTAAGCATATTACTGTATATACTCGCTTATAAGTCAGGTCTTGAAACCCAAAAAATCGATCATACCCATTCAAAAATACGACACTTATTTTATTTTACTTGCTTCCAGTTTTCTCAGACACATCGAAGTTTGTTGCAGCAGTGCAGTTACCAATTTCTTACGACACTTCAAAGACTTTTCATTTAAAACCAGCTTCATATTTTCTTCTGATCGAACGCTCCATCGTAGATAAGGGATGCTCTTACAATAAAGGTGTATGAGGGTGTGAGATGAAAAAAAACACAAAACAGTGCAAACGTTGCTTCAGAATAGTTTGGGTATTGCCGTGTGGTCACTTAGGCACAATAGATAGAAAAAAAAAGGCAGTGTGCTCCGTGGTTACTCTCTCAGTGGGCGTTAGCACATCTTAATCTCTTGGACCAATAGCGTGAGTTTTCCGCATTCGACTTATACAGCCGACATTATAAAATACCGGAAATTACGTGGTAAAATCAAGCCCTGACTTATCTGCGGGAGAACTTAAACACGAGTATATACGGTACACTGATTCTTTTCCAACTTCATAGGCTCCCTGTCTACTACCGTAAACAATACAAAATACTGCTCTTAACATTTAAAACTCTCCATAAACTTTCTCTGCCCTATTTCAGTGATCTTTTACAGACTTGTACCCCGGCCCACTCTCTCAGATCCTCTTCTGCATCTTTGCTTTCTGCGCCACACATTTTCTTCTATGGAAGCCACGGCTTTCTCTTACAGTGCTCCACAACTCTGGAATTCCCTCCCTGTTCATATTAGCCAACTAGATTCAATAATAAAATTTAAAACTATTCTTAAAACACACCTCTTCAAATTTGCATATCAAATATGATTTCATTATTTGTCAATGAACTTGTTGTAAGTTTGGTACTTTTTACTTGCTGTATTTCTGTTGATTTTATTTTTATATCTTTCTATTTATATTTTATTGTTGTGTGTTTAGAAAGGTGCCCAATAAATAAAATGTATTATTATTATTATTATTAAAGATGTTATGATTTGCATTGGGTGTGACGAGGATGGACAGGATTACAAATGAGGACATTAGAGGTTCAGCTCAGGTTAGACAATTTGGAGACAAAGTCAGAGAGGCGAGATTGCGTTGGTTTGGACATGTGCAGAGGAGAGATGAGGGGTATACTGGGAGAAGGGTGCTAAGGATAGAACTGCCAGGGAAGAGGAGAAGAGGAAGGCCTAAGAGGAGGTTTATGGATGTATTGAGAGAGTGAGTTTAAAATCAGGGCGGAGTGGTGGCTCTGAGGCTAAGGAGCTGCGCTGGTATCCAGAAGGTTGCCGGTTCGAATCCCCGTCACTGCCAAAAAGAGATCCTACTCTGCTGGGCCCTTGAGCAAGACCCTTAACATGTAATTGCTCCAGGGGCGCTGTACAATGGCTGACCCTGCGCTCTAACCCCAAGGGGTATGCGAAAGCTAACAAATTTCTAATACGAGAAATTGTATAAGACGAAATAAAGAACAAAAAAAAAAATCATAAGGTAGGACGCAATACTGTTATATTGAATATTTGCTTTTTTGCATGTTGCTCTGGCATTAGAAGAATTGCATTAAGAACTTTACAAATTCAGACCATCAAAACTCTGTTATTTATTTATTTATTTTTGAATACTTACTATCTGGAAACATAAACCTTATTTCTCTTTCCGCTGATGATAAACAATCACTGCCATGTACAGCGTTCTTCAAGTCATCGGTCCCATAGACTGCCCTTAAACTACAAAAAAGTTAATTATTAAGCACTCCATTCTTTAATTGAATTGATTTCTATGTTGTGTGCTCACTGGCGGACCTACATTTTTAAAGCCCTAAAGGGTAACGAGTTCCAGGTAAACACTACTATTGTATCTTCTTCAATGGGGTTGCTCCATGACAGATCATTAGAAATATTTTAAAATATATAACCACGACATCTCAGATTTTGATTAAAATTGCTGCATTGAAATACACTATATCCATCCATCCATTATCCAACCTGCTATATCCTAACACAGGGTCACGGGGGGGGGGGGGGTCTGCTGGAGCCAATCCCAGCCAACACAGGATACAAGGCAGGATACAAACCTCGGGCAGGGCGCCAGCCCACCGCAGGGCACAC
The DNA here is from genome assembly GCF_900747795.2 of Erpetoichthys calabaricus. NCBI lineage: Eukaryota > Metazoa > Chordata > Cladistia > Polypteriformes > Polypteridae > Erpetoichthys > Erpetoichthys calabaricus. Next base: position 55,314,179 of record NC_041404.2, read on the forward strand.
ACACATACACCCACACACCAAGCACACACTAGGGACAATTGAGGATCGCCAATCCACCTAACCTGCATGTCTTTGGACTGTGGGAGGAAACTGGTGCACCCGGAGGAAACCCACACATCGCCAATGCACCTAACCTGCATGTCTTTGGATTATTAATATTATTATTTTAAAAAAAAACATTCTCATACAGTAGGCACCCAATTATTTTTAAGCAATATGTACTAAAGTTCGTCTGAGGCTCCTCTAGGATTAGAGGCCCTGAAGCTTAAGATTCATTCATTTCCTAATAGATCCAACCCTGAGTGTTCTTAAAAAGCATGATTGGCATTATTTAGACATAGCCACAGCCATGTACTGTACTTGGATAAATGTAATGCCACTTGACAAATGAGACACATAATGTTTTGAAACCCTACTTCATCTGGTTCAGGGTCATGGAAGCCTAAGGGCTTAATATATAGTATATTAGTATATATAGTATATTAGTATAGAAAAGCATCAAGTACTGGGCAGGAACCAGCCATAGCACAAGTCCATTAACACACACATACAATTTACATAACAGATGTCTAAGGGAGACCACCTAGAGAGAAGCCCACACAAAATAGCGAATGTGCAAACTTGACAAAATAAGATTGAACTAGCCCAGGACACTGGACCTGTGACACAAACTGCTACATCACTGTGCTGCCCAAATACTTTTAATTAAGTGGATTTCTATACAGCACCTTTTAACTTATGCGCTTGGCATACTGGGCACTGATTACAAATACAGAATGGCTAAAATAGAACATGAAACACAACATGCAGCCTAATAAACAAATAGAAAAATCACCAATAAATATGTGTAAAGAAATATATCTTCATGTACACACTACACTGGAGTCAGAAAGAATTCAGAGCCCTTACACAAAATCACATATTGACAAAAGTCAGAACATTGAAGCAATAAATAGATGGTATAACTTCTTAAAGGAGGTTAACTCTATGGGCTACCAGTGCAATGTTAAGAACTAAAGGAAAGTCAGATTTGCCTAAAATGGGGAGCCCATAAGAGCTTTACAAGGCCCACTCTCTGTCAACATACTGTGGCACCCTCCACCATACACCGGCCTTACCTATCTGGATGTGACTCTTTAGCTTTCATGCTGTCATTTGGTCCAATAAGCATTTTCCAATGTGAAATTGCCTTTTCTCTGGCAAGAACCATAGTCATCACCGGTCCGGAGCTCATGAAGGCAGTAAGGCTTGGGAAGAACAGTTTTCCATAATGATCGGCGTAGAAGTCGCTACACTGTTCTGGACTGAGCTGCAGCTTTCTTTTCTTTAAAGAAAAAAAGGGGAAAAAATTAATTAAACTTGTAGACAAATAGAAATCCCATACAGTACGTTATACAGTAAGGTGGACGTGAAAGGTATTACAGTTATGTAATAGACAGATGTGAATGGAGATGCAGTAGACAGACAGACAGGCAGGCAGGCAGATAGATAGATAGATAGATAGATAGATAGATAGATAGATAGATAGATAGATAGATAGATAGATAGATAGATAGATAGATAGATAGATAGATAGATAAAGGCACTATAGATAGATAGATAGATAGATAGATAGATAGATAGATAGATAGATAGATAGATAGATAGATAGATAGATAGATAGATAAAGGCACTATAGATAGATAGATAGATAGATAGATAGATAGATAGATAGATAGATAGATAGATAGATAGGAAAGGCACTATACTAGATAGATAGATAGATAGATAGATAGATAGATAGATAGATAGATAGATAGATAGATAGATAGATAGATAGATAGATAGATAGATAGATAGATAGATAGATAGATAGATAGATAGATAGATAGGAAAGGCACTATACTAGATAGATAGATAGATAGATAGATAGATAGATAGATAGATAGATAGATAGATAGATAGATAGATAGATAGATAGATAGATAGATAGATAGATAGATAGATAGATAGATAGATAGAGGCACTATATTAAATAGAGAGATAGATATGAAAGGCACTGTGTAAGGCACTTGTTATGTTAAACTGATAGAAATGTTCTGTTAGTTACAGTATCTTAAAGTGTTTGTCGATATACAGTATTAGTGAATAGTCAATGGGAGGTCCTATTATAACCCCTGCAAGGTAAATTTTAAATGGAATATTCTAATTATTTCTTGTCCCTCTAACTATAGACTAGATTCAGTTTATGATCTGCCTTGCAGTGTTGGTAAGGCAGTTTCAAACTGTACATACCGAACGTCATGAATGTACTAAAGTAAGTATGTAAGTTTCCCATTGAGAAATAACACAACTTTAAGTATAGAAAGTAACTGAAGTTTATCATGAGAAAGTTAAAATTGTAATAAAGCAGAGAAGAAACCTTTTTTGTCTTTTATTCTGCATGTGTAATAACTTTTTTTTCTGAATTTCTGTGATTTGTTCCCTTTTAAATCTTCACTAAACTTTTAAAACAAACTTTTTGGACCAATAGATTTCTTTGTTACATGTTTGACTCATGCTGGATCCTACATTGCCAACTCAGTGGCTGATCGAGTTTGAGAACCTGGAAAAGACGCAGCTGCAGCACTACATAACAGATAGATACACTACCAGTCAAACCTTTGGACACACCCAGAAATTTCTGGTGGAAACTGACACTTTCTTTTTAAATCAAGATACCATTAAATTGATTTTAAAACTTACTAGTGTTGCTAATGACTATTACTGCTTGAAACAGATGATGTTTAATGTATTATTCACATAGGACTGCAAAGTCCCATTTTCAGCAGCCATTCCTACAGGGTCCTAATGGCCCACTGCCTTGGCTTATCCTTAATTATTACACCTTAATAAAAGGATAATTGTCTGCAAATCTGTCTGTGTGCCTGTCAGGTTGATATGTTTTTGTCATTCCAACAGATGGGGCATCAGAAATATAAAATTGCATTGTATTTGTCATTCCAATAGTATTTTTGAGTATTTTTCATTTATTTAAAGACTGCTACTGATCTATTGATGTCAGCATGTTTTGTCAAGGTGCATGCTAACAATTTTATAAAAACTTGGATCTCCTAAAACTTCATTGTTGTGATGTATAATTCTTGCATCAGTGAATCACAAACACTCCATCTGTAACCAAGTGGGTTGCCTACCATACATACCTGCAGTATTGTAAATCCGGCCCGCAGAATAATGTCTTCAATCTCCTCTGCTTTATCAATCACGTCAGGCTTTATTATTGCCAGTGTTCTTTCAATATATATATGAGGATGTGGAAAAAAATTCTCCATCTTTGAGCCTTTGGTACACCTTAAAATTTGTAAAAACACAACACTTTAGAACACAACTTTATGTGGAAAATAAAAAGTATTTAACAACATCGGCATTTAGTTCTGTGGCACATTTTTATACAAATGATGGAGCTCAACGTTCTTTACAGAATGTCAAACTTGTAGTTAAATGCAAAGAAAAAGTTAAAATTAGATAAGAATAATAATAATGCATAAATAGTATACACAAGATCAATAATCCACACATATTGTACATACGACAGATATTTGTAAGTGGTTGTGAAGTATATCTAGGTGTACCATGAATATTAAGAAATAACTTCAACTTGAAAAATACAGAATCTTATCCATTACATATATTTTAATCTTGCATTTAATTCCTGGTGTTTTAAAATGGATCTCTGCTCCATTGGTGATGTCAGCAATTCTTAAAAACCCTGTTTTCGGTTTGTAATTTTGGTATGTTGCGTGTTGCTTGATGAAAGGACAAAGAATCATTACGCATACAATCTGTCCAGGGTGGCTTGTCACCTCTGTCCACACTGAGTGTGTTCCAGCATGTGTTCTGGTCTGGCAAAAAAGCTGTCAGCCATCTTCATTTATACGAGGGTAAATCAAAAAGTTAAAGTAATTTGAAAACTACGCAGTAACCACAATGGATAGAAGCTGACACAATCAGGGCCGTCTTAACGTATGAGCACAATTGGCAATGGCCGGGAGCCCCAGGAACATAGGAGCCCACGATATTTCTGATGCCTATGTATGTTTCTGTTTTCCTATCAAAACACTGGCGCCAGCACACTACTTTGCCCAGGGGCCTATAATGCTGTTAAGATGGCCCTGGACGCAATACAACATATTCACAATGGCTTATGGGTATTTTGAACATGCAGAGCGCAGCACTCTGCTGTTAGTCTAACTGAAGCCAAGGTCAACTACAATACAATACCATACAACTTATCTTTTGTATGGCGCTCTTCACTTTGTGCAGGTACAGAGTGCTGTGAACAACTCCAAGTACAGAACATACTAATTACTAACTGGTAAGCATATAAATGAGTTGTTAAAACACTCAGAGAACAAGTAGAAATGGATTAAACATAAATGGAAACCAACAATATCTACCCATTAACTTTTTGATGAACTATAGCCAGTTGACAATGGTGGAGATTAAAATCATAAAAGAGAAAGCCAAAGTTACAGTCCTGGGGCCTCAGGTATAAACGGTGTGTACGAACAAAAATATTGCGTACATCTGTTTCAACACTCACATCGCACTGTATAAAAACTAAATTTGGTGTAAATTGGCCACACACATTCTCACGGCAGCACAACCCATTGCGTACGCATGTTTCTGCTCTGTTTTGCAAACTGGCATCACCTAGCGTCAAAGCAGTGCTACTGTTCCTATGTGGTTTCCCTTTCTTTTTTAGATTCACATCCATGATGTGGGCTTTAATAAATACACTGAAATGAACCACGTATCGTTTAAAAATTTAAGGCACCTGATTGTAATCAACCTGTAACAATAGAATGGTGCACAGAATAGCCAAGCTATTCCAAATACCACAGCTGTTTATAATGTTGTTAGTCTCAGTGCACCATTCAGAGTATTTAAATCTATTGTATATGAGTGTGGAATCATAGCTGTACAGCAGCTCGTCGGAAAGTTCTGCGGTGACGTGTGTCGAAAGCATAGAGGATTATCAGGATACAGCTTCCAGCCCTGGAGGACATTTATAGCATACGCTGTGTAAGGAAAGCCACCAGCATCTGCATGGATTTCACTCAGCCATGTGAACAGTCTATTTGAAATTCTCCCATCCGACAAATGCTTTAGAGCCTTTCCTGCACGGACCTCGAGGCTCAGAAATAATTTCATCCCATGAGCTATAAATTCACTCAATCAGTCCATCAAGTGCTCCCGGTGGAACTGTTTGTACTTAGAATTATAATTACCTCACTGTAAACTTGCACTACAGCTGTAATATTGCACAGCCTGAGCCACTTTATAAACCATTTGCACTATCTGCACAATATGTACATGTATATTGTACTTATGCTCTCATACTGTATATTTTTCACAGTTTTTTATCATATTATTATTATTGTTGTTGTTATTTTATAGGAAAGTTTCTCAGATGCACCGAATTTTGTTGCAGCAGCACAGTTACTAATTTCTTTCACTACATCAACGACGTTTAATTTAAAACCAGCTTCATATTTTCTTCTGATCGAATGCTCCATTGTAGATAAGGGAGGCTCTTATGATAAAGGTGTATGAGGGTGTGAGATGCAAAAAACACAAATCAGTGCAAACATTGCTTCTGTATAGTTCGGGTATTAAAGTGTGGTCACGTAGGCACAATAGAGAGAGACAGAGAGAGGTTAGGAGCACACGCTGATACAGCGGATTGCCGCACCCACATAGAAAAGAAAAAGGCCAAGTGCTCCATGGTTACTTTCTTAGGTGAGCGTTAGCATATCATAATCTCCTGGATCAATCGCGTGAGTTTTCCATATTCGACTTATATGACCGACATTATAAAATACCAGAAATTATACCGTAAAATTAAGCCCCAACTTATCCGCGGGAGAACTTATCTGAGAGTATACAGGTGCTGGTCATAAAATTAAAATATCATGACAAAGTTGATTTATTTCAGTAATTCCATTCAAAAAGTGAAACTTGTATATTAGATTCATTCATTACACACAGACTGATGTATTTCAAATGTTTATTTCTTTTAATGTTGATGATTATAACTGACAACTAATGAAAGTCCCAAATTCAGTATCTCGGAAAATTAGAATATTGTGAAAAGGTTCAATATTGAAGACACCTGGTGCCACACTCTAATCAGCTAATTAACTCAAAAGCCTTTAAATGGTCTCTCAGTCGAGTTCTGTAGGCTACACAATCATGGGGAAGACTGCTGACTTGACAGTTGTCCAAAACACAACCATTGACACCTTGCACAAGGAGGGCAAGACACAAAAGGTCATTGCTAAAGAGGCTGGCCGTTCACAGAGCTCTGTGTCCAAGCACATTAATAGAGAGGCGAAGGGAAGGACAAGATGAGGTAGAAAAAAGTGGACAAGCAATAGGGATAACCGCACCCTGGAGAGGATTGTGAAACAAAACCCATTCAAAAATGTGGGGGAGATTCACAAAGAGTGGACTGCAGCTGGAGTCAGTGCTTCAAGAACCACCATGCACAGATGTATGCAAGACATGGGTTTCAGCTGTCGCATTCCTTGTGTCAAGCCACTCTTGAACAAGAGACAGCGTTAGACGCGTCTCGCCTTTGGACTGCTGCTGAGTGGTCCAAAGTTATGTTATCTGATGAAGTAAATTTTCCATTTCCTTTGGAAATCAAGGTCCCAGAGTCTGGAGGAAGAGAGGAGAGGCACAGAATCCACGTTGCGTGAGGTCCAGTGTAAAGTTTCCACAGTCAGTGATGGTTTGGGGTGCCATGTCATGTGCTGGTGTTGGTCCATTGTGTTTTCTGTGGTCCAAGGTCAACGCAGCCGTCTACCAGGAAGTTTTAGAGCACTTCATGCTTCCTGCTGCTGACGAACTTTATGGAGATGCAGATTTCATTTTCCAACAGGACCTGGCACCTGCACGCAGTGCCAAAGCTACCAGTACCTGGTTTAAGGACCATGGTATCCCTGTTCTTGATTGGCCAGCAAACTCGCCTGACCTTAACCAAATAGAAAATCTATGGGGTATTGTGAAGAGGAAGATGCAATACGCCAGACTCAACAATTCAGAAGAGCTGAAGGCCACTATCAGAGCAACATGGGCTCTCATAACACCTGAGCAGTGCCACAGACTGATCGACTCCATGCCACGCCGCATTGCTGCAGTAATCCAGGCCAAAGGAGCCCCAACTAAATATTGAGTGCTGTACATGCTCATACTTTTCATGTTCATACCTTTCAGTTGGCCAACATTTCTAAAAATCCTTTTTTTGCATTGGTCTTAATTGATATTCTAATTTTCCAAGATACTGAATTTGGGACTTTCATTAGTTGTCAGTTATAATCCATCCATCCATCCATTTTCAAACCCGCTGAATCCGAACACAGGGTCACGGGGGTCTGCTGGAGCCAATCCCAGGGCACAAGGCAGGAACCAATCCTGGGCAGGGTTGCCAACCCACCGCAGGACACACACAAACACACCCACACACCAAGCACACACTAGGGCCAATTTTAGAATTGCCAATCCACCTAACCAGCATGTCTTTGGACTGTGGGAGGAAACCGGAGCGCCCGGAGGAAACCCACGCAGACACGGGGAGAACATGCAAACTCCACACAGGGAGGGCCCGGGAAGCGAACCCGGGTCCCCAGGTCTCCCAACTGCGAGGCAGCAGCGCTACCCACTGCGCCACCGTAGTTATAATCATCAACATTAAAAGAAATAAACATTTGAAATACATCAGTCTGTGTGTAATGAATGAATCTAATATACAAGTTTCACTTTTTGAATGGAATTACTGAAATAAATCAACTTTTAGAATATCATGACATTTTATGACCAGCAGCTGTATACGGTAATAAAAGTGAAAATGCATATGTTAAATTTATGGTAGGCGTATGAATGATCAAGCATTGGCAATAGTAGTTTTGGTAGCACCATAGTGGTGGAGGGCCCCCAAATCTTGTTCTGCTTAGGGCCCCATAAAGGCTTGGGCCGGCCCTGTTTCAAGCTTTGTCTTTTAGCCAAGGTTAAGCCTTTTTTTATCTCCTATGGATCGTGTGAGACTTACTCCTGCTTTTATCTTTTCTCAGCTTAATTACTGCAACTCGTTGTATCCTGGGATAAGCAAAGGTTGCAGTTGGTTAAGAATGCTGCAGCTCATTTTTTTGGTTGGGGCAAGAACATTTGCCTCTGTATCTCCAATTGTAGCTTCTTTACACTGGCTGCCACTTAGTTTCAGAATTGACTTTAAAATTTTGCTTCTGGTTTTTAAACAAATTCTGTATGTGGGTCTGCTCCTGTCTATCTGTCTGAATTGTGTGTTATACACCAGCCATCCACAAAGCTTAGGTCTACCGGTCAGTTGTCTCTTGTGGTCCCTCGTATGAAGTGTAAAACTAAGGGGGACAGGGCTTTGGCAGCCGCTTCACCTCATCTGTGGAATTCTTTACCTTACTCCATTAAGGACGCCCCTTCAGTTGATCTCTTTATAACAAGACTGAAGACTCATTTCTGTCCTCTGGCTTTCCGTGATCTTCAGTGATATTGGTAATTCCACCCTCTTAGTCAGTGGTGTGCATCAATTTACTGTTGGTTATATTATGTTTTATTGTATTTTATCCTATTTACTTTTACTTTATCCTTATTGTTCTATGTAAACACTTTGGCTACAGTTTTGATTGTTGTTTGAAATGTGCTCTATATACACTGCTCAAAAAAATTAAAGGAACCCTTTTAATGAGAGTATAACATCAAGTTAATGACACTTGTGAGCTATTGATCTGGTCAGTTCAGTAGCAGAGGGGCTTGTTCATCAGTTTCAGCTGCTTTGGTGCACTAGAGGGGCAACACTGAGACGACCCCCAAAACAGGAATGAATGGTTTAACAGGTGGAGGGAGGCCACTGACATTTTTCCCTCCTCATCTGCTTTGTCACTCGTTTTGCATTTGGCTACGGTCAGTGTCACTACTGGTAGCATGAGGCCATACCTGGACCCTACAGAGCTGGCACAGGTAGGATGGCACATCAATATGTGGCATTGCCAGAAGGTTTGCTGTGTCTCCCAGCACAGTCTCAAGGGCATGGAGGAGATTCCAGGATTCAGGCAGTTACTCTAAGAGAGCTGGACAGGGCCCCTCGTAGAAGGTCCTGCTCCAGGTATCTGCTCCTTTGGGCCAGGAGGAACAGGATGAGCACTGGCAGAGCCCACAAAATGGCCTCCAACAGACAGGCCACTGGTGTGAATGTCTCTGACCAAACAATCAGAAACAGACTTCATGAGGGTGCCTGAGGGTCCGACATTCTGTAGTGGGCACCGTGAAGCTCGATTGGCATTTGCCATAGAATACCAGAATTGGCACCCTGTGCTTTTTACAGATGAGAGCAGGTTCACCCTGAGCATATGTGACAGACGTGAAAGGGTCTGGAGAAGCCGTGGAGAACGTTATGCCGCCTGTAACATCATTCAGCATGACCACTTTGGTGGTGTGTCAGTGATGGTCTGTGGAGGCATATCCATGGAGGGACACACAGACCTCTACAGGCTAGACAACAGTGGGCACATTGACTGCCATTAGGTATCGGGGTGAAATCCTTGGACCCATTCTCAGACCCTATGCTGGTGCAGTGGCTCCTGGGTTCCTCCTGGTGCACAACAATGCCCGGCCTCATGTGGCCTCGCGTGGCCCCAAAACCCCACCCCTCGCCTGACCTCAATCCAATAGAACACCTCTAGGTGAGACATTATGTTTTGGTCCATCCGACGCCTCAGACTGTCCAGGAGCTCAGTGATGCCCTGGTCCAGATCTGGGAAGAGATCCCCCAGGACACCATCTGTCGTCTCATTATGACGTTGTCAGGCATATTGGGTGGAGTGGTGGCTCTGAGGTTAGGGATATGCACTGGCAATCGGAAGGTTGCCGGTTCGAATCCCGTAAATGCCAAAAGGGACTCTGCTCTGTTGGGTCCTTCAGCAAGGCCCTTAACCTGCAATTGCTGAGCGCTTTGAGTAGTGAGAAAAGCGCTATAGAAATGCAAAGAATTATTATTACAAACTACTGAATACAATTTGGAGTTGCTGCAATGAAATTTCGGCCAAATGGACTCGCCTGCTGCATCATTTTTTCCCTTTGATTTCCGGGGTGTCTTTGACTTCAGCCCTCTGTCGGTTAATCGTTTTCATTTCCATCCTTTCGTTCCTCACACATCACCATATCAGTCCACATCAGCAAAGAGAGCCAGCAGGATTTTTTTTCCCATTTCAAAGTGTTACTTTAATTTTTTTGAGCAGTTTATAAATTGAGATCCGCAAAATGCCGCAAAACGCAAGTGCTGACACTTATCCCTACCGACGAAGTAACTTTCACCAGCGTGGCCTCCATCGTCACAGACGATCCCGCTTTCAGTCACGGACAATTGTATGTTGCTCTCTCCAGAGGTCCATCTTTTCATTCACTCACACTGGTATCCACAAACCCACCCCATTTGGACAACTGTGTCGTTCAGCAAGTGTTCACCCATCAATACATAATTATGTGGCGTATGTTACGCCGCGGGTTGGCTAGTAACAGTGATAATACTCCAAAAGGTCCATCCCCCACATTCAACGCCCAAACTTCGAGGGGTTGGGACGTACGTCAACAGCGTCATTCATTGGGCTGGACCACATCATCAATAGATGGGTCATGTGGTCTGTTCCATTTACCTCGGACGTCAGATGGCAGGGCCGGGTACAACGTCACATCTGAGTTAAATGCGTTCCAGTAAGGTCAGGTCAGGCAGAGGCAGCCTTAAGGGTGTGTGGGGCCTATGGCTGACCAACCCCATGCGGGGCTGTTACCGGTATGTGTCGACTGTATAAACTTGTGCGTCAATTTAATAAAAATAATGTTAACTAACATACACCGGATTTTCTCATTACCGCTTCAGCTAACTTTGAAGATAACACGCGGACTTTATCAAAATATAACTATATAATCTATTAAAAAAAGTGCAATTCATAATTCATGACAATACCACGACAGTGCGAAATGCGATGCGGTGTCATGCGGAAATTAGCAGGGCCTCTTCCAGAAAAGTAGAGAGTCTCGATATGCAGGATGTTTTAATCATAACTCACGGTGATGTCCTGTCAGGTGCTTATCATTAGCGATACATGTTTTTGTGCATTAATATTCAGACATGTCTATGGCATACAAATTAAATGTGAGTTTCGGTGTTTCGACAGGAACTGTGAAATTAACGTAGAGATATCATCATGAAATGTCTTACCGGTTTCCAGGTTCAGAGACGAAAATCTACTTGATGACATCTTCGTAGTCTAATCTGGATGCAATGTCTTTTTCTATCAATAGGAGAAGCCAACCCAGTGACTAATGGGCTATATTTATTTTAGGAAGGGTTTATACTGGTGACCCTTTTTGGGCGATGAAGGTGGACTATGGAATGTTTCCAAAGACGTACATGTACGGAATTTAACCTTGAAGAGGGATTTTACAAGGGTTCCTCTTAGAAGCACCTCAAATATATATATACTGGAGAATATAACTTGGGGCGGCACGGTGGCACAGTGGGTAGCACTGCTGCCTCGCAGTTGGGAGACCTGGGGACCTGGGTTTGCTTCCCAGGTCCTCCCTGCGTGGAGTTTGCATGTTCTCCCCGTGTCTGCGTGGGTTTCCTCCCACAGTCCAAAGACATGCAGGTTAGGTGGATTGGTGATTCTAAATTGGCCCTAGTGTGTGCTTGGTGTGTGGGTGTGTTTGTGTGTGTCCTACGGTGGGTTGGCACCCTGCACGGGATTGGTTCCTGCCTTGTGCCCTGTGTTGGCTGGGATTGGCTCCAGCAGACCCCCGTGACCCTGTGTTCGGATTCAGCGGGTTGGAAAATGGATGGATGGAATCTGCTCGAATGGGATGCGCGGACCTCAAAAGCAGGGCCCCCTTAGTCACCCCACTTGCCACCCCCAAACACTGCTCTTGAGGTCAGGTCAGGTTGGGGAGCATGCTCTGGTACAGCAGGTTGACACAGCTCAAGATCTCAGTTGATGACCTCCCCAGGGGTCCAGATCCCCAGTCCCACCCTCCGGAAATGACCATCTATCTGCCACAGCCAGGTGTTACGTGGGCATCCCCTTGGTCTGGTCGAGCTGCTCAAGGCCTCAGCAATGAGGATCAACCCTCCGGGAATCGCGCTACATGTAGAGCCGTAACTGACACTCCCTCACAATGCAGGTAATGTGCCTCAGTCTGGACTCCATGAGATCTCGTTCAACACGAAGTCAAACCAGCGGTACCCAAGGATCCTCCAATGTGACACAGCACTGAAGGAATCCAGTGTTCGTCTCAGGTCACTGGATGGCATCTATGTCTCAAAACCATATAGAAAAACAGGAAGCACCAGGACACAAAAGACTTGAACCTTTGTACTTTTGCAGAGATTTTGGGAGCACCATACACCCCTTTCAAGTGACCTCATGACCCTCCATGCAATCCCAGTTTGTCTACTGACTTCATACATACAATCACCAGAGACCTTAATGTCTCTGCCGAGGTAAGTAAACCTCTCGACGAGGTTAACACTCTCTCCGCAGACGGACACACTGCTGATGGCCGTGCCCAAGAGGTCATTAAAGGCCTGGTTCTTGGTTTTTATCCAGGACACTTGCAAGCCCAGACACTCAGACTCCTCACTCAGTATCTCAGAGCCTCCATGGACTCCACGAAGATCATAGTATAATTGGTAATGTCAAGATAAGTGTATCTCTTCACCAACAGCAGCTACCCCAGTGACATTTTCCAGTGTCACCCTGATAGAGCGGCATTGTTTCGGGGTTCCATAACCGCGGTCGCGTAACAAGGACAAGAGGCCGACTTATATATGCCGGAGTCTCTTTATCTCCGTTAACTGACAAAATCGTGTCTTCATTGCGTAACGATCCCCCTTACGTAGCACGTCAACTGCTTCAAAATCCGTCCTTCAAATTTACCGGGTTAATTACAAATAGGCAAAGTGGTTATTGGACCCCAGACCTGTGGAATAGAGCTTTGTTGTACCCAAGAGGACGACGTTGGCCAGTCGTATATAATTACAGGGTTTCTCGTCCACTGGGTCCAGGTCGCGGGATGTCGCTGGTGTGTCTCCAGTTGCTTTTGTTTTTAATGGTAGTGGGTCGCCGCTACATTCACCAATAAGGACCGACCCCATGCGATACCCCCCAAAAAAACACGTCTCTGACGTGACGATCGCGACGACACTGGATATAATAAACTACCAGCAGCTACCGGGTAAGTAATCTTAAATCAGAACTACCTAACGTCTATAAATAATGTTTCTTAAAGCGTACCCTCCCAGAGAAAAAATATTTTATTTTAGGACTCAAAAGCTGGAGAAAGGCAATGATATTAAAACTCACTGTAGTAAAAAGGAAAAGGTACACCTAGGGTTAAAATTTTGGGTTTCAATGCAGTCTTTCGTCTCTTCCTTAGAAAGTGGCAAATGTGAAGTTTGTTGAGATTAGACCAAAGGGTGCGGAATTACATAAACAACAAACATACACAAGTCATTCATAAAACAAAGCTAAAGCCACACTTACACGTCCGCATAATTGATCGATTTCAGTTAGTTCTAGCACAGTGAAATGCGAGTAGTAGTCAATAAATAGTGACTTATAGGTTCGAGCAATACAGAGAACACGCTACTTTTTCAAAAATATGCGATCCAGACACTTCAAACGTTCAGGCAATCGACTTTTTTCCCCACTTTTGTACAATTACATATTTTAAAATGAAACACGAATTCCTTACTGAAAAGAATTTGTTTACTGGCGACTGTCCTTACCTTTAAAAGAGCCGCAAGAGCTCCCTTCACGGTTTGCAGCTTGCTGAGGCGGTTGCGAGGTAACGATGCACGCTTATAATCGCGTCTACGGCAAGCCATAAAGGTGAAAAAAGACGGAAACGCGAGGTGAAACTCGTTATTTCAACCTTTGATATTCTTGCTTGGTTCGAGTTAAACTCGAGTAGAATAGTAACGTTTCGCGGAGATTAATATTTTTTACACTTTTATATTTGTCCTCTTTATTAAGTAGTATAATTTCTGAAAAGCATAACAGTGGCAAACACAAATTTATATACATTGACAGGGGTGGGTGAAATATACAGTTACGAGTATGTGAATACTCTATTAATTATTGCATTATATACATGCGTGCTCGAGTGTAGCAATCACAACCGGTTTGTCTTTTTCCATACAAGCAACTGTAAACCTCCTTTCACCTACCCCTGGATACAGGTAAAAACAAGTCAGTAACTCTGAATTTCCTTAGGACAAAAACCAATGGTGGGTGGGGGGAAATGCTTCAGGCCTAAGCTGGAAAGACCTCTGCTCTTGAATGATGCCACAGAAATGGCAATTTAAAAAGTAAAACCCAAAAGGGTATACATTTTAAAAGGTGGCTTTGCATTTGAACAATTAGATCAGCCAGAGAAAATGGACCAAAAATAAAAAAACTCAAATCCAAGTACATTTACATGTTGTACCAAATGTGTCACCACATATCTAATCATGTTCTGGAAAACAATTACTAAAATGAGATGGTGTAAATTGCATTTGCACAGCATAAAATTATTACTATATTTTAAGTTGCAGCAGAGTGCACAACTGTTGATTATCAACAGTCACAGCAAGATTATAAATGAACACATGCCAAGAATGATTTAAAAATTAAGTTAATGTACAGACCACCCCACAACAGACAGGACAAAATGTCAACTACATACAGCCAACAGTTTAATCGAGAGGCCATTGTGTATGAAGAGAAAGGAACAACGTTGCAGAAAAACATGCCAAGAGGTTTTTTTAAAAAAAAAAACCACACAACACATTACTACGTTCAGAAGTGCTTGGTAATAAAGCTGGCGAACTTTTGAAAATCTCATAATTCAAGACATGAGAAGAGGACACAATTTGGGTTCTACTGTAAAATTTATACCAAACAAATAAATGCAGCTCCTAGGGGCACAGTTGGTTTGATAAGAGATCTTACAATTAACTGTCCGACAATAGATGGTAAAAATCCCAGAAAACAGCATGGACCGAAATTTAAAAATTACAAAAATTAAGTAGATGCAAATATGCACAAGCCACACATGGCTTTTGTATCTGATGCTACTCTGTCATAAACTGTGTGTTTAACAAGTTTGGTCTGCATTTCAGGGGATGTTTGTTATATTTGAGCTTCTGTAAAAAGCGAATATCACCATAGGGACAAAAAAATAAATTCACACATCCATTTTTCTGCACTAGGAGTTTTGTATTGTAAGAGATGACCGCAATTTAAACTGAAAAGTCCCAAATTACCAAAACAAATCCCAAATATATCCCAAGTATAATTGGTAGCAGATAAGTCCCGTTCCCCCCACTATGTATTTAACTAGGACATTTTAAAATTTTAGAACCACACTGAAGATTTTACAAAACCAGCAAACAAATGGCTTGTGTCAAGTATTTAAATCATGAAATTTATTCAAGTCAAATAAAAATACTCAAAACACTTTCAAATTTGTTTTATTCAAAGCTCTAAAGTCTTTACAGTTAGCAATGGTCACAGAACAAATTATCGGGTTCCAATGGTAACCTGCCACACTCTGATGAGGTTGTCTGTGTAGCCAGCAAACAGGGTCTGTGGGAAACAAAAAAGAATTCTTAGCCTTCCAAGTGTGACTCAAGTGTAGAAAAACAGAAATACCAACATACTTCCAGAAAGGACAAATTCTTAGAAATGTATTAAAATGTAACTGAAGTTTAAACCCTTTTTAAGCAGCGATATGTTTTAAACTATCAATATCCCCCTCATATTTGCAGGACTTGTCATCACTGTAAGTCAGATTTTATGTGAATAAAACTAATCACCAGGGGATACCCAGCTGCTTACATTTTCGTAACTGTACATAATCTAATTGAAAAGAACATACCTGCCCATCAGCAGACCAGGCCAAGGAAGTGCACTGTGGAGGCTCAGCCTTGCTGCTTGTGCTGATCACCTCCTGCCTCAACTCATCAACAATAATCTTGCCTTCCAGATCCTTCAAGGCACAAATTTGGAAAACAGAATTACTTGCAAATTGTCAGAATCTGTCACATATCCAAACTACAACTAACAGATTACACTATAAATAATAAGATTGGCTCAGAAACAGCCTCTTTATCATCAATCCACAGTACAGATGGCATAAAAAGGTTTCATCACAGCTTCAATCATAGATGCATCATTTGCTAAGTTGGAAAAATTCAAATAAACTGCTTACAGTATTTAAGACTAAAAATGACCATTTATAAATTATTATACTCAAAAGCAAAGCTAAGACAGCAGTTCAGTTAAATGTAACTCACCCAGATTTTAATACTTGGGCCAGTTGCAGCACAGAGCCAATATCTGTTAGGGCTGAAGCAAAGTGCATTGATTGTATCACCACCATCCAGAGTATACAGATGCTTGCCTTCATTCAAATCCCAAAGCATAGCCTGGCCATCCTTTAAAGAGAAAACCAAATTATGCATGAATAATAGTGCAAAGCTACAATTACAACACAAAAATGAACTGGAGGACACATTTTTAATAATCAAACTAATTTTTCAGCACCAAGTTATGCAATGTTCTTTTCTCTGCAAATAGTAAACTGAAGTGGAAGTTGAAAACAAAATGCATCCCTTGAGGCAAGTGTGGACCTTTGCCCTGTAAATGGACTGGCACTCTGTCTAGATGTTGTTCCTGCCTTGCATCTGATGACTACATACAGACATCAGCTGCCCCGTGATCTTGCCCTGGATAAGCAGGTTACAAAAATGGATGAATGAACATTTCTATACCAAAATGGTGTGCTGGTTGGGCAAGGAGTGACAATCTGTAAACTTTAAGGAAGGTGGAGCTTTCTTTGTAGTGTATCCTATTCAGCTTTCCACCCATTAGTTTTTCTTTGACATTTCAGTTTCAATGTGCATTGCAATGCATACTGTGTTCTGTAGCATTAAAGGTCAGCTCGTGTTTTCTGTAACATGTCTTGGCTTTTTTGTCCCAGTAGCTGTAAATCTAGACAAGTAACAACTCCCGAAAGTTCATTTTCAAAAAATTCTACACTACTAAACTTTCCTCTGAAACACATTTTAATAAAAGATGGGATAGACTAGCTGATAAAAGCAACAGTACTTAGATTATGCATGAACACAAAGATACCCTTACCATGTAGACTTTTGCGCACAAAAAAAATAAAAATAAAAAAAATGTAAACCACATCTTGACCAGCTTTCCAAATTTCAAGAATTTAATAAATACTACAGTAGTTAACCAACCTTGCCACCAGATGCACACAGGGAACCATCAGGGGATACCGTAACAGTGTTCAGATATCCAGTATGACCAATATGGTTTGTTTTCAGCTTGCAGTTAGCCAGATTCCACACCTAAACAGGGATACAAAATGGTACATTTGAACACATCTTTTTGTGGGGAACAGCATCCGATGTCACATCATACAGTTGTTTGTTTTCCTGTGCGACATCCCATCAGAATTGCAGGACTTGTCATCAATGATTGTCAGATGATAGGACCACAATTTTTCATCACAGGGAGGAAAAAAAAATAAATAAAAAAAGTCTTTTCTTTGAACATACTCCCTAAATCAACATTAAGTTTGAAAGCACAATTATTTTCATATATACACTTCTAAAATAAAAAAATGTTAAAAAAATGCTTCAAAGTTTACATAAAAAGTAAGGAAATTAATGACTATGTATGAATATGTATGTATGTATGTATCTATTGTATAATGTGAACATACTGAATGAAGCACATCAAGGAACAACTCACTAGGCTCATACCTTGACCATCTTATCCCATCCACAAGACACAATAATGGGATTGCTGCTGTTTGGAGAGAAGCGGACACATGAAACCCATTCGGTGTGGCTTTCATCCTAGACAGGATACAGAAGTACAACAAGGGATATTTAATTCATTAAAAGAATTAACAGAATTTAAAAAAAAAAAAACAAAACAAAACAAAAAAAAATTTAGGACACATGTCTCCATCATATTTATTATGAATGTTTACATCAGAAAGTTAATTCAGATGATAGGACCATGAATATTTAATCACTTGGCTTGACATGTGGCTTAAATTTAATTTATACAAAACGGAAATTTTAGAGTTAAGGCAGCAAAAGAAACAAGTATACCTAACGCAAAAATCCCTACTTTTGTGGCTTTCAAAGACATTTGCTAAAAATCAAGATGACCATAAAAAAGGTGGGATTTAGTGTAACAGCACTAAACTACAGAAAAAATATTAAAAAGATTACCAAAGAATCAAGAGCTTTCCAAGTTCCCAAGACTACAGTTCAATAAAAGCTTCCTAGGCTTCATTTAAAACAGACCACACATTGTCTTAAGTGGTGTATATCAGGCTATTTTTAAATTAATAACTAGGATTAAGACTGATCCAAATACTACATTTAACTGAATTGTCATGCCTTCTGTCACAAGTTCTAAGTCCACATCAGGACACATCTGCACTGTAATGAAACAAACGAGAATGGAAGAGCGGGGATTTTCCCCTTTGCAAATCAAGCCCAAATGTAAAAACTGTTCTCCCCTTTGGTGAAATGAGAACGAATGTGCAGGTTGAGGTGGCTTCCCAGTTCCTGAAAAGTCTGCAGATAGAAATACTATGCAGTGCTTTTCATCTCTTAGGCAACCCACCTGCTCAACCAAGGATAACAACCCACGAACAAATGTGCACCACAACCTAGTGGTTTAGAAGCCCTGTGCTGGGAGACACCTGAACACTTAAAGTAATAAAAACAAATGACCAATAAGTAGCAATGACCCTTAGGTTTCCAAGTTCTCAGAAAAGTAAATACACATTGGCAGGATTAAAAAAAAGTAAGAAAAAAGCTGCCCATGTAAATAGTACACTCGATCAACACATTTCTTATTAGGCTTGTTCCTTCACCAAAAGCTCACTATTCACAATTCTCTTATATCCTATGCATTACAGCCTACACTTCATGCATTTTATTAGTTAAATTTGCATTTCAATTTCTTGAAAATTTTCATCCAAGATTTTCCCCAATGAATACTTCACAATTTAAAACAATACATGACAAATCTAAACATTCTAGAAGTCACACATAACTCTACAATATTAAAGATATTTAAAAAATGAAATACCTAATTACCTGAATTGTGTACTTGCAAACACCAAGTGTGTTCCAAAGCTTAATGGTCTTGTCTCGTGAGCCAGATACAATCTGACGGTTGTCAGCAGAGAAGGCAACACTTAGAACATCCTTAGTATGACCGACAAAGCGGCGGGTTGTTGTGCCTCTACAAATAGGAAAAAAAATAAAATAAAATGTACACCCTACACACAATTTCATTTTTTTTGCCAAAACACTAGTAGAAATGAATTTGCACTGTTACTTTCTAGAAAGGCCTCTGTAGACAAACACTTCCTTTAAATTAACATAAACAAATGATTTTTTTCAAAAATGGATTACTCAACAAGCACAAGTTATGTCGGGCAACTTGGAAACTGGGCAAGGGCAGTTTCATTGGCATTCTGAAATAATCAAATTGACAAGTTTGATTTAATGATACATTTTATTCACAAAGTTGGCACTCGTGACAAAAAAAAAGGGAAGATTTTGAAAAAAATCAAAGCATCAGGAGTTGGACAACTTGAAATTTAAGTTAATTCAACACGTCCATTACTCGTAACAAGTATTTTTAACCAGCTATTATCCCCTTTATTCACTTGAACACTATCACAACAGCAAAATGTCAAACCTGACAGCGAGCGATTTTTCTGAAAAAACTGATTTGAGAAGTGTGCTGGTATAAAAGCAATTTTAAATAATCTGTAAATGCAAATACCCCAAATTATTTTGGTATTCCATATCAAACCATATTTTTGTTGATACAATATGACACACACAAAAACTAATTTTCTATATATATGATATTGGTGTGGTGGATAAATATTGTTTTTAGCTTTAACCTATAATCACACCAAATAGCCTCCATGTCAGATCACTATTCAAGGAGTGGATGTGAAGGTCCTTCTACAAGAACTTGGGGGTCCACATTAGTGGCAGGTTGGACTGGTCTCAGAAGACAGAGGAACTATATAAAAATGCACAGAGAAGGCTCATTTTCCTTAAGAGACTGCACTCCTTTAAAGCGACTTCCTTCACATCTTCTATAACTGATGGCCAGTGCGATTTTCTACGCTGTGGTATGCTGGGCTGGTGGTAACGTCAAGAGAGGACCACTGAATCAACAAGCTGATTAAAAGGCCAAGCTCTGTTATAGGACACAATCTAGACACCCAGAGGTAGTCGCAAAGGAAAGAATGAAAACAAAACAGTGCAATTATGAACAGTGCTGCACATCTGCTCTCTGACACACCAACATTGAGGACTTTCAGCCAACAACTTATTCAGCAGAAGTGTGTTAAGACAGGCTACTAGGACTCCATTATACCAACAGCAATATGTTTGCATAATGTTTCACGGTGACTGCGATAGTTAAGTCAGAACTTTCTTGCTTTACAGTCATTCCAGTGTGTGTTCAGATTGTGTGTGTGTGTGTTGATTTACTCATCTATTTACTATTGTATTTATTTAAATAGCTTGTGTAAAAAGCAAAATTTCCACCGGAGGACAAATTAAATTCTATGTAATTAAGAGGTCAGTACTTGAAGTACTGTTTTTGGTTTTCTGGTCTTAAATCAACCATTGTGTGCCCCAGGAATTGGTGTTTTCAAGCCCCATATTCTAGCAAAAAAGACAGCATGTCCTGTGTTATTAAAACAAAAACACCGAACATATCCTTTAACCAACACAAAACAGCACTATTTTCTTAACTGCAACACTAAGCTGGGAATCCTGGACAAAGAAAGAGATTAAACCATTAATAATATCCATTTGTCCCAGAGAAAATATCTGCATACCAGGGCTCTTCCACAATTAACGAATGTGCAGACTGGATTCCTTGGGTACGCAAATAAAATATATTTAATTTATATTCAATGGTTTTAACAATAATGCTATGTTCAGCCCCTTAACTGCACGGAAGAAAAAAGTTCAGAAAGCTGTGCAGGAAAGCTAGACTAAAGAATACATTGCCCTGACAGGCTTAAGTAGTTATTTCTCTTTACTCATCATGAGAGAAAGCTGTGTGGATTGGACATCAGGCCTCAAATTTTACATTTTTTCACTCAGACACTTTTATTCAAAGTCAACTTAAAAAAAAAAAAAAAAAAAATTATTCTGTAGACACCCCCCCCCCCATTTAAAACTCAAAATTACATACTTAACACCCACCACTGTTTTTGTAAGAGGAAATACATTTAAAACTAAATCTAACTAAAAACTATTATGATTTGGAAACTGAAGTCATGTAACTAATACAGAACCTGGGTGATAGACAGAATGGAGAACAGTAATTTTATTACCTAACCCAAGGATTTTCACTCACAGTTCTGTGGGGGCACAGTCTGCAGGTTTATTTGCCTTTCATTATTAACGGAGGCCAATTAAGACAACAGGGTACAATTTAAAACCCAAATGCTGTTGCTTAAACACTAAACAAGCCAATTAAGGGGTCTGAATTGTAACAAGAGTTATGAAGCACAAAAAAAAAAAATAAAAAAAAACATTGTTTTAGCAGCAAATAATCAGGCCCTATTTAAAAAACTAATTGAAGTAAAAACCTGCAGACCTCCAGGATAATGAGGAAAGGATCTTAAAGTAAATAAAACTGTCTTGGAGAACTGCAAGCACCAACAAAGAATATAATTAAACAACAAGTTTCATTACCAGCAAAGGACAACCTTCAAGGTAGGAAACTGGTTGGAACGCAACCCAATAGCCACTGCAGCTTTAGATCCCCAGCCTAACCAAACAAGTCTGAGGAGTGGAATGGTCTCCAATGTTATTAAACTTTTGTGACAATGAACACAATAACCTTAGTACATACTACATTGATAAAATTACATGTTAACTCTTGACATTCAAATCATGCATTAGGATTTGCGTTAAAACACTTACGTGGTGAGATCCCAGAGTCTCAGCGTTCCATCCCATGATCCAGACAGAGCAAACTGCCCATCTGAGGAGATGACCACATCACTAACAAAGTGGGAGTGACCACGAAGGGCACGCTGGGGGATGCCATAATTCGTCTCATCTCTTGTTAGCTTCCACATGATAATCGACTTGTCTAAATCATAAAAAAAGCAGCAAAAATCCGTAGTACTTGTATGTACATAGATCCTAAGATACATATTTTTACAATTACACAGTTAAGATATTCTTCTTTCCACCCTTTAAGTTATCACATCACCAGAAGTATCCAACTGAATGCATGATGTACCATGCCAAGTAAATGTCACATGATGATCAAGAAAGTTTACTCTGAGTTTTGCCCGATAAAAACACCAAGACATGTATGCAGTTGTAAACGAAACTGGACCCATCAAACCCAACATCCTATTGCACGTTCTGAAGAAAAGCATGACTGAACGTGTCCGCCGGCCATTGTTACTCCGACTGTTATGTTCAGGCAGAAAACCAATAACCGTCACATAGCACGGAGCAAAATAATTTATATAAGATACTTTGGCGAATATTTAGGTACTAACAAATACTTAAACGTAAGCATTTTTTGACTAAAAAAAATTTCCGTTTTAAGGCAAAGCTGTCAACATGCACCAAATAGAAATGGTAGAGGCCTGTAAATGGAGTTACCTCTAGACGCCGAGAGAATCATGTCGGGAAACTGAGGCGTAGTGGCAATCTGGGTGACCCATCCATTGTGGCCCTTAAGGGTCCCCCGTACTGTCAGCTGCTCAGTCATTTTTGTGAGTGTAGTCGCTGCCTTAGCAGGAAGATGGAGAAGGATTAAACGCTGAGGTGGCAGCCACCCTGCTCTACAGAGCGGCAGGCACAGGGAAAGGAAGAACTTACCCGGAAGCAGAACTCATAAAGGGTCGCGCTGCACTCCGCGCGCGCGCGCTTGCGGGAACGTCGATACGCACGCGCTGTGCGCTCGTTCCACTGGCATTGTGGGTAAAAAAATAAAGTCCAACGGGAATGTACGGTAATTCGAGTTTGAATTATTGACAAAAAAGTGAGATTAAGATGTAGAAGTCACTTGGTTTAATTTGGGGAGAGGGTTTAAGATTACGATATACATTGTTTAGTAATAGGAAAGTATTTATCAGAATATATGAGCGGTAATTAGCATGGCATGTCTCAGTATAGTGAATTCAAACAAAGATGAAGTCATTCCTTTTAAAACAATTACAGCAAGTAAACAATTTTTAAGCGAAAAAAGAACTAAACAATTAAATTGATACATGAGAAAAGTGCTATATGAGATTGATAGAATGTGACCAGACGACTATAAGATGCGAAAACGTGACAAGAGATTGCAATTCTTTTTCAGTGAAGAAAATATTGCAAAGAAGTGAAGGGTTAACTTTATATGTACTTTTAAAAATAGAACTTAATTCAAAAATATCAGAACATTAAAAAGCGGTCATGTTCATCTTCAAGAGTAAATAAAAATGTGGCACAGTCACATGGTTGCCCGCGTGAGCATTCTTTATATGTAGCTATTTTTCTTTAGTGAGACCAGAAAACAACAAAATAAATTAAAAGGAAAAGAAAATTATTACTCTTTTAATGTCATCTCAACAAGCACCACCAAATTATAGTCTTATTAATTATTGGGACAGAAATATGAAATATTTTTAAATGAATTCCTTTAGATGTGTGAGGCACTGGAAACTTCAGCTATTTAGCTTGTAAATAGTGTAAAATTTCAAATGAAAACTTTTTATTGAATTTTGATTTTGTATATCATAAAAAGCTAGGCCCTAAACATTATTTTATCGTTTACTAATTACAGTCAAGTTTGAATTTCTGTTCATCTATTTGCTTAGCAGATGCTTTTCTCCAATGTGATTTACAAAGGAGGTCAACATAATCAAGTAAGCATCTCTTTGGGGCACTGTGTAATAATAATAATAATAATTCATTACATTTATATAGCGCTTTTCTCAGTACTCAAAGCACTATCCACACAGGGAGGAACCAGGAAGCGAACCCACAGTCTCCTTACTGCAAAGCAGCAGCACTACCACTGTGCCACCTGTGAGGAGGAACAAATGTTACAAAATTGACCATCATGTGTGAAGAGTTTAGAGCAAAATACAAGCAAGTTGAAAAACCTATCAGTTATACAAAAATTCACCAAACAAACGGATCTTCAAGTGCTTCTTAAACATACTGAGGAAGAAATTCACAAGTTTGAATGAAGGTGAGCACCTAGTTCCAACAGCACGAGCTACACATGAAAGGAGACTGGAAACAGATTTGATACCACTGAGCTGACTTCACCAGACATTGTTCATCAACAGACATGAATTGCCAAAAAGGAGCTTAGGACCTCACAAATGCATATACTGTGTATACTGTACTGTACATATATATGTACAAAGGTGCATCTCAATAAATTAGAATATCATCGAAAAGTTCATGTATTTCATTAATTCAATTCAAAAAGTGAAACTCATATATTATGTATATTCATTACACACAGAGTGGTATATTTCAAGTGTTTTATTTTAATTTTGCTGATTATGGCCTACAGGTAATGAAAACTTAAAATTCAGTATCTCAGAAAATTAGAATATTACATAAGACCAATAAAAAAAAAAAAAGATTTTTAATACAGAAATGTTGGCCTACTGAAAAGTCTGTCCATGTACACACTTAATTCTTGGTTGGGACTCCTTTTGCAAGAATTACTCCATCAATGCAGCGTGGCATCAGCCTGTGGCACTGCTGAGGTGTTATGGAAGCCCAGGATGCTTTGATCGCAGCCTTCGGCTTGTCTACATTGTTGGCTCAGGTGTCTCTTATCTTCCTCTTGATAGATTCTCTGTGGGGTTTAGGTCAGGTGAGTTTGTTGGCCAATCAAGCACAGTGATACCACGGCCATTAAACCAGGTATTGGTACTTTTGGCAGTATGGGCAGGTGCCAAGTCCTGCTGGAAAATGAAATCAGCATCTCCATAAAGCTTGTCAGCAGAGCATGAAGTGCTATCTCAAATTTCCTGGTAGACGGCTGTTCTGACTTTGGACTTGATGAAACACAGTGGACCAACACCAGCAGATGACATGTCTCCCCAAATCATCCCTGACTGTGGAAACTTCACACTGGACCTCAAGCAACTTGGATTCGGTGCCTCTCCACTCTTCCTCCAGACTCTGGAACCTTGATTTCCAAATGAAATACAACATTTACTTTCATCTGAAAAGATGACTTTGGACCACTGAGCAACAGTCCAGTCCGTTTTCTTCATAGCCCGGGAAAGACGCTTCTGACGTTGTCTCTGGTTCAGGAGTGGCTTGACACAAGGAATGCTGTGACAGTTGTAGCCCATGTCCCGGATATATCTGTGTGTGGTGGCTCTTGAAGAACTGACTCCAGCCGCAATCCACTCCTTGTGATGCTCCCCCAAATTCTTGAATGGGCTGTGCTTCACAATCCTCTCAAGGCTGTGGTTATCCCTGTTGCTTGTGCACCTTTTTTTGCCACACTTTTTCCTTCTACTCAACTTTTTATTAGTATGCTTGGATACAGCACTCTGTGAACAGCCAGCTTCTTTAGCAATGGGTTAGCAGTCTTCCCCATGATGGTTTGGCCTACTGAACCAGACTGAGAGACCATTTAAAGGCTCAGGACCCCTTTGCAGGTGTTTTGGGTTAATTAGCTGAGTGGAGTATGACACCATGAGTCTACAATATTGAACTTTTTCACAATTTCTAATTTTCTGAGATACTGAATTTTGCGTTTTCATTAGCTATAAGCCATAATCAGTAAAATGAAAAGAAATAATCACTTGAAATATATCAAGTGTGTAATGAATCTATATATGAGTTTCACTTTTTTTTATTAAATTACTGAAATAAGTTTTTTTTGATATTGTAATTTATTGAGATGTACCAGTATATACACATATATATATACTCTCTATATATAAAATCCTAAGCCTAAAAGTGCACCGATTTTGTGCAACGATTTTATGTGGTTTTTATGTCACGCTTTAAATCAGGCTTATTTTAAAATCTACATATATATGTTTGGCATCATTCTTTTTCAGAATTTATCAAACTTTAATGTGATGTTGTTAG
Source organism: Erpetoichthys calabaricus (assembly GCF_900747795.2). NCBI lineage: Eukaryota > Metazoa > Chordata > Cladistia > Polypteriformes > Polypteridae > Erpetoichthys > Erpetoichthys calabaricus. Next base: position 55,340,463 of record NC_041404.2, read on the forward strand.
ATTTTCAGATTCTTATTCCGTTTTTAAATTATAAACTAAAAAATATCAAGAACTTGTGTCCCGTGAGACAAGACTTTGTGCCAGGAGATTTAACCACGTCCGGGGCTGGAAATTAAAGACAAAGAGTAGGACAGCTGCTGTACAAGCTTTTAAATGTTGGAAGCGCTGCACGAGATGCAGATCATGCGGCACGGCAGCAGCAGGTGCAAGCCAACAGCTGATTGAGCAAAGAGGAGGTAAAAAAAAAAAACTATTTGTTTCCCATTGTATCACCGTTTAAGAGGGAGTTTCTGAGGAGCGACCGCGTCTCCCTGGGGTGCGTTCAGCCACACTCTTCACAGCGTGAGTGGCAGAGACGCGAAGTGGCTGGCTGGCTGGGGAGGTTGGCGAGTGAAGCGAGCAGGAGGCGAACCCCCTAATATATATACAGTGGGTACGGAAAGTATTCAGACCCCCTTCAATTTTTCACTCTTTGTCATATTGCAGCCATTTGCTAAAATCATTTAAATGAATTTTTTCCCTCATTAATGTACACATAGCACCCCATATTGACAGACAAAAAAAAGAATTTTTGAAATTGTTGCAGATTTATTAAAAAAGAAAAACTGAAATATCACATGGTCCTAAGTATTCAGACCTTTGCTCAGTATTTAGTAGAAGCACCCTTTTGAGCTAATACAGCCATGAGTCTTCTTGGGAAAGATGCAACAAGTTTTTCACACCTGGATTTGGGGATCCTCTGCCATTCCTCCTTGCAGATCCTCTCCAGTTCTGTCAGGTTGGATGGTAAACGTTGGTGGACAGCCATTTTTAGGTCTCTCCAGAGATGCTCAATTGGGTTTAAGTCAGGGCTCTGGCTGGGCCATTCAAGAACAGTCACAGAGTTGTTGTGAAGCCACTCCTTCGTTATTTTAGCTGTGTGCTTAGGGTCATTGTCTTGTTGAAAGGTAAACCTTCGGCCCAGTCTGAGGTCCTTAGCACTATGGAGAAGGTTTTTGTCCAGGATATCCCTGTACTTGGCCGCATTCATCTTTCCCTCGATTGCAACCAGTCGTCCTGTCCCTGCAGCTGAAAAACACCCCCACAGCATGATGCTGCCACTGCCATGCTTCACTGTGGGGAGCTGAAATAACGAAGGAGTGGCTTCACAACAACTCTGTGCCTGTTCTTGAATGGCCCAGCCAGAGCCCTGACTTAAACCCAATTGAGCATCTCTGGAGAGACCTAAAAATGGCTGTCCACCAACGTTTACCATCCAACCTGACAGAACTGGAGAGGATCTGCAAGGAGGAATGGCAGAGGATCCCCAAATCCAGGTGTGAAAAACTTGTTGCATCTTTCCCAAGAAGACTCATGGCTGTATTAGCTCAAAAGGGTGCTTCTACTAAATACTGAGCAAAGGTCTGAATACTTAGGACCATGTGATATTTCAGTTTTTCTTTTTTAATAAATCTGCAACAATTTCAAAAATTCCTTTTTTTGTCTGTCAATATGGGGTGCTGTGTGTACATTAATGAGGGAAAAAATTCATTTAAATGATTTTAGCAAATGGCTGCAATATGACAAAGAGTGAAAAATTGAAGGGGGTCTGAATACTTTCCGTACCCACTGTATATTGTGTATGTATATATATACATACATATACAGTATATATAGGTGCTGACCCATTGAGTGCTCTGTCACCAGGCATCAAAGATTTGAACTTAATACAATTGACACGTGCCCTCCTCAGCTGGTTAAACACCAGACATGCCTCTGCATTTTGAATCATCTGCAGTGACTCGGTGACACGCGCCAGTACTCCTGACAGCAGAGAGTTGTAGTAGTCCAGATTTGACAAGACCAAAGCCTGGACCAAGAGCTGTGTAGCATACTGTTAGATAAAGTCCGATTTTGCAAATGTTGTATAGAATGACTTTGCAAGGCTGAGTCTTGGCATTTACTCATGGTACAATGAAGTTCTTGCTCGCATGCCTTCTCAGAATAGTGACAGTAATACCTTACAACAAAAAAAGAAACATATGCACACACACACAAAGTGTACATGCATACATAGAGTAAATGCTAGAATAAAAAAAATTGCAAACACTTGAACATTCAGCCCAACAATACCAAGCTTGCCAGTCCTATTCACGTAATTTTTCCAAAATAACACCCAGTTAAGCTTTGAAGTTCTAAAGTCCAATTGTCTGCCACACTACTTGGTCATTTATTCCATGTATCTTTAATTCTTGGTGTGGAAAAAAGAACTACTGTTTCAACTGTTTGTGTGAAAGTTACCCTTAACAAGTTTCCATGTCTTTGTGTTGTTGTTGCAGAGTTTATTTTAAAGTAACAGCCTGCATTAACTGTACTAATTCACATCATAATTTAAAACACTCCAATCCTGTTATCTCTTAATCTCTTTTTGCTTAAACTAAAAACTTTTCAATTCCTTTAATCTCCCTTTATTACTCACACCCCTCAGTCCTGAATCAGCCTAGTGACTCTCCTCTTGACTTTTTTTTTTGGGCTGCTTTGTCTTTTTTATGGCCTGGAGACTAAAACTAAACAGCATGAAATATAAAGTTTAAGTATGACCTCCCTTGGCTTGTACTCCACACATCTGTTAGCCTCCTTGATTTGTCTGTACACCTTCTGGATGTGGATAGTGGTGTGTCAATTGTGACTCCTAGGTCCTTCTTATAAGGGGTTCTTTCAAGTTTCAGACCCTCCCATTGTGTAATAAAATCTAAAATATTTACTTTCAACGTGTAATACTTTACATTTACGTATATTAAATTTCATCTGCCACAAATCTGCTCAAGTTTCTATTCTGTCCAAGTCCCTCTGTAATGATTTGACTGATTTTAGGTCTTCTGCCATTCCTTTGTATAAGCTGCAGACTTAACCAGCTTGTTGTTTATTTCCTATCCTGATCATTTATGTATATTTCAAATAGCAGTGTCACCAGTACTGACACCTGAATAGCACAACTTTTAACATCACCGAATTCTGAAAAGATTCCTCACACCAAACCCAGAGCTTCTTGTGTTTTAGCCAACTTTGTACCATCTACTCCCATTTCTTTTAAATTGATGCCCAACCTCTCATGTGGAACCTTATCAAATGTCTTCTGAAAATCAAGATAAATAATACCAAATGCACTTTAATAATTCCTTCTATTAATTTACTTGGGTGTACATTAAGCTTATTGACATATAGTTACTTAAATCTGCCTGATCACCCTTTTTTTATATAAAAGCATAATTTTTGCCATTTTCTGGTCCTTAAGGATTTCCCCATTGTGCAATGACTTTTGGAAAATATGGGTGAAGGGTTTTTAGAAATACTCACTGACCTCCTTAAAGCACTTGAGGGTAAATGTCATCTAGTCCTGACGATTTGTTAGGCTTCAGCCTATTTTATGGGAGCAGTATTTAACATTTCCAAATCAATTAGTAGTCCCTGTTGCTGCTTAGGTTGTCCATCTCCATATATGTGAAAACTTCAGAAAAATGCAAGCTTAGAGCATTCACTATTTCAGTGTATTTTAACTGTCCCTTTGAGGTTCTGATACACTTCACCTCTTCCTTGACTGTCCCTTTACTACTAAAGTACTGAAAGAAATATCTTTGGGACATCTTTTGCCTTTTCTGAATTAAGACATACACCTGTATATACACTATATACGTATGTATTATATACGTATGTGTTTTTATATTTATATATAATGTATGCATGACATATGAAATATGTAATAGTTTTCATTGATATATATATATATGAATGAAACATATTACATATTTTCATTTACATATGTATGAAACATATTACATTGTTCGATAGAAGATGCACTATGTATGTGTTCCCATTCATATTACCTGATTTATTGGTGTACCATAACTGCTATTGCTAGCAGACTCTCAAAATATAGATCTGATTTCTATTATATAACACCAGTTTACTTTACAATAATAATAGTAATAATTCTTTAAAATTATATAGCACTTTCTCACTACTCAAAGTGCTTTACATAAATGGAAGGGAACCACCACTAATGTGCAGCACCCACCTAGATGATGTGATGGTAGCCATTTTGTGTCAGTATGCCCACCACACGTGACTGAGTGACTGAGGAGATCGTTCTTCCCCCACACTATGCGACTCTTCAGTTCCACCGGGGGGGGGGGGGGGGGGGGGGGTACACATTAACATTATTCAAAGTTATTGTCTGTCTGTATGCCTGCATTGTTATTATTTATCAGCATGCTGCTGCTGGAGTATGTGAATTTCCCCTTGGGATTAATAAAGTACTGCGGTGGGTTGGCACCCTGCCCAGGATTGGTTCCTGCCTTGTGCCCTGTGTTGGCTGGGATTGGTTCCAGCAGACCCCCGTGACCCTGTGTTCGGATTCAGCGGGTTGGGAAATGGATGGATGGATGGATGGATTAATAAAGTATCTATCTATCTATCTATCTATCTATCTATCTATCTATCTATCTATCTATCTATCTATCTATCTATCTATCTATCTATCTATCTATCTATCTATCTATCTATTTGGTGAAGCAGGAATGACAGATAGTTAGCCAATAAGTCAAAATTCAGGTTGTTATTAGATGCCAGCACTTTTTTGCAAAAGTGGTGCTTTGCAAGGAAGTAACTGATAAAGCCATCTTTTTAAACTTACCAGAAGCCCTTCTAAAAGGAATTATTAAAGGAGCCATAGGAGGAAAAAGGAAGAAAGGAAAGTAAAAGAAATCATCATTATAGGCTGGAAATAAACTTAATAGAAAGAAGGCAGTTGTTCTGTCCTACCTGAAATGTGACCATTTTGAATGAAATGTAGAATAGAAACAAAGCAGAGCGAGGCATGTGAAGTGTGCGGGATTCTGAATCATTAGAACAATTTGCTGTAGAATGAAGTTAATTACAAAAAGCAGAGGAAAACTTTTAATGGTAAATGTAAGCCTTTACAATTTGAAGATTTTTTTCACTTAACATTAATTTAATAAGATTTAGTTTAGGGAATTATCAAATATTTTATGAGAGAAAGTACAATTTATTTAAATTAATTTCATCCAATTTTTGTCCTTTTTAGGACCCTGAATGCCATGGAATCTGTCAAAACCCAGAAGGAAAGGACAAGTAAAGTAGAAGTCCATATGATTTTGAGGTGTGTAGATTCCATTCAAACCAGTTTCATCATAACTTTTTTATGTTTTGAATTGAATGCCTTGTTTAATTAGCTTGGATTTTCCTCCTTTCACTGTTAATGCAGAACGACACAGCTTTGTGTGAGTTATTGATGTAAAAAAGAATAGAAAAATTTGTATGTTTTCCATACCTCTTTTTGCTTAATGATTTTTACATTTTCATTTATTTTCCAGTAGAATTTAGAAGTAGAAATTAGAATCAGAGCATTGACTTATCCATAGACAGTGAACCATGGACATTGTTAAATAAAAGCAGTCTTTAAAAGTAAGGCCATTATGAAATCAAACCAGCAACAATTACATTTAATGTAATTACATAGTGAACCAAAATAAAATTATGAAATTATAGATTATTTACTTTTTCAATTGATTATTAATTTCATCATTACCTTTTTGTTTGCAAATCGTATTATCATCTACTGTTGTTTTCTGCTCTGTACTTGTAATATTTCTATTGCACTATTATATTGTATTTAGGATTACTTGTGTTCTGTTCTGTGTAGTGTATTGTATTTACCCCTTTATTTTGACACCCACTGCACGCCCAGCCTACCTAGAAAGGGGGTCTCTCTTTGAACTGCCTTTCCATAGGTTTCTTCCATCTTCTTAGAGAGTCAAGACTGGGAGGGCTGTCAAGAGGCAGGGCCTGTTAAAGCTCATTGTGGCACTATAGGGCTATAGAAAAATAAATTGTATTGTATTGTATTTAAGTTTGGAACAAGTGGCATTCCGTACATATTGAGGCAAATCACCACACTCACTTCTGAAGAGAAAATATAAAATGAGGGAGGAAAGTAACACAATTGGGGAAAGCCATAAGAACACAGGGAAAACAAGCAAACTCCAAACAGAAATACTCATTAGCTTTTTCTGTAGGCTTTGCTGCTTTAGTTGAATCCATCCATCTATCCATCCATGCATCCATCCTTGCATCCATCCATCCTCTTCCACATATCTGAGGTCGGGTCGCGGGGGCAGCAGCTTGAGCAGAGATACCCAGACTTCCCTCTCCCCGGCCACTTCTTCTAGCTCTTCCGGGAGAATCCTGAGGCGTTCCCAGGCCAGCCGGGAGACATAGTCCCTCCAGCGTGTCCTGGGTCTTCCCCGGGACCTCCTCCCGGTTGAACGTGTCCGGAACACCTCATCAGGGAGGCATCCAGGAGGCATCCTGATCAGATGCCCGAGCCACCTCATCTGACTCCTCTCGATGCGCAGGAGCTCCTCCATCTATCCATCTATTTACTAAACCTGGTTATCCAGAGAAGAGTCATGGGCAAGTAGAAGTCTGTCCCAAAAATAATAAGGTACAAGACAGGAACAAAATCTAGATTAGGGGATCATCCCATCGCAGGGTGAACACAAACACACACACATCATTGCCAATCCACTTAACCTTCATATCTTTGGACTGTGGGATGAAACCATCTGGAGTACTCGGAGGAAGCACATGCAGGCACAAGGAGACCATGGATACTTCATGCAGGAAGCACCTGGCACCCAATCTTCTTATTGTGAGGCAGCAACACTCCCACTGGGCAATCCTAATTAAATCCCTATAATGTAAATGCACTTGTGTGGTTTCTTTCAAAGTGAAGCTCAAAGAACTAAAACAACCTTAACAAGCAAGAGGAGAGAGAACTTATTAAACACAAAATGCACAAATAACGAATGCCAACCTGATTTTCTATTGTGTCACAATGAAATTTGAGATTGGGAATTTAACAGCATGTTTTATTGAGAAGAGGAGTCAAGATTAAAGCAGTAATCAGCTAGATCAAAAATACATGAAGAATATGTTGGGGGGTGTACACTGAACCATAGTTGAGAACCCCTGAATTCAATGATGAATTTGTATAGTAAAAGACAAGATGACAATAATGCTTATTATTGTTACATTTGATTAATTGTGCATTTACAGTGGACCCTTGACTTACGAACTCAATTCGTTTGCGAGGGCTGGTTGTAACTCAAGTTGGTTGTAAGTCAAGACTATTTTTCCCATAAGAAATAATGGAAATGCCCTTAATGTGTTCCGAACTGCCCACAGCAACACTTATTTAACTTTTTTTAATAGAAAAGGGTTGTATAATGTGCATAATTTACCAAAAACACCAATAATTTTTCTAATGTACTAACCAAAAAATTATAAAAAGTGCCTAGCCTACCAGAAACAACAATTTCATACTGTACTCACCATTTAAGTTGACATCTTTGGCTTGCAGGAAGGAAGGAGGAGGAGAATGAAATGGAAGGTGGTTATTGTTTGGAAAGAGTTTCCTTATACAAATCTTTTCTTTGTAAAATTGTCGAGATGGTGGATTTCGACATGCTGTACATATTAGCGAGATCAGTCACACGAACGCCACTCTCATATTTCCACACAATTTCCTTCTTCGATTCGATTGTGATCACTTTCTTTACCTTTGTTACCTTCGCTTCCTTCCTTAGCAATTATCGAAATAAATTATATAAATCACTGCACTAACCGAAATTACGTCCACAAACACATGTATCTGGGCTCCGACTGACGCTTACAAACGCTCTCGGCTGTTTGTTTACAATCGCACAAGTGGATACACATGACCGTATTCTGGTCGTAACGCAAGATGTTGGTCGTACTTCAAAACAAAAATTTTGGTCTTAAAGCAAGTTGTTCGCATGTCAGGCCGGTCGTATATCAAGGGTCGACTGTATATTCAGAGTGCCAGTGTAGGACAGCAAATAGTCTAATTAACCAAAAGGAGTTTAGTTCAAAGGAGGAGTCAACATCTAATTAAAATCTGTAGCTATATAGCCCTCTAGAAATGAGACCAAGTATCATTACAATGGAGATGGTCAATCGCACTTGTTCATTCACACATGCATGTAAGAATTTCACTGTATTGTACAATAAGGACCCTATCCATTGGTTCTCAACTGGGGTAGGGGGAATGTTGAATGAACATAATGATAAAACTGCTTCATAATACTTAAGGCGCTTCATAATACTTAAGGCTTGCAGGACTGATCTGACCCTGGCACCTTATTAAAATGGCCTGCTTCCTCAATATTCAAAACATGTTACAGATGACCCACTTTTCTCATAGACCCATTTAAAGTGCATTCAATGTGTGGATTGTATCCATATATAATATTTTTACACCTGGCATTAAAATACCTCTCCAGTGTCCACTTCATGTGTGGGTAGAGGCTGGATGGACTCCCATCATTCATCCTTCCATCCATTTTCTTAATGTAGTTGTCCAGGGCAGGGTTGTGAGTGAGCTGGCGCCTGTTCCAGTAAGCATAGGGCGTAACCACAAGAACAATCCCTGGACAGGGTGGTAGTTCCTCACACTCTAACATACAAACTCACACCATTTCCATTTTAGTGGCCTAATTCACGTAACCTGCATGTCTTTTGATTGTGGGAGGAAACTGAAGCACCCTTGTGGACAGAGAGAGAACATGTGGACCATAATTTGGGGTTTAGTGGTTGCAAGTGTTTTTCTGTGCAGCACAGAGCATTTGAACTACTAACCCATAATTAGAATGGGAGCTGACTTCTCCCGACAAGAAAAAGTGACAAGAAGGTCATAAATCTATCCATTACCCAACCCGCTATATCCTAACTACAGGGTCACGGGGGTCTGCTGGAGCCAATCCCAGCCAACATAGGGCGCAAGGCAGGAAACAAACCCAGGGCAGGGCGCCAGCTCACCGCAGATACCTCATAAATAAAGGCTTTAATGTTTTAGCATGATGCCAAAGAGGAAATGGTAGGTTGACATCACACATGCCCCTCATTTTTAAAGCTGCACAGGTGTCAGGGCTGGCCACTGGTCCTAATGAGGCTTACTGGACTGCACCCACTGCACACAATTCTTTTCTGGTGACCTTAATCATTGAATGTGGATGCTTATGTTAAATGTGTCTATTGGTGATGGAAAAGCTCCCATGCTGAATACACAGGATACCAAAATAGTTTCTGTAATGGAGTGATGAAAAAATATCTGCAGTAATTATGCATTTTAAAATTACAATAGATTTTTATTTTTAGTTTTCTGAAATACTTAAACGTTTCATACTTGATGTAAAAATTAATAATTAAGCCTAGTGAGGAATAAGTCGCTTTTATTGTCATCATAAATATTTGCAATAACAAATTCCCCATTTTGGTAATTAATGTATTATTTAGCCATAAAAATGCCTGCTCGTTTTATGATATAATTAAGAAATTCAGACACTAGCAAAAATTATTTCTACAGTATTTAATAAAAAAAAACATACAGGCTGCTGCACATAACTGAAGAACTTGCGTGGACACATAACACCTCATCACTAATCAAGAAAGCCCAGCAGAGACTACAACACTTCCTGAGGCGTCTGAAGCGAGCGAGTCTTCCCCCTTCCATCCTCACCATGTTCTACAGAGGCACCATTGAGAGTGTTCTGACCAGCTGCATCACTGTCTGATATGGCAGCTGCAACATATCTGACCGCAAGCGCCTGCAAAGAATAGTGAGGACAGCAGAGAACATTATTGGGGTGCCTCTCCCTTCACTACAGGACATATTTTACAAACGCAAGTGTCTTGTTTGTGTTTTAATTTTAAATTTGAATTTTGATTAAATTGTCAATTTATTATTTGCACGTCATGTTGTTACACTGTGGACCCTGAGCTTTCGCAATTTCATCTATCTGTATACTTGTATATGGTAGAGATGACAATAAAGTTCACTTTGAGTTTGACTTTGACTTTTGAAATGGGCTCTTCATTTTGTATTATGCTACGTGCTTGAAGTGTGCCTGCACTCACCAGTACTCCATTATAGCACTTCCCTATTCTTCTGTTAAGAGCGCTGGCAGTTAGTTTATGTGTAAATGTGTGCACTGGCACTTCTCACAACATACAGCCAACTACCAACCTGTAATTAGAAAAATAAATTTGTCCTCTCAGAGTGCTTTCAGACTTTGAGACTGTCCTTTCCCTACAGTTTCCCAAGGTATTGTAATACTGGAATTATATGTACAACATTATACATGTGGGCGGCACGGTGGCGCAGTGGGTAGCGCTGCTGCCTCGCAGTTGGGAGACCTGGGGACCTGGGTTCACTTCCCAGGTCCTCCCTGTGTGGAGTTTGCATGTTCTTCCCGTGTCTGCGTGGGTTTCCTCCAGGCGCTCCGGTTTCCTCCCACAGTCCAAAGACATACAGGTTAGGTGGATTGGCAATTCTAAATTGGCCCTAGTGTGTGCTGGGTGTGTTTGTGTGTGTCCTGCGGTGGGTTGGCACCCTGCCCGGGATTGGTTCCTGCCTTGTGCCCTGTGTTGGCTGGGATTGGCTCCAGCAGACACCCGTGACCCTGTGTTCGGATTCAGCGGGTTGGAAAATAGATGGATGGATGGACATTATATATGTATGAGGAGGATGAAGAAACCGAAACAACATAGAGTACCACCAGTTCTTTCTTTCACTTTGTAGAATACAGGTAGTGTGCTAGCAATAGCAGAAAATATGTTATTGTTAATAAGAGTAAGTTCAAAACGAAGCACTTTTGTCAAGATTGCACCAAAAGTACAAGAGGATTAATATCATGGCTTGTGCAGGGGGGCTCACATATTCTTGTGGTATATACTGTGGTGACCTTGGAGGAAAAATGTTTGAGAACCACTGCTTTAAACCTATTCCATAATGAATAATGAACTTATGTAGGTAGTTAACAGAGCTTGACAGAGACTTTTGCTCTTCAGCCTTATTTTCTGTTGATTAGCTCGAATCACAGGCCAGTCTTATGAGCGATTTGCTTCGTAGCTCAGTTGGGTAAATGTTGCATACAGACTCTACGTTTCTGAAGTTAACAACAAATGCATCTCTAAGAAGGGCGGCACGGTGGCACCTCGCAGTAAGGAGACCTGGGTACACTTCCCGGGTCCTCCCTGCATGGAGTTTGCATGTTTTCCCCGTGTTCCTCCAGTTTCCGCTCACAGTCCAGAGACATGCAGGTTACATGCATTGGCGATCCTAAATTGTCCCTAGTGTCTGCTTGGTGTGTGTGTGCCCTGTGGTGGGCTGCCCGAGGTTTGTTTCCTGCCTTGCACCAATTTTGTCTCCACTTGTTGATGACTGTCTTCACTGTGCTCCGTGGGATGTTTAATGCTTTGGATACTTTTTTGTACCCCTGTCCTGATTGATACTTTCAATGATGTGATCCGGTTAATGTTTTAAAAGCTCTTTGCGGACCACCATGGCTTATGGAGTACGTGTCAAACAAGAGGATATCAGAATAATCCTACAGGAACAGCCAAACCTTATCTGAGCTCAATCAGAGCCACTTTCATTGACGTCACTCCTATTTAGATAGATAGATAGATAGATAGATAGATAGATAGATAGACAGACAGACAGACAGACAGACAGACAGACAGACAGACAGACAGATAGATAGATAGATAGATAGATAGATAGATAGATAGATAGATAGATAGATAGATAGATAGATAGATAGATAGATAGATAGATAGATACTTTATTAATCCCAAGGGGAAATTCACATACTCCAGCAGCACCTTACTGATACAAAAATAATATTAAATTAAAGATTGATAATAATGCAGGTAAAAACAGACAATAACTTTATATAATGTTAACGTTTACCCCCCCGGGTGGAATTGAAGAGTCGCATAGTTTGGGGGAGGAACGATCTCCTCAGTCTGTCAGTGGAGCAGGACGGTGACAGCAGTCTGTCGCTGAAGCTGCTCCTCTGTCTGGAGATGACACTATTTAGTGGATGCAGTGGATTCTCCATGATTGACAGAAGCCTGCTGAGCGCCCGTCGCTCTGCCACAGATGTCAAACTGTCCAGCTCCATGCCAACAATAGAGCCTGCCTTCCTCACCAGTTTGTCCAGGCGTGAGGCGTCTTTCTTCTTAATGCTGCCTCCCCAGCACACCACCGCGTAGAAGAGGGCGCTCGCCACAACCGTCTGATAGAACATCTGCAGCATCTTATTGAAGATGTTGAAGGACGCCAGCCTTCTAAGGAAGTATAGCCGGCTCTGTCCTTTCTTACACAGAGCATCAGTATTGGCAGTCCAGTCTAATTTATCATCCAGCTGCACTCCCAGGTATTTATAGGTCTGCACCATCTGCACACAGATGATTTGAGAATAAACTTAGTGTGATGGGTTGATTCTGAATGCAGCCGCATCCATGATTATTAAAGGGTCTGCACCCTAATGCAACCAGCTTTTTGAATGATTTTTTTTCCATTTTTCACTAAACGGTTTCTAATTTATCTTCACCTTCTTTGTATAAATTGTAATTTTGCAATAAAGGTGACAGGATTGATCTCAGTTTCATTTTTTTATTACACAAAATTTGTGATTTTGGTGGTTTAGACTTTTTTCATCCACTGTGTAAATGGAAAAATAGTTTTCTAGCCTTTGGATTGTCTGAAAGAAAGCAAAAAATCTCACGTCTAGTTCTGCATCATTTCAGCCACATATTGTACGTAAAGCCAATGGCTACATTATTATGTTTGTAACATTTATTTTTCAGCCTTTCTCTAACTGCTTTTAATGCTGGGATTAAAATCCACCTCTTTACATACCTTGCAATTCTTCTTTCAGTATGGTAGTCTGATTCTCTGCTATGTCAGCCCTCAGTGATTTGGGTACTATGGATTTGTATTCTACTTATTTCAATCACAGTAAATGGTTTAATATGTTATCACATGTTTCATTTTTATATTCAGGTTTGCATTAATATACGTAGTCATTTAAAACTGCCTTTACTGGGTACATTTGCAAAGAAAGTATGACATGTTGAAGTCAAATACAACAACAACAACATTTATTTATATAGCACATTTTCATACAAAAAGTAGCTCAAAGTGCTTTACATAATGAAAAGAAGAAAAATAAAAGACAAAATAAGAAATTAAAATAAGACAACATTAGTTAACATAGAAAGGAGTAAGGTCCGATGGCCAGGGTGGACAGAAAAAACAAAAAAAAAACTCCAGAAGGCTGGAGAAAAAAATAAAATCTGTAGGGGTTCCAGGCCACGAGACCACCCAGTCCCCTCTGGGCATTCTACCTAACATAAATGAAATAGTCCTCTTTGTAGTTCGGGTTTTTCACGGAGTCACTTGATGCTGATGGTCATACAGACTTCTGGCTTTTAATCCATCCATCATTGTTGGAACATCATGGTGCTTTGGGTAGATGGTGGTGGCGCACGCCACCACCAACAGGACACCGGAAAAGGAAACAGAAGAGAGAGTAGGGGTTAGTACAGATTTTGAATGAATAGTTATTATAATGAATTGGATATACAGAGTATCAGGATTAAATTACAGTGAAGTTATGAGAAGGCCATGTTAAAATAATGTGTTTTCAGTAGGTTTTTAAAGTGCTCCACTGTATTAGCCTGGCGAATTCCTACTGGCAAATATAACCCACTCATTCATTTTCTGTGGTGTGCAGTGGTTGTGCTGCTGCCTCACAACAAGGTGAACAACGTTTCAAGTCCCGGGTCCTCCCTGTGAGGAGTTGGCATGTTCTCCTCATAAACCACAGTCCAAAGACATGCAGGTTAGATGGGCTGGTGATGCTAAAATGGCCCCTGCTGTATGCATGTGTGTGTGTGTGTGTGTGTGTGTTCACCCAGTGGTGGGCTGGCGCCCTATCCACGGATTGTTCCTGCCTTTGCCTGACGCTTGCTGGGATTGGCTGCAGCAGCCCCACAATCCTGCTGTGGATAAGCGGGTTTAAAAGATGAATGGAGCGATTTATTGTAATTATTAAAATATATTTTTATCTCAGGTACTTTATTAGTATTATGTGTTTTTTTTTTAAATTTTATTAAAAACATTTTTTTTTTGTTACCGGATACTTTTACTTTTTAGGTTTTAAATTCTTTTCTTGTCTGTTGTTTTTATCATGTGTTTTGGTTTTGGATATTAAATTGGACTGGACTGCCAATACTGATGCTCTGTGCAAGAGAGGACAGAGCCGACTATACTTCCTTAGAAGGCTGGAGTCCTTCAACATCTGCAATAAGATCCTGCAGATGTTCTATCAGATGGTTGCAAGCTTTATTATTACCATTGTAAAGTCTTCTTGTCTTATCAGGTGTCTTTGTTTTACTCGTTTTGTTTTGTACTTTGCTGCAGTTGTAGCACAGCTACAAGCAGCCAAGGTGGGCCCTGCATGGAGTTTGTATGTCATTCCCTTCGTCCATGTGGACCCCCCCAGGTTACGTGCAGATTTATGATGCTACATTGGCCCCCATAGTTTTGTGTGTGTGTGGGTGTGCACACGTGTGTTCCCGCTGCGATAGGCTGTCTAGAGACTGTTCCTGTCCTTATGCCCAGTGTCTGCTGGGTGAAAGTGCAGGACCAGACTGGCATCCTTACTGGAATAGAGGATAAAAATCCTACTCAGGGAAGCCGTAATGGAAGGATAACAAGAAGGGAGACACAACCTGGCTGGGAGGATCACCAATCTCTTTTTTTTTAACATTTTATTGAATTTATTAAAATCAAATAACATTCCATACAAGCAAGTCCAATTTTGAATCAGTTTGAATCAAATCAACCCCCACCCATGATAGAGAGAGAGCTAGGCCAACAGAGTAAAACTTTTAATAGGAGGAAAAATAAATAAATAAATAGAATAACTGCGGTGGGTTGGCACCCTGCCCTGGGTTTGTTTCCTGCCTTGCACCCTGTGTTGGCTGGGATTGGCTCCAGCAGATCCCCGTGACCCTGTAGTTAGGATATAGCAGGTTGGATAATGACTGACTGACTACATAGAATAAAAAAAGGGAAGGGAATCAATCAATTTAAATGCTTATTCCAAAATGTTGATTAGGTCCTGCCAGGTTTTAAAAACATTTTACACAGATCCTCTAAGTGAGAATTTGATTTTTTCCAATTTCAAATAATATATAACATCAGTTACCCACTTGTACGAACGAAAGAACGAGATTGCGAATACAAGCGGCTGAAATGAGTTTCCTCCACAGGGTGTCTGGGCTCTCCCTTAAAGATAGGGTGAGAAGCTCAGTCATCAGGGAGGGGCTCAGAGTAGAGCCGCTGCTCGTCCGCATTGAGAGGAGTCAGATGAGGTGGCTCGGGCATCTGATCAGGATGCCTCCTGGACGTCTCCCTGGTGAGGTGTTCCAGGCACATCTAACCGGGAGGAGGCCCCAGGGAAGACCCAGGACACGCTGGAGGGACTATGTCTCCTGGCTGGCCTGGGAACGCCTCGGGATTCCCCCGGAAGAGCTGGAAGAAGTGGCTGGGGAGAGGAAAGTCTTTGTATCTCTGCTCAAGCTGCTGCCCCTGCGACCCAATCTCGAATAAGTGGAAGAGGATGGATGGATCAGTTACCCACTGACTTTAAAGAGGTGGGTTAGGATTCTTCCAATTGAGTAAGACAAGTCTACGTGCTAATAGTGAAGTAAAGACAATTCCAGTTTGTTTCTCCTTCTCCATCTTAAGCCCTCCTGTGAGCCCACCATACACAGCTGTTAGTGGATTAGGAGAGATTGTGACACCAAGGCTGTCTGACTGGCATTTTAAAATTTTGGTCCAGAATGATGTTAATGTGGTGCACGGTGCCCAAAGCGTGTGGCCCAATGAGGCTAGAACTCGATTGCATCGTTCACAGGTTGGCTCTTGCCCTGAAAATATTTTAGACAGTTTTAAACGAGACAGATGTGCTTAACAGATGATTTTGAGTTTTTTTTTTTAATTTTATTGATTTTATTGTCATCATTCCATACAAATACAGTGGTGTGAAAAACTATTTGCCCCCTTCCTGATTTCTTATTCTTTTGCATGTTTGTCACACAAAATGTTTCTGATCATCAAACACATTTAACCATTAGTCAAATATAACACAAGTAAACACAAAATGCAGTTTGTAAATGGTGGTTTTTATTATTTAGGGAGAAAAAAAAATCCAAACCTACATGGCCCTGTGTGAAAAAGTAATTGCCCCCTGAACCTAATAACTGGTTGGGCCACCCTTAGCAGCAATAACTGCAATCAAGCGTTTGCGATAACTTGCAATGAGTCTGTTACAGCGCTCTGGAGGAATTTTGGCCCATTCATCTTTGCAAAATTGTTGTAATTCAGCTTTATTTGAGGGTTTTCTAGCATGAACCGCCTTTTTAAGGTCATGCCGTAGCATCTCAATTGGATTCAGGTCAGGACTTTGACTAGGCCACTCCAAAGTCTTCATTTTGTTTTTCTTCAGCCATTCAGAGGTGGATTTGCTGGTGTGTTTTGGGTCATTGTCCTGTTGCAGCACCCAAGATCGCTTCAGCTTGAGTTGACGAACAGATGGCCGGACATTCTCCTTTAGGATTTTTTGGTAGACAGTAGAATTCATGGTTCCATCTATCACAGCAAGCCTTCCAGGTCCTGAAGCAGCAAAACAACCCCAGACCATCACACTACCACCACCATATTTTACTGTTGGTATGATGTTCTTTTTCTGAAATGCTGTGTTCCTTTTATGCCAGATGTAACGGGACATTTGCCTTCCAAAAAGTTCAACTTTTGTCTCATCAGTCCACAAGGTATTTTCCCAAAAGTCT
Organism: Erpetoichthys calabaricus; assembly: GCF_900747795.2. Taxonomy (NCBI): domain Eukaryota; kingdom Metazoa; phylum Chordata; class Cladistia; order Polypteriformes; family Polypteridae; genus Erpetoichthys; species Erpetoichthys calabaricus. The sequence goes on from NC_041404.2 coordinate 55,357,251, forward strand.
TGGCAATCATTGAGATGTTTCTTAGCAAAATTGAGACGAGCCCTAATGTTCTTTTTGCTTAACAGTGGTTTGCGTCTTGGAAATCTGCCATGCAGGCCGTTTTTGCCCAGTCTCTTTCTTATGGTGGAGTCGTTAACACTGACCTTAATTGAGGCAAGTGAGGCCTGCAGTTCTTTAGACGTTGTCCTGGGGTCTTTTGTGACCTCTCGGAATGAGTCGTCTCTGCGCTCTTGGGGTAATTTTGGTCGGCCGGCCACTCCTGGGAAGGTTCACCACTGTTCCATGTTTTTGCCATTTGTGGATAATGGCTCTCACTGTGGTTCGCTGGAGTCCCAAAGCTTTAGAAATGGCTTTATAACCTTTACCAGACTGATAGATCTCAATTACTTCTGTTCTCATTTGTTCCTGAATTTCTTTGGATCTTGGCATGATGTCTAGCTTTTGAGGTGCTTTTGGTCTACTTCTCTGTGTCAGGCAGCTCCTATTTAAGTGATTTCTTGATTGAAACAGGTGTGGCAGTAATCAGGCCTGGGGGTGGCTACGGAAATTGAACTCAGGTGTGATACACCACAGTTAGGTTATTTTTTAACAAGGGGGCAATTACTTTTTCACACAGGGCCATGTAGGTTTGGATTTTTTTTCTCCCTAAATAATAAACACCATCATTTAAAAACTGAATTTTGTGTTTACTTGTGTTATATTTGACTAATGGTTAAATGTGTTTGATGATCAGAAACATTTTGTGTGACAAACATGCAAAAGAATAAGAAATCAGGAAGGGGGCAAATAGTTTTTCACACCACTGTAGATCAATTTTTACAAAAAATAGGATTGAAAACAAATCTGCTCCCACCCCTGAGCATGGCCAACGGAGTAAAACTTAAAGCTAGTAAAAATAAATAAATTGATGAGTTTAATAGGCAGATAAAGGAAGAGAATCTACTTCCTCAGTGCTTTAAAAGCTTATTCTAAAATATTATTGATCAGATCCTGCCAGGTTTTGAAAAAGTTCTGCACAGATCCACTAAGTGAGAATTTGATTTTTTCCAATTTCAAATAATATAAAACATCAGTTACCCACTGACTTAAAAGAGGAGAGTTAGGATTCTTCCAGTTTAGCAAAATAAGTCTGTGTGCCAATAGTGTAGTGAATGCAATCACAGTTTGCTTGTCCTTCTCCACTTTAAGCCCATCTGGAAGAACACTAAACACACCCGTTAATGGGTTAGGAGGGATTGGGACACCAAGGCTGTCTGAAAGGCACTTCAAAATTTTTGTCCAGAATGAAGTTAATTTGGTGCAGGCCCAAAACGTGACCCAGTGAGGCTGGAACTCGATTGCAGCGTTCACAGATTGGATCTTACCCTGGAAACATTTTGGACAGTTTTAAGCGAGACAGATGTGCTCGATATATAATTTTGAGTTGAACAATTGTATGCTTTGCGCATATGGAGCTCGAGTGAATTCTCTGCATTGCTACCTTCCACTCCCTTTTCTGATATGTTGAGTGGGACATCCTTTTCCCCATTGTCCTCTTGGATCTTTGAAAGGGAGGGACTGTAAAATAATTTTATGTATTGTAGAAATGCTGTCTGAGTCCTCGAAACTGAGCAATATTTTTTCCAGCATAGAGGAAGGTAGGAGATGGGGAAAATTGGGCAGTTTCTGTTTAACAAAGTTTCTAATTTGAAGATAGTGAAAGAAATGTGTTGCTGGAAAGTTAAATTTGGAATGTAATTGTTCATAGGATGCAAAGTTGTTGTCTATATAAAGATCTCTAAGCAATTTAATCCCAAATGTTTTCCAGATATTAAAAACTGCATATGTTTGCGAGGATTGAAAAAGGTGGTTCTCATGCAGAGGTCCATCCATCCATTTTCCAACCCGCTGAATCCGAACACAGGGTCACGGGGGTCTGCTGGAGCCAATCCCAGCCAACACAGGGCACAAGGCAGGAACCAATCCCGGGCAGGGTGCCAACCCACCGCAGGACACACACAAACACACCCACACACCAAGCACACACTAGGGCCAATTTAGAATCGCCAATCCACCTAACCTGCATGTCTTTGGACTGTGGGATCATGCAGAGGTGCCACAGATAAAAGATTCTCCATCTAAAAATGCTTTCTACATTGGTTCCATATTCTGAGTGAGTGAAGATGATTTTAAGTTGAACAATTGTATGCTTTGCGCATATGGAGCTCGAGTGAATTCTGTGCACGGCTACCTTCCACTCCTTTTCTGAAATGTTGAGTGAGAGATCCTATTCCCAGGGAGGGAAGGATCACCAATCTCTGTCCCAGTTGGGAGGAACTAATAATGGATGGACAAAGAGGAAAAGATTTTATGCGCAGTTCATCCTCCAACGCAAGAGGTAGCACTGCTCCACTCATAGGGGCCCAGTTTGGACTCCCACAGGGTTGCCTGGGGCTTGTAGTGCAAAAGGGCAACCCTGTCAGGGTCTCTGGGTACTATAGGTGAGCTCCATGAAGCCATATCCATTTTATGGGGGACGTCCATATGACTCGAAAGTGCTTCCTTTAGGCAGTGTCATAGTACCAGAAATACTCCTGGGTCCAGCATAAAAGAGGGCATCTTCAGCTATCTCAGGGTCAGAATCAGGAGGATGTGGATGAGGCTTACAGAGGATGTAGTGGAAGGAGACAGAAGTGCTTGTTCTTTCAATTGTATTGTGTTGGACTGCCTTTAACTGTGTTAACAGTGTGATTATAAGACAAACATTATTTTATTTTACCTTTGAAACTGTGTTTGGCTGAGTTGGGTTGGTGGGGCGCCCCCTACAGTCCACATAGGATAGGCTCCAGCTTCCCTACAACCCTGCCTTGGAAAAGCAGGCTTAGAACATGGATGAATGTTTTTGTATGTACCCAGAAATAAAACTTAGAAAGGGAGGCCAAAAGAATAATTTCTATTACATTTCATTTATTTATTTAACTGACACTTTTATCCACCTTGACCTGTAATACAGTGTTGTGTCCCAGTTCTTTCTACCCTGTATTTTTCCTTAACTGCTTGTCAAGTTCCTAATATGTTAAAGCAACTTCTATGACATTGTCATTTTCATGGTTAAACCTTTTATATGAGAAATGTGTACATTTTCTGAATATGATTTTTCCATTGCAGGGTTGCTGGAGGCTGGAGTGCATCATCAGGCACATGGTAGGAGTCAGCCCTAAATGGGACAGCAGTGCACATTGAATGTTTATTCATCATTTATTAGTAATTTGGCATTCGCTTTTTCTTTAGAAAAGTACAGAGGTTAAAAACTACTTTGAAATTGCTATAATTACAGTATTTAGTATTAGTTTTATATCACAACACATTTGTATTCGGAGTAAATCCATTTAGCTTTCCAAGTTTATAGTAACAGATATTTACATAAAATACGTGCTTATGAAGGAACAACTCAGAATTTCCCAACTGGAAATCACAATATCAGAATATTAAAAGAAAAAATCCACCTAGTATAAGGGGTATATGGGCCAAAGCCTTAAATGGCAGAGTTGGGCACAAAAATGGAGCCAGACCTGCTTGGGCCACCAGCCCATCATAGAGCACATTCAAACACCCACCTACATTGATCCAGTTTAGAGTCCCCATTTAACCTAACAGTGATGTCTTTGGAATGTTAGTGGAAAACGTGCAAACAAAAGGAGGACATTCAAATACCATACAGACAGCCACTGGGCCAGGATTGACAATTACTGAACTACAATACTGCCCAACTACAATTTATATATATTGTGGTCAAGGGAGGACAAGAGAAGTCAAAAGATCGTTGGGAGTGCCAGCCGTGGGTTGCCCCATTTAATTCAATGCCTTTGGCATAGAAAGAAAAACAAGCATGCGATGGCACAAAAGCAAAACAAAACAGGAGGCAATGGTTGCCTGGTAACAGATGACGGGCGCTCAACAGAGTAGATCTGGCTTGGCGGAGCTCCGTCCTGAGGTCAGCTCTGGTCCAAGTGTGACAGCCAACTTTTGGGGCCAGTTGGCCTTTATAGAACTCTGAATGGAAGGGGTGGACTTAGTTGTCCTCATGGGCGTTTGCTTGGTGCTGTGGATGAGATATGAGACAATACTGATAGATAGATAGATAGATAGATAGATAGATAGATAGATAGATAGATAGATAGATAGATAGATAGATAGATAGATAGATAGATAGATAGATAGATAGATATGAAAGGCACTATATAATAGATAGATAGATAGATAGATAGATAGATAGATAGATAGATAGATAGATAGATAGATAGATAGATAGATAGATGTGAAAGGCACTATATAATAGATAGATAGATAGATAGATAGATAGATAGATAGATAGATAGATAGATAGATAGATAGATAGATAGATAGATAGATAGATAGATAGAAGTGAAAGGCACTATATGATTGATAGATAGATAGATAGATAGATAGATAGATAGATAGATAGATAGATAGATAGATAGATAGATAGATAGATAGATATGAAAGGCACTATATAGATAGATAGATAGATAGATAGATAGATAGATAGATAGATAGATAGATAGATAGATAGATAGATAGATAGATAGATATGAAAGGCACTATAGATAGATAGATAGATAGATAGATAGATAGATAGATAGATAGATAGATAGATAGATAGATAGATAGATAGATAGATATGAAAGGCACTATATGATAGATAGATAGATAGATAGATAGATAGATAGATAGATAGATAGATAGATAGATAGATAGATAGATAGATAGATAGATAGATAGATATGAAAGGCACTATATAATAGATAGATAGATATGAAAGGCACTATATGATAGATAGATAGATAGATAGATAGATAGATAGATAGATAGATAGATAGATAGATAGATAGATAGATAGATAGATAGATAGATAGATAGATAGATATGAAAGACACTATATGATAGATATAGATAGATAGATAGATAGATAGATAGATAGATAGATAGATAGATAGATAGATAGATAGATAGATAGATAGATAGATAGATATGAAAGGCACTATATGATAGATAGATAGATAGATAGATAGATAGATAGATAGATAGATAGATAGATAGATAGATAGATAGATAGATAGATAGATATGAAAGGCACTATATAATAGATAGATAGATATGAAAGACACTATATGATAGATAGATAGATAGATAGATAGATAGATAGATAGATAGATAGATAGATAGATAGATAGATAGATAGATAGATAGATAGATAGATATGAAAGACACTATATGATAGATAGATAGATAGATAGATAGATAGATAGATAGATAGATAGATAGATAGATAGATAGATAGATATGAAAGGCACTATATAATAGATAGATAGATAGATATGAAAGGCACTATATGATAGATAGATAGATAGATAGATAGATAGATAGATAGATAGATAGATAGATAGATAGATAGATAGATAGATAGATAGATATGAAAGGCACTATATGATAGATAGATAGATAGATAGATAGATAGATAGATAGATAGATAGATAGATAGATAGATAGATAGATATGAAAGGCACTATATGATAGATAGATAGATAGATAGATAGATAGATAGATAGATAGATAGATAGATAGATAGATAGATAGATATGAAAGGCACTATATGATAGATAGATAGATAGATAGATAGATAGATAGATAGATAGATAGATAGATAGATATGAAAGGCACTATATGATAGATAGATAGATAGATAGATAGATAGATAGATAGATAGATAGATAGATAGATAGATAGATAGATAGATATGAAAGGCACTATATGATAGATAGATAGATAGATAGATAGATAGATAGATAGATAGATAGATAGATAGATAGATAGATATGAAAGGCACTATATGATAGATAGATAGATAGATAGATAGATAGATAGATAGATAGATAGATAGATAGATAGATAGATAGATAGATAGATAGATAGATAGATAGATAGATAGATATGAAAGGCACTATATGATAGATAGATAGATAGATAGATAGATAGATAGATAGATAGATAGATAGATAGATAGATAGATAGATAGATAGATAGATAGATAGTGTCTTTCATATCTATCTATCTATCTATTTGATAGATAGATAGATAGATAGATAGATAGATAGATAGATAGATAGATAGATAGATAGATAGATATGAAAGACACTATTTGATAGATAAATAGATAGATAGATAGATAGATAGATAGATAGATAGTCTTTTCCACAGCTTCCTGCCTCTGAACCCTCTTCTGAGGCACAGTGGCTTCTCATATATTGGACCCAGAAGTACTTCTGGGGCCCTGACATTTCCTGGAGAAAACACTTCCAGGACATGCAGAAGTTCCACAAATTAGGGACACCTTCTCCCAACCAGCACCCTCCGGCAGAAACCAGTTGACCCCGACAGGGCTGCCCTTTCAAAATACAGGTACCATGGAACCCTGGAGGAGTACTGAATGGGACCTTGCCAGAGGAACACTTCCATCCTGTCACACTGGAGGACAAACTGTCCTTAACAACCAGCCTCCCCTAGTCCATCCATTATTTCATTGTCCCACAACCAGGGATCTTGCCCCACCGGGACACCTGGAAGAAGGAGGGCCCGGGAGAGAGGCACTATCTTTCCCTGGCGGTATTGGGGCCACAATCGTGGAACACCGGAGCTCATGCCTTTTGGGCTTCGTGGCCACCACCAGGGGGAGTAGAATGACTTAATGAGCCCATTTGAGCTCTGATGCCGCCACACCTGGAAGTGCGGCCTAATTAGGCTAATTACCACCTGAAGTACTTCCGGATGTGCTATAAGAGGAGCCTGCAGCCACCACTCGAGGAGCCGGAGTGGAGTGGAGGCGAGGCGGCTGAAGAGTAGAGAAAAGGACTGGGTTTGTGGTTTGTGCATGATATTGTGTGTTGTGTATAATAAACGGTGTGTGTTTTTGTACATTGGGAGTCCGTGTCTGTCCGTGCCAAGGCTGATCTCTTACAATAGATAGATAGATAGATATATAGCATAGTTGGCAGGATTAGATGGATTAATTGATTGATTAATTGATTGATTGATTTCAATTTTTTGGGAAAGTGTACTGCTCCCCACAACCAGAACATTGTGTTGACAGATTTTCGCACACTCACGTTGTTGGGATTAGGTGACACTGTGGCACAGGTCCACATTCTTGTGAGAAGTCTATGAGCAGTTTGTTTATTCTTCCTATGACTCTGTGGGTTTTCCTCCTGGTTTCTGACCCAGATCCCAATGCTGTGCTCGTTAGGGTGTATAGACAGTGTGCTAATATAGTGTTCTGGGACTTTTCCGATAAGGAAAGCAGGCGTTTTGAGGTAAGGTTGTTCTTCTCATTAATCATGGTGATGGCAACATGTTGCATGTTGATTAGCATGTGAGAATTTCACTTTTTTTCTGTACACGTGATAATAAGGAACCTAGAAACATGTACATTAGGTTGGTGGAAGGGTGTGTGAGTGTGGACTGGCATTGTGAGCAGGACTGGCCCCTGACTTGTGGCTGGTATAAGGTCCAGCCATATAACCCTGAAATAGATTGAGAAGGACTGAATATGTTACGTTGACTACTTATGACTTATGTGGAATAACTTACAAGTAGCTCTTGAAGGAAAAAAAAGAACAATCCATCTGTCATAACTTGTCAGTCCTTGATCACCTTGATAATTCCGCAGACAGGGCTGTTCTCTGTCTTGTAACCAGTTTTTCGATAATATTGGAAGGATAGATGAAAAATGTACTTTTCATCACCTTCTGCCCATCCACCGTCAAACCTGCTTATCCAGTTCAGGGTCATGGGGCGCTGCAGCCTATCAACACAGTGCTGGGCACAAAGCAAGACGCACTCCCAGCTAGGACGCTAGTGACATTGTGCGCCATACATTAATATTTCTTAATGAAGGAATACAATGTTAAAATGATTGCAAAAATGAAATCGTAAATGAGTACTCCGTCCAAAAATGATATTTTTTACATGTCACTTACGCCATGTACTGTAGTTTGTAGTGATGGCCAAGAAAATTTTCCTAACATCGTTGTCATACAGAATGGAAAAAACAAAGTGTAACACCAGAGGTTTTAATTTTATTTATTAATTTTATTGTAATCATTCCATACAAATTGATCAATTTATCACAAAAAAAAATTGAAGACAAATCAAACCCCACCCCTGAGAAGGAGAGCTTAGCTAAAGGGGAATTGCTTAGGGCTTTTTAATAAGGCAACAATAAACAAAAGAAAGGAAGAAATAAATATATAGATAAATAAAAAAGGAGAAGGGAATTAAATGCTGTAATAGTTATTTCTCTTATTCTAAAATAATATTGATCAGATCCTGCCAGGTTTTAAAAAAATTCTGTACAGATCCTCTAACTGAGAATTAAATTTTTTCCAATTTCAAATAATATAAAACATCGGTTTCCCACTGACTTATCAGAGGAGAATTAGGATTCTTCCAATTTAACAGAATAAGTCTGCGTGCCAAAAGTGTAGTGAATGCAATCACCGTTTGCTTGTCCTTCTCCACTTCAAGTCCGTCTGGAAGATCACCGAACACAGCTGTTAGTGGGTTAGGAGGGATTGGGACCCCAAGGCTGTCTGAAAGGCACTTCAAAATTTTGGTCCAAAATGATGTTAGTTTAGTGCAGGCCCAGAACATGTGACCCAGTGAGGCAGGAGCTTGGTTGCAGTGTTCGCAGGTTGGATCCTGCCCTGGAAACATTTTGGACAGTTTTAAGCGGGACAGATGGGCTCGATATGTAATTTTTAGTTGAATAATTCTATGCTTTGCGCATATAGAACTCGAGTGAATTCTCTGCTTTGCTATCTTCCACTCCTTTTCTGATATATTGATTAAGAGATCTTCTTCCCAATGTCCTCTTGGATCTTTGAAAGGTAGGGACTCTAATAAAGATTTTATATAATGCGGGAATGGTGTTTAATTCCTCGAAATTGAGCAGTATTTTTTCCAGCATGGTGGAGGGTACGAGGTGAGGAAAATCGGGCAATTTCTGTTTAACAAAATTTCTAATTTGAAGATAGTGAAAGAAATGTGTAGCTGGGAGGCTGAATTTGGAACGTAATTGTTCAAAAGATGCAAAAATGTTGTCTATATAAAGATCTCTGAGCATTTTAATCCCAAAACTTTTCCAGATATTAAAAACTGGATATGTTTGCGAGGGTTGAAAGAGGTGGTTCTCACGCAGAGGTGCCGCGGATAAAAGATTTTCCATCTTAAAATGCTTTCTAATTTGGTTCTATATTCTGAGTGAGTAAAGCACAATTGGGTTATTAGTATATCTGTGATAACTTTCATTTATTGGAGCGCAGAGCAGGGAGTATAAAGAAGTACTACAGGATTTTACTTCTATTGCGGACCAGGCCTGTGTATGTTCATTTATTTGTGTCCAGGTTTTTATGGCTTGTATGTTTGCTGCCCAGTAATAAAACTGAAAATTAGGTAAAGCCATGCCACCTTCTGCCTGAGGTCTTTGTAGGGTCGCTCTTCGGATACGTGGGTGTTTTGAGTTCCAAATGAATGAGGTTATTGTTGAATCTAATTGCTTAAAAATGATTTATTGATATACAGGTGCTGGTCATAAAATTAGAATATCATGACAAAGTTGATTTATTTCAGTAATTCCATTCAAAAAGTGAAACTTGTATATTAGATTCATTCATTACACACAGACTGATGTATTTCAAATGTTTATTTCTTTTAATGTTGATGATTATAACAGACAACTAATGAAAGTCCCAAATTCAGTATCTCGGAAAATTAGAATATTGTGAAAAGGTTCAATATTGAAGACACCTGGTGCCACACTCTAATCAGCTAATTAACTCAAAACACCTGCCAAAGCCTTTAAATGGTCTCTCAGTCGAGTTCTGTAGGCTACACAATCATGGGGAAGACTGCTGACTTGACAGTTGTCCAAAAGACGACCATTGACACCTTGCACAAGGAGGGCAAGACACAAAAGGTCATTGCTAAAGAGGCTGGCTGTTCACAGAGCTCTGTGTCCAAGCACATTAATAGAGAGGCGAAGGGAAGGACAAGATGTGGTAGAAAAAAGTGGACAAGCAATAGGGATAACCGCACCCTGGAGAGGATTGGGAAACAAAAATGTTGGGGAGATTCACAAAGAGTGGACTGCAGCTGGAGTCAGTGCTTCAAAAACCACCACACACAGACGTATGCAAGACATGGGATTCAGCTGTCGCATTCCTTGTGTCAAGCCACTCTTGAATAAGAGACAGCGTCAGAAGTGTCTCGTCTGGGCTAAAGACAAAAAGGACTGGACTGCTGCTGCATTTCCTTTGGAAATCAAGGACCCAGAGTCTGGAGGAAGAGAGGAGAGGCACAGAATCCACGTTGCGTGAGGTCCAGTGTAAAGTTTCCACAGTCAGTGGTGGTTTGGGGTGCCATGTCATCTGCTGGTGTTGGTCCATTGTGTTTTCTGAGGTCCAAGGTCAACGCAGCAGTCTACCAGGAAGTTTTAGAGCACTTCATGCTTCCTGCTGCTGACGAACTTTACGGAGATGCAGATTTCATTTTCCAACAGGACCTGGCAACTGCACACAGTGCCAAAGCTAGCAGTACCTGGTTTAAGGACCATGGTATCCCTGTTCTTGATTGGCCAGCAAACTCACCTGACCTTAACCCCATAGAAAATCTATGGGGTATTGTGAAGAGGAAGATGCAATACGCCAGACCCAACAATTCAGAAGAGCTGAAGGCCACTATCAGAGCAACATGGGCTCTCATAACACCTGAGCAGTGCCACAGACTGATCGACTCCATGCCACGCCGCATTGCTGCAGTAATCCAGGCCAAAGGAGCCCCAACTAAATATTGAGTGCTGTACATGCTCATACTTTTCATGTTCATACCTTTCAGTTGGCCAACATTTCTTTTTTTTTTTTTTTTTTTTAATATTTTTATTTTATTAATTTTCATTGTAATCATTCCATACAAACAGATCAATTTATAACCCAACAAATTTGAAAACAAATCAAACCCCACCCCTGAGAAGGAGAGCTTAGCTAAAGGAAAATTTCTTTAAGCTTTTTAATAAGGCAACAATAAACAAAAGAAAGGGAGAAGTAAATATCTATATAAATAAGAGATGGAAAGGGAGTTAAATGCAATAATAGTTATTTCTCTTATTCTAAAATAATATTGATTAAATCCTGCCATGTTTTGAAAAAATTTTGTACAGATCCTCTAACTGAAAATTTGATTTTTTCCAATTTCAAATAATATAAAACATCAGTTTCCCACTGACTTATAAGAGGAGAGTTAGGATTCTTCCAATTTAACAAAATAAGTCTGCGTGCCAAGAGTGTAGTGAATGCAATCACCGTTTGCTTGTCCTTCTCCAATTCAAGTCCATCTGGAAGGACACCAAACACAGCTGTTAGTGGGTTAGGAGGGATTGGGATACTAAGGCTGTCTGAGAGGCACTTAAAAATTTTTGTCCAAAATGATGTTAGTTTAGTGCAGGCCCAGAACATGTGACCCAGTGAGGCAGGAGCTTGGTTGCAGTGTTCGCAGGTTGGATCCTGGCCTGGAAACATTTTGGACAGTTTTAAGCAAGACAGATGAGCTCGATATGTAATTTTTAGTTGAATAATTCTATGCTTTGCGCATATAGAACTCGAGTGAATTCTCTGCTTTGCTACCTTCCACTCCTGTTCTGATAGATTGATTAAGAGATCTTCTTCCCAATGTCCTCTTGGGTCTTTGAAAGGTAGGGACTCTAATAAGATTTTATATATTGCGGAAATAGTGTTTGTTTCCTCGGAATTGAGCAGTATTTTTTCCAGCATTGTGGAGGGTGCAAGGTGGGGGAAATCGGGCAATTTCTGTTTAACAAAATTTCTAATTTGAAGATAGTAAAAGAAATGTGTAGCTGGGAGGTTAAATTTTGAACGTAATTGTTCAAAAGATGTAAATATGTTGTCTATATAAAGATCTCTGAGCATTTTAATCCCAAAACTTTTCCAGGTATTATAAACTGGATATACTTGCGAAGGTTGAAAGAGGTGGTTCCCTTGCAGAGGTGCCACTGATAAAAGATTTTCCATCTTAAAATGCTTCCTAATTTGGTTCCATATTCTGAGTGAGTGAAGCACAATTAGGTTATTAGTATATTTGCGATAACTTTCATTTATTGGAGCGCAGAGCAGGGAATATAAAGAAGTACTACAGGATTTTACTTCTATTGCGGACCAAGCCTGTGTATGTTCATTTATTTGTGTCCAGGTTTTTATGGCTTGTATGTTTGCTGCCCAGTAATAAAACTGAAAATTAGGTAAAGCCATGCCACCTTCTGCCTGAGGTCTTTGTAGGGTCGCTCTTCGGATACGTGGGTGTTTTGAGTTCCAAATGAATGAGGTTATTATTGAATCTAACTGTTTAAAAAACGATTTATTGATGTATATTGAAATGTTTTGAAATAAAAAGAGAAGTTTAGGAAGGATATTCATCTTAACAATGTTAATTCTTCCGGCTAGAGTGAGATGAAGGGTTGACCATCTATGCAAGTCTTGCTTAATTTTTTCCATACAGACGCCAAAATTTTGTTGATAAAGAGCTTTATGTTTACTTGTGATATTTACCCCTAGGTATTTAAACTGATCTGCTATGGTAAAAGGTAGGGTGTCTAATCTAATATTATATGCTTGTGAGTTCACTAGAAAGAGTATACTTTTATTCAGATTAATTCTAAGACCAGATATCTTTTGAAATTCTGTTAGTGCTTTTAAAAAAGATTCACAGATACCTTGAGGCCCGATGCTTGCTGGGGTAGGGTGCAGGTTCACCCGCAGCCCTGCTCGGGGTTTAGAAGACAGTATGTTATAATATGGCAAATAGACATTGTCACAGGTGGCTGGGGGGGCGACCCGGCTGGAACGCCCCAGAGGACCGGAGGAGGGCTTACGCCTCCCCCAGACCACGTGGGGGCGACCGCCCTGATCACTATGGGGACCACGGGTACAGAGCTTTGAAGCTCAACCCTGTAGGGGCCTGTTGTCACTGCCAGGGGGCGCCCCAATGCCTTTGGAGCCCCGGGTGTGGCAGAAGTGCTGAGGGGAAGAGGATCAGGGACACCCAGTGTGCTTCTGGGTGCGCAGCCGGCAGAAGATTGTCGGGAGGCACCTGGAGCACATCCGGATGATTATAAAAGGGGCCGCCTCTCTCCATTCGGGGGTTAGAGTCGGGAGAGAAGGAAGGACAAGGTCTGGGAGGAGGCAAGGAGGCAGTCTGAAGGAAAAAGAGGCATTGTTTAAGGGCTTGGACTTTTGGGGACTTGGGGTTTGTGAATATGGAGACTTATAATAAACGTGTGTTGGGTGATTTGAATGTGTCCGCCTGACTGTGTCTGGGTCATCTTCCACAACATATTTGCTCTTCTACATCGCCAAAACATAAAGAAATGAAGAAAGATTTTATTTTCTGATAAGAGTGCTATAATTTTCACGCCATTAAAATACAGTGAGGTCCAGTATTTTTATTTATATTATTAAGCAGGTAAAAGTATTCCAGAACTTTTACCTGCTTAATAGTTCATGAAATAATGTGGGATCTGCTCCCACCTGGCTATGGAACAACATGTCAGTCAAATGTCCAGATACTTTTGAGCCCCTAGAAATGTGGAGGGTTGGCTATGCAGAAAAATTGTCTGTCATTTCTAAATGGCTCATACGATATTTTTAGTAGGCCCCTTGAATTAAAGCTGAAAGCCTACACTTCAATCACATCTTGATTGCTTCGTTTCAAATCCATTGTGGTGATGCACAGAGCCAAAAAGATGAAAATTGTGTCGCTGTCCAAATACTTATGGGCCTGACCGTAACCTGTATCTTCATCAGATGATGCTTGGTCGGGTCTCTCAGGATATTCCGGGACCCCAGTCCTCCCACAAATAAACTGTTTAAGCTGCTGGAGTCAGGCAGACGACTCTGCTGCCTCAAAAGATTCTGTAGGAGCTTCTACCTAATTGTCATTAGAATTTGAAATGAACAGAATTATTAAACTTGATTTGTTTTTTACTATTGGTATGTTGTATTTTTGCTATGGGTTAGTATTAGATTTTTCTTTTAAGCACAGTCTAGGATCTGCTAGAAAAACAAATCACTGCATTTTACTGTCCTGTATAATTTTGCATGTGACAGTAAACCTCTTGAACGTGTAAGGTTGGACTCAAATCTGTTCTTAGTGGAAGCCTCTGCATTTGCATCTTCAGCTGCTAAATAAACCTGTCATAAATTGTCAATTAAAATGAGAATTGTGTTCTTTTGTACTAGGGTAAAGAATACTTGAACTCATCCAGCATTTTATTGAGCAATTTTTTATCATTTTATTGTTGAGTATAGCTGTACACACGAGTGTGCTTGTTATGGCCGGCTTCCTGTCCAGATGTGGTTACTACAGCACTTTAGATGACCTTCAGTCATCACCTATTAGTAATAAACACTAATAATGCGCCAATGTCTAGAAACAGTTCAACCTAATATGTGTAGTGCAGGCAGTATCATGTGTAAGGCGTCCTAGGATTTCTATTGATCTTTATAAGTAAGAATTATAATACATAACACATAATAATAATACATTTTATTTATATAGCGTCTTTCCCATGCTCAACATCATACATAATTACAAGGGAAGACTCAGTTATGGTACACAATCTGGACCCCCTAGAGGTCATAGTGAAGGAGAGAATTCAAACAAAACTGAGTGCCATTATGAACAACGATACACATCCTCTCTCTGACACACTAACACCGAGGACTTTCAGACAACGACACAGCAGAAGTGTGAGAAGAAACGCGACTGGGGGTCCTTTATACTAACAGCAATACGTCTGTATAGCGCCTCACTAGGACTGGGACTTCCAAGTCAAAAGGTTTCTTTTTAATGTCATGCTTTTTAATCATTCTTGTGTGTCTTCAGACCAAAGTGTCTGTATACTTATTTACTCATCAATCTGTTTATGTATTTATTTATTTAATACGCTTCTGAAAAAAGCCAGATTTCCCCCTGGGGATGAAGAAAATTCTATCTATCTATCTATCTATCTATCTATCTATCTATCTATCTATCTATCTATCTATCTATCTATCTATCTATCTATCTATCTAATAGTGCCTTTCAATTCCATCCATCTATCTATCTATCTATTATATGGTGCCTTACATATCTATCTGTATATTATATAGTGCCTTACATCTATCTATCTATCTATCTATCTATCTATCTATCTATCTATCTATCTATCTATTATACAGTACCTTGCATATCTATCTATCTTACAGTACCTTGCATATCTATCTATCTATCTATCTATCTATCTATCTATCTATCTATCTATCTATCTATCTATCTATCTATCTATCTATTATATGGTGCCTTACATATCTATCTGTATATTATATAGTGCCTTACATCTATGTATCTATTATATAGTGCCTTTGATGTCTATTTATCTATCTATCTATTATATAGTACCTTACATATCTATCTGTATATTACATAGTGCCTTACATATAATCTATCTATCTATTATACGGTACCTTGAATATCTATCTATCTATCTATCTATCTATCTATCTATCTATCTATCTATCTATCTATCTATTATATGGTGCCTTACATATCTATCTGATTATTATATAGTGCCTTACATCTATCTATTATATAGTGCCTTTGATGTCTATCTATCTATCTATCTATCTATCTATCTATCTATCTATCTATCTATCTATCTATCTATCTATCTATTATATAGTACCTTGCATATCTATCTGTATATTACATAGTGCCTTACATATAATCTATCTATCTATCTATCTATCTATCTATCTATCTATCTATCTATCTATCTATCTATCTATCTATCTATTATACAGTACCTTGCATATCTATCTATCTTACAGTACCTTGCATATCTATCTATCTACCTATCTATTATATGGTGCCTTACATATCTATCTGATTATTATATAGTGCCTTACATCTATCTATTATATAGTGCCTTTGATATCTATCTATCTATCTATCTATCTATCTATCTATCTATCTATCTATCTATCTATCTATCTATCTATTATATAGTACCTTGCATATCTATCTGTATATTACATAGTGCCTTACATATAATCTATCTATCTATTATACTGTATCTATCTATCTATCTATCTATCTATCTATCTATCTATCTATCTATCTATCATTTACTGTAGTACCTTTCATATCTGTCTAGCTATCTATTATATAGTGTCTTTCATATCTATCTACTGTATCTACATATAACCTTAATATATAATATAAAAATATCAGATAATGTGACATTATACAATTTTGTTTCTCGCGCAAACAGAACCCTCTTTTTGCACAAACATTGTCGATATTGAAGCATTTATTTGTTAAACAGAAGTAGGTGAGATGGTTACTCCTTTTCTTCTGTAAATTTAGGTTAAACTTTGTGATGATGTAAATCCTGCGTAATGTCGCTTTGTCTGTATTGTGTTCAGCTGAATTGAGGTCCCTGAAGAAAATAACAGGCCTACGTATCTGGTTTGTCCTGATATTTCCTCATACTTTAGTCCCATTGATGCCATTCATATCCGTACATGAAATTAAAAAAATAAAACTGTAAATGTTTATGATGTATCCATCTCTACTGTACCTCAGTTTTTCTCTTTGCAAATTAATTTTTAGGTCTGGCCCATCTTATTTTAAAAAAAGCGATGGCAGGTTTAGGATCCCATTTCCTGAGTCTGCTGTCATACTGACACAGCGTCTATAAACATTTTGAGCACCTTTGGTTTTACAGACCGTGAATGGGGTCTTCTCATTTTGGTTACATTGACTTATTCATTGACAAAAGAATTCAATTTTGAAGCATCAGTTAAAGGTTTCTGGTGTCAAATTTAGTTGTTCAGATGGCCTGTGGTGTTGTGCCTTACCAAACACACTGTTTCAGCACATGCACCTGAAGCAATGAGAATGCAAGTGTTTTAAGAAACGAGCCTAAGCAAATGAGAAAAAGTGCAGTAGTAATAAAAGACAATGGGAAAGGCGCTATATAAATAAAATGTATAATTATTATTAATGATGCGCCAATGTAAAATAAAAATAAGTACAATATAGATAGAGCAAGTAGTATCATGTGTAAGGCACTGTAGTTTTTTTGAGCTTTGTAAGTATGAATTATATTAAATATTAACCTTAGTATATAACATCAAAATACTGTAAATCACACAATGTAGCAATAAACACTATCCTTTCTCACGCAAATAGAAACGCACGATTGCACAAAAGTTGTCGGCTATCGGAGCATTTATATTTAACGGCTGAACAGAAGTGGATGAGATGGCTGATTCTTTTCTTTGGTAATTTTAGGTAAATCTCGTGAATATGTAAATCCGATGTAACGTCGCTTTGTTCCAACTGCGTTCAGTTGAATTGCTGTGCTGCTCTGTAAAATAACATGCCAGTGTATCTGGTTTGTCCTGACATTTCCTCGTACTTTAGACCCTGTAATGCCGATAATATCCCTACATGAAATTAAAAGCTGTAATTTTTGTATAATGTAGGCTCCTCCACCGTACTTCAATTTTTTTTTTCTCTTTGAAAATGAATTTTTTTTTTAGATCCGGCCCATCTCTTCGCACTTAGCGTTTTAAAAAAAGCGATGGGCAGGCTTAGGGCAGGACGACGACAAATAGCAAACGGCGATCAATGTGATTGACACTTCCTTTCCACGAACCGGAATCGTCTTTGTTGAGCGGACGATTTTATCCGGTGCTATAAAATCAGCCACGAGTTGGCAATACGAGGGAGAGTCCATCTTGACGAGCGGTCGGAAGCTCCGATTGTGTGAAATGTAAGACCCGCGTTGACGCTTCTTTTTGGTTTTTGCGGGGAATTGCTTAACCGCCGCGCGAGGCCTCCATAATGTTTGTAGGTTTATAATTCGTTGTGAACGCGACCTCGAGGGCCGTGTATGTAATTATTTATCCTGCTGGGCCTGTGCAGTTTTTTTTTTTTTGGAATACGCAAGGCCTGTTATGTAAGGAATCGCCGCCTTTCGTGGTTTGTCGTTCCGTTTCTTGCATTTTTTTTCTGCTTCGCGTAGGCCTTGCAGTCGCTGGACATTTTTTTAGCGTAGGCCCCGAATTGGACCGGGTGCAAGCAGCATCGTTTCGGTGCACAGACTTTTTTATGAACACGTCCGCGTAGTGGTTTCCTCTAAAAACACTTAGAGGTTAGAAACGGTTAAAGCTTCATGAAGATCGCTGCTCTTGGCCTTGCTGTGGGCAATTCTTAACGAAACCTTGTCTTTTTTTTTGTAGATTTAACATCTGAAACGCCACAATCTACCATGTCTGACGCCGAGCAGCAACTGATGGAGACTTCTGAAAACGGCCACGAAGGAGAAGACTTGAATGGAGCCGAAGCGGCGGAGCAGTCAGAAACCGCGGCGGGAGAAGGGGCTGGCGGTGATGGGCAGAATGGCGCAACAGAAGGCGATCAGATCAACGCCAGCAAAAGCGAAGAGGATGCGGGGTAAATGCGCGGCCGTTTTTGTGACGGTTCTTTATTTTTAAGACTGATCGAGTCGAGCTTTAGGGGCAATCGCGTAGAGAGAGGCGCTGCATTGCCTCCTTTGTTCTGATCGTCTTTGTTGGCGCCATGTGCTGAATTGAGGGGGGATGGGCGGGGGAGAGCCGCACATCTGCGTGTTGAGCTTTCGTGCTATTGAGGGGTAAAAGGGGCGCAATCACAGCCCACCGCGATCTGATTGATTTACGGGGCTTGAGACAAAAACGGTGCCTTTTGTGAGCCGCGGCCCCTGCATTTATTTCTTTAATCCTGCTTGTGAGGATGGATGTGGAGTAGCAATCTGGAAAGATGCTGCTGGGCGTTAAGCATCTAGTGCCTGAATTCTGAAGGCATCTCTTATTTCAACAGGAAAATGTTTGTTGGTGGACTAAGTTGGGACACTAGCAAGAAAGATCTTAAGGACTACTTTTCCAAGTTTGGCGAGGTCACGGATTGCACTATCAAGATGGATCCCAACACGGGGAGATCAAGAGGGTTTGGGTTTATTCTTTTTAAGGATGCTGCCAGTGTAGACAAGGTGACTTTTTAAAATTTCTTTTTATATAGTGGAATCCCCAATCTCTTCATATCTCAAAAGCTTGACTGTATAAAATTTCTTTGTATTGCAGGTTCTTGAGCAGAAAGAGCACCGACTAGATGGCCGGCAGATTGACCCAAAGAAAGCTATGGCTATGAAAAAGGATCCTGTGAAAAAAATATTTGTTGGAGGCTTAAATCCAGAAACCACGGAAGAGAAAATCAGGGAATACTTTGGGACCTTTGGAGAGGTATGGGTTTGTTTTGTTTTTTTTCTTTGGGGACCAAAAATAGTAATTGATGGCTGGTATAATTTTTCCTTCCTTTCTTTGGATAGATTGAGTCAATTGAGCTTCCAATGGACCCAAAATCAAATAAAAGAAGGGGCTTTGTGTTTATTACATTTAAAGATGAGTCTCCAGTTAAGAAAATTCTAGAGAAGAAATATCATAATGTCAGCGGAAGCAAGGTAGGAAACTGAACAGATGGTGATTGTGTGGCCATTGCATATGTTTGAAGGATTGACCCCCTAGTATTGTTAGTTGCCCCATGTACTTTGTAAGGGGGGGGGCCTTTAATCTTTAATCATTTTTTCCCATGCTGACCCAAAGAGAGCATGTGACAGAACGTAAAGGTGTTCTGTCTGGAGAAATTCACACATTTCCCACTAGTGTCCCTTGAAAGCATGAAGTTTTGCAGTACTACTACTGGGAAGCTCTGCACTCTTGACAAGCAACTGGGCAGGAGAGACAAACTCCAGTATTATGGCAGCCTTTCCTGCTTTATGTGATGCGTTCTTATTTTGAGAATTGTTTATTGCACACAGTGGATTGCCATTCTGTTCCATTTTATATCTTGTTCTGCATGAAAATCTCAATTTCTCAGCTACCACTTCTAAACTACATGGGGTGTCCTAAGATTTTTGTTGGAATTCCTTTAACCAGGACTAATGTTGGCTGTGTGGATTGATCCGGACTTTACATATTTTATATAACTTTTTTTATTCGCAGTGTGAAATTAAAATTGCCCAACCTAAGGAGGTTTATCAACAGCAACAGTTCAGTAGCCGGGGAGGTGGAAGCTTCTCTGGAAGAGGCAGAGGTGGTCGTGGCAGTGGTAGTAGTAGTGGTAAGTTTTTAATGTTTGCTAAACACCTTGATTTTTAATTGAGCAGTGAAATGTAGTCTTGTTTTGACTAATATCTGGTTAATTTTTTATTTATAGCCCAAAACCAAAGCTGGAACCAAGGGTATAATAACTACTGGAATCAGGGCTATGGCAGTCAAGGGTATGGCTATGGTGGACAGCAAAGTTATGGTGGCTATGGTGGTTATGGCAATTATGACTATGCTGGATACTATGGATATGGTCAAGGTGGCTATGACTACAGTAAGTGAGCATTTCACATTTTGGAGTTAGCAACTTTTTTTTTTTTTTTTCTTTCAAACCCCCCCCCCCCACCCTCTCCCACCCCCAATGTTTGGTTACTTAACTTGTGTTCTCTCCAGACCAGGGTAATACAAGCTATGGAAAAACTCCAAGACGTGGCGGTCACCAGAGTAGCTACAAGCCATACTGATAACACGTTGTGCAGGTATGCCCCATCAGTTGATGCCATGCTTGGCTTGTGCTGAGCATATGAAGGATGAGCATGACTTAGTGTAATGTGTGTGTTTTTAAAACCTAGCACACAGTAGTTGAAGTACTGTAACAACCTAGGAGCTTAATTCAGCTTCCTGAGTTCTTTGAGAATTGGGTAAGTTACTCATTCTCATTTATTTAATGCACCCATTTTTCTTTTAAGGTATAAAATAAAATACAAGATCCTGGGTCCCCTTCATGCTGCTGCATTAAATACAGGGGGTTAACTTTCCTTTTGGAGTTGGCAGACTTAAAGACTTGTGCTCCATTTGTACAGAACAAGTGAGGAACTGGGGAAGCAAGTGTCACTTTTCCACTTTTATTTTATATTGTTTTGTGTCCATATACATTTCCAGTAATGGAAGTGTTATTTTTACTGTACTTTTTGGTACCTATTTTGAATCTAATGTATTGTAAGGTTGTATTTTACATGTCTACTGGATTTACCACAATATACGATCAAAGCTGGGAAGCTTTTGAAATAAACAATTTTAAGTAATTTGTGTGTTTCTATATTTACTTTCACTGTAACTTGTGTGCCAAGTATGCTGAAGCTGCATGGTTAAGCTTTGAAAGGGCATTCTGTTTGGATATTTTTTTGAATGAGATTGCTTGCTGTAATTTTGTGCTATGATTAAGGGCAGACAAGATTTATAGATGTCAATAGAAAATAACTAAATTGGAATTTAATTTTTAATGTAGACTTGGTCAAATGTATAAGGACACTCCTCCCCGCCACACTGCAAGTTATTCTCCTTTTGGGCAACAAAGTAGAAATAAACTATGCTTTTTATATTATCTTGTGTTCTTGTCCTGAATTTTCCAAATCCTTTTTTTAACTTTTAAAGGTAGAGATTACATTTTGGTTATGCACAGATATTTTAATTTGTACTGTTAAATGTGACTTACCAGTTTCTTGCAATCAAAAGCTGGAAGTGTATAGACTTATGGGGTGGTGGGGGCTTTAGACTGGTAAACAGTTGGCAAGCATGTGCCTCATCTGACCATGCAGTGCCCATGTAATGCACCAGTTTCATTTCATTTGTTGCGCTCACCTGTTACTTTCTTGGTATAGATGAATATTCCATAAACTGGTGCTGATAGAATCAAACTCTCCTGGCTTTTACTTTTGAAGTGACTTTTGCTTTACATAGTATTTTTATTCTTAAGCAAAGATTAGCCAATAAGAATTCAGGTAACTTACAGGGGCTTAGTTTTTTTCTTTTTTCTGCACTCAGTATTGTGGACAGGTTCCTTTTACACCAGTGGTCTCAAAATGTGGTCCTGGAGGGCTGCTGTGACTGCAGGTTCTTTACTAACCCTTAATTGGTGACCAATTTTTGCTAAAATTTTCATCTTAATAGTTGAAGGTTCCTTTTGAATTGCGTAACTTTCCTTAAATGGCCCACACACGGTTGGCTCCCTCACTTCACATTTATTTCTAAATCTGGGCCTCAGACTCCAACCAGTTGCTTAATTAGGTATGTAGTCTTGTCGTTAAACCCGTTCTTTAATTCAGTGGCTTGTTGCTGCTTGCATTGTGCAATAGACATTTTTGAAATCGCTTTTTTTTTTTTTTTTTTTTTTTTTTTTTTTTCTTTTCCAAGAACACATTTTGTGAACCTGAGCAGATCAACATTCCTGAGACCTTCATCTTTTCAGAGGTTGTAAGACCAGCAGTTTGCTGGTCATGTGGTTCACTGTTAAGGGGGGGGGGGGGGGGTGAGGGGAAGAGGTCCGAGTCTTCCAAGTACAAGTGAGTTAAAAAGTTAAGGCGGCAAAAATGGGTCACTAGAAGGTGTTGGAATGAACCTGCGGCCCTCCAGGACTGGAGTTTGAGACCATCACTTCAGTCATTTGAGTTGCAATGAAGTAAAATGTAACTTTATACAGATTTGGTGGTTTGAAACTGTTCTTAACCTCATTTGTACTGATTTATAGAATTCTGTAGGCTTTACAGCTTTCTAATTAATGGCTATTTTTTTATTGTGCAAGACTCAATCCATGCAGAGGACAACCTGTTGGAAGAAATTCAAACATAGCTTGCTGTGATAACAAGTGTTGCTTCTCTAAATTTTTGGTTTTACAGCTCAGTTATTTTTGAGAGGGGTCCGGGGGGGGCGTTACATATTTTTAGGGCGATGGCTCCCAAGTCATGGGTTTGATTCTCTGCTAGAATAAACCAACATCTGATGGGCAATTTTTTCTTTCCACATTCTGTAAAATTTTTAAGTTTTAAAAACTAGTTTCTAAAATTATAAAGTTAAGGGACCAAATTACTTATGTCAATGACACTTGTTTAAGGTCCACATGGGCAAACACTGCGTTTCAAAGGTTAGGAAGTGGGCCCGACACTGAAGTAGCTGTAAGTGTAAATCGGTGGTACTCCAGTTTTTGTTCAAACTAGTTTTTATAATCTGAATTTTTCTTGTTGAACAAAGTGCTAAGTTTTCTTTGTTTAGAGAACCAGTGTGACTTTAATTTATATGCTTGAATGTTTATTTGCCTTACCCTCACTTTGACTTTCTATGTTCTTGCATCTGATTTAGAGGTTGTGCCAGGCTGATCTTTGCCTTTGTTAGATAGGTGCAGACTAGCAGTAGATAAAGACTAAAGTGTAGTTGCAGTGTGCTTCCTGAAGACCAAAGTTACATGCTAGATAGACCACCTTGTGAGCAGGTTGAACAGAACTGGTGTGGTGGGTGATGTTAAAATAACTCTGTGCATCAGGCAGACTTAACATGAAAAGGCAAAATGCAATTTAAAAAATAACACCAAATAGGTTTGGACTAAAGTATTGCGTGATTCAGAAGCAAATATTGAACTCTCTGCCACAGAAAACTCGTTTTATTATGCAAATATTTCCATCCAGCACTAGTCAACTTGCATTTACTTACACTCAAAGGCCAGTCGGCCGAATTTATTATGAAGTTGCAGTGCCTCTGCTTCAGACAGTGCATTAAAGTTTCTTCATGCTCTACTCCCTCAGGGTGTCATGGTATCTTTTTGCAAGTGTTGTTCTGATGTGATACAAGATTTCTCCTTGTGTATTATGTAGTGCCTGTGCTCTCTGAAGTTGAGACATTCCTTATGAATATTGTCCTGTCTTAACTATTTTAAATGCTTTTCACTGCAGCACTGACATGGCTGTTAGCAAAAGGTAGGTGCAAAATGCAGGACCAGTATTAACTCTTCGGTGGTATCTGTAATTGAGAACGCCGTATACCATTACCAGGTTAAGAGCAGACCAGATGAAGGGTGTCACGTGTACCTTCTAACATCCCTTAGAAGGATAAAAAAAAATAATCGGGCAGGTGGTCTCCTTGGGAGTTTAAAGCGCCTGGTCACTTGTGGTTTCTCATACATTATATCATAAATACATGTGTCTGATCTTCCAGTGTAGAAATAAGGTGGCCGGTGGGATGATTTCAGCAGGTGTGATGGCAACATCCTAAAGTCCTGTTGCACCTACAGTCAAAAAATAATACGGTAACATACAAAATAGAAATGTGATGTTACGATGGCTGTAGGCTCTCCTAATCGTATGATAGAATGAATCAATTTTACCTTTTGGCTTGGGTGCCACATGTGCTTGTGAGGAAGGGCTGTGATGGGGTTGGTTGAATTTGGCCCAGCGTCTTTTTATTACTTTTTTTTTTTCCTCTTATGCCAACGTGTATATGTAGGTCACCCTGAAGGTAGAGATCCACACAGGAGTAGGCTTCAGTTACAATTCACCTAAATCATCTCTAACGTTTACCTTTTCATTATTTTCTGTATACTTTCTATAGATTTTATGGTCTTTTCTGATAGTGGATGTGAATAACATTTAAAACGGTGACATTTTGATCAAATGTAGCTTAATTGTAATTTTTATTACATTTCCAACAGGTTTTACTTTTTTCCCATGCTCTGTCCTTCTAAATTGGGGGGGGCACATGTACTGTAGTTGGAAGTCGTCGATTTGCTGGCGTGACTCCTGTTAGTGGGCAATCGGATGGCCACTTGAGGAACATGGGACAAAAACGAAACCAGCTTCAGACAAGTTAAAATTAGTATTGGTCTTGATTTGATGTTCAGCATTAAGGCCCGAGGATTGTCTCCTCCTTGTGGTGCTACCTCGGCTTCACTGCAACTGACCCCCCCCCCCCCCCCCCCCCCCCACAAAGACCTGCAAGAGACAAGAGGTAGTCTAGTCTCGGGACGTTGTGAGGGCTAATTGTGTCCTAACAGTGAAGCGCAGAGTCGGCATGAGGCAAGTAATGCTAATACCGAGATGCAGCCGCTCTCTCCGTGTTAGACCCACTGGTGTCTCCGTTAGTAAGTAAATGCTTAAAATAACCAGAACATCTAGCAAAGTGGAATGAAAATCAAAATGTTAATCTGAAAGAACAAAATTGTCGTCATGTAATGTAACTGCCGCGTTTGAATTCAAAATACTACAAACCCAGTTCTGTAATTGTCACGAGAACAAAATGGCCAGTAAGGGCCCAGCTTGTTAATGCAGAGGTCTGCTGGGATGGGGTTTTCTCCTGCGACTGATTTTATCTTCACAAATTGCATTTGTTTTAGTAGAATATTGAAAGAATCCATTCCTTATTTCTTGTTGCAATAAGTAGTTAGTGCCACTGACTGCTAAAGTGTGACTTTTTCCAAATATTTTGGTAAGCGTCCTCCACTGTGGGTTATGTGCTTTAGAGTGAAGCGGCACACTGCCTGTCCTTTCAGTTTTTGGTGGTTCTTGTGATGTCAAGTCCCTTCTCCTCCCAGTATATTTTACTGTTAAAATTAAAACTGAACTACAAATCTTGTGTGACTTTGAATCAGAACTAATGTATCGTCAATATGTTGGGACCAAGTGGGAATTTTTATTATGGGAAGAAGGCAACTGGACTCCTTGAGGGTATTCAGCTGGGACTGAAGATTTATAATGTGTACAATATGAAAGATGTTCGTTATCACGAAGACTTTTAATTATTTAGCAATATCCATGTTGAGACAATAGAAATTGTTGAAGGCAATCTTTAGCTTGGATGGTGGGCCCAGTAACAGCCTTGCTGTAAAATGCTGACCTGATGTTCATCATCTTTTCTTGTTGCTTATGTCTATTTAAAAAAAAAAAAAAAAAAGGAAAAGGCCGGTTAGCAAGTTACGGGACACTTCTAATGAAAGTGTAGAAAGACTAACAAGTATCCCTAATCTTGTTGCCTTGGGGTTTACACTATAAAATCCAAGCGTATCCCATTTCAAATTGTTTTATTTGGTAACACTAAAAAGGTAAGCAGAAATTTTAGATTTGATTATGTAAAGTACCCTTTATAATCTAGATGAAGTAAATGAAACCTTTACCTGTGAAGATTTGGTCTAATTTTTCAGCAACTAACTGGGCGTCTTCCATAGAGAAGCACATTGGTGGCTTGAGCTTCAACACGTTTCTGCCAGGCCCGTCGGTACTCATGACTATAAAGTCGTCTTTTAGTCTGAAACAACAAAAACTTTGGTCAGTTTTATATTTTTGATGATACTATTGCCAATGATTCTTTTACTTAACAATGACACATTTCAATAAATGTAACTGATTGTGTGCCATCATCTGCTAGCTTGACGTGGATTTAACTTTTTGTTCAGTTTTTGGATTGTAAAATGCAGCCAAAAAGGTCTCAAGGTTTAAGTTTGATGATGATGGGCTGAGTGGACCAGCGATGGACTGGCACCCTTGTATCAGTTGTGATACCTGGTGCTGTACGATAGACACCTGGTCCTTGGGACCCTGAATTGGACAGAGTAGGGTGGAGAAAGTGAATGCTTTTATTTTTACATAAAGTAATTTCCAGATCATCACTCTATTGAGGTATTGTGGCTATTTATTTTTATAATATAAGACCAGACCGGTCAAGAAACCTGCAATTAGTGATAGATCTACTGAACCCACAATCTTGACATTTGGGCTTGTTTGATATTAAAATAAAAAGAAAATTCTACATAATGCACTGCATGGAGTTTTAGGTTGAGTATATCCAACAAAACCATAATGTAGATCAGTTCATCACATTAAAACAAGCGGATTTGAGGTCATTAAAAATATTCATGAAATGCCACGTCAGTCTCTGCAAGTGATGGCACATTCTCTCATCCCACAGTCGTGCCAGTGAAACAGCAACATTTCATTATGTATTTCAAGACTTTTTTTTAAAATGTTCACTTTATAACTCCTGCCACATATACAAGTATTTTATTATTAAATGCTAGCACTAGGGTGTTGTACCGTGTTAGCCATTATGAATGTAGAGAAAAGCCAAGCAAAATGACCCCTTTTATTGGCCAACTAAAAAGATTACAATATGCAGGCTTTCGAGGCAACTCAGGCCCCTTCTTCAGGCGAGATGTACTCTTACATTGATTACATCTTGCCTGAGTTGCCTCGAAAGCTTGCATATTGTAATCTTTTTAGTTGGCCAATAAAAGGGGTCATTTTGCTTGGCTTATTAAATGCTATAAAGATTATTTAATAGTCCTGGGTTTGGCGGTAGGAATTAGTTGGGGGGTAAAAAAAAAATACACAGAATTTGAATAACACAGCAGCGTTTCTGTATGTGAACCCTGACGCATGTTGGCGTCAAACCCTTTTCTTATATCACTGATTTGTTGGGTTGTTTTCCTTAAAAAGGCAAATATTTGAAATGACTGAATCAGTGAAACGAATTGTTCTTATAAATGTTTTACTTTCTTGTATAGGGACAGTATTGTAATTGTCCAAAAATCCAATTTTGAGAGTTTGATGAATCTTGATGTTTTAGACCTCCCAGATTCCAGAAATATCATTTTTGGAATTGTGTGTAAACACGATAACCTGAGCGCGCTTTCACTTTGGTCAACCAAATTTTTGCATACAAGTCTTAGCCCAAAGGTTGATATAAATCTACGTTTTGTACCTCTTTCCACTAACTGGAAGTGGTATCCATCCATTAAAATTTTTGTGAATTTCCCCTTGGGATTAATAAAGTATCTAAACAACCCGCTATATCCAAACACAGGGTCACGGGGGTCAGCACAGGGAGCAAGGCAGGAACAAACCCTGGGCAGACACGGGGAGAACGCGGGAAGTGAACCTCAGGTTTCCGTACTGCAAGGCAGCATCGCTACCACTGCGCCAGTGTGCCGCCCACCGGAAGTGGTACTTTACCTTTTATTCATGCAGCTGCAGAGTCCAATTTATTCAACTTTACTATAATTATAGTATATTATATAATACAAATATAATTGTTCAGTATATTAGATTTGTTGGTGATGGTTCTTTAATGTACATGATATAAAAATATAATCCTTGTCTTGCGGTTTACTCCTCAAATATCCATCCCCACATCTTGAGTATACGAGACAGTCGAGGGGAGACCACTGCAGATTTTTCCTTTTTTATTACGAGTTAAACACACAGACCCTCAGTTCAAATATACAACAAAAATAAAGACGGGTTAAAGATAAGGCGCCCTTGATACTACTTATGTTACGTCTTTCAGCTCCTTTAGAAGTTCAGATGTATTTTATTATTTGTGGTGACTCGGAGAGCAGGCTAAACGTGGGCTTTCTGGGAATGTGCAAGATGAAAATGAACTACTAGTGGAAAAAACAATAAACCTAAAAAAAATAGAAAGATACAAAAATAAGTGAAGCACATAGACGGGCAAGAAGTAGCATAGACGTCAGATTGGTCTTCCTCTCGTCTCTGTCTTTGCTCGGCGCTCTTCATCTTGCTGCCATTTTTTTTTTTTTTTTTTGTGACCGCTTTGCCGTAAACACACGACCTCGGGTCACTTTGCAGTCATTTATGTGTGTTAATAAAGTTAATAAAGGAGCCTTTATTTAGTCGGGTGGGCTAGATATAAAAACGAGAAAGTACTTGCACCTGATTATGAATTCTAAACATGTACTTGATAATCTTCTTGATTATCAGCATGCATTGCTCCGTTTTTGTTGTTTTTGCATTCTGTATCCTACACTTGACACTCGTCACATGTCGGTGCTCTTCGTCCTATTATGGTGTTCTTTCTCTACTTTTGCTTTCTCCCATGTCACTTGTTTTTACAATCACGTTGCCATAATAAACTTGGAACCACATATCATTTTGCCGTGGTTGCTGCTACCTAAAAGTTTTTGAATTCTTGTAGCTTTTAATTAAGGCTAAGATGATGAGTCGGGCCTTTTGTGTGTGTGTGTGTGTAGTTTAGCAGGGGGTGTGATGAGACGGAGTGAAAGCCAAATGCTTGGGGTACCAACCAAGCAAAACCCTACTTACTTCCAGTCAAAGACAAAGAAAGAACTACAAACAAAAGATGTGCTTGTATGCGCTCTTTGTGAGGGACAATTCCCTTTAGCGAGCGAGCAACAGCACGTTTCAGTCTCGGCCCGCACGTTACCATCGTCAGCTCCTAAATGAGATACCCCCAGAAAGGGGGCATCTGATTTTTATACTGGGCAGAGCAGAAATGGGAGGACTTCCTTAGCTCTCGAGGTTGTAAGGGAAAAAGGAGAGTAGGCCGTTAGCATCAGCACCCCTTCTGTGTGTGTGTGTGTATGTGTGTGTGTGTTAGGACTAGGAATCGATTAGAAAATAAAAAATCGCATAAACATATGTAATTAATCTAACATTAATATGTAAATACAAAATTAATAAATCATGAAGTAAATACACAGTGAATCACAAAATTAATGTAGAATTTGTCATTCCACTCTCCTTAATAATTTATCTTCGACTGGCATTACCCACACACCACTAGATTGGTTTAGATCCTACCTTTCAGGCCTCACTCCATTCATTCAGCTTAAAACCTTCACATCCCAACCCACCGCTGTTACTTCAGGTGGGCTCTGTCCTGGGGCCTCTTTTTATTATTTACCTTCTTCCCCTTGGCAATATTTTTCCATAAATTTAACATTACTTTTCACTGTTATGCTGATGACAGCAGCTCTACCTTGCTAGTAAACCCACTTCTTCTTCTCCACCACCTTATTGACTGCATTTCTGAAATTATATCCTGGTTTTCTTCAAATTTTCTTAAACTGGGACAAAACTGAGGTTCTCCTCATTAGCTCAAGATCATCGTTATCCAAAGCCAAGAATCTTTCTCTTATTATTGATAACTCTGTTATTTCCCCATCACCTCAGGTCAAGAGTCTGGGTGTCATCCTCGACAGTACTATATAAATGTAATGAATTATTATTATTATTATTATTATTATTACTCTATCTTTCCAATCTCACATTAATAACATCACCCGGTCTGCTTACTTCCACCTACGTAATGTTAATCACATCTGCCCCTCCATCACTCCTCATACCACTGCCATTCTTGTTCACAGTCTTGTTACTTCTCGTCTGGTCTACTGCAATTCGCTCCTCTTTGGTCTCTCTAATAAATCTCTCCATAAGCTTCAGCTGGGCCAGAATTCTGCTGCTCACATCATTACTCGAACCTCATCTACTCACCATATTACTCCATTGGCTCCTGATCAAGTTGCAAACTGATTTTAAGATTCTGCTATTAACATTTAAGGCCATTCATATCTTTCTGACCTTCTTCATGTTGCCATTCACTCCTGTAACCTCAGATCCTCTTCTTCCATCCATCTGACCGGCCATCCCGCCCGTCTAACCACCATGGGGAGCGGAGCATTCAGCCGTTCTGCTCCCAAGCTCTGGAACTCACTACCTACTGAACTTAGAAATATCGAATCATTTTCAACTTTCAAATGTAAAACTTAAAATACATCTGTTCAAAATGGCTTTTTCTCTATGATTACAGTGGCTTTGTTTGGTTTTATTTTTTATATTTTCTGATGTTTTAAGTTGTAAATAATGTGTCTTTTATTTATTTATTTATTGTTTGGTGTCCTTGAGTTCTTAGAAAGGCGCCTTGTATAAATAAAATGTATCATTATTATTAGAATGAACACAAATGACAATAAAAAAAAAATTGCATACTTTAAACTTAAAGATCCTCCAACCCGAACTTTTAACAAAACACGACTTCAGCGAGTACAACCTGAATCTGAATGCCTTCCTAAAAGGCACGTTGAAAAGAAGGCAATAAGAAAATGAGGCCTATTTATTAATTATCAATTTGGCATAGCATATGAGACGCAGATGTGTCAAAGTCAACATGAAACAATGGAAACGACTGTTGCTGAAGATTAATGTAATTGAAAGAATAAACATCTCTTAAATGGGGCGGCATGGTGGTGCAGTGGGTTCACGTCTCGGGTCCTCCCTGTGTCTGCGTAGGTTTCCTCCCACAGTCCAAAGACATGCTGGTTAGGTGGATTGGCAATACTAAATTGTCACTAGTGTGTGCTTGGTGTGTGTGTGTGTGCCCTGCGGTGGGCTGGCACCCTGCCCGGGGTTTGTTTCCTGCCTTGCGCCGTGTTGGCTGGGATTGGCTCCAGCAGACCCCCGTGACCCTGTAGTTAGGATATAGCAGGTTGAATAATGGATGGATATATATATATATATATATATATATATATGGTTGAAATAGTTTACTGTCAAATAATGCAAAGAGTACGTGACACGTGTTTGGCCCTAATTGTGGGCTCATCAGGCGTACACACTCCACTGCACTCCCTCTCAGGAATTGAACCTCGGACGTCAGCGCTAGAGGCGATGCCCCTAACGTTTCGCTTCGGCGTGTGGTTCATTTATTTGACAACATGTAGATCGGGGTAATTACATTCACGGCATTCATAGTCTGATTCACAATCTGATTGTATGGGTGGTTACCTGCCAGGTAACGCTTGTGGTTGGTCAGCATGTCGGCTAACATCCTTGCTGACCAACCACAAGCGTTACCTGGCAGGTAACCACCCATACAATCAGATTGTGATTCAGACTACGAATGCCATGAGAATATATATATATATATATATATACACACACACACACACATACAGTGGGTATAGAAAAGAATCCCCCTTTGAAATATTTCCTTTTTCTTTTTTTGCTTTACAGCCTTAAATGAAAAAACACAAACTAATATTTTTTCCAGCTTTACTTACTCAATGCAATCTCTAACATCCAAGTGAAAGATATCACAGCTACAGTTTGCATGTTCTCCCCGTGTCTGGGTGGGTTTCCTCCCACAGTCCAAAGACATGCAGGTTAGGTGCATTGGCGAACTTCAAATTGTCCTTGGTGTGTGTGCCCTGCGGTGGGCTGGCGCCCTGCCTGAGATTGGTTCCTGCCTTGCGCCCTGTGTTGGCTGTTATTGGCTCCAGCAGACCCCCGTGACCCTGTGTTAGGATAAAGCAGGTTGAATAATGACTGACTGACATCTCTTAAATGGGCAAAACTTGTGTTAAAACTCTATAAATGCCATTTTCAATTGTTCATTACCACCAGTGACTTGATACTCTACACAAGTGTTTTTCAACTGAGGTGCTGTGCAAATTATGGTGTAGTGCCCCTGGGTCCTGACCTGAGAGAGACCCACTGCTCAGGTGGTCAACATCTGTCTCAGATGGACCTGGAGAAAGTGACATAAAACCTGCTCAGAGATGTCCATTTTTGCAGACACAGCACTTGGACCCCCGACACGTCCCCTCTCTCTATCTGACTGGGTGCATGTTTGTCAGTAACTCTGACAGAGCTGAGGGACAATTGTCATTTGAGTTGGTCAGTGGATTGGGTTTGGGGGCAAAGGGAAGAATCAGCTGTAAAATGTGTCCAAAGTTATCACTAAGTGCTGTGTCTGCAAATGGCAGTCTCCAAGCTGCTTTTATTTATTTGTTTGACACCCCCTGTCCTGCCCCTTCTGTCAGTTGAGCCCGTGTAGATTTAATGCTTTTGTGGTTTATAGAAAACAGAAGAACGGTTGGAAAAATATACCTACACCGTGGCTCCTGGCACATTAAAAAAGGTCGCTTAAAAACTTACTTGGATGGTTATGTTGTGTTCTTTACATAAATTAGCAAAGATACTGCAAACTTGAATCATAAGTACGGAGAATCATTACACTTCTCTATTTCATAGAATCCCGTCATTCTGTAAGGGCAGACAGCAGAGTCAGCTGGCTGGCAGACCAGGGAGATAAATGCAGAGGTACCTTGTTTTGGTTTTAGTGCCATGCAAAGATAACTCATTTAGCACTTGTGTGATATGACACTACTCTGATCTACTTACAGAAACATGGCATGGGGGTTGGGGGGGGATGACCATAATTTTTAATTTGTAACTTTTCTCTATTGCACCAGGACTGCCCCTCTCCACCACCTTGCACTATTTCAGTATGTGTGAACCAAGAAAATGAACACCAGTGCTGCGTGTGGCGTATTGTTGTGAACCGTGGAGTATGAAATGTTAAATCTTTAAATGAAAAACGTATTTCGTTTTTAAAGGTAGTATATAAATACAGTAGTGGATGTGCAAGTTAACTCTTTAGATACACACTTAGCTTATTTGTATTAAAAAAAAAACCATACAAATGCCGCCCTGATCAAAGGTGTGTGCCTCATTGCCAGCTAGAATATCTTTTAATGCGTTAAACAGGCCACACTAATGACAAAAATTAACACGTTAACATTCCCAGGCCTGATATACAGTACATCCAGAAAGTATTCACAGCGCTCCTGAACCGTCCATCTGTCTTCACCCTTACAGTGTCTACTGGTAGGACTGTTTTTTCATTCCCTTACAACATACAGATCTGTGGACTATACAGTGCATCCAGAACGTATTCCCAGCGCTTCATCACTTTTTCCACATTTTGTTATGTTACAGCCTTATTCCAAAATGGATTAAATTCATTTTTTTCCTTAGAATTCTACACACAACACCCCATAATGACAACGTGAAAAAAGTTTACTTGAGGTTTTTGCAAATTTATTAAAAATAAAAAAACTGAGAAATCCCATGTACATAAGTATTCACAGCCCTTGCTCAGTACTTTGTCGATGCCCCTTTGGCAGCAATTCCAGCCTCAAGTCTTGTTGAATATGATGCCACAAGCTTGGCACACCCATCCTTGGCCAGTTTGGCCCATTCCTCTTTGCAGCACCTCTCAAGCTCCATCAGGTTGGATGGGAAGCGTCGGTGCACAGCCATTTTAAGATCTCTCCAGAGATGTTCAATCGGATTCAAGTCTGGGCTCTGGCTGGGCCACTCAAGGACATTCACAGAGTTGTCCTGAAGCCACTCCTTTGATATCTTGGCTGTGTGCTTAGGGTCGTTGTCCTGCTGAAAGATGAACCGTCGCCCCAGTCTGAGGTCAAGAGCGCTCTGGAGCAGGTTTTCATCCAGGATGTCTCTGTACATTACTGCAGTCATCTTTCCCTTTATCCTGACTGGTCTCCCAGTCCCTGCCGCTGAAAAACATCCCCACAGCATGATGCTGCCACCACGCTTCACTGTAGGGATGGTATTGGCTTGGTGATGAGCGGTGCCTGGTTTCCTCCAAACATGACGCCTGGCATTCACACCAAAGAGTTCAATCTTTGTCTCATCAGACCAGAGAATCTGAGACGTCTGAGAGTCCTTCAGGTGCCTTTTGACAAACTCCAGGTGGGCTGCCATGTGCCTTTTACTAAGGAGTGGCTTCCGTCTGGCCACTCTACCATACAGGCCTGATTAGTCACCTCCTTGACTAAGGCCCTTCTCCCCTGATCGCTCAGTTTAGATGGCCAGCCAGCTCTAGGAGGAGTCCTGGTGGTTTCGAACTTCTTCCACTTATGGATGATGGAGGCCACTGTGCTCATTGGGACCTTCAAAGCAGCAGAAATTTTTCTGTAACCTTCCCCAGATTTTTGCCTCGAGACAATCCTGTCTCTGAGGTCTACAGACAATTCCTTTGACTTCATGCTTGGTTTGTGCTCTGACATGAACTGTCAACTGTGGGACCTTATATAGACAGGTGTGTGCCTTTCCAAATCATGTCCAGTCAACTGAATTTACCACAGGTGGACTCCAATGAAGCTGCAGAAACATCTCAAGGATGATCAGGGGAAACAGGATGCACCTGAGCTCAATTTTGAGCTTCATGGCAAAGGCTGTGAATACTTATGGACATGTGCTTTCTCAGTGTTCTTATTTTTAATAAATTTGCAAAAACCTCAAGTAAACTTTTTTCACGTTGTCATTATGGGGTGTTGTGTGTAGAATTCTGAGGAAAAAAATGAATTTAATCCATTTTGGAATAAGGCTGTAAAATAACAAGATGTGGAAAAAGTGATGCGCTGTGAATACTTTTTGGGTGCACTGTAATATATTTATACAGGCGTTTAATAAATTAACGTTTGGTCAGACAGTGACTAAACCTGTTAACTACGTGGGAGTGCTGTTCAGACTGATGATTGGGAGGAGCAGCTGATTTGTGCGATTGATCAGGTGGACCTACTCGCACACATTTGATTATTTCAAACAGAGTACTGGATTCTGAGATTTTTTTAGTGTTTTAAAAATAACAATTGCTCAAGAATTCTTTTGGTCCATTCTCAACAGAATTTTGCACGCGTATCCCATATTGTGTGGCAGAGACTGTAGACTACTTTGGAACCTAAAATGTTGTCCGTCAGGGTAGCTGTTTTTGCCTCCGTCTACTACAGTGAGTTTTAAGGACTGTGTGTCTCAGAGATACGGAGCAGCTGAAAACACCAGAAGAGACTGAAAAGCCAGACCAGTGGACAAAAGGGCCCAAGCACAGAGGTACGTTCCCAGGCAACTGCAGGTGCGTATTATATATATATATTTTTTTATTTTTTAAATGAAATCGTTTTAAATATGATTTGTAAACCCCCGTGGGGGAATTGTTTTAGGAGTGCCGGTTAGCCATTGTACAGCCCCCCTGGAGCAAGCTTCTAGTTAAGAGCCTTGTTCAAGGGCCCAACGGAGTAGGATCTGTTGGACACACACACACACACACACACAATGTATGGATATAAATGAGTAATGAGACTGAATTCTGGTGTCAGTGTGATATTTGTATTGTTTTTTTTTTTTTTTAAATAAATTTGGAACAATTCCTAAAGTCCTCTTTTCAATTTGTCATTCTGGGTATTGAGTGTTGCTTGATGAGGGCAAAATTAATTTAAATAATTTTGGCCTAAGGCTCTAAGATAATAAGTGAAGGGGTCGGAATACTTTTCTAAACCCACTGTAGTTTCCTCGCTCTTTATCGGTGTTCTTTAGTCTACTGTACTTGCTGGCCAACTATTGGGACTGCTGTCTTTTCATTTATTAAATGTAACACTTCTCAAGTGTGGAAAGGGGTTTTTACAGGTACATCTCAATAAATTAGAATATCATCAAGAAGTTACTTATTTCAGTAATTCAATTCAAAAAGTGAAACTCATATTATATAGATTCATTATACACGGTGATATATTTCAAGTGTTTATTTATTTTCATTTTACTGATTACAGCTAATGAAAACCCAAAATTCAGTATCTCAGAAAATTGGAATATTGTGAAAAAGTTCAATATTGTAGACTCGTGGTGTCCCACTCCATTCAGCTATTCATCCATCCATCCATTATCCAACTCGCTATATCCTAACTACAGAGATACACGGGGGTTTGCTGGAGCCAATCCCAGCCAACACAGGACACAAGGCAGGAAACAAACCCCGGGCAGGGTGCCAGCCCACCGCAGGGCACACACACCAAGCACACACTAGGGACAATTTAGGATCTCCAATGCACCTAACCTGCATGTCTTTGGACTGTGGGAGGAAATCCATGCAGACACGGGGAGAACATGCAAACTCCACGCAGGGAGGACCTCCTTACTGCGAGGCAGCAGCGCTACCCACTGCGCCACCGTGCCACCCTTCACTCAGTTAATTAACCCAAAACACCTGCAAAGGGGTCCTGAGCCTTTAAATGGTCTCTCAGTCTGGTTCAGTAGGCCACACCATCATGGGGAAGACTGCTAACCCATTGGTAAAGAATCTGGCTGTTCACAGAGTGCTGTATCCAAGCATACTAATGGAAAGTTGAGTAGAAGGAAAAAGTGTGGCAAAAAAAGGTGCACAAGCAACAGGGATAACCACAGCCTTGAGAGGATTGTGAAGCACAGCCCATTCAAGAATTTGGGGGAGCATCACAAGGAGTGGATTGCGGCTGGAGTCAGTTCTTCAAGAGCCACCACACACAGACGTATCCGGGACGTGGGCTACAACTGTCAAACAGCATTCCTTGTGTCAAGCCACTCCTGAACCAGAGACAACGTCAGAAGCGTCTTACCTGGGGGCTAAGAAGAAAACAGACGGGACTGTTAACAGCTCAGCGGTCCAAAGTCCTCTTTTCAGATGAAAGTCCATCCATCCATTATCCAACCCGCTGAATTCGAACACAGGGTCACAGGGGTCTGCTGGAGCCAATCCCAGCCAACACAGGGCACATGGCAGGAAACAAACCCCGGGCAGGGAGCCAAACCACTGCAGTCAGATGAAAGTAAATTTTGCATTTCATTTGGAAATCAAGGTCCCAGAGTCTGGAGGAAGAGTGGAGGGGCACAGAATCCAAGTTGCTTGAGAGTCCAGTGTGAAGTTTCCACAGTCAGGGATGATTTGGGGAGACCTGTCATCTGCTGGTGTTGGTCCATTGTGTTTCCATCAAGTCCAAAGACAGTGCAGCCAGCCATCTACCAGGACATTAGAGAGAACTTCATGCTTCCCTCTGCTGACAAGCTTTATGGAGATGCTGACTTCATTTTCCAGCAGGACTTGGCACCTGCCCATACTGCCAAAAGTACCAATACCTGGTTTAATGGCCGTGGTATCACTGTGCTTGATTGGCCAGCAAACTCGCCTGACCTAAACCCCACAGAGAATCTATCAAGAGGAAGATGAGAGACACCTGAGCCAACAATGTAGACAAGCCGAAGGCTGTGATCAAAGCATCCTCTGCCTCCATAACACCTCAGCAATGCCACAGGCTGTTTGCCTCCTTGCCATGCTGCATTGATGGAGTAATTCTTGCAAAAGGAGCCCCCACCAATGACTACCGTCTCGTTGCACTCACACCTATTATCATGAAGTGCTTTGAGACGCTTGTCATGAGGCACATCAAAACCCTGCTGCCCACCTCACTGGACCCCCTTTCAACAGACGATGCAATAGCCACCACTCTCCATCTGGCTCTCGCTCATCTGGACAATAAGGACACATACATTCGAATGCTGTTTATCGACTTCAGCTCGGCATTCAACACGATCATTCCTCAGCAGCTGACGGAAAAGCTGAGCCTGCTGGGACTGAACACCTCCCTCTGTAACTGGATTCTGAGAGTCAGTCAGGATTGGAAACAACATCTCCAGAAGCACCACACTGAGCACTGGAGCCCCTCAAGGCTGAGTGCTCAGTCCACTACTGTTCACACTGCTGACTCATAACTGTTCAGCAACGCACAGCTCTAATCACATCATAAACTTCGCTGATGACACGACTGTGGTGGGTCTCATCAGCAACAACAATGAGTCCGCATACAGAGAGGAGGTGCACCGGTTAAAGGACTGGTGTAAAGCCAATAACCGTTCTCTGAATGTGAACAAAATAAAGGAGATGATTGTTGACTTTAGGAAGACTAAGAGTGACCATCTGCCACTGAACATTGACGGCTCAACTGTGGAGGTCGTCAATAGCACCAAATTCCTGGGCGTCCACCTGGCAGAGAACCTCACCTGGTCCCACAACACCAGCTCTTTAGCCAAGAAAGCCCAGCAGCGGCTCTACTTTCTGCGTAGGCTGAGGAAAGCCCATCTTCTACCAGCTACTCTAACAACACAAGTAAGCCCGCGGTTCGCTAGCGAATCGTGAATCCAAGAATGGCAATCAGTTTCTGTTCCGTCCGATATTTGGATGGATGACATATCATGGAGGGTGGGTGCGTCTGGGGGAATGTCATTTAATTAAATAAGCATATCTGTACTAAAGCGGTTTCGTTTTGTGGAGACGTGATTCCGTTGCCTTTGCTGACACCGAATGCTGGCAGAGTGGAGCACAGCAAGTTTAGTTTACAGGTTGTGGTGTTCGTGTGCCAGCCACTGAGTCTGGGAAGCCGCTGGGTTTGAGTCTGTGACTGTTATGTGATCTATATTACTGGCACAGTGGATTAGAGCAAGTGTAGTATACAGGTTGTGTTGTTTGTGCGCCACCTACTGACTCTGGGAAGCCGCTGCGTTTGACTCTGGGGCGTGCGCCACGGCGCAGTATGCGCCTCTGTGGGAAACTGCTGCGTGATGAAATATCATGGAGGGTATATGTGGTGGTGTGGGCGGTCGCGTCCAGGCGGCTGTACAACCTGGCATGCACGCTTTACCTCAGGTGTAGTTCACAGGTCGTAGGCATGGTAAAGTTTCCATTTAATTCAATAATCCTATTTGAACTAACGAGGTTTGTTTGTGTGGGTGCCTTCGTTCATTGTTTGTATCCATGACTATACAGGTTGTGTTGTTTGGGCGCCACCTACGGACTCTGGGAAGCCACCGCGTTTTGGGAAGCCGCTGCGTTTCACTCTGGGGCGGGCGCCAAGTCTGTAGTGCGCATGCGCCTCGGTGCGTCTGCCGTGCATAAATTAACTGTGGTTTAGTAATATAGATTCTATAGAGAAACCATAGCATCCTGAGCAACTGCATCACTGTCTGGTTTGGAAAGTCAGGGATCACAAAGCCCTACAACAGATAGTGAAGACAGCTGAGAAGATCATCGGTGTCTCTCTTCCCTCCATCATGGACATTTACACCACACGCTGCATTCCGCAAAGCCACCAGCATTGTGAATGATCCAAAACACCCTTCACATTCACTGTTTACACTCCTGCCATTGAGAAAAAGGTACAGAAGCATTTGGGCCGTCACCACCAGAATGTGTGACAGTTTCAAGCAGTCAGACTCCTGAACACTCATGGACCAGACTGATATCTGATATCTGTGTTCTGTTCTGCAGTGTTGCTCATATTTGCACATTTGACTCACATGCACCTTGTTATATATTATGTGTCTTTATGTTATGTGTCGTGGATTCTTCGTTGTCTTGTGTTTTATGTAGCACCATGGTCCTAGAGGAACGTTGTCTCGTTTCACTGTATGCTGTACTACTGTATATGGATGAAATGACAATAAATACCTGTCAAACAAATACGTGATCTTCGGCTCTCTCTGGATCGGTTTGCAGCTGAGTGTGAAGCGGCTGGGATGGGAATCAGCACCTCCAAATCCAAGACCATGGTCCTCAGCCGGAAAAGGGTGGAGTGCCCTCTCAGGGTAGGGAGCGAGATCCTGCCCCAAGTGGAGGAGTTCAAGTATCTCGGGGTCTTGTTCACGAGTGAGGGAAGAATGGAGCGTGAGATCGACAGGCGGATCGGTGCGGCATCCACAGTAATGCGGGCTCTGCATCGGTCAGTCGTGGTGAAAAAGGAGCTGAGCCGTAAGGCAAAGTTCTCAATTTACCACTTGATCTATGTTCCTACCCTCACCTATGGTCATGAGCTATGGGTAGTGACCGAAAGAACGAGATCGCGAATACAAGCGGCTGAAATGAGTTTCCTCCGCAGGGTGTCTGGGCTCTCCCTTAAAGATAGGGTGAGAAGGTCAGAGTAGAGCCGCTGCTCCTCCACATCGAGAGGAGTCAGATGAGGTGGCTCGGGCATCTGATCAAGACGCCTCCCTGGTGAGGTGTTCCGGGCACGTCCAACCGGGAGGAGGCCCCGGGGAAGACCCAGGACACGCTGGAGGGACTATGTCTCCTGGCTGGCCTAGGAACGCCTTGGGATTCTCCCGGAAGTGGCCGAGGAGAGGGAAGTCTGGGCATCTCTGCTCAAGCTGCTGCCCCCGCGACCCGACCTCAGATAAGCGGAAGAGGATGGATGGACAATAAATACTCTTGCTTGCTTGCTTGACAAAGTATTGAGTGCCTACATGGACAGACTTTTCAGTAGGCCCACATTTCTGTATTAAAAATAATTTTTTATGTAATATTCTAATTTTCTGAGATACTGAATTTTGAGTTTTCGTTATTTGTAAGCCATAATCAGGAAAATGAAAAGAAATAAACACTTGAAATATATCATTCTGTATGTAATCTATATAATATGAGTTTCACTTTTTGAATTGAATTACTGAAATAAATTAACTTTTTGATAATATTCTAATTTGCACCTGTATAATCTATAACGAATATATTTTAAAAAATTACATTACAAAAACAAAACATACATTTGAGTAAGAAAGAACACGGAGGTTTGAAGGTGAGGCCCAAGTCTGGACAGCTACACTCACTGATCATGGTGGTGCTGGGGAGTGGCGACGTGCTGCAGGTTCATTAGGCCTTCAGGAAAGAACTTCACGGGACTCTTAAACTGAACCCAATATCCCTGACGGTTTAATCGTGTGTGAGTCACCAGCCACACGTATGTCATACAGCTGTTTCTGTATCCGGTAACCCTGCACTTCACAATGGCCTGCTTTAGCTAAAAGGCACACCGCCTACCTTTTGTTTAAAAGACCTCGATCAGGATGAGCAAACATGTACTCCGTCATAATGAATTATTAATTTAGGAGGAATAATACAGCAAGATGAAGCCCTCCCTATGACAACATTTGGTGCTACTGATACACTCAGTGGCCACTTTATTAGGTTTGCTTTAAGTGGGACCGGTTTTTATTGGCCTAATTATTATTATTATTATTTTTCTACAGTAAGCATTCCCATGTGACTAAGCAGTTATTTCAGGGGTATAACCTTCTACTCGTCCTCATCTCAAAGTGTGGAGTAACCTGAAGTGACTCTCATATTCACGAGCCAACATAAGACATGGCGTGCTGTGCATTTGAAAAGGGCACATGGTGGGCACTCATGCATACACACGCTATGGCAGCAGTGGTTCTCAATCTTTATTCCTCCATGGCTCCTCAGTGTACCAACAGAATACACAAGCCCACCCACGCCACACAAACAGGCCAAGATACTAACTCTCTTGTACTTTTGAGTCTTGACAAATGTGCACATGTCTGAAGTTACATTTTATAATAAAAGGGAATATCTGTTGCTACCGCGTTTCCCCAAACATAACCCTAGTATGATTTTCAGGCTGCTCTGTAATATAAGCCCTAGTCAAGATCATCAGCTGAAAAGTAAGGCGTGTAACATCAGGTTTATACTTCATGCGATGCGACCCATGTGCCCGAAACATCCATTAAATTCCGAGGACACCTTGCCACAATATCTCTGAAAAGGATGTTTAATGATTACATCCATCAATTCGGGGATGCGCCCATTCCAGCAGCATCGGCGCAAGACGGAAACAAAATCTCTGGACGGGGCATCAGCTCATTGCAAGGTGAAGACGAGCGCACACACACACACACACTAACGTCATTGTAGCTTCACCAAATCCCCAAACCTTCATGTCTGTGGATGGAAAACTGAGCCCACTGTGGAAACCCACCAGGAAAACATGCAAACTCCAGGCAGGGATCACAAGGAATCTGACTCCCCGCGAGACAGCAGTGCTACTGCTCTCTGCCACCGTGCCACCCCATATGTGTAACTATTAGCAGTTGTGACAGTTTAGGGTCTCCGTGACCCCTTGAACCCTCAGACCAGATGTCAGACACCAGATAAAAATCCAAATATTGAATTTATTATAATAATAACGTGCACAAAGCACCCTCCTCTCCACAATACTCATAAACAATAACTATAACCAATCCTCCACTCCCAGACACGTTGCCACCCTTCCACCCAGCTCAGCTCAACGTCTGGGCTTTCCCACAGTCCTTTTATATTCCCTGACCCGGAAGTGTTTCCCACCCTACAGTCCATGTGATTTCTTATCACTTCAGGGTCAGATAAAAAGTCCTTCTTTTCAACCCGGAAACACGTTGTTCCCTCTGGTCATATGATCATGACGTTTTTCCGGGTCATAGGGCACGTATAAGTCCTTGAGCCTCCCTGCAGCGTCCTCTGGTGGGCCCCACGGTGTCCAGCAGGGTTGGGAATAAAAACT
Organism: Erpetoichthys calabaricus; assembly: GCF_900747795.2. Classification (NCBI taxonomy): domain Eukaryota; kingdom Metazoa; phylum Chordata; class Cladistia; order Polypteriformes; family Polypteridae; genus Erpetoichthys; species Erpetoichthys calabaricus. The sequence goes on from NC_041404.2 coordinate 55,400,079, forward strand.
CCATTGTCCACAATTCCCTGCTGGCCTTCGGGGCACTTCCATGCTACAGGGAGGGCTCCATCTAGCGGCCTGGGGGTATTGGCCGGGGTAAATGGCCGGCCATCCCTCACACAGTATTCATTATTATTATTAAACAAAGTTAACGATTTATCTGTAAAATGTAACATACATATTTTTAATGCATTTCACCATGAAAGTGATATCAAGTATAAATCTAAGAATTCTAAATGTGCAGAGAGCTGGAATATCATAAATGTAACGTGTTCTGTGTGGCGATTGCTGCGTGCTGCTGCTGTCAGTTCAGGAGGAAGCCCCAGAAGCGCATAGCAATTTAACAACTGGGTCTGTTTTAAGATGACGTCTACGACGGCATGATAAAGTAAACTATGAGGTTAAAGTGGACATTTCAAGGTTAAAGCCGAACTTTCCACTTTAATCACAAAAGTAACAATTTCTCTGTGGCTCAAATACGCCGCCGTACATTCTGATGCTATTGTGAAGGTAAAAAAAAAAAGACGGCACAGAAGATGGTATGTGAGACTTTTAAAATGTATCGTGTCATTACTTTGGGGAATATGCGATGCTTGAATATCAAAGCAACGTGAATACATTTGTATGTCGGCATTTTGCTTCACCACACCATTCATCAAACATCGAAGCGCACACATCGATCTGCAGAGCGGCTGGAGTAGCAAGAAATTCAGGGTTTAAATGTGGAGAGTTACTGTATGACGACATTCCAGAAGATGATGACATGACCGTATTTGGATAAATGTATATTGTTGTACATGAATAAATATAAGATATCCCCTGAAAATAAGCCCTAGTGCATCTTTTGGAGCAAAAATTAATTTAAGACCCGGTCTTATTTTCAGGGACTAACAGTAGTGCTAATACATTGCCTGTGTTATATTTTAAAAGCATTATAAAAATAATAGGCTATTTTTAAAGTGGCCTATTATTTTTTTTAATGCTTTTAAAATATAACACAGGCAATGTATTAGCACTATGCTTTTATTACGAAAAAAGTACTTTTATTAATTCTAAAATTAAACGTTTAATTAGGCAGTTTTAAGGGATGAACAATAGCCAGTACAGAAAATGTGTGGCTGCAGGTATTTCTTAATATGAACATAAGCTTAGGTGTTACTTTTTAAATTAACCATAGAATTATTTAAGCATTTCGGAAAATACAAAAATATTTTTTAAAATGCAGAATTATTTGCTGCAGACATTTTTTCATCTATTAATTACACAAAGCCATTTCAGTATGCCCTGGATGCAACACTGGAGTATTTCAATGAGCAAAAGCCAACATTTAACACAAGTGGAAATGCAAAGGCGTTTTCTCTCCACATACAACAACCACGTCAGTAGAAAAGATGAAAGATTTTAGGAGGACCAGGCCCCTCATGGACCCCGTGATCATCAGAAGTGACTGTGTGCAGAGGGTGCAGACCTATAAATACCTGGGAGTGCAGCTGGATGATAAACTGGACTGGACTGCCAATACTGATGAACTGTGCAAGAGAGGACAGAGCCGACTATACTTCCTTAGAAAGCTGGCGTCCTTCAACATCTGCAATAAGATGCTGCAGATGTTCTATCAGACGATTGTGGCAAGCGCCCTCTTCAGCATAAAGAAGAGGGACGCCTCACGCCTGGACAAACTGGTGAGGTAGGCACGGAGCTGGACAGTTTGACATCCGTGGCAGAGTGACGGGCGCTGAGCAGACTCCTGTCAATCATGGAGAATCCACTGCATCCACTGAACAGGATCATCTCCAGACAGAGGAGCAGCTTCAGCGACAGACTGCTGTCACCGTCCTGCTCCACTGACAGACTGAGGAGATCGTTCCTCCGCCACACTATGCGACTCTTCAGTTCCACCTGAGGGTGTAAACGTTAACATTATTCAAAGTTATTGTCTGTTATACCTGCATTGTTATCACTCTTTAATTTAATATTTTCTTTATCAGTATGCTGCTGCTGGAGTATGTGAATTTCCTCTTGGGATTAATAAAGTATCTATCTATCTATCTATCTATCTATCTATCTATCTATCTATCTATCTATCTATCTATCTATCTATCTATCTATCTATCTATCTATCTATCTATCTATCTATCTATCTATCTATCTATCTATCTTTAAAAAGCGAGCGCAGTGGGAGCAGCGGCTTGTGTGAAGTCGGCCTACCATCTCCTCCTTGACACTCTCAAATCTTTGGCATCGCACTAAAACACTGAAGTTCTTCATGGCAGTGTGGTATCTCACCTTCTTTTCACTTTCTTCTGATGGGTCATCATGAGCAGCCCGTTGTCATTCTAACTGCAGGCTTGTAGCTGTGAAATGCTGTGCAGTGCAGATAAACTTGAGTGACCACAGACCCCCAAACCACAGTGTCTATGCGAGTCCGTCTGATCTCTAGCTAGACATGATACTGCAACAGGAGATGTACAGTCGTGGTCAAAAGTTAGGAGAATGACCCAAGTGTTGGTTTTCACAAAGTTTGCTGCTTCAGTGTTTTAGATCTTTTTGTCAGATGTTTCTCTGGTGTACTGAAGTAGAATTACAAGCAGTTCAGAAGTTTCAAAGGCTTTTATTTGACAATGCCATGAAGTTTAGGCACAGAGTCCATATTTGCAGTGTTGGCCCGCCTTTCTTTTTCAAGACCTCTGCAATTGGCCCTGGCAGGCTGTCTGTCAATCAACTTCTGGGCCCAATCATGACTGATGGCCGCTGCATATTCTTGCATCATCAGAATTGGTGGGTTTTTGTTTGTCCACCCACCTCTTGAGGGATTGATCACAAGTTCTCAATAAGGAGTTTCCTGGCCATGGACCCCAGATTTCAATGTTTTGTTCCCCGAGTCACTTAGTTGTCACTTTTGCCTAACGGCCTGGTGCTTCATCATGCTGGTCACCAAACTGTTCTTGGATGGTTTGGAGAAGTTGCTCTAGGAGGATGTTTTGGTCCCATTCTTTATTCATGGCTGTGGGATCAGGGCACCAACAGTGAAGAGCTTGCCCAGGAATGGCAGCAGGCAGGTGTGTGTGTGAGGCGAAGACTTTTGTAGGATGGCCTGGTGGGTGTCAAGAAGGGCAGCCAAGAAAAACATCAGGGACAGACTGATATTCTGCAAAAGATACAGGGATTGGACTGCTGGGGGAAAGTCATCTTCTCTGATGAATCCCCTTTCTGATTGTTGGGGCATCCGGAAAAAAGAAAAGGTTAGTGGCGCCACCATCAGTCCTCTGTGTTTTTTCCCCCATTTGGTTCTGGGGTTCATCAGTGGTGTGTTTTTGCTCCTACTCTGTTCAATGCTTGCATGGACTGGGTGTCGGCGCAGGGTCGTGGGGTCCAGCGGCTGTGGGGCATCAAGATTCACTGATCTTGACTTTGCTGACGATGCTCAATGGATGCTCTGATCGGAGGTCTCGAGAGTCTGAGTGTCTGGGCTTGCGAGTGTCCTGAATAAAACCAACATCCAGGCCTTTAATGACGTCTTAGGCATGGCCATCAGCAGTGTGTCTGTCTGCAGAGAGAGTGTCGACCTCGTCGAGAGGTTTACTTACCTCAGCAGTGACATTCATGTTTTGAGTTCAAATCCCACTGCTGACACCATTTGGCCACAAGAAAGTCAGTTCAACTACCTGTGCTACAGTTAGAAAAGCAAAAGGAAATTTTATTTACTTACCTTGGCAGTGATGTTCATGTCTCTGGTGACTTTTCCTATTGGGAGAGCATGGGGGTCATGGGGTCACTAGAAAGGGGTGTGTGGCGCTCAACATATCTCTGTAAATGGACGAAGGTCCAAGTCTTTAGAGCCCTGCTGTTTCCTGTCTTGCTATATGGTTGTGAGACATGAATGCTATTCAGTGAGCTGAGATGAACAACTGGACTCCTTCAAGTGTGTCTCCTCGGTGAGTCCTTGGGTACCACTGATTTGACTTTGTGTTGTTCACGGAGTCCCAAATGAGGCACATTATCCTGCTTTGTTAGGGAGTGTCAGTTACGCCACTACAGCCATGTGGCGCAATTCCCTGAGGGTGATCCGGCTTGCAGGATCCTCATTGTTGAGGACCTGAGTGGCTGGACCAGGCCAAGGGGACGCCCACTTAACACCTGGCTGCGGGCAGATGGATGGTCATTTATGGAAGGCGTGACTGGATTGTTTGTCTGTCCGGCAAATGGGATTCCGAGCTGTTTTGTTGTGTGGTGGGTGCGGCAATGCGCTGTACAAGTGCATACTCCCCAATTTGATTTGACCTGACCTGTTATTTAACTGGTTTGGCTGCATTTCCAAAATTCTGAAAAGTGTTGTGTACGCCTGGGTCAGAGTTGTTGTAAATATAAACGAGCTCTTCCGTTAACTTTTCTTTTATAAATCCTGACGTTTCGAGCCTCTTTTTGTGCGTATGCAAGCTTTATAAATAAGGACACTGCCTTTTGCCTGATCCGATGGCACGTAAAAACTACCAGACCCCATGTCTGCTTACAGTAATGTTCAGATGTGCCCTCTCCCTTCCATGTGGTTCTTTCTCTTAGTCAGAAGTCCCATCCTGCCAACCTCTTGTCAACTAAGCAACACCCCACAATATAAAAATAAAAGTTACAATGCGTTAAATAAAATATGTGAATCTAAACATTTGTAACTACCTTGAATTCTAAAACATCTTAAGTCACATGGAAATGACTTATTCAAACATGACAGCCAGTTAGAACTGAATTGCCAAAATCCAAGTTGTAAGCCATTTGAAAATGATTCTTGCCTTTATCAGCCTGCTAATATTATTTCATATAGCACCTTTAGCTACTGATACAACCAAGTGCATCATGGGACTTAAGGACATATCCTACTGTGGCAGACACAGAGAATTAAACCTGTTTAGTGTCGAGCAGAGGAGACTGCATGGGGACCTCATTCAGGTTTTCAAAATCCTCCAATGGTCTGATAAAGTGGATCCAGCAGAATTTTTTCAGCTTAAGGGTGAAGCAAACACTCGAGAACATCAGTGGAAATTAAGGGGAAGTGCATTTGAAACTGAAGCCGGGAAGCACCTCTTTACACAAAGAATTGTGGGAATTTACCGAGACGTGGAGTTGAAGCAGAAACCTTGAGAACCTTTAAGAAGAACCTGGATGAGATATTGGGATGGCTTAGCTATTAGCTGAGTAAACGGGCTTGATGGACTGAGTGGTCTCCTCTCATTTGTCAAATTTCTTATGTTCTTATGCCTCCACACAAGACTTTCTACAACAATTCATTGAAATATGCCAATATATGCATATATAATAAACGGGAACTGAGAGTAAACATGCAGTAAAGTGAGCAGGCAGTGTTGCAAAGGAAGAAATCTTAAATACAAGAAATTACCTTCTGACTGCTTCTTCAGCCTCCTTGGTGGCAGGATCTCTGGTTTCTTTATCTTTAATCAAATCTACGCCAATAAAGAGTCCACAGCCCCTATGGATGAAATGTTACAGAGAAAGACTTAAGCAACAAGTAGAACTCTGCACAAAACATACAATGCCTTGCAAAAGTATTCAACCCTCTGGGTGTTTGTCCCGTTCGTTTGCATTACAGTCTTACAAATCCAAATCTTATTGTGTGATATCACCTACTGTTGAATTCTGCTCTGTACTTGTAATATTTCTATTGCACTATTAGATTGTATTGAGGATGACTTGTGTTCTGTTCTGTGTATTGTATTGTATTGTATTGACCCCCCTTCTTTTTGACACCCACTGCACGCCCAACCTACCTGGAATGGGCTCTCTCTCTTTTTTCCCTTTTTTTGGGAATTTTTCTTTGTCTTCTTAGAGAGTCAAGGCTGGGGCGGGGGGCTGTCAAAAGGCAGGGTCTGTTAAAGCCATTGTGGCACTTCTTGTGTGATTTTGGGCTATACAAAAAATAAACTGTATTGTATTGTATTGTAATTAAAATGGATTTTCATCCTGATTTTATGTAACGGATTTAACACCAAATTCCAAATTGTTAAATTGGAATGAAAAGAAAATATCTAAGTGATTATAACAAAAAAACAAAACTGAGTGCATATGTATTCATCCCATTTGCTATGACATCCCTAAATAAGATCTGGTCCAAACAATGAACGTCTGGAGTCACATCATTAGCTGATGAGGGTCCACGTGTCTGCAATTAAAGTGTCACATCATCTGTCACATGATGTCTGTTCTGACTTTACAACACCACTAAGCAAGCAAACCAGTCAGAATATAAAGTTATGGAGTTATAAAGATCAGGGTTAGGTTATAAAAATATATGCCGAACTTTGAATATCCCATAGAGCAACCGTTACATCTATACTAATAAAAGACAAAGCCCTCACTGACTCACTGACTGACTGACTGACTCATCACTAATTCTCCAACTTCCCGTGTAGGTAGAAGGCTGAAATTTGGCAGGCTCATTCCTTACAGCATACTTACAAAAGTTAGGCAGGTTTCATTTCGAAATTCTACGCGTAACAGTCATAACTGGAACCTCTTTTTTGTCCATATACTGTAATAGACTGCAGCTCGCTGGCCGTGGGAGGCGGAGTTGCGTATTGCGTCATCACGCCTCCCACGTAATCACGTGAACTGACTGTGAACGCAGTACGTACAAAACAAGGAAGAGGCCATGGACATCGCAACATCACACAAGAGAGCGGCTCACGTGAACTGACTGAACACAGCAGGAGTGAAACAAAGCACGGTGTAAACCTTAAGTTTAAATCAAATTTATAGAAACGCTCCTGCTGCCGTTTGCAATACCATATTCGCGAGATACAAGTTTAATGAGAAGACACGAGGTATAAACGAGACTTTGGATGACTTTGTAACGGAGTTAAAATTGCTGTAGCGAGAAACTTTGAAGTGCCGGGTCTTAGCTAACATTAAATAAAGCCGTGGACATCGCAACATCACACAAGAGAGCGGCTCACGTGAACTGACTGAACGCAGTACGTCAGAAACAAATCACTGTGTAAACCTAAACTTTAAATTAAGTTCATAGACCTACAAAAGGTTGCCATTGATTTGAGGCAAAATTGCTTTTCTCCTGTACAACTATACATTGCATTCTCAAGAGTGTGCTTGCACGGCTTGGTCATATTACAACCGGACTGCTGAACTGACAACGTGGTATACAAAGAGAACTATAACAATCGTAATATGTATATATATATATATATATATATATATATATATATATGTAGATATGTAAATATATATATGTATATATATGTGTCTGTGTGTATATATATATATATATATATATATATATATATATATATGTGTGTGTATGTATGTATGTATGTATGTGTGTATATATGTATATGTATGTATGTATGTGTATATGTATATATGTATATGTGTGTGTGTGTATGTATGTGTATATATATATGTTGATATGTGTATATATATATGTGGATGTGTATATGTATATATATGTATATGTAGACATGTGTATATGTAGATATGTATATGTATATATATGTTTATGTGTGTCTGTGTGTGTATATCTATACTAATAAAAGGCAAAGCCCTCACTGACTGACTGACTCACTCACTCACTCACTGACTGACTCATCACTAATTCTCCAACTTCCCGTGTAGGTGGAAGGCTGAAATTTGGCAGGCTCATTCCTTACAGCTTACTTACAAAAGTTAGGCAGGTTTCATTTCGAAATTCAAAGCGTAATGGTCATAACTGGAACATATTTTTTGTCCATACACTGTAATGGAGGAGGCGGAGTCACGTATCGCGTCATCACGCCTCCTACGTAATCACGTGAACTAAAAACAAGGAAGAGATTTACAGCACGAGTCACACACGGGAACGAAGGTAAATGACGTTAATTTTTGACTGTCTTTTAATACTGTGTAAGCATACATATTAACACATGTGCAATTAAACGTGTGCATTTACGGGGTGATTCCTCAGGCTTAAAAGCTCACCTTTTATCAAACGCGGGAACAAAGGTAACTGACGTTGTTCACTGTCTTTTAATACTGTGTAACCATACATATTAACACATGTGCAATTAAACGTGTGCATTTACGGGGTGATTTCTCAGGCTTAAAAGCTCGCCTTTTACTAAAAAGGTAAATGCAAAACTATTTTCAATCAGTTTATTGAAACGCTCCTGTTAAGGATTGCAATAACATATTCGCGAGATAAAAGAACGAAGTAGGGGGAAATGGAGGAAGAGCCGCAAACAGCGAAGAGCAAAAAATTAATTAAACAATTGAGAACGGAGCGAGTTAAGCATACAAGCATGTTCATAAGGGAAACAAAGCACGGTGTAAAACGTAAGTTTAAATTAAGTTTATAGAAACGCTCCCGCTGCGGATTGCAATAACATATTCGCCAGATAAAAGTTTAATGAGAAGACACGAGGTATAAACGAACCACACGCCGTGGCGCAACGTTAGGGGCAACAGTTTCAACCATTCTATGATCTGCTTCTCGCAACTGAAAGACGGCACATGGCGGATGTTAGCCGACTTGCTGACGGCAACGTTAGGGGCTTCAACTATGGCACTGACGCCACATCTCAGTGCCAACACTTTGCAGACTGTACTTAAAAGACACGCCCTCCTCACTGGACAGTTAAAAACACCAATCAAACTAACGATGACATCAAGTATTACCCAATCAAAAGTAGGAAAGGAGGCATCTTCATAAAATGCGTGTGGGATGATTTGCATGAGACGCTGCTTTAAAAAAAAAATGATAAAAAAAATACGGGATAAATCCCGTCCAGTATTGATTCAAAACGGGACGCGCAATTTCATTCTCAAACGCGGCACGATTCCGTATTTTAAAGGACGGGTGGCAACCGTACAGTGCCAGGTAACCACCCATACAATCAGATTGTGATTCAGACTAGGAATGCAATGAATGTAATTACCCCGATCTACATACAAGGCGAAAGTCTTGCAACATTCAAAGATGATGGTTTGTGATAAGTACACCATACAACATAAAAGAGCTTATGAAGCCTTGAACCGAAAAAAGCAAGATCTCAGAGATCGTAAAAAAAAAAAAAAGGACGTAATGTCGTTTTACTCGCTGTAGATTTTAGTCAAACATTACCAGTTATTCCACGAGGGAGACCAGCAGATGAACTCAACGCGTGTTTAAAATCCATGCTTCTCCCACGCTCGGTTATATGTCGCGTGTTCTCGGGTTGGTGCACCAAAAAATGTATACATTTAAGCATGTAATGGGCAAACAAAAAATGAGGTATACCCGAAGGCACTGCAGTAGTACTTAATGTAACTTTACTTCTTAAATGTTAATGTTTTACTGTTTAATAATTTATACGCTTCTTATATGTTGTTCAAATTCTTTTATCAAAATACCAGTGACAGCGCAATGCACGATAACATGGAGTGAATACACCATACGCATCCGCCCACGGCTGCCCTGCTGTGCGCAGATAGGAGTTGATTCTACAATAAAATAAAATAAAGATAAAAAGAGTAAAACAATCATCACCCATAAAGCGGATAGTAGACGTGACGTACTATATGTGTACCACATTTCAAGTGTATAGGTGAAACGGTTTGCGAGCTACAGGTCATTTAAAATCCTGGACAGACACACAAATTGCCACGGTAGCAAATTACAGAAGAAGATTTTACTGTTTAATAATTTATATTTATATGAAATGTGCTTCTTATATATTACTTCATATTCTCATATGATAATGATGTTAATGTTTATATTGATTTCTGTGTTATTAAAACTGCATGTATGTGTGTATATGTATATATATATATATATATATATATACTAGCAAAATACCCGCGCTTCGCAGCGGAGAAGTAGTGTGTTAAAGAGGTTTTGAAAAAAAAAGGAAACATTTTAAAAATAACGTAACATGATTGTCAATGTAATTGTGTTGTCATTGTTATAACTGTTGCTGTCTTTTATATATATATACTAGCAAAATACCCGCGCTTCGCAGCGGAGAAGTAGTGTGTTAAAGAGGTTATGAAAAAGTAAAGGAAACATTTTAAAAATGACATATGTATATGTATATATGTATATGTATATGTATATATATATATATATATATATATATATGACAGTAACACTCATAACAATGACAACACAATTACATTGACAATCATGTTACGTTATTTTTAAAATGTTTCCTTTTCTTTTTCATAACCTCTTTAACACACTACTTCTCCGCTGCGAAGCGCGGGTATTTTGCTAGTCTATTATAAAAAATGGAAAGAATATGGCACCACTACTGTATATCCTGACAAGAGAAGCCCACCCACCAGAACTCACAGACCGAGCAAAGAGGGCATTAATCAGAGACGCAACAAAAACACTGAAGGAGCTGCAAAGATCCACAGCGGAGATGGGAGTATGTGTCTGTCCATTGGGCCACTTTAAGTTGTACAGTCAACATAGTGGGGCTTTATGGTGGAGTGGTCAGAATAAAGAAAAAATTTGGGAGTGCTCTCCTCTCGACTTTCTCGTATACTCAGATATGGGGATAGATATTTGAGGAATAAACCGCAAGACAATGATTATATTTTTATATTATGTACATTAAAGAACCACTGGCAACAAATCAAATAGAACAAATAATATTTTGAGCAATTATTATAAATTAATGCTGCTGCACAAATAAAAGGTAAAGTACCACTTCCGATTACCTAAATAGCTCAAAAGGTGATATAAATCTACATTTTGTACCTAATACTTGTATGCAAAGTTTGGTTGACTTAAGTGAAAGTGTACTCAAGTTATCCTGTTTACACACACAGACATAATTCCAAAAAATGGTATTTTCAGACTCAGGGAGGTCTGAGACATCGAGAATCATCAAAATCTCGAAATGTAATTTTTGAAGGATTTCAATACTTTGCAGGTTAGGGCGATAAAGGATAAAGATGGAAACGTACTCACAAGCGAGGAGAGTGTGTTGAGCAGATGGAAAGAGAACTTTGAGAGGCTGATGGATGAAGAGAACGAGAGAGAGACAAGAGGTTGGATGATGTGGAGATAGTGAATCAGGAAGTGCAACGGATTAGCAAGGAGGAAGTAAGGACAGCGATGAAGAGGATGAAAAATGGAAAGGCCGTTGGTCCAGATGACATACCTGTGGAAACATGGAGGTGTTTAGGAGAGATGGCAGTGGATTTTTTAACCAGATTGTTTAATGGAATCTTGGAAAGTGAGATGATGCCTGAGGAGTGGAGAAGAAGTGTACTGGTGCTGATATTTAAGAATAAGGGGGATGTGCAGGACTGTAATAACTACAGGGGGGTAAAATTGATGAGCCACAGCATGAAGGTGTGGGATAGAGTAGTGGAAGCTAGGTTTAGAAGTGAGGTGATGATTGGTGAGCAGCAGTTTGGTTTCATGCCAAGAAAGAACACCACAGATGTGTTGTTTGCTCTGAGGATGTTGATGGAGAAGTTTAGAGAAGGCCAGAAGGAGCTGCATTGCGTCTTTGTGGACCTGGAGAAAGCATATGACAGAGTGCCTTGAGAGGAGCTGTGGTATTGTATGAGGAAGTCGGGAGTGGCAGAGAAGTACGTAAATGTTGTACAGGATATGTATGAGGGAAGTATGACAGTGGTGAGGTCTGCGGTAGGATTGATGGAGGTGGGATTACACCTTTCTTATTTGCAATGGAGATGGACAGGTTGACAGATGAGATTAGACAGGAGTCCCCATGGACTGTGATGTTTGCTGATAACATTGTGATCTGTAGCGATAGTAGGGAGCAGGTTGAGGAGACCCTGGAGAGGTGGAGATATGAGAGGAGAGGGATGAAGGTCAGTAGGACCACCAAGACAGAATACATGTGTGTGAATGAGAGGGAGTTCAGTGGAATGGTGAGGATGCAGAGAGTAGAGTTGGTGAAGGTGGATGAGTTTAAATACTTGGGATCAACAGTACAGAGTAACAGGGATTGTGGAAGAGAAGTGAAAAAGAGAGTGCAGGCAGGGTGGAGTGGGTGGAGAAGAGTGTCAGGAGTGATTTGTGACAGACGGGTATCAGCAAGAGTGAAAGGGAAGGTCTACAGGACAGTAGTGAGACCAGCTATGTTATATGTGCTAGAGATGGTGGCACTGACCAGAAAGCAGGAGACAGAGCTGGAGGTGGCAGAGTTAAAGATGCTAAGATTTGCATTGGGTGTGACGAGGATGGACGGGATTAGGAACGAGTACATTAGAGGGTCAGCTCAAGTTGGACAGTTGGCAGACAAAGTCAGAGAGGCGAGATTGTGTTGGTTTGGACATGTGTAGAGGAGAGATGAGGGGTATACTGGGAGAAGGGTGCTAAGGATAGAGCTGCCAGGCAAGAGGAGAAGAGGAAGGCCTAAGAGAAGGTTTATGGATGTGGTGAGAGAGGACATGAAGGTGATGGGTGTAACAGAGCAAGATGACGAGGACAGAAAGATATGGAAGAAGATGATCCGTTGTGACAACCCCTAACGGGAGCAGCCGAAAGAAGAAGAAGAAGGAGGAGGATTTCAATACTTTCCCTGCACTTTGTATACGAGAAAGTCAGGGAGGTCTAAAGCATTGAGATTCATCAAAATCTCAACATCAAATCTTTGGACGATTATAATACTTTCCCTATACTTCGTATACGAGAAAGTAAAAAAATAAGAAAACATGTTTGGAGTTTGCCCAACAGAATTTGGCGAATTCTCCATTATATTTTCATATTTTGTACATTAATGAACCATCAACAACAGATCAAATTGAATTAATAATGTATTGAGCAATTATTATAAAAGTAAAGTTGAATAAATTGGACTCTGCTTCTGTATGAATAAAAGGTAAAGTACCATTTCAGTTAATGGAAATAGCCCAAAAGTTGTTAGGAATCTACGTTTTGTACCTAATACTTGTATGCAAAATTTGGTTGACCTAAGTGAAAGTGTACTCAAGTTATCGCGTTTACACAAACACACATATACACACACAGACATCATTCCAAAAAATGGTATTTTTGGACTCCGGGATGTCTAAAATGTCGAGATTCATCAAATTTTCGAAATGTAATTTTTGGAGGATTCCAATACTTTCCCTACACTTTGTATATGAGAAAGTCAGGGAGGTCTATAATGTTGAGGTTCATCAAAATCTCGACATCAAATCTTGCTTTCCATATACTTTGTATATGAGAAAGTAAAAAATAAGAAAGCATGTTTGGAGTTTGCCCAACAGAAGAAGATTCTCTGGTCAGATGAGACTAAATTTGAACTTTTTGGCTATCATGAGAAACGCCATGTGTGGTGCAAACCCATCACCCTGAGCACACCATTCCCACCGTGAAGTGTGGTGGTGGTAGCATAATGCTGTGGGCAGACAGGAAAACAGGATTTAAGGAAAGGTGGATGGCACTAAATACGGGGCAACTCTTGAGGAAAACCTGTTTAAATCTGCCAGAGATCCGAGACTGGGATGAAGGTTCACGTTCCAGCAGGACAATGAATGACCCTAAACAGACTGCTAAACCTGCACTGGAGTGGTTTAAAGGAAAACACTGAAATGTCAAACCCCAGACCTCAATCCAATGGACAATCTGTGGCAAGCCTTGAAGATTGCTGGACACCAAAGCAACCCATCAGACTTGAAGGAGTTGAGGAATGGGCAACATGTGCTAAACAAATGGAGACTTTCAACCAGACACTTGCAACTATTAACTTTTGGTCAGGGGGGATGAATACTTATGCACACTCTGGATTTTTTTCTGTCTTAATGTATGTTTGTGTCACAATAAGAAATATTTTGTTCCTTCATTTTGTTTAAGTCAAATAGTTCTAACCCCCAACTACCCCCCACCAAAAAAAAATTCCAGGTTGTAATGGGACAAAACAGGAAGAAACACTTTTGCAAGATACTGTAACATCTTATCAATGTACTGTACACAGCTGGGCAACATTTATATGGAAGTATGGTGCCACCTTGTGGCCTCCATCATGGGACACAGCTAAAATTGGAATCAGAATCACTTTAATGTTAGCATGTGAAACATTCCAGGGTTGACTTTGGTTAGCTGCAAAAACATTTGGAATACAAGACAATACCAACTCAAGACAGCACAATTTCAACCCACTATTAGCCTGGCACTGTACAAACAACTATACAAATACAAGTTTCCTGAACAAAAACACTTATATACTTTAATTGTACCGTAAATAAATAGAAAAAATATACGAAACAATATAGATATCAAATAGTACAAGTGGAGCAAGTATGAAGTATTTACAAACAGACAAACAGCACACAGTTACCACTTATATGTTGTAAACACAGTTAGGAGTAACCCTGTGTAAGTTTACTTAGGATCTGAATACCTTGAAGAAAGACGCTGTAGAGATAATAATAATAATAATAATAATTCATTACATTTATATAGCGCTTTTCTCAGTACTCAAAGCGCTAGCCACACAGGGAGGAACCGAACCCACAATCCTCCGCAGTCTCCTTACTGCAAAGCAGCAGCAGCACTACCACTGCGCCACCTGTGAGGATGGCGTGTAGTTTGGGTCAGCAACAGACCTGCACCTTCTCTGTGATGGCAATTTAACATTGTCGCTGGGGGATTTTTACTCTCCCCAGATGCTACATGGCAGCAACCCTCCATGAAGGTGCCCATTCGGGAACAAGCAGGGAATGCTGGGAGATGCAGTTCGGCAATACAATACTGCTGGGGACCATGGGTGCCTCAAGGGGATGCTGTAGGGAGTTGTGCTCCCCAATTTATGGGACTTCCGTGTGACCCGGAAGTACTCCTGGGTCTATAATAAAAGGGACCACACAGTCCCTTATCCAAGTGAGTTGGAGCTGGGAGGAGGGAAAATGTATCTAGTTATACTTGTGCGACTTTGTGGAGGAATTGTTTAATAAGCCTTCCATTATTTGAACCCAGGGCTTGGTGCGATCGTGTTTAGGGATTTGGGCTTCGCTGATGCCCTTGGTTTCCATCACAATGTACAGATGGCTGCTGGGGTGCATGGAGTCAGCTGCAATGCCTTTTCCAGCATGGTGGAGCACCGGGCCATAAGGCAAAAGTGAGAACTAAGTGGCTCAGGGAACAAAACATCGACACTTTGGGTCCATGGCCAGGAAACTCCCCAGACCTTAATCTCATTGAGAACTTGGGGTCAAACAAAAACCCACCAATTCTGACAAACTGCAAGAATGGGCTGCTGCCATCAGTCAGGATTGGGCCCAGAAGTTGATTGACAGACAGCCTGCCAGGGCGAATTGCAGGGGTCTTGAAAAAGAAAGAAGGGCCAACACTGCAAATATGGACTGTGCATAACATTGTCAATAACAGCCTTTGAAACTTCTGACTTGCTTGTAATTCTACTTCGGTACACCAGAGAAACATCTGACACAAAGATCTAAAAACACTGAAGCAGCAAACTTTGTGAAATTTAATATTTGGGTCATTCTCAAAACTTTTGGTCATGACTATATTTTTTTTAATAATGCAGAGACAATACTACTACTACTACTACAATAATAATAATAATAATATTACATTGCATGTATATAGTAGGGCGGCACGGTGGCGCAGTGGGTAGCGCTGCTGCCTCGCAGTTGGGAGATCTGGGGACCTGGGTTCGCTTCCCGGGTCCTCCCTGCGTGGAGTTTGCATGTTCTCCCCGTGTCTGCGTGGGTTTCCTCCGGGCGCTCCGGTTTCCTCCCACAGTCCAAAGACATGCTGGTTAGGTGGATTGGCGATTCTAAATTGGCCCTAGTGTGTGCTTGGTGTGTGGGTGTGTTTGTGTGTGTCCTGCGGTGGGTTGGCACCCTGCCCAGGATTGTTTCCTGCCTTGTGCCCTGTGTTGGCTGGGATTGGCTCCAGCAGACCCCCGTGACCCTGTGTTCGGATTCAGCGGGTTGGAAAATGGATGGATGGATAGATGTATATAGTAGGGACGTGCAGTCAGGGGAGGCAGCCTATCATCATGAAAAGTAAAAAAAAAAAAAAACTAATTTTGATAACGTAAAATAAATTTGTCACTGGTCTTTGCTATAAATTCCTTTTCTGTATGGTTCCAATAATTTTGGTAATTTTTATAGTCAAAATCGGTGAATTGGCGCATTTTTTGTTCAAATACAGGGGAGAAACGCGAAGTGTGGCGGACTGCGCTGACCCTCACACACGGGGGTGATGCCTGCAATTGGCGTGTGCCTGTCGCCGTCTGTCTATGTGTTGTCAATATAATGTCTGCAGACACGTTTATTATACACACTGACTTTCTAATGTCTTTAATTATGTGTGTGACATATCTAGTCTTGTTGATCGGACATAAAACCGCAGTGAAAAGGCACAATGTGAGGGAGGCAGACAGTACCGGGCCGCCCTGAAGGGGGCGCATGTGAGCCCGACAGGTGCTCGTTGCTGCTGTTCTTCTCCTCAGAGGCGCCGATAAGTTAGCGACATCAGAAAGTCAAGTGCACTGCAGCGGGCCGTTTATTTTTTATATTTTGTTCCGACTGACTGCCAAAATGGATGATTAAGACTTTTAAAACTAAAGGAAAACAAGGAGGATTTTTACAAGAAAGTGACGGAGATTTTCGTGGAGAAGGATAGGCGCCTGGACTTCATTTACAAATAAAGGTAAAGACCATAAACGGTTTTCCAATTTTATAAAAAATGGGATCAGACTAATTACAAAACAATAAAATATTTAAAAACTAAAATCTGACCTTAAGTAAAATATTTGTTTGTTTTTGTTTTGTTATCCTTTTATTGAACAGTCTGTATTAAAATTGATTAAAGCATCAGAATAAAAAGCTTTAAAAACAACTAAATATTTCAATTTAGGTCAAAATTGAAATCAGTTTTTTTTTGTACAGCTCTCTATACTTTCATTTGTAGTTTATGAGTGTGAATTGTGGAATTGCAACGGCGAATTTTGAACACATGGAGGGCGAGGAGCAAATGTCGCCGCTCTAAACGTAACGCTCTTTCTTATCCAGATATGCACCTTACCTACTGCATGTGTGTAAAGACTTCTGATGAGATATGAAAATTAACCAGAAGTCAATGTGCATGCTGCCAAATGAATAGTGAATATGCGACTCTTTTGGGTTCATATACAGTATAATTGTAAATCTCACTCTGAAGGACTCACCAGCCATGAAGCTCACCGCACGTCACTGCTATATAATAACACTTTACATAGACAGTTGGGAGCTACTTCAACAACCACCAACTAATACATTTTAACAAATTTAAAAATACTGCTTTTACTTTGAACTAATTGAATGTCGAGTGTTTTCTTGATGTAGAGGAAACGGAATTTAAATAATTTTAGCAAACGGCAGCAACATAAAACGTGAAAAATATGAAGTTGTCAGTACTTCCTGAATCCACCGAACATACAGGGAAGCATGCCGCCACCTAGTGGTCTTCACCACGTAACACAGCTAATATCTTGTATTCAGACTCTTGGCTGACGCTCCAATTTAAAGAAAAACAAATTATTCAATAAAACTTTGTTCTCTGCAATATTTCAAAGCAGTTAGAGTGAAAATTAGGTTCTGTTCTTTTTGTGATATTGTCTTGCTGTTTACATAAAAACTTCTGAGGTCGAAAATAATTGCCTAATGAGGACACAGTTGCATCGACCAGTGATTTTTTTTTTGTTCTTTATTTTGCCTTATACAATTTCTTGTATTAGGAATTTGTTAGTTTTTGCATACCCCTTGGGGTCTGGGCGCAGGGTCAGCCATTGTATAGCAGCCCTGGAGCAACTACAGGTTAAGGGTCTTAGGGCCCAGCAGAGTAAGATCTCTTTTGGCAGTGATGGGGATTCGAACCAGCAACCTTCTGGATACCAGCACAGATCCTTAGCCTCAGAGCCACCTCCTCTTCTTCTTCTTTTGGCTGCTCCAGTTAGGGGTTGCCACAGCAGATCATCTTCTTCCATATCTTTCTGTCCTCTGCATCTTGCTCTGTCACACCCATCACCTGCATGTCTTCTCTCACCACATCCATAAACCTTCTCTTAGGCCTTCCTCTTTTCCTCTTCCCTGGCAGCTCTATCCTTAGCACCCTTCTCCTAATATACCCCTCATCTCTCCTCTGCACATGTCCAAACCAACGCCATTTCGCCTCTCCGACTTTGTCTCCCAACCATCCAACTTGAGCCGACCCTGATTTTCAAGATCAAAACAAACAAACACGATGAAGGGGTCATCATTATAGGCTGTGAACTTCATCTTGCTGTCGCCTACAAGCCTGTTATTGACAGCAGCAGCTCTCTGTTATCCAAGACACTATGCATCCATCCATTCATTTTCCAACCCGCTGAATCCAAACACAGGGTCACGGGGGTCTGCTGGAGCCAATCCCAGCCAACACAGGGCACAAGGCAGGAAACAATCCTGGGCAGGGTGCCAACCCACCGCAGAACACACCCACACACCAAGCACACACTAGGGCCAAATTAGGATCGCCAATCCACCTAATCTGCATGTCTTTGGACTGTGGGAGGAAACCGGAGCACCCGGAGGAAACCCACGCAGACACGGGGAGAACATGCAAACTCCACGCAGGGAGGACCTGGGAAGCAAACCCGGGTCCTCCTTACTGCGAGGCAGCAGCACTACCACTGCGCCACCGTGCTGCCCTCCAAGACACTAGTTTTCATTTTTTTTCTTGTTTCCATTTTATTTATTTATTTTGGTGCTTCTGTAAAATTTTAATTTCCCTTTGATGACAAATAAAGTATAATCAATCAATCAACCAAAAGGGGAGAGGTAAAAATGACTATTCTAGAAAAATTGACTGTTATATACAGTACATGTTAAAATTATGATGAGCCATTTTCTAATAAAAGAAAATAAAAAAATGCAAAACTGAGAAATCCATCTTTGACACACATCCGCTCCTTTTAGTGCGTAGACATTTAGTTTTGTCATTTCAGCCTCAAGTCTATTATGGTAAGCAGTTTTTCACATTTTGCAGATTTAATATTTCGCCCACACTTCCTTCCAAAAATTGCTCTAAAAGCTGCTGGTTTGTCAGGGACTGAGGCTGTGTGGTTATCCTGAATTCCTGCCATGGATTTTAAGTGGGATTGAAGTCAGGACTTTAACTGGGCCACTCAAGCAGTTTCATCTTCTTTGTTTTAAGTCACCCAAACAGTCTCTTTGGTGACCTTGTGAGCTTCTTTGGAGTTTAATTTGCAGAATGTACCATCTTTTTCCTCAAGTATGTCTCCTCTGTTTTTCTCTATCCATTTCACAATCTCTTTTGAAAACAACAACAACCATTTATTTCTCGTATAGCCCAAAATCACACAAGGAATGCCGCAATGGGCTTTGACAGCCCCCAGGGGGCTTGACTCTCTAAGAAGACAAGAACAAAAATCAGCAAAACATCCTTGTTGGGGAAAAAAAAATGGAAGAAATCTTGGGTAGGGCAATTCAGAGACAGAGACCCCCCCCCCTTCCAGGTAGGTTGGGCATGCAATGGGTGTCAAAAAATGAGATAAATACAACGCACAAAACAGGAGCCACTGATCATCTTCACAGACCTAGATGGCTAATCTATCATGGCTGCCTCAGAGATACAATACAATTCCTGCTGAAGAAATGCAACACATAGCCGGGCACTGGCACCACCATATTCTATAGTGGAGGTGGCGCTCTTTTCTTATATAGTGGATTCAGAACGTCTTCAGACCACTTCACTTTCTGCACACTTTATTGTGTTTTAGATGTCATTTTAAAGGTATAAATTTGTCATTTTTGTCCACCAATCTACAGTCAATAACCCATCATAACAAAATGAAGAGATGTTTTCCAACAGGTTTGCAAATTTATTTAAGAATTAAAAACTGAAATCTCTCATTCATAGAAGTTTGCAGACCCTTAATTCAAGAATTTGTAGAAGGTCCTCAGGCAGCGATTCCAGCTTGAAGTCTTCTTGGTAAGTCTCTACAAGTTTGCACACCTGGATTTGGGCACTAGATCCCATTCCTCCTGGAAGATCCTCTCGAGTTCTGTGAAATGCCACTATCTCCAGGTCTCTCTGCACGTGTTCTGCGGGGTTTAAGTCTGGGCCACTCAAGGACACTCGGAGATTTGTCTCAAATCCACTCCAGCGTTGTCTTGGGCTCTATGCTTCAGGTCATTGTCCTGCTAAAAGGTGAACCGTCACCTCAGTCGGAGGTCACGTGCATTCTGGAGCAGGTTTTCTTCAAGGATGTCTTTGTATTGGGCTGGAATCACTCATTCCTCAATTCCAACTAGTCTTCCTGTCCCCCACAACCATGCTTCACCACAAGGTTGTGATAGGTGAGGACAATCTGTAGGGGTTAGACAGGTGATGAGCAGTACCTGGTCTTTGACACACATACTGCTTGGAGTTCTTCCCAAAGAGTTCAATGTTTGTCTCATCCGACCAGAGGATCTTTTTCCTAATGCTCACCGAGTCCTCTATAATGTCATTATGCTGTGATGGACGGCCAGCAGCTCAACCCGGGCAACACACCCAGGACGCTAGATGGCGACTTCCCTGCACCTTAGCGGTGCCCCGGATTCCCGCAGGGCACTAATGGGAGATGGAGTTTGGCTTCACAGCCCTACTGGGTACCGTGGGTGCTGCCAGGTGATGCTGCAGGGAGACACAGGGATTTTTGTTTCCCATATAGCCCGGAAGTCATGGGGACGGAAGGACAGAAGCACATCCAGGCTGAAGAAAATACAATTCTCCATCTGACCCGGAAGTGCTGATGAATCACATGCACGGAAGGACAGAAGCACTTCTGGGTCAAGGACTATAAAAAGGACCGGTGGAGACCCAGCAGGGAGCCGGAGTTGGGAGGGAGTGTGACGGAGCTGCTGGGAGAAGAAAAGGAGAGAATTGTTGTATTGATTTATTGTGTATGTGGTGGATGTGGTGCTTTGGAGGCACAATTGATACGAAAAGAATTAAAATTCATCTTAGTGCTTTTTAACTTGTGTCCAGAGCATCTGTCTGTGGGGTTTCACGGGGCAACAGCGCCCTCTAACGTCCACAATGCCTTTTACTCCATTTTTTGACAGCCACTGCACACCCTGCCTGCCTGGAAACGGGTGAGTTGCTTTTCCCAAGATTTCGTCCATTTCCCCCCCCCCCCCCCCCATACAATATATTTCTTGGGAGTTTATTTTTTTTCTTGTCTACTTTGAGAGTCATGTCTGGGGGGACAAGGCTAACAGGGCCTGTTAAAACCAGTTGAGGCATTCCTTGTGTAATTTTGGGATACACAAGAAATAAATTGTTGTATTCTCCAGTCAGAAAAAGATGAAACCGCCCTGCCCACAGTGTGACTCGGGGCACTGACACCACTCCATCCTAGGAGTTAGCGCTCCCTGCTGCACACATTGGCCCTGCAATTAACTTGCACCTCACCCAGGGCTGCCTCGTGCCTTGTGCACAATGATGCTAGAAAGGGCACCAATTCCCTCCTGCAACCTTTACGTGAAATGTTTATTTTTTTTATTCACTGTAATTTTAACTCAGTTGTCCTGATTAATTTTTTTATAACAATGGGGTTGAGATATGAATATTCACAGCTAGAATTAGGGAGGCACGATGGCACAATGGTAGCGCTGCTGCCTCACAGTAAGGAGATGCAAACTCCCTGTGTGGAGTCCGGATGTTCTTCCACAATCCAAAGACATGCAGGTTAGGTGGATTTGCAACATTAACATTGGCCCTAGTGAGTGTTTGGTATGTGAGTGTGTGTGTGTGTGTGTGTTTGACCTGCGATGGACTGATGCCCTCTCCTGTCTTGTGCCCTATGCTGACTGTGACAGGCTCCAGCAGACCCCCACGACCCTGCTCAGTACTAAGTGGGTTAGAAAATGACTGACAATTAAAATTAGTTCATAAATTTCAATTATATCATGGAAAAAGATTTTTTTTGTTTTGAGTTAAGCAAATACTAGTAAGCAAAATAACAAATTTCTTAGCTGTAAGGATGTGTACTGCAGTATGTTGTTTAGTATCTTTATATATAATCTTCATTTGGATCTTGATCTTTGTTTGTCCGCGAATTCCACGCATGTGTAGACCACCTTCCAGTTTAGTACGTTGTTGTTACTCACAGATGTCAACAATGTGCCGGAATAACGAAAGGGGTGGTGGACAGTGTTACGCTGGTTAGCTCCTGAGGCCTGGTTAGAGAATGAGATTGCCGAAGATAAAAGGCATGTGCCTACATAACATATAAATGAAAGAAAGACAGTGGGTAAAATGAATGACAACATAACAGCACGTTCCGGAAATAATTATTGTTACGTTGTAGCCGGCGAGTGCTGCGCGTCTCACAGTTGTACCGTGGCTTGCTCACATGTCAGTGAAGTGATCCCTATTTATGCTTTAAAGAGCCTGGATACCTATGTGTCCCCCTTTTATAACCATTGCTCCGTGTATATTGCCTTACTCTTTGGATTGCCACAAAGCAACCTGCGAGATTGGAGAAAGGTTGAGAAGAGATCGTGAGAGGAAACGACAGCGTCGTGAAAACGAGACGGACTGTGAACGGAGAGAAGCAGAAATGCTCCTCCACCACCACATAATTACTATTCAGACAGTGATTCCGAGTAGGCCGTTCCTATCGAATCAATGTCCGACGGTTTTGTTTTGTAATTTTGTTTCCCTTACAAAAAATCATAATGCTGTGCGACAAAGGGCCAAGTTCATGACTGGTAGCCGCGTTTAAACAGGGAGCCCTTCACAGACAACTTTAACATGCGCAACGTAGTTGGGCGCACATGGCTAGTATATATATATAATCTTCATTTGGATCTTGATCTTTGTTTGTCCGCAAATTCATGTTCCCCTGACACTGCCTTGGTTGTTACTTTTCTTTACAAACACTGTCGATACCACTCTTTGTGTTTAGATCTGGCGTCGACACCTGCTTCGTTGTCGAGACTGTGGTTTTTTCTGTTTCTATCGACCGTCATTGGCAGCACTTCGTCCAAATCGAATGTTCACCCACTTCTTGGAGTCGGCAGTCACAGTATATAAGTCGGACACACTTCTGTGATTTTCCATCAGTCGGCGTTAGGAGTTCAAGAAAGAAACATTGGTTCTTCCTTACTCTTTGGATTGCCACAAAGAAACCTGCGAGATTGGAGAAAGGTTGAGAAGAGATCGTGAGAGGAAACGACAGCGTCATGAAAACGAGACGGACTGTGAACGGAGAGAAGCAGAAATGCTCCTCCACCACCACATAATTACTATTCAGACAGTGATTCCGAGTAGGCCGTTTCTATTGAATCAATGTCCAACGGTTTTGTTTTGTAATTTTGTTTCCCTTATAAAAAATCATAATGCTGTGCGACGAAGGGCCCAGTTCACGACTGGTAGCCGCGTTTAAACAGGGAGCCCTTCACAGACAACTTTAACACGCGCAACGTAGTTGGGCGCATATGGCTAGTTGCAAAAAATAATTTTCTTACAGTCAACTCACAAAGTATTCAGACCCTGTCACTCTCTTTACCTTTTATTGTGTCGTAGATTTAGTTTTAAATGGATAAACATCCCAAAATACATCTATCTATTTACAATTAAATGACGTAACACCTCATATATATGGCACATTGGAAATAGTTCACTTTTATATGCGCATATAAAAATAATAATGTAAAAAATGTAAGATGTGAACACAACACGGAGGGTTTTTAAAGTTTTGCTTTGTCTTTGTAAATTCTTCCATTATTAAATCATCAGTCAGTCATTTTCTAACCCGCTTAGTACTGAACAGGGTCGTGGAGGTCTGCTGATGCCCGTCACAGCCAGCATAGGCCGCAAGGCAGGAACAAACCCTGGAGAGGGCGCCAGTCCATTCAAGTCGAACAAACACACACACATCCCCTCCAATCACACACTAGGGCCAATTTAGTATCGCCAATCCACCTAACCTGCATGTCTTTGGGAGGAAATCCATACAAACACAAGGAGAACATGCAAACTCCACACAGGGAGGACCTGGGACGTGAACCCCGGTCTCTTTACTGAGAGGCAGCAGCGCTACCATTGTGGCACTGTATATTTCTAATGTAGTAACAACTGGTATGAAATGTTTACATAAGAATAATGATAATCCTCTTTAATAAAATCCCTGTGTGCGTGTGTGAGTGTCTTCTGGTGAAGTGCGCATGCGCGGGGCACGGTGCGATGAGCGATATTACTGTCAGAGAAAGTTAAAAGCATATTACTGACGCGCACGCCTGTATTACCGCCAGAGAAAATTAAAGGTATATTACGGACGTACAAGACAGTATTACTGTCACAGAAAATTAAAGACACACAATACACGGCGGCAGCCCATGAAGAACGGTCAGCTCAGCAAGTAAACATCAACAAAAGAAAGGCTGAAAGAAAGAAAAATACAACCAACAAAAAGAATGAGGTTAAAGTCCCTTGCCATTTAATATAGACTGTTCCTACTAATGTTTATGCACTACTGTTCTAGCGCCCGTTATCGTAACGGGCTAAATGACTAGTAATAATAATAATAATCTTAAATAAGACAAAACATCCATCCATTATCCAACCCGCTATATCCTAACTACAAGGTCACGGGGGTCTGCTGGAGCCATTCTTTCATAAATTTCTTTTTTCTTGTAATAGTGCACAATAGATCCCTGACACTTGACATACTGTTTTGGAGTGGTGAATCAGGATACACAAGCACTGTCACCGTACTGCACAAATATCTGACAGAATGAAGGAAATGTGAAATACCTGACATCGCCGATGACTGGATGCTTCTCTTTTAAGTCATTCATTAGTTTCATGAAGAAGTCGCCAACTTTAGTTGCATTTTCCTGCAGTTGTTCGTTTTCAATGACGTCTAACACAGCCAAACCAATGGCACACGACACAGGGTTGCCTCCAAACTGAAGAGGAACAGAAAAAGAGAAAAAAAAATGAATAAAGCCACGTCTTAGCAAAACGTTATACAACTACTGAGCTTGAAAACCATGAAGTGTTTAATTCAGGGCAGATGCAGCATGGACATCCTATTAATCCCCAGAATTCATATTAATATCAGATTAGCGCTTGTTCCTTAAAATTGAATTCTGCTACGTTTGGCTTTGAATTAATTCATGATCAAAGAAAGAAAAATCTATCAGATTTATTAAAAAAATTAATGCAACCACCTTGACGGGACGGGACTTTCCCTTTGTAAAAAGCTGTGAGTACAGCAGGAAATTACAGCAGGTCAGTGTTTTATTATGAGGAATGAAATGGAAGAGTCATATCTTGTTGAAATAAAATGATGCTGGTTTTCCCCAAAAGTGCTGCATTTTGAGCACAAACGGGGGAAAGAATGAAAAAAAAAATTTTTTCTAGAGCAAATCCTAACTCAGCTATTTTTCTAAAAATCACTAATAATAAAAATAATAATGCATTTTATTTATAGGGCACTTTATATTAGCAGTAAATCTCAAAGTGCTACATAAAATTGTGAATTTCCCCTTGGGATTAATAAAGTATCTATCTATCTATCTATTATATAGTGCCTGTCATATCTATCTATCTATTATATAGTGCCTGTCATATCTATCTATCTATCTATCTATCTATCTATCTATCTATCTATCTATCTATCTATCTATCTATCTATCTATCTATCTATCTATCTATCTATTATATAGTGCCTGTCATATCTATCTATCTATTATATAGTGCCTGTCATATCTATCTATCTATCTATCTATCTATCTATCTATCTATCTATCTATCTATCTATCTATCTATTATATAGTGCCTGTCATATCTATCTATCTATCTATCTATCTATCTATCTATCTATCTATCTATCTATCTATCTATCTATCTATCTATCTATCTATCTATCTATCTAAAAAGTTTAAACAAAGGCAAAGCAAGATAAAAGCAGAGATAAAACAATAATTATAGCACTCTTGTTAATAAGCTTTCCTAAATAGAAATGTCTTTAGCTGTGTTTTAAAACAGCCCACAATCTGCTGTGTTCTCAGGCTCTTTGGTAGGCCATTCCAGAGCTGTGGAGCAGCGGCTGCTTCGGCTCGGTCACCCATTGTATGAAGTTTGGTCACAGGGGGGCGAAGGCGATAGGTATTTGCAAAACAGAGGTTTCTTGTAGTGGATTGTAGTATAAGGAGTTCTTTAAGATACACTGGTGAGTAAACCAACAGAGTTTGTATTTGATACGGAGGTGAAGAGGGAGCCAATGAAGTGACCGAAGGACTGGTGAAATGTGTTCATATTTCCTGCACCCCATCAGGATTCTTGCAGCACTATTTTGAATTTGTCGTAGCTTTTGAAGGCTCTTGTTGGGTATCCCGATGAGAAGTGCATTACAATAGTCCAGTCTGGAGGAGACAAAGGCATGAACCGGCTTTTCAGCATCACGGAGGGAGAGTTAGGGATGGGGTTTGGCTATGTTTCAGAGATGAAGGAATACAGTTTTAGAAAGGTGATGGAAATGTGTATCAAATGACAAATGGGAGTCTAACTTGACACACAGACTTGTAACAGAAGGGGAGAGGTTAATGGTATGGTCAGAAAAGGAAATACAATATACAGAGGAACGAAGTTGATGGGGGGGGGGGTGCCAATTAAAAGAGCTTCAGTGTTGGTGCTGTTCAGCTTGAGGAAATTCCTGGACATCCAGGCCTCAATCTCCTCCAAGCAAAACGAAAGAGTTGATGGAGGTGCAAGAGAAGTCGAATCCAGTCTCACATAGAGCTGCGTATCATCGGCATAGCAGTGGAATGAAACTACATTCTTGTGGATGATGTGACCTAGGGGTAGTATATAGATATTAAAGAGGGTCAGCCCAAGCACTGATCCTTGTGGGACTCCACAGGTGACAGTGTGGGTATGAGATTTAGCATCCCCCAAGGCCACATACTCAGTCCTGTCAGTAAGATAGGACTCGAACCACTCCAAAGCAATGTCAGAAAGTCCAATTATATAGTGAAGATGATGAAGGAGAATATTATGATCTACCGTATCAAATGCAGCTGTAAGGTCCAGGAGGATAAGGAGTGATGAAGAGCCCTGGTCACAAGCCATCAGGAGGTCATTGGTCAATGGCTTCTGCCATATTTTTAAGGACCGATTGAAAAAGTAATGAGACTGTTCCTGTTTCACTTTCAGGGAGGTGCACATGGGAAACTGTGAATGTCATACACTGATGTATGTTAGCTTGCAGTTGGATCACCATATTCTTCAGCATTTAGTCACAGCGAATGGAGGAAGCACCTCATATGTGTTATCATAGCGGATGAAGAAGATGTTCCTGTGAGAATACGGCAGAAGTGTGTGGTTGAATTTTTTTCATTAAGCTTGGGAAGAGCAGTAATGAAACTCTTGAAATGTTATGGCAAGCGTGCGGTGATGAATCGATTAGCTGTGCTGATGTATTTTGGTGGTGGAAGCAGTTTAAGGTCAGCAGCATTGCCAAGGCTAACAAACTGTTGCAAGAAGACAGAAGGCTTAGACGTCATAATCGAGGTTAAGAATTCTCTCTGACATTTGAACAGTGTTCTTGTGAAAACATTTTTTTTAATCTGTTACTTAATCTAATGTTATTTGTAGTGATGACCGAAAAAAAATGTAAGCTCATGTTATATTGAAAACAAAGATAAAGTTCCTGACACAAAAGATATCAATGAGGACCAAGGCTGAACAACAGCAAGCAATATGAACAGGTCCATGAAAAAATACCAAGTTACTTGTGTTGTGTAATATAACTGTATTGTTGCTAAAATATGGTAAATCACTCCTGGAAAATTAGAACAAACCACGAGTGCAGGATAGTTTTTGAGTTTCTAAACTGAAGACCAATCTCTTACTCGCCATTCATTGTTCGTTATGCAAAAAATGAAGTACTGCTGGATTTTTCATTGGCTGTTTGTGAAACTGCAGTGTGGAACTGATCTTCTGTGTGTTGAAATATCTTGAATATGAACAAATATGACACATACTTTCCACCTGGTAATGTTTCCTCATTCCTTTCTCTAACGTTTAATCTCTAGTTGTTCGCATCCCTCAGACCATGCTCTGCCACACTGGCATCTCATGAAGTGGATGGTAGCCAATGAACGAGCTAATTACTGGGTAGGAGTCCTGACCAGGGCCGTCTTAACAGCATTACAGCCCCCCGGGCAAAGCAGTACACTGGGGCCCATACCTACACAACCACTCACAGGAATAAAAATGTAAATGGCAGATAAAATTAAACATCCTGCATACAGTCTCATGAAAAAGTTTGGGAACCCCTCTTAATTCTTTGGATTTCTGTTTCTCATTGGCTGAGCTTTCAAAGTAGCAACTTCCATCTAATATCTGACATGCCTTATGGAAACAGTAGGATTTCAGCAGTGACATTAAGTTTATTGGATTAACAGAAAATATGCAATATGCATCATAACAAAATTAGACAGGTGCATAAATGTGGGCACCCAACAGAGATATGACATCAATACTTAGTTGAGCCTCCTTTGAGCCTCTAGACGCTGTCCTCCTATAGCCTCTGATGAGTGTCTGATTCTGGATGGAGGTATTGTTGACCATTCTTCATACAAAATCTCTCCAGTTCAGTTCAATTTGATGGACAGCCTGCTTCAAATCATCCCATAGATTTTCGATGATATTCAAGTCAGGGGACTGTGACGGCCATTCCAGAACATTGTACTTCTCACTCTGCATGAATGCCTTTGTAGATTTCCAACTGTGTTTTGGGTCATTGTCTTGTTGGAATATCCAACCCCTGCGTAACTTGAACTTTGTGACTGATGCTTGAACATTATCCTGAAGAATTTGTTGATATTGGGTTGAATTCATCTGACCCTCGACTTTAACAAGGGCACCAGTCCCTGAACCAGCCACACAGCCCACCCCACAGCATGATGGAACCTCCACCAAATGTGACAGTAGGTAGCAGGTGTTTGTCTTGGAATGCGGTGTTCTTCTTCCGCCATGCAAAGCGATTTTTGTTATGACCAAGTAACTCCATTGTTCCAAAATGAATCTGGCTTGTCTAAATGAGCATTGGCATACAACCAGCGACTCTGTTTGTGACGTGAGTGCAGAAAGGGCTTCTTTCTCATCACCTTGCCATACTGATGTTCTTTGTGCAAATTGTGCTGAATTGTAGAACGATGT
The DNA here is from genome assembly GCF_900747795.2 of Erpetoichthys calabaricus. Lineage (NCBI taxonomy): Eukaryota > Metazoa > Chordata > Cladistia > Polypteriformes > Polypteridae > Erpetoichthys > Erpetoichthys calabaricus. The sequence continues at coordinate 55,429,267 of NC_041404.2, forward strand.
ACAGATACACCATCTGCAGCAAGATGTTCTTGTAGGTCTTTGGAGGTGATCTGTGGGTTGTCTGTCACCATTCTCACAATCCTGCCCATATGCCGCTCCTGTATTTTTCTTGGCCTGCCAGACCTGCTGGGTTTAACAGCAACTGTGCCTGTGGCCTTCCATTTCCTGATTCCATTCCTTTCAGTTGAAACTGACAGTTTAAACCTCTGAGATGGCTTTTTGTAGCCTTCCCCTAAACCAGGAGACTCAACAATCTTTGTTTTCAGATCTTTGGAGAGTTGCTTTGAGGATCCCATGCTGTCACTCTTCAGAGGAGAGTCAAAGGGAAGGAAGTACAACTTGTAATTGACCACCTTAAATACCTTTATATCTCATGATTGGACACACCGGTTTGTGAAGTTCAAGGCTTAACGAGCTCATCAACCAATTTGGTGTTACAAGTAATCAGCATTGAGCAGTGACAGGCATTCAAATCAGCACAATGACAAGAGGGCACACATTTGTGCCCAGCCAGTTTTTCACATTTGATTTCATTTCTTACAACTAAATACTGCTTCACTAAAAATCTTTGTTCAGAAAACACCGCAGTACTCAGATGTTCCTAGGAAATGAAAGACATACCACTGTTATCTTTATTGTTGAAAGGAGAGTCAATTATAATGCAGGCTGAGAGGGGGTCCCAAACTTTTTCATATGACTGTATTTATTGTATTGGTACTTCCAACAAAATCAGTGTTTAAACATTAAAAAACATGCCATACAGCAAAGATTAATCAACACAACTGTTTGAACAATATAACATGAGCATTCAAAAACACAAGAATTTCAACATATAAATGATACTCAATTGGTAAAAAATACAGACGGAGATGGCACGATATGAAATGACTATGAAGTGTTCAACACAAACATTTGCAAAATTCCTTTGCAGAGAATTGAGTTGAAGTGACGTTAACATCTACTCTTTTACATGATGAAGTGCGTGAGATCCGTACACATACCTGCACGTGAGGTGGCAGAGGTGAGCGTGATACTAAATCAATCCACTTGTAACACAATAACAAATATTTATAGTTTAGTATTTATTTTTGACAGCAAGTCATAACATACTGTACATAGATTAGAATGGGACCCCTTTGCTCGTGGGGCCCCCGGGCAACTGCCCAGCATGCTCATGCATTTGGAGGGGCCTGGTCCTGACTAATGAATGAGAAAGGAGGCAAAACCTCAATTCAAAATCACCTTCTCGATTTAGCACACACCACTTTCATTCAAAGGGATTATCTGGAAATGGTTTATTGAACATATTTAAGCAAAAATACATACCGTGACCCTGTGTTAGGATATAGCGGGTTGGGTAATGACTGACTGACTGACATATATTTGGGATGTGAGCAACCCACTAGATACCTGACATGTATATTTTACAACAAATGCATGTTTTGATATTGTTTGTGGTTTTTCATTGGTGGTTCCCATTAACACTTATTGCTATCAGGAATTGTGTTAATTCCATTCTCCACAAAAACATGACATTAACAATTTTTTTTGGCCAAAACGTAAAAACAACACATAGAAGGAATGGACAAATTATCATTTTTGGGTAAAGTAACTCTTTAAATCAGACGAAAAATGTGAGAAGTGATTAAGAAAAAGAAGAAAAAAAATGTGCTGGGACAAACATGTATGAATGCAGCGGCCTAAAACTAAAAGCGAAGGTAAATAGTCAAAAAAAGGTTAGGAGATCCCCTATCAGACTCTTAACCAGACACACTGTAAACATCCATTTGCCAGTATTGATTGGAATTAGATGACCCACTGATCGGTGAAGAAGAACCTTTCAGAAAATAGGAGAGGATTAGGGAATTGCCAGGGAGAAGTGTTTTTTTTTTTTTAAATATTTTTCAATAATTAGTTTTCCTTCAGGGCAGCACAATGGCACTGTGGTAGCGCAGTAAGGAGACCTGGGTTCGTTTCCCAGGTAACTCCCCGCGTGGAGTTTGCATGCTCTCCCCGTGCCTGCATGAGTTTCCTCTGGGTGCTCCGGTTTCCTCCCACAGTCCAAAGATATGGAAGTTTTTTACACAGTAATCCCTCCTCGATTGCGGGGGTTGCGTTCCAGAACCCCCCGCGAAAGGTGAAAATCCGCAAAGTAAAAACCATATGTTTATTTGGTTATTTTTATATTGTCATGCTTGGGTCACAGATTTGCACAGAAACACAGGAAGTTGTAGAGAGACAGGAACGTTATTCAAACACTGCAAACAAACATTTGTCTCTTTTTCAAAAGTTTAAACTGTGCTCCATGACAAGACAGAGATGACAGTTCCGTCTCACAATTAAAAGAATGCAAACATATCTTCCTCTTCAAAGGAGTGCGCATCAGGAGCAGAGAATGTCACAGAAAGAGAGAAAAGCAAACAATCAAAAATCAATAGGGCTGTTTGGCTTTTAAGTATGCGAAGCACCGCCAGACAAAGCAGCTGTAAAGAATGGAGCAATGTAAAGGTAATCTTTCAGCATTTTTTAGAGGAGCGTCCGTATCCTCTAGGCCAGTGTGCAAACAGCCCCTCTGCTCACACCCCCTCCGTCAGGAGCAGAGAATGTCAGAGAGAGTGAGAGAGAGAGAGAAAAACAAACAATCAAAAATCAATACGTGCCGTTCGAGCTTTTAAGTATGCGAAGCACCGTGCGGGAAGCATGTCGCTTGACAAAGCAGCTGCACTGAAGAGAGCAATGTAAAGATAATCTTTCAGCATTTTTAGACGAGCGTCCGTATCGTCTAGGGGTGCGAACAGCCCCCCTGCTCACACCCCCTCCGTCAGGAGCAGAGAATGTCAGAGCGAGAGAGAGAAAAACAAACAATCAAAAATCAATACGTGCTGTTTGATCTTTTAAGTATGCAAAGCACAGTGCGGGAAGCATAGCGCTTGACAAAACAGCCACAAGTAAGCCCAGCAAGGAAGGGAGTAATGCGAAGATAGTCTTTCAGCGTTTTTTGAGGAGCGGCCGTATCCTCTAGGGGTGCGAACAGCCCCAGTGCTCACAATATATTTGAGGAGTTTTATTTAATACGTAATACACGCTCTGGTTGGGTAGCTTCTCAGCCATCTGCCAATAGCGTCCCTTGTATGAAATCAACTGGACAAACCAACTGAGGAAGCATGTACCAGAAATTAAAAGACCCATTGTCCGCAGAAATCCGCGAACCAGCAAAAAATCCGCAATATATATTTAAATATGCTTACATATAAAATCCGCGATAGAGTGAAGCCGCGAAAGTCGAAGCGCAATATAGCGAGGGATTACTGTACAATTAAATATTATCTTTAAAGATGAAAAAGACGTAACATTTTTTCTCTTGATTTCAGCCTTCACACTAAGAAAAGCAGAAAATTTCAATAACGTGTTGGAGGCTCTTGGCAACCACTGTAAATTTGTCTTCAACTTCAGAATAAACCTGAAATGTGTTATTTCAAGTCATCCAGATGAAAAATACTGTATTAAACAATTATGCAAATGAGTGATTATCAATAAGAGAAAAAGATACATATTTTTTTGTTCTGATTTCAGCCTTTACACTAAGAAAGGTTGTAGTACTAGGGTGTTGTACCGTGTTAGCCATTATGAATGTAGTGAAAAGTCAAGCAAAATGACACCTTTTATTGGCTAACTAAAAAGATTACAAAAATTACAAAAGATTATAATTGCTGCATCCATTAAACAGTATCATCTCCAGACAGAGGAGCAGCTTCAGCGACAGACTGCTGTCACCGTCCTGCTCCACTGACAGACTGAGGAGATCGTTCCTCCACCACACTATGCGACTCTTCAGTTCCACCCGGGGGGTAAACGTTAACATTATACAAAGTTATTGTCTGTCTGTATACCTAAATTGTTATCACTCTTTAATTTAATATTTTCTTTATCAGTACGCTGCTGCTGGAGTAAGTGAATTTCCCCTTGGGATTAATAAAGTATCTATCTATCTATCTATCTATCTATCTATCTATCTATCTATCTATCTATCTATCTATCTATCTATCTATCTATCTATCTATCTATCTATCTATCTATCTATCTATCTATCTATCTATCATATAGTGCCTTTCACATCTATCTATCTATCTATCTATCTATAATATGCAAGCTTTCGAGGCAACTCAGGCCCCTTCAGGCAAGAGCAAAAAAAGGTGTCATTGTGCTTGACTTTTCACTAAGAAAGGTTGAAAATTTCAATAAAGTGTTGGAGACTCACTGCATATTTGTCTTCAACTTCGAAATAAACCCAAGTGTGATTTCAAGTCATCCACATTGCATTATACTTACCGTATTAAAAAACTCCACTCCTGTTGCACTAAATGCGCTGGCGATTTCCTGCGTCGTTGCTACACAAGCAATGGGATGTCCATTTCCGATGGGCTTGCCCATCGTGACGATATCAGGGGTAAACTCTTCGCCTTGCAACTGGAAACCCCAAAAGTGTTTTCCAACTCTTCCGAACCCCACTTGTACTTCATCAGCCACAAAGACTCCTCCTGCAGCCCGCACATACCTACAAAGAGGATGCAAAGTTGATGCGGCAGGTTTTTATTACAACTACATTTTAGACGATAAGAACCCTGGTGGTGAAGTTCAGCTTGTTTGTTTTTTGACCCATAGGCACTGCAATCAGTGTTGGCCCCTGATGGAGCGTTTTGTGTATTAACTATGCTGGTACTTCCATGTTTCTTGAAAATAATTCAGTTTTGGTGTGCTGGTTGGAATGGGATAGGATTACTTACAAATAACCAATGCTGTTAGTTTGGGCATCGGCTGCCTGCAACCTAGACATAAAAGAATGTTTAGGAAAATAGGTGGAGAAGTATAATAAAATGACAATATGAAGATTTTTACAGCTCCCAAGGACCTGGGCTTGATTTCCAACCCAGTTTCTTTCTAAATGATGGCTGTATATTTCCTAAGTCAGGGGTCCTCATCACGGTCCTGGAGGGCCGCAGTGTTTGCAGGTTTTCCTTCCAACTGGTCTCCTAATTAGAAGAAAGTCCTTGTTGATAATGAAACTTGGTATTTAACTATTTGACTTGTTAATTCTTTCACTCATGCAAATTTTTAATTGCAGTGTAGAGTTTCCTTCTGTGAGAACATTAATCACGTGAACAGAATTAAACTTAACGGTCCTTCCAATTCCCCTCTCATTTATTTCTAAACATTTTTAAACACAGATACTTCATATGTACAGGTTTAAAAAGGAGAGCTGCTGGTTTATTGGTTAGCTGCATTTCATTATTAACTAATGTGTGGTTAAGAAAACAGGCAACAATTAAACCTTAAATGTAGTCGCTAAAAATTAAAATAGGCAATTAAGTGTTCTGAATTGTAACAGGCAAGATAACTAAAATTGAGCCCAAAAACATATTGCTTTAGTAGTAAATAAATGGGTTCTATTCAAGAAACTGCTTGACGTGAAATCCTGCAGCCACAGTGGACCTCTAATCCACAATGTAACTAAAATTTGTCTTTGATACATGAAAGCATTAAGAAGGCATAGAATTAAATATCAAGTTTCGTTTTCAGCCAGGACTGAGTTCTAATTAGGGAACTGGTTGGAATGAAAATCTGTAGCCACTGCGGCCCTCCAGGATCATGACTGAGGACCTGTGTGCTAAAAATTTTAGTGATTGGAAATAATGGATATAATGAGGTTATTAGAAATAAATTTGATGCATTAGGATTAAAAGTCAAGACGGAGGTAAAGAATTTAGGAATAACTGTTGACTGTGACCTGAATTTTAAATCACATATTAATCAGATCACTAGGACATCATTTTTTCACTGAAGAAATATAACAAAAGTTAGACCTCTTATAACATTGAAAGATGCTGAGAAATTAGTTCACGCTTTTGTTTTCAGTCGACTAGATTACTGTAACGCACTCCTCTCAGGACCATCCAAAAAAGACATCAATCGATTGCAACGAGTGCAGAATGGAGCTGCCAGAATCTTAACTAGGAAAAGAAAATCTGAGCACATCACACCAGTCTGAGCGTCGTTACACTGGTTACCCGTGTCATTTCGAATTGACTTTGAAATCCTGCTTATGGTTTACAAAACCTTCAGTAATCTGCTCCATCTTATATTTCGGAATGTCTGACACCTTACACTCCAAATTGTAATCTTAGATCTTCAAATGAGTGTCTGCTTAGAATTCCAAGAGCTAAACTTAAAAGAAGTGGTGAGGCGGGGGGCCTTCTTCCGTTATGCACCTCAAATCTGGAATAGCTGACCGATGGAAATTCGCCAGGCCAATACGGTGGAGAACTTTAAAAAATTGATAAAAACATTACTTTAACATGGCTTTCTCATAGCTTCATCTTAGTTAATTCCTGATGCTCTGTGTATTCAATTAATTATCATTATCATTCACGGTGGCTCCGAAATCCGCATTAACCCCTACTTTCTCTTCTGTTCTTTTTCCGGTTTTCTGTGGTGTTGTGATCTGCGCCCCCACTACCTGATCAAAGCACCGTGATGTCCCTACATTGACGGATTAAAGGCCAGACATCCACATGACCGTCATCATTAAGTCCTTCCATGAGAGGACTGACTGAGGTCATTTATGTTCAGTAGAATGCCTAGAGGGGACTGGGTGGTCTCGTGGCCTCAGAACCCTCTGCAGATTTGCTTTTTTCTCCAGCCATCTGGAGTTTTTTTTTGTTTTTTCTGTCCTCCCTGGCCATCAGACCTTACTTTTATTCTATGTTAATTAGTGTTCTCTTATTTTAATTCTTATTTTGTCTTTTTTTTCCTCTTTCTTCATCATGTAAATCACTTTGAGCTACATTGTTTGTATGAAAATGTGTTATAGAAATAAATGTTGTTGTAAGGTATTTTGTTTTCACCTCAAACACGTGTACACTTAATGGTCACTTTATTAGGTCCTCCTACGTCTTAAAACAAATCGCCCTGCTTCTCCCAACAGCCAATCACATGGATGCAACTGCATGCCATACAGCATCCAAACATGATCAAGATGTTTAGTGCAGAATGGACAAGACACACAAAGGGTGGAACAAAACATCTCAGAAACAAAATCCCCACAGATCTCTCCAGTTTTTGCATAGGATAGACCGATAGACAAAATACCTCAAATGAGTAGTTGGTAATTATGTGGGCAAATGAGCGGTGACAGAGGAGAGCGGCCAGACCCACTCAGGCTAAAAGAAAGACCAAAAATCCTCAAAGAACATTATTACTACAATAGTGTGCAAAAGGACATCTGTAATGAACGATACATTGGACCCTGAAGTAAGTGAGCTACTCCTGTAAGTAAGTGAAGCTACAGTAGGCATAGGCTCATCCAAAATGCACCACTGAAGATTGAAAACAATGTCACTTGGTCAGTTGAATTTCAGTTTCTGCTGGTACACTGAAACAGTCAAGTCAGAATTTGGTGTAAATAGCATGAATTGATAGAGCCACTGCTGTGGGCTAGCGCACTGCCTGGGATTTGTTCCTGCCTTGCGCCCTGTGCTGGCTGGGATTGGCTCCAGCAGACCCCCGTGACTCTGTATTAGGATATAACGGGTTGGAAAATGACTGACTGACTTGATAGAGCCATCCTGTATTGTGTTGACAGTACAGGCTGGTGCTGGTGGTGCAATGGCACACAAATGTTTCCTTGGCCCACATTAGGTCACTTAACTCTTTTAGGGCGGATGTCAACTTTTGTCGACAGGAGGGGTTGAGGGCAACAAAACTCACTGTCACGTCACAGGCATTCCCTCTGTGCTTGGAGGAATGCTAGACTCATTGACTCTGCGTGAGTTGCAAAATGTAAACAAAGGCAAGACGGCATCGACATGTCACAAGGGAGATAAGCGAGTGCAGAAAAGAAAATACTCAACAGACGATGTTTTGTGCATTATCACTGAGTCAGACTCTGATTTTTCAGAATCTGATTTTGTTGACAGTGATCAGGCGATCGAGCAAGAGAGTGAGAAGCCGGCATCAGCGGATCGTACACCAACTGAAGCCACCCCAGCTGATCGGCTGCCAGCTGAGCGCATTCGCGATGCACCTACGGCAAGGTTCGCATGGGAGGAATATCCAGACATTGATCTGTGGGAGCCAAACTGGCTACTGGACTTCACAAGATGGCATGGCTTGCTGTTGGACACTGCTGGACTACTTCAGGCTGCTCTCTCCTGATGCTGCTTTTCAGCTACTGTCAGACGAGACAATTTGGTAGGCAGAGAAATTTTCTTGAATTGCGGGCTGCGCTTGCACCGCATTCTCGTTTCTCAAAGTGGAAACCCACAATAAAAGACGAGATGAAGGGTGTTGTGGCATTACAAATAGAGATGGGACAGAACTGGTGATAGAACTTCAGGGAGCATTGGTCCAAACGTGTTTTGTCCCCTGGTGGCTTTGGACAGGTTATGTCACGTGATGTTAGGTACGTGCTCCTGCAAAGTTTTATTCACTTCTGTGATAACCAGAAGCAAATCCCAAGAGGTGAGCCAGGCTATAACCCAATGTATAAAGTTCAACCCCTGCTTGACATTATGGAACCAACATAGAAACAATTTGATCAGCCTGCCCGTGATTTGTCTGTGCATGAATCTATGATAAAATACAAGGGACACCAGTATATGCCAGATAAGCCCACAAAGTATGGCATAAAGGATTTTGTACTGGCAGAAGCAAACACTGGTTTATTACATATACAGGAAAGTATTTCTTTCAAAGAGAGAACTGTCCCTTGACAAGTCAGGTTGTGCTGGAGCTGCTTCAGGGCTATGAACATTTGGGGTCATGTTGTGTACATCTGGATAATTTTTATACATGCCCAGAATTGTTCATGGAGCTACAGAGCAGAGGAATTGGAGCTTGTGGCACAGTGAGAGTGAACAGGAGACACATGGCTTCACAGGCTGAAGATGAAAAGAGGTGACAATACGGTTTTCATGCAGGTGGAAAACTTGGCAGTGGCATGGCACGATGTCAAATGGGTGACTTGTCTCTCTACAGTACACACTGACAATATATGTGAGAAAGTGCAGCAACAGACAATTGAAAAGGAGGCACCAAAGCAACACGTATTGTCAGCAGTGCAATGTGGCAATGACTGAAATTGGCTGCTTTGAGCAAAATCAGACTTGGCAGGACTTTGCTGTGTAACATGTATGTGATATTTATGTGAAATCATAGAGTATGTAGGCTCATACAACATACAAGACAGTAACATTTGTCAACAGTAAATATTTTTTGTTGCTTTGATATGTTAAACAATTGCTTTGTGTTCTTTTTTAAAAAAAGTTAGTTTTTGGAAAAATATTCAGCCCTGGGAGAAAAGAAACAAAAAAAAAATTAGCCCTAAAATAGTTAATATGAAATTAATTTAATTTAAAGGCTACGGCATTCACATCTAAGTACTGTTGCTAAACATGTGCTTCCCTCTAAGTCCACAGTCTAGCCTTTTTCTAAAAGGGATGTGCGACGATGCAGGTTCGCTCCAGGTCTCCATGCAGCTTCAGGGAGCTCTTGAACCCGACACCGTCGGTAATGTCACAGATGAGCTTGGCAGTGAGGCATAACAATGAAACAAGGGGATGGTGTAAAAGTGTCAAGTGCTTTTATTTTAAAATCAACAAAACAGTGTCCAAATAAATAACGTGCAGTGTCTCTCAAATATCCATAAATAAATAATCCATAAAAACGAGTGATGAGTGGAGGTTTAAAAAAAGTCTTTTAAAAACAACGAGGTTAAAACAACGGCTGGAAGCTGTCCTTTTTTTAAACAACCCAATGACTTCTCCATTCAACTGGCGGCTCCCCTACTTATCCCATACAAGCCCTACAACAGGGGAGTCACCCTATCAGCAGGTGCAGCTGACCTTACTTCTGTCCGGTTGTCTTCCGTCCCCCGGCTCTGTACAGCTACCATACCGGACTGAGACTTGGGTTCCCCAGCGGCCAGGGCGCTCACGCTGAGGCTCACCCTCCTCGACTCCCGTTGCCTTCTGCGGGGAGTCATCCATACTGCCGGTCACTCCAGCTCCTAGAAACCGTTCAGCTGGAGCGACCACTTCCAAGTGCCCCTCCTCTAGTGTCGGCCACACGCTACTCGTGAGGGGCTCTCCATTCCAGCTGACTGCATTTACCAGCAAGTCTGCTCTCACTCGCTCTCTCTCTCTCTCTCTCTCTCTCTGGCTATCCTCTCCATGCTTCTGCTGCCTTCTTCCCTACAACCTCCATCTCTCTTTCCGATCTTTTATTTTCTCTCTCCTTGCTAGCCACCTCGCGCTTCTATATATTATGGGGACGTGGATCAGCTGTGGCAATCAGCATCTCCTGGGAACAATTATGGATGCGGATGACTCCTCACCTGTGCACTTAAGTGAGAATTGCCCGCATCATGAATTCCCCGAGAACCGCTCGGCGACACACAAACCACGCCCCCTCACTAAGCCGCGAGTGTGGCGATTATTTATTTTAAAAACTGGCCCTTTTGAGATGAGCTGTGGACCCGATATACCACAGGATGGTCCTCCATTATCAGGCTACATGCTCAGTGTCCATTTTCTTTTGTTAGGTTTATTTATTTTGATATTTTTATTTTTAGTTATTTTTCTATATTAACATGTTACTTTCTGCCATTTGTTTTTCATATAATGCGTGTGAATTATTGTGCTATTGTTAATTTTTTCTGTTAGTCAGCTTTCTTGTCTGTTACATATTGAAACCACAGGCACCCCCTGAAGCTGCAGCGGTAGGGACCACCCTCAGCCTACATAAGGCCTAAGAGCCTTCTGCTCATGATGTTCAGCCACTTATTTTGAATTTTCCTTTTCTCTTGTGATTTTGGTAAGTTGGTGTTTTTGAATCTTTGGTTTATGAACTTTTGTGCTCGTCTTTGTTTTTTTGTATTTTGTTCATTTTTGGGTTGCCCGTTTAAGGCAAGATTGGATAAACTTCATGTTTGATTACTAAATATTCTTTTGAGTAAACGTCATTATTACTATTATTCAAATCTCAGTTTTGTCCTTTGGGCTAAGTGTTTTACAGTGTCAGGGGCGGCACGGTGGCGCAGTGGGTAGCGCTGCTGCCTCGCAGTTGGGAGACCTGGGGACCTGGATTTGCTTCCCAGGTCCTCCCTGCGTGGAGTTTGCATGTTCTCCCCGTGTCTGCGTAGGTTTCCTCCGGGTGCTCCGGTTTCCTCCCACAGTCCAAAGACATGCAGGTTAGGTGGATTGGCGATTCTAAATTGGCCCTAGTGTGTGCTTGGTGTGTGGGTGTGTGTCCTGGGGTGGGTTGGCACCCTGTCCGGGATTGTTTCCTGCCTTGTGCCCTGTGTTGGCTGGGATTGGCTCCAGCAGACCCCCGTGACCCTGTGTTTGGATTCAGCGGGTTGGAAAATGGATGGATGGATGTTTTACAGTGTCCCCCTCCCTTTTTGAGTTTAATTGACTTGGTCTGGTTTATACGTGCAGGCCACAAGCCTGTTTTTTCAGTTTTAGAGCCAGGCCTTCCTCATATTCTGGGGCCTGCTTGAACCTTTAAGGTCTGTTTTTTTTTAGTTTTTCAGGTTCAATGAGTTTTAGAGACTCTACTGGACATCACAACGGTCATGCCACAAAGCAAATATCATCTCAAGCTAATTCCATAAACATTACAGTGACTTCAGTCTTTACTCCAATGGCCTGTACAGTCCCCAGATCTTAATCCAATAAACTGCACTTTGGCCAAGGTGCAAATGGAACTTCAGCGCTTCAAAAATCTGCAGGGACCAAAATGTGTAAGGAATGTGTCCACCATCTTGTTGAATCATAGCCTGCTAGAATTCAGCTGTTATGGTGTGAAAAGAATAGTTGATCTAATAAAGCTTCTATTGGATTTTGCATATAAGATTAAATTGTCAGTAATAATCATATCACATTTCAGATTGTTGCAAATGATCCTTACCTTAACAGTCAATTTAATGCTTTTTAAAATCTAATCTAATGTGTGGTAGTTGTTGATAAGACAGACATAAGACAACTAACAAATGCAGTGATGACAGCAGCCATACCTGTAAAACTGACATCACAATTAGGTAAAGACCCTATCAAATAATAGTAATGAAGGGTTTATTATTTACAAGGCATTTGTATATTCTTGACAGAAGAGAAAAGTGTGAACTATCTGCATTGATAAGAAATCAAAAAATAGACCAGGTACATGAAGCAGGACTTGAGAAAATGCTGCCTGGCATGGCCAATCAATGCCCTGGAGATTGAAACTCTGTGAGCGCAATGATATACATTTATATATATTTTTACTTATTGCTAGTTTGTGGCTATTTGTTGGTTATTAACAACAGTGCAGGATGAAAGATAGTCAAGATGTGGCTACCACTGCAGCTCCACCACCACTTCTCTCACTATTCTATGCAGAGTACAGTCTATGGCTGGCAGCCCTGCTGCATGTACATGATAAAGAAAAGGTGTACAGCCTTTACAGCCTGTAGTGGCTGCTTTTGGCAACTTCTAGGACATTATTACCTTTAGGCCTTTGGCCGTGCGTAAGAATGGCCTCACCCTTGCCGGCTGTAAACTGGCACATGACTGTATTGGTGTTCTGTCCAGAAATAGGACCACCAATCACCAATATTAGTTAACAGTTTAACTAAAAAAAAAACAAAGAAAACTGCTGAATGAAAATCTAATATATAAAGCGGAGTCTACATATGTTTGTTTGTCCGCTGTACAAATCTGCACCGGGTGTCTGATCACCACCAAAATGGGCATGGGGCTGCTTTGTGACCAGGAGGATGTCATGGGGTATGTTTGGTTGGGAAAAATAGTCCTTGGTCAAGCGCAGGACACCTTTTGACACACACAACGTTCGCAAAAAGTCCCCATACTTATCGACAAGATGGCCGCACATTGCAACAGACGTTAACGGCGGCGCCATCTAGCGGCACGTTTGGTCTCTGTGCATCTCTCTTTACCAATGTTTCTTTAAATTGCCAAGACATTGCAGAAGTGTCCAAGTATGAGAAAGCCGACTGCTTTCATCGAGTGAAGGGGAACTGCCGTATGGATGTAAAACGTGAACGACCCAGTGCGCGTGACTGGTTTTCCGTATTTGTGGTGCTATTTGCTCGTTTTCCGACTCAAAGTAAGAAATCAGTCTTGGTCTTTCTGACTGACTGGTGCTATTTGTTTGCTTTCCGATGTATTGTAAATAACGTACATTCATCTCACTCAGGTGCTTATTCCGTACGTAATACCATGTGACATATTATAATTGTCCTGCTTTTCGCTAATATACCCATGCCAAAAAAAAAAGGCATAGTATTAGAAAGTTCACTTCCGATGCCACAAAAAAGTCTGTTTTAAGGCCGTCTCAAACATTGTGCAAGACGTCAAGATGTTTTCATACCAAGAATTCTGCTGATTCTGAATGATTTACCCTTTGATTTCAAAAGCCTATAATTTCCTATTCGTTTGGATTTTGCTATGTGAATTACTAAGGCTGAAGTGCAATCACTCCAAGTTAAAGGCAACAATTTGGAAAATTCAAGCTTTTCACACGGACAACTCTACGTAACATGTTCTACAGTGGGAAATCCTCACAATTTGTTAATTTTCAGAACCCCACGACAACACAAAAAATATACTGTATCCAAAGCCTCTAAAATGACCACTTATATTACCTATTACAATAAAATGTTAATCGGAAAAATGTTGGTTTGATTTCTGTGTTCTGTTTCTTTCATTTGGGAAATTCACCAGTTATAGATTTCTGGGCAACGCCAGGCACTCTTGCTAGTACAATATATACTGTAGTATCTTACCAAGTAAATTTGTGATTTTTGATAGAAAGAATGTAAGATTAATTATACATTTATACTTACTCAGCTACTCTTTGAAAGTAACCAGTTGGCAATATGATTTGCCCTCCAACGCTTGGCAAAGACTCAGCAAAAAATGCTGCAATCTGTAAAATGATATGAGTAGGGGTTAACAGTGAGAAGATTGATATATTCATTTCTAAAAATGTCAAAAGAGTGAACCCTTTAATATATATAGTACATAAATATACACTATACCAACGCTTTCTCTGTGTGTGTGTATATACAGTGGTGTGAAAAACTATTTGCCCCCTTCCTGATTTCTTATTCTTTTGCATGTTTGTCACACAAAATGTTTCTGATCATCAAACACATTTAACCATTAGTCAAATATAACACAAGTAAACACAAAATGCAGTTTGTAAATGGTGGTTTTTATTATTTAGGGAGAAAAAAGAATCCAAACCTACATGGCCCTGTGTGAAAAAGTAATTGCCCCCTGAACCTAATAACTGGTTGGGCCACCCTTAGCAGCAATAACTGCAATCAAGATTTTGCGATAACTTGCAATGAGTCTTTTACAGCGCTCTGGAGGAATTTTGGCCCACTCATCTTTGCAAAATTGTTGTAATTCAGCTTTATTTGAGGGTTTTCTAGCATGAACCGCCTTTTTAAGGTCATGCCATAGCATCTCAATTGGATTCAGGTCAGGACTTTGACTAGGCCACTCCAAAGTCTTCATTTTGTTTTTCTTCAGCCATTCAGAGGTGGATTTGCTGGTGTGTTTTGGGTCATTGTCCTGTTGCAGCACCCAAGATCGCTTCAGCTTGAGTTGACGAACAGATGGCCGGACATTCTCCTTCAGGATTTTTTGGTAGACAGTAGAATTCATGGTTCCATCTATCACAGCAAGCCTTCCAGGTCCTGAAGCAGCAAAACAACCCCAGACCATCACACTACCACCACCATATTTTACTGTTGGTATGATGTTCTTTTTCTGAAATGCTGTGTTCCTTTTACGCCAGATGTAATGGGACATTTGCCTTCCAAAAAGTTCAACTTTTGACTCATCAGTCCACAAGGTATTTTCCCAAAAGTCTTGGCAATCATTGAGATGTTTCTTAGCAAAATTGAGACGAGCCCTAATGTTCTTTTTGCTTAACAGTGGTTTGCGTCTTGGAAATCTGCCATGCAGGCCGTTTTTGCCCAGTCTCTTTCTTATGGTGGAGTCGTGAACACTGACCTTAATTGAGGCAAGTGAGGCCTGCAGTTCTTTAGACGTTGTCCTGGGGTCTTTTGTGACCTCTCGGAATGAGTCGTCTCTGCGCTCTTGGGGTAATTTTGGTCGGCCGGCCACTCCTGGGAAGGTTCACCACTGTTCCATGTTTTTGCCATTTGTGGATAATGGCTCTCACTGTGGTTCGCTGGAGTCCCAAAGCTTTAGAAATGGCTTTATAACCTTTACCAGACTGATAGATCTCAATTACTTCTGTTCTCATTTGTTCCTGAATTTCTTTGGATCTTGGCATGATGTCTAGCTTTTGAGGTGCTTTTGGTCTACTTCTCTGTGTCAGGCAGCTCCTATTTAAGTGATTTCTTGATTGAAACAGGTGTGGCAGTAATCAGGCCTGGGGGTGGCTACGGAAATTGAACTCAGGTGTGATACACCACAGTTAGGTTATTTTTTAACAAGGGGGCAATTACTTTTTCACACAGGGCCATGTAGGTTTGGATTTTTTTTCTCCCTAAATAATAAAAACCATCATTTAAAAACTGCATTTTGTGTTTACTTGTGTTATATTTGACTAATGGTTAAATGTGTTTGATGATCAGAAACATTTTGTGTGACAAACATGCAAAAGAATAAGAAATCAGGAAGGGGGCAAATAGTTTTTCACACCACTGTATATATACATCCAGAAAGTATTCCCAGCGCATCACTTTTTCCACGTTTTGTTATGTTACAGCCTTATTCCAAAATGGATTAAATTCATTTTTTTCCTCAGAATTCTACACACAACACCCCATAATAATAATGTGAAAAAAGTTTACTTGAGATTTTTGCAAATTTATTAAAAATAAAAAAACTGAGAAAACCCATGTCCATAAGTATTCACAGCCTTTGCTCAATACTTTGTCGATGCCCCTTTGGCAGCAATTCCAGCCTCAAGTCTTTTTGAATATGATGCCACAAGCTTGGCACACCTATCCTTGGCCAGTTTCACCCATTCCTCTTTGCAGCACCTCTCAAGCTCCATCAGGTTGGATGGGAAGCGTCGGTGCACAGCCATTTTAAGATCTCTCCAGAGATGTTCAATCGGATTCAAGTCTGGGCTCTGGCTGGGCCACTCAAGGACATTCACAGAGTTGTCCTGAAGCCACTCCTTTGATATCTTGGCTGTGTGCTTAGGGTCGTTGTCCTGCTGAAAGATGAACCGTCGCCCCAGTCTGAGGTCAAGAGCGCTCTGGAGCAGGTTTTCATCCAGGATGTCTCTGTACATTGCTGCAGTCATCTTTCCCTTTATCCTGACTAGTCTCCCAGTCCCTGCCGCTGAAAAACATCCCCACAGCATGATGCTGCCACCACCATGCTTCACTGTAGGGATGGTATTGGCCTGGTGATGAGCGGTGCCTGGTTTCCCCCAAATGTGATACCTGGCATTCGCACCAAAGAGTTCAATCTTTGTCTCATCAGACCAGAGAATTTTCTTTCTCATGGTCTGAGAGTCCTTCAAGTGCCTTTTGTCAAACTCCAGGCGGGCTGCCATGTGCCTTTTACTAAGGAGTGGTTTCCGTCTGGCCACTCTACCATACAGGCCTGATTGGTGGATTGCTGCAGAGATGGTTGTCCTTCTGGAAGGTTCTCCTCTCTCCACAGAAGACCTGTGGAGCTCTGACAGAGTGACCATCAGGTTCTTGGTCACCTCCCTGACTAAGGCCCTTCTCCCCCGATTGCTCAGTTTAGATGGCCGGCCAACTCTAGGAAGAGTCCTGGTGGTTTTGAACTTCTTCCACTTACAAATGATGGAGGCCACTGTGCTCATTGGGACCTTCAAAGCAGCAGAAATTTTTCTGTAACCTTCCCCAGATTTGTGCCTCGAGACAATCCTGTCTCGGAGGTCTACAGACAATTCCTTTGACTTCATGCTTGGTTTGTGCTCTGACATGAACTGTCAACTGTGGGACCTTCTATAGACAGGTGTGTGCCTTTCCAAATCAGGTCCAATCAACTGAATTTACCACAGGTGGACTCCAATGAAGCTGCAGAAACATCTCAAGGATGATCAGGGGAAACAGGAGGCACCTGAGCTCAATTTGGAGCTTCATGGCAAAGGCTGTGAATACTTATGTACATGTGCTTTCTCAATGTTTTTATTTTTAATAAATTTGCAAAAATCTCAAGTAAACGTTTTTCACGTTGTCATTATGGGGTGTTGTGTGTAGAATTCTGAGGAAAAAAATGAATTTAATCCATTTTGGAATAAGGCTGTAACATAACAAAATGTGGAAAAAGTGATGAAGCGCTGTGAATACTTTCCAGATGCACTGTAATATATATATATAATGTATATATATATATATATATATATATATATATATATATATATATATATATATATATGTATATTTATAATTTTTTTAATATTATATATATATATATATATATAAAAATATATACACAGAGAGAAAGCATCAGTGTATGATGATGGTATATTTTGCTGTTAGGTTAGTGATGTGTTTTCCTGCAATTATTGCTATATTTGTATTAGGCTTAATTACATCAAACATGTGTTAAGAGATAAGACATTTTTAGATAAGGTTAAACAAAAGGCATAAGGGTCACATGATGGGCTCACAGGCAGCTATCTGGACCCTCAACCACATCTCATCTCTGAAAGGTCACAAGCTGGGGCCTGTGTTGCTTTTGCTGCTGAACGGCTGTTGAGGGACTGGTTGTATAAAAAAAAAAAAACACACAAATTTGATGGTTGGGAGTCAACTTATACAAGCATGAGGTGAAGGCAGACAAGAGACAGTCATCAAGTGGGTGTAACACGGACCACTAAGAGGAGGAGACAGCCAGCTGTAAGCAACATGTAACTGCTTTACCACAAGGGCTGGCCAACATGAGAACAGAGAGAAGAGACTGAAATCACCTATGATGATGGACTGATGCTGCTAACATTGAAGGGCTGCTGGGATTCCAGTTGTATCATGTAATATGATACGCTCATGTGCTTCTGCTTTGTAGTGATATATGATATGTTAATGGATAAATAAACTGAAAACACATGCATGCTGTCTTGCTCTAGCCATCAAGTAAGTGGGTCTGAGGGAAGACATCCCTTAAGACCAGTAAGGTCACTCGGCTGCAACTGATAGGGTGCAGGCTTATAGTCCCACAAGCAGGGTGTACTACTGCCATGGGGTCAAGTGATATTCTGCAACAGAGAAGGAATCCAGTAGCAGGAAGATGTGGATGACAGCAGCTTTAGGATCAGCAAAACCAAGGATCTTGTTTTTGACTTTCACCACACCAAAGAGCCTCTATTCCAGGTACTATTCATTACTTCTACAAGTACTTACGGGTCCACATCAATGACAGTTTGGACTGGTCTCGTAAAACAGACAGGTGTTATAAAAAAGGGCAAAGCAAACTCTTTTGTCTTAAGAGACTGTGTTTTTTTAATGTGAGAAGTAAAATCCTTCACATCTTCTACAACTCTGTGATAGCTGGTATGTTGTGCTGGGCTGGTATCATCACTTCAAGAGAGGACCATTAAATCAACAAGCTAATTAAAAGGATTGGTTCAGCTATGGGATGCACTCTGGAATCCTTGGCGGTCGTAGGAAAGGAGATAATGAAGACAAAACTGAGTGACATTATGAACAATGCTGCACATCATCTCTCTGACACACCAACACTGAGGACTTTCAGCCAGCAAATCATCACGCAGACGTGTGACAAGAAACACTTCTGGAGCTCCTTAATACCAACAGCAGTGAGTCTGTATAGTGCCTTACTGAAACCGGGGCTGACAATTTCTTTTTTGATTTTTTTTCCTTTTCAGTTATTCTGGTGTATGTTCAGAACCTGGTGTGAGCAAAAGTAGATTTACCGTATATACAGTGGAACCTCGGTTTACGAGCATAATTCGTTCCAGAAACATGCTCGCTGTCCAAAGCACTTGTATATCAAAGTGAATTTTCCCATAAGAAATAACAGACACTCAGATGATTTGTTCCACAACCCAAAACTATTAATATAAAAATGCAAAATTAATACAAAATATAAAGTAAAAATACATAAAACAAATTAACCTGCACTTTACCTTTGAAAAGAATCATGGCTGGTGTGAGTGAGTTTCTAAACTCTTGTGGGATTCCACCCAACGGTACGACACGTGGAAGAGCGTCCCAAAGCAATCTCAGTCTCCCAGCGCTGTAGCAGTTCGCCGTAAAAACGAATCTGAAAAGATTGCGGACAGGCTATAAGCGCCTGCCGTCGATGGGTGATACATTATAAATGCGCAGGGCACAGTACTACTTGGCCACGACCCTGCCTGACTGCTGTGTCTGTGTATAGGAGAGTGGCAGATCCTGCAACAATAAATAACCGCACTGTTGCTGTTTCACGCTGAATAAAGCTGGTGTTGCTAAAGTACTGAGACTCAGCTTCGTGTTTTAGGGTGCAAGACGGGGACTCACACGTCACAGCACACACGCGTGCGCACATACACTCCCACATCCACACACAGAGTCACGATGCTGTAGTAAACAGTATACGCTCGTACAGATGTTGACTATTTGAGTGAGGCACGCTGACTCAGACGGAGAATAGGAGACGATTGCCCACAATCCCACAGCGAGAGAGAGAGAGAAGAACCATCAGCTCAGTTGTGATCGCATGACACTCAGCAGACAAAGCGTATACATACTACAGTAATCCCTCCTCCATCGCGGGGGTTGCGTTCCAGAGCCACCCGCGAAATAAGAAAATCCGCGAAGTAGAAACCATATGTTTATATGGTTATTTTTATATTGTCATGCTTGGGTCACAGATTTGCGCAGAAACACAGGAGGTTGTAGAGAGACAGGAACGTTATTCAAACACTGCAAACAAACATTTGTCTCTTTTTCAAAAGTTTAAACTGTGCTCCATGACAAGACAGAGATGACAGTTCTGTCTCACAATTAAAAGAATGCAAACATATCTTCCTCTTCAAAGGAGCAAACAAGTCAATAGGGCTGTTTGGTTTTTAAGTATGCGAAGCACCGCGGCACAAAGCTGTTGAAGGCGGCAGCTCACACCCCCTCCGTCAGGAGCAGACAAAGAGAGAGAGAGGGAGATAAAAAAAATCAATACGTGCCCTTTGAGCTTTTAAGTATGCGAAGCACCGTGCAGCATGTCGTTTCACGAAGCAGCTGCACAGAAGATAGCAACGTGAAGATAATCTTTCAGCATTTTTAGACGAGTGTCCGTATCGTCTAGGTGTGCGAACAGCCCCCCTGCGAACAGCCCCTACGTCAGGATCACAGATAGTCAGCGCAAGAGAGAGAGAGAGAGAAAAGTAAGCCGGGTAGCTTCTCAGCCATCTGCCAATAGCGTCCCTTGTATGAAATCAACTAGGCAAACCAACTGAGGAAGCATGTACCAGAAATTAAAAGACCCATTGTCCACAGAAATCCGCGAACCAGCAAAAAATCCGCGATATATATTTAAATATGCTTACATATAAAATCCGCGATAGAGTGAAGCCGCGAAAGGCGAAGCACGATATAGCGAGGGATCACTGTACTCATATTGCAAGACCTCGCTCGTTTATCAAGTCAAAATTTATTAAAAATGTTAGCTTGTCTTGCAAAACACTCGTAAACCAAGTTACTCACAAAGCAAGGTTCCACTGTACTCACGTATAAGTCGGGTCTTGAAACCTGAAAAACCGATCATAAAATCAGACCCCGACTTATACACCCGTTCAAAAATGCAACACTTAATTTGTTTTTTCTTTTTACATCTTTTTGCTTCCTCCAATCTCACACCAGTTTCTCATACGCATCAAATTTTGTTGTAGCAGCGCAGTTAAAAATTTCTTCCGCTACTTCAACGACGTTTAATTTAAAACCAGCTTCATATTTTCTTCTGATCGAACGCTCCATCGTAGATAAGGGATGCTATTACGATAAAGGTGTATGAGGGTGTGAGATACAAAAAACACAAATCAGTGCAAACGCTGCTTCGGAATAGTTTGGGTATCACCGTGTGGTCAATATATAGAGAGAGAGGTTAGAGAGCAGTGTGCTCCGTGGTTACTCTCTTAGGTGGGCATTAGCATATCATAATCCCTTGGACCAATAGCGTGTGTTTTCTGCATTTGACTTATACAATCATTATAAAATACCAGAAATTGTACTGTAGAATCAAGTCCCGACTTATGCGCGGAAGAACTTATCCGCAAGTATATACGGTACATTTGTTTATCGAAAAAGACATGCAATATAGGATTATTACTATAGGTTTATTAACTCAAAAGAATGTCACAATGGCACAGTACACTTTGGTACAAGTGCTCTACTTTCTGGCCTTATGTACTTACAACTGTAAACCTATGTTTCTTAGTGTATTTCTTTCGCCTGTGAACATATTGGTAGTTAGTACATTGTTTGAGGTGTTGCTATAATCTGTGGCCATATGATGCATTGTTTGGCTGTTAAGGTCAAAGTATATACAAAAGTATATGGCAATGGATGCATGGTGACTATGATCAGGATAAAATATCACTATGATTTTGAAAGAAGAGCTGGTGCTATACGAAGGGTTAACAGGTACACCGAGTTCAGTCACAATCTTGGCCTTTTTTTTTTTCCTATTCTATTGTGGTACATAAAACACAAGAAGTCAGACAGACAAGCATCTCTTCTGTGCTCAAGGTCCAAAACACCCACGTTTCCTATTCCATCCTACTATTTTAATATGCATTACCAGTAACGGCGCACTGTACGATTACGTGCAGTGAATACACTTGACTTGAGCATTCCTAGTTTTCATCCTCTTTCTCTATACATTTAGCATTCGTTTGCTCAGAGGCTGATGTGCTTGCTGTTTCCTGGGCAGCTCTTCTTTTCTCCACCCTAGTGGCCCGCTGCTTCTCTTCTTCTGTCGGCATCTTTTTGCGTTAAAACTGATTAAATCAGTGTGTGTGTTGCAATTACTTAGTACGTTTTCCTTAATTTTTCACTTAAGATGGCACTTAAGTCTTCACTCTGCCTCAAGAATGATTTACGATATGAAGAGGTAGGGGAAATGACAGCGAAGGTGGTAGGGATTGAGAACGAAGCCTGTACACATGCGCCACACTGCTGGCCAATGTTGAGAGCTGATTCTATAATAAAATAAAATAAAAATAAAAAAAGAGGAATAATCTTGGAGGTCAATCATCACCCCAAAAGCGGATAGTAGATGTCACGTAGTATATGTGTACCAAATTTCAGGTCAATAGGTCAAATGGTTTGTGAGCTACAGGTAATTTATAGCAAAACTTAGACCCCTTATAACATTACTAGATGCTGAGAAATTAATCCACGCTTTTGTTTTTAGTCAACTAGATGACTGTAGCGCTCTCCTCTCAGGACTACCCAAAAAAGACATCAATCGATTGCAACGAGTGCAGAATGCAGCTGCTAGAATCTTAACTAGGAAAAGAAAATCCGAGCACATCTGTCCAGTTTTGATGTCACTACATTGGTTACCTGTGTCATTTAGAATTGACTTTAAAATCCTGCTTATAGTTTACAAAGCCTTCAATAATCTCGCTCCATTTTATATTTCGGAATGTCTTACCCCTTATACTCCAAATTGTAACCTTAGATCTTCAAATGCGTGTCTGCTTAGAATTCCAAGAGCTAAACTTAAAAGAAGTGGTGAGGCGGCCTTCTGCTGTTATGCACCTAAAATCTGGAATAGCCTGCCAGTAGGAATTCGCCAGGCTAATACAGTGGAGCACTTTAAAAAACTGATAAAAACACATTACTTTAACATGGCTTTCTCATAACTTCATCTTAGTTTAATCCTGATGCTCTGTATATTCAATTAATTATCATTATTATTCATGGTATTTATTTTCAAAATCCATACTAACCCCTACTCACTCTTCTGTTCTTTTTCCAGTTTTCTGTGTTGTTGTGATCTGCGCCACCATCACCTGATCAAAGCACCGTGATGTCCCTACATTGATGGATTAAAGGCCAGGAGTCCACGTGACCGTCATCATCAAGTTCTTCCATGTGAACTGATTGAGGTCATTTATGTGAGGTAGAATGCCTAGAGGGGGCTGGGTGGTCTTGTGGCCTCGGTACCCCTGCAGATTTTATTTTTTTCTCCAGTCACCTGGAGTTTTTTTGTTTTTTCTGTCCTCCCTGTCCATCGGACCTTACTTTTATTCTATGTTAATTAGTGTTCCCTTATTTTAATTCTGATTTATTTAGTCTTTTTTCTTTCTTCATCATGTAAAGCACTTACAGCTACATTATTTGTATGAAAATGTGCTATAGAAATAAATGTTGTTAAAATCCTGGGCAGACAAACGAACAGCCACAGTAGAGTACAGTAATCCCTCGCTATATCGCGCTTTGCGGCTTCACTCTATCGCGGATTTTTATATGTAAGCATATTTAAAAGTATATCGCGGATTTTTTGCTGGTTCGCGGATTTCTGCGGACAATGGGTCTTTTAATTTCTGGTACATTCTTCCTCAGTTGGTTTGCCCAGTTGATTTCATACAAGGGACGCTATTGGCGGATGGCTGAGAAGCTACCCAACTTACTTTTCTCTCTCTCTCTCTCTTGCGCTGACATTCTCTGATCCTGACTTAGGGGGATTGAGCAGGGGAGCTGTTCGCACACCTAGACGATACGGACTCTCGTCTAAAAATGCTGAAAGATTATCTTCATGTTGCTCCCTTCTGTGCAGCTGCTTCGTGAAGCGACATGCTGCACGGTGCTTCGCATAGTTAAAAGCTCGAAGGGCACGTATAGATTTTTGATTGTTTGTTTTTCTCTGTCTCTCTCTCTCTCTTTCTCTGCTCCTGACGGAGGGGGTGTGAGCTGCCGCCTTCAACAGCTTTGTGCCACGGTGCTTCTCATACTTAAAAGCCAAACAGCCGTATTGATTTGTTTGCTTTTCTCTATCTCTGTGACATGATCTGCTCCTGACGCGCACTCCTTTGAAGAGGAAGATATGTTTGCATTCTTTTAATTGTGAGACGGAACTGTCATCTCTGTCTTGTCATGGAGCACAGTTTAAACTTTTGAAAAAGAGACAAATGTTTGTTTGCAATGTTTGAATAACATTCCTGTCTCTCTACAACCTCCTGTGTTTCTGTGCAAATCTGTGACCTAAGCATGACAATATAAAAATAACCATATAAACATATGGTTTCTACTTCGCGGATTTTCACCTTTCGCGGGGGGTTCTGGAATGCAACCCCCGCGATGGAGGAGGGATTACTGTATCATATATAAAGATACCTCCGGATGAGCACCCATTGGTTGCCAGCTCTCATGCCCACAGAGCATGCCCATCTGACTTAAGACTGTTTTATTGCATCGGTGTGAGTTGTTAACTAGTTGGATTGAGTGGCTGGGTATGTCAGACCAATGTGACTGGATGTCATGGGAATGCACTACAACTGGCTCTGAGCTGCTAAAATTATTAGTTGTCTAATGTGACAAGGTTTTAAGCAAAAAAAAAAAAAAGATGTCTACTTTAATTTGGTGGGTTAAATGTGAGCTGAAAGATGCTTAAAAAAGTATACAAATTATAGTGCACTTAGAGGGAAAAAAAGAGGCCCACCAACATGTGACAGAAACCCCTACCATTTAGAAATAAAGATGATCATTTCACAGTGGGAGATTTGCTGTGCTTGTTCTTCACTGCACTCAATCCTGCTCTGTGCTGAAAGAGATCTTATCTGCAAAAACATAATGCAGTTGAACAGAAAAAAACACTTTTAAAAATAAATCATTTTTTCTCTCCAAATCCACAATGCTTGATTTTAATTTTATAGATTTGTAGCTCTTTTTTTGTATAAGGTACATGAAAGGATCATCTTGCTTCTTACTAACTGAATACTATTATTTCAAAGAACTAAATTCCAGGGGGGCACTTGGTAACACTGAACTGGTAGTACAGGTAATCGGTCAAACAGGCTGTATGGAAGCTAACAGTTTAATGGCACCAGGGGTTGAAACTGTTGGTGAGTCTTGTGGCATGGTGTTGAATAAAAAGATAACTGACATTTTGTAAGCACTTTGAGAAGCATGTAACTGTTTAGTCTTGAGCAGAGGAGACTCAGAGGGGACCTCATCCAGGTATTGGTATTGATAAAGCAGATCCATCAGAATTCTTTCAGCTTATGGGTGGACCACATAATCAAGGACCTCAGTGGAAATGAAGTGGAAGTGCATTTAGGACTGAAGCCAGGAAGCTCTTCTTAACGCAATGGGTTGTGGGAAACAAACTACCAAGACATGGAGTTGAAGCAGAAACCTTGACAAACCTTTACGAAGAACCTGGATGAGATTTGGGAGAGCTTAGCTATTAGCTAAACAAATTGACTTTTTGTGAAATTTCTTATGTTTTCTTTTTAAATCTGGAATTTGATTTAAGTTTTGACCTTTCCTGAGACTGCCTGATCAACCTCAGTGCAACCACTGCTAGAATTACCAAATTCAAGTATTCACTTTTAATGTATACTGTCTCTCTCATATACTGGCATGCCATACATCTAAAATGATATAACAGCCTTCAGAGGGTGATGGTGCGAGGAACCTCATCAGAACTGGCCGATGTTAAGAGTGGTGTTCCACAGGGGTCAGTGCTAGGGCCACTGGTATTTTTAATATCTATAAATGATTTAGATAGGAATATAAGTAACAAGCTGGTTAAGTTTGCAGATGATACCAAGATAGGAGGATCCGCAGATAATTTGGAATCCGTTATATCATCACAGAAGGACTTGGGATAGCAGACAGGCTTGGGCAGATTTGTGGCAGATGAAATTTAATGTCAGTAAATGTAAAGAATGACACATAGGAAGTAAAAATGTGAGGTTTGAAAACAAAATCGGAGGTCAGAAAATCGAGAGTCCACCTTATGAGAAGGATTTAGGAGTCATAGTGGACTCTAAGCTATTGACTTCCCGACAGTGTTCAGAAGCCATTAAGAAGGCTAACAGAATGTCAGGTTATATAGCGCCTTGACGTGTGGAGTACAAGTCACAGGAGGTTCTGCTCAACCTTTATAACTCACTGGTGAGGCCTCATCTGGAGTCCTGGGTGCAGTTTTGGTCTCCAGGCTACAAAAACGACACAGCAGCACTAGAAAAGGTCCAGAGAAGAGCAACTAGGCTGATTCCAGGGCTACAGGGGATGAGTTATGAGGAAAGATTAAAAGAGTTGAGCCTTTAAAGTTTAAGCAAAAGAAGATTAAGACTTGACATGATTGAAGTGTTTAAAATCATGAAGGGAATTAGTACAGTGGATCGAGACTGTTAGTTTAAAATGAGTTCATCAAGAACACGGGGACACAGCTGGAAACTTGTTCAGGTAAATTTCGCACAAAAATTAGGAAGTTTTTCTTTACACAAAGAAAGATAGACACTTGGAATAAGCGACCAAGTAGTGTGGTAGACAGTAAAACGTTGGGGACTTTCAAAACTCAACTTGATGTTTTTTTGGAAGAAATAAGTGGATAGGACTGGCGAGCTTTGTTGGGCTGAATGGCCTGTTCTCGTCTAGAGTGTTCTAATGAAATCAACAACAAGGAAAGCATGAAGAAGGTCGGTCAAGTGACTGTTTGTTTTTCTAAGATAGTGAAGCACAAGAACACACATATCCACACACTGGAATATTTCAGCTGAAGTACGTTGTAGGTTTTATCCAGTAAGAGTTTCTGAGTTACCTTTCTGCCATTCTTGTCAGCATTATCTATCAGACATTTCACTTCATCTGCATAGGCCTGGGCCACGTTCTGGTGACCTTCTCGATATTTTCCTCTATAAGTGTCAGGCAGTGGGGCCTGTAATAAAACCAAATTAGAAACAGTATTACTGCACACACTTATTTTTCTCTACATTAATGTCATTCATCACAAGTCTGGTCAAAGAAAATGATTCTGCCAAGCAGGACATACTCTTCAGTCCAGAGGTGAACTCGATTGCTTGCCTTTGTGGTGCTGCCAATGCTGTTATGTACTGCAGTGACCAGAGTGGCCTTACTAATAGTATTATAGACTTTCAGCAAAATGTCTGTTATTTTATATACTGAACACTTTTCTTAACATTATAATTAATATTATATTAGCAAGTTGCACTGCCTCTTTACATTGCCTTTAAACCTCTAAATCAACATCCATATTTGCTTCTTGTAGTTCATTGCATCTCGTTTTGTTCTTTGCTCAGCAGGCAGTGTGGACTAATTGGAAGTCATAAGCATTTAAACTCAAGGGTTGTAGTATTAATTCTCACTTCTGACTCCTAATGTGAACCTAAGTAACACACTTTGCCTGTCTTTACTCCAGTTGTAAAAATACAGGGAGATTCACTCGAAAGAAGCCCCAAATATTCTGTTGTAACTCTCGTTAGGATGAAGCAAACAGAACCAAAGGAAATCCGCTATATACCCTGACGTATGTGTAATTGGTTGCATTACATGCGATGCCGGAAGTGGTTTCCGTTTTCTGCCAGACACATTTTGACGCGCCGCTCCATTTTCCTGAATGTATCGGCAAGAGTCCTTGGGGGGGGGGGGGGGGGGGGGGGGGGGGGGGTGGGGGGGTGGGGGGGGGGATGGGCAATAGCAGGAATTTCAAATTGGATGTTTTCCTTCAAATCTTCCTCAGTTTGAGGTTTGTTTCGATAAACTTTTCCTTTGAGCAGACCCCAGAGGAAGAAGTCTGGTGGTGTTAGATCAGGCGACTGGACTGTGGTGGCTAAAGCTCCTTTTAATAATAATAATAATTCATTACATTTATATAGCGCTTTTCTCAGTACTAAATTACCATGTTGCCGAAGAAGGACTCAATGTCTGCCATGCTCCTTACCAAAGCCTGACGCATTGCTCCATCTTTCTGGAAGTAACCTCCATCATTTATGGATTCTGACATCGCTTAAAACGAATTGGTGACCCAATAGGTTCGTACCATGAAGACACACTGATCAATACTGTACACCACCATCCTGATGAGACGTCGACTGACTGAGTGAAGGGGTACGGGTGGTATGCACCCAGAAGTTGCAAATGGAGGTTAAACGTCACGATGGCTGTCCGGCCCTTACCTCACTGCTCTGAAGCAGGGGCATCCCGGCTTGTTGAAAGCGCCATATACTGAGGAGCACATTGCACATTGTTTTCGTTCAGATTGCTTTGTTCTAGCGAGAGTTATTACAGAATATTCAGGGCCTCTTTCGAGTGAATCTCCCTGTATATGAATATAAACAATATTAGTAATATCTCTCTATATTTGTAAAGTGCCTAGGGATTTTGTTTGCTATAGAAAATGTACTGTAATACAAAACAACAGAACATTCTCAAATGGATATCATTCTCTGGGTGCTGGTGGCCGGAGCCCATCCTAGGAGTTTCAGGTGTAAGGCAGCACTCAACCCTGGATTAGGCATCAGATCAGAGTGCCCACTCATAGACACAACAACCCACACACACACAAACACAAACACACAGAGGCTTCATTCAGAGTTGTCAGACACAGCAAGAATTGATCAACTAAGTAAGTAAGTTTTTAACAGCATTTTATGATATTATTTATGTACTCTACTAATACACGTAACTACATTATTTTATAACCATTATGCCTTAACATGAGCCAACGTTACAAAAACAGTTAATGTGCAAAAAATGTGATACAGCGTCTTCTATAATGTTTGGGCCAAAGGCACATTTTTCCTTGACTTCCTCCTTCTGCTCCACGGTTTAAAATTACAAATCAAACAATTCAGATGTGATTAAAGGACACATTGCAAACTTTCATTTAAGGGTCTTTGTGTACATTTTGGTCCCACTTTTTTTACATGGTACCCCCATTTCAGGGCACCATAATGTTTGGGACACAGCACTGGCAGGACTGTTAAAGCCGTCGTATTTAAGACTTTGTTGCATGTCCCACGCATGCGTTGACTGCTTGGAGTCTGCGATTCATAGACATCAGCAGGTGCGGAGGATCTTCTCTGGTGTTGCTCTGCCAAGCCATCTTCAGCTCCTGCTGGTTTTGGGTGGGGGGGGGGGTGGTTTGTCCTCAGCATATGGAAGGCCTACTCAATTGGAGTGAAATCTGATGACTGACTTGGTCATTCAAGAATTTTCCATTTTTTAGCTTTGATAAACTCATGTGTTGCCCCAGCAGTATGTCTAGATCATTATCTTGTGGTAAGATGAAGCACTGTCCAATGAGTCTGAACACCTTTACTGGAACTTGAGCAGATCAGATATTTCCCTACACCTCAGAATTCATTGTGCCACTGCCGTTAAGATAAGATAAGATAAGATAAGAACTTTATTTATCCCGAGGGAAATTCTTTTGTCATATACATGCTCAGTGCAACAAGAGGAATAAAGATAAGGTAGTAAAGAGTTTAAAAAGAACAGTAGTAATAATGCAAACAGAATAACAACTCTAAACAAAGTAACAAATAACTATAACTAATAGTTTGTATTATAACTGTATAACTAATTTGTGCAAAGTAACAAACAACTAAAACTAAAACAGATATAATAAAACAACAGATTATTAGTACAAGTGGTTATAAAAAGTGACTTAGTGTTTGTGCCATGAATAAATGAGATAGCAGCATGTGATGATGGGATGAAACAAACATTCAGTAACATACAGATGAGTAAATAAAAAAAACGAATGAGACCTAATGACAAAAATTCTGAAAAAGATCACCTACAGAATGAGGAAGAGTTATACAGTCTTATTGCCACAGGTAGAAAGGATTTCCTGTGGCGTTCGGTTCTGCATTTGGAGGCAATGAGTCTTTTGCTGTGTGTGCTCTGATGACCCATCAAGGAGGCGTGCATGGGGTGAGAGGGGTTGTCCACGATACCGAGAAGCTTTTTCAGCATTCTCCTCTCAGACACCTCCACCAGGTTCTCCAGTCTGACACCCAGGACAGAACCAGCCTTTTTAATCAGCTTGTTCAGCCTGTTGGCATCAGCTGTCTTCACCCCACTGCCCCAGCACACAGCTGCAAAAAACACCACGCTCTCTACCACAGAGTGATAGAACATAGGTCAGCATTTTCCTACAGACATTGAAAGACCTGAGCCTCCTCAGTAGGTAAAGCCGGCTCTGCCCTTTCTTGAAAACCGTGTTGGTGTTCTTGGACCAGTCCAGTTTACTGTCAATGTGTACCCCCAGGTACCTGTAGTCCTCAACCACCTCAACATCCGTTCCTCTGATGGTGACAGGGGTGGGAAGAGGAGCCTGCTTCCTAAAGTCCACAACCAGTTCCTTTGTCTTTGTGATGTTTAACTGTAAATGGTTCAGCTCACACCACTCCACAAAGCTGTCCACCACACTCCTGTATTCATCCTCCTGTCCATCCCTGATACAGGCCACAATGGCAGAGTCATCAGAGAATTTCTGCAGGTGACATGACCGTTAGCAGTTCTATCATCAACTGTGCCAGGACCTGTGACAGCCATGCAGGCCATAACACCCCCATTGCCAAGTTTAACAGATGAGGTGGTCTGTTTTAGATCTTTGGCAGTTCCTTTTTGCCTCCACACTTTGCTCCTAATAATCACTCTGATCAGGTTCATCTTTGTCTCGTCTGTCCACAAGACCTTTTCCCAGAGTTCTGCAGGTTCTTAAGTATTTTTTTGGAAACTGTAAAGAGCCATCCTGTTTTTGTGGCTAAGTAGTGGTTGCATCTTGCGGTGTGGCCTTTGTATTTCTATTCATGATGTCTTCTGCTGACAGTCGTCTAAGACGCATCCACATCGGCCTCCTGAAGACTGTTTCTGGTCTGTCGCACAGGTCTCTGGGGCTTTTTCTTTAGCATAGTGAGGATTCTTCTGTCATCAGCAGTGCAGATCTTCCTTAGCCTACCAGTCCCTTTGCGATTACTGAGCCCACCAGTGTGTTCTTTCTTCTTCATGATATTCCAGACAGTTGATTTAGGTCATCCTAAGGTTTTTAATGATGTCTATTCTTATTTTTCGCCTCATAATAGCTTTTTTGACTTTAATTGGCACATCTCTCATCCTCACATTGAGCAATGGCAACCACAGACTCCAAAGGGTAGAAGCAAGCAGAGGTATCTGATGAAGCCATGAAACACACCTGAGGAATCACAAACACCTGGGACGCCAACTGTCATAAACATTATGGTGCCCTGAAATGAGGGGTCCATATAGAAAAAGTGTTGTGTGACCAAAATGTACACAAAGACCCTTAAATGAAAGTCTGCAAGTCCGAGTTGTTTGATTTGTAATTTTAAACTGTGGAGCAGAATAATAAATAATAATTCTTTACATTTATATAGCGCTTTTCTCACTACTCAATGCGCTCTCCACACAGGGAGGACCCGGGAAGCGAACCCACGATCTCCTTACTTCTAAGCTGCAGCACTACCACTGCGCCACCTGTGAGAAGGGGAAATCAAGAAAAAAAAATGTCTTTGTCCCACACATTAGGGTGGACACTAGTATTTCTGTATCTCTGAAGAAGTAAAGAAACACAACATAAAAATATTCCAATTTTTAAACAGTTAACAAAATCCCTAAATGCACCCCAAATGTTACATCACATATACATTTTCAAACTTTTTTTTTTTTTTTTTTTTTATTAGCAAAAATATTGACACGGAGAATTCAAATGGCAATTTAATGAAGACATGTATAATTACACTTACCACATGAACCCATTTTTTCTGACCATCAAGATTTCTGAATTTGTACGGGCTGATATCAATTAGTGAGGTAAGGTTCCCATGATATGCACTTTAAAAGATAATCCAGAATGTTAAAAAACTACTTTTATTCATATAGAACTTAATATAAACTATAATGAAATTACCTAAAACATTCCAATTATTAAATCGAGCATAAAAGCATCGGTGAAACATAAAGACCAAGAAGAAGACACCAGTGGAGTTTGCATTACTAATACAAACCTGCATGCTAATGCAGTAATATCAATAAAAATAAAATAATGTGTCACTTGACAGTAGTAAATAGATTTAAACTATTTCATCCTAACATCCAATGCCTTGCTTATAAAACTTTGCAAGATTCTGAGTGTGGAAATACGTGTTCTCACACACGTGAGCATGGGTGGTAGCTGCCATGCCAGACCACAGGGTGGCAGGGTGCATTAATCCTCCCTCTTTTTCATCGGCAGACCAACCACGAGAAATTTTGTCTAGACTGGAGGATGTCACTTCCGGTTCCTGGCCCGACTACATCATTTCTGGTTCCTGCCCCAATGACATCACTTCCCCTATAAAACCGCCATCTTTGCCTATTATGTTTTTTCTATTGTTGGACTGAAGTCTGTTGAGACCTGTTCTATGGATCCAACATTTCAATTTTGGCAGCCTAAGTCAAGTATACAGGCAGCTGCCCCCAAACCTTTTCCTGCGTCTGTCCAATCTTTTCACAGTGTACACCAAAAATCAGGTAAAGGCATACAACAACAAAAAAAATCATATTTATATAAGCTAGCGTATGCATGTTTCTACACAACTTACCCATTATAAATCACAATCACCTTGTAAATACGCGTTTGTGAATGTGCCTCAACCCGCCCAATTATATGCTGAAACATCCATATATGGAGCATGCTAATTGACCTCATACGTACTGTATGCAATCACGATGCGGCAGATTTTCATTGGCTGGTAGAGCAGCCTCCTACATGAGTCATCCAGTAGCACGAGAAGTTCTCGCCTCTAAACTACAGGCATGCAAAGAACCTTCATTTGGTAGCCTAAGCACGGGTGTCAGCAACAAGCTGTTACTGCTGCTGCAAATGCTGTGAGGACCAGCCACACCATGATTGAAAAAAAAAAATGGTTCAAAATTTGGCAACGAAACAAGATTGCTGGTCACTTGCAGAGTGTGCATATAACTGGAGGAGGAAAAAAACACATATTAATACTCATCTGTAATTGGAGATGCCCTTTAATGCAGCCATTATGCCAGAGCAGTCATGACGATAGGCTGTCTCATCTTGGCATCACAGATGACTGGTATGTTAACAGAATGGAACTGCTTATGGTTAACAAAAGAAGCTTTCTTCTAACTAGGTGCCCCTACTGCAATATGTATGAATTAAGTTGCTCAGATTAAGTTAAGAATGCTGCTATAAATTGCCTTTTGATGTTGGTAACAACATTTTATTTTATATGAATACACCCACAGCACAATAAAACTGGATGTAGCACTTGGTCTGTTGGTTAATGACTTCTAGCACAGCAGGCATGATGGAGTGAAACTTGGCTGAGATATTTCTGACCTGTCAGCCAGTTCCCTGAGAAGTGACAACAGGCAGTCATTATATAAACTGACGAAAAACCAAAAATGTTCTAATATGTAACATTGGTCCTCTTGAAAAGGAACTAAAATACAGTTTGTGCATCAAATTCATCACTTTTGAGGTGTCATATGTATGTCACACAGTCCTATTGAAAGGATTGACATGTCATAGGAGTGACATAACAAAGGAGTGAAACCTCAGATTAGGGCTGGGCGATTTGGCCTAAAATCAAAATCTCGATTAATTGAACATTTTAACTCGATTACAATTAATGAACGATTATTTTATTTATTTTTTTGCCCTCATAGTTCACTGACAAGTTTTGTACAGTAAATATGCTCACATATTACAAGTGAGAGATTTTTGAATGAAGGGTGCATTACTTGATTTTAAAATAATTGAAGGAAACACACTATCTACTATCTGTGATTATTTATTGAACATCAATGTTGAACAACTGAAATTAAAGCACACATTGCCTAAAACGAACAGACACTTTGTTTTTATAAAAAAAGTAAAAATAAATAACTTCCAATCGTCGTCAATGTAGTGCAAAGTAAGGCTCAAGAATGGGTCCATCGTCCTACTTGACCAGAGATCAGATGTGGCTGCAAAGTGTTGAACATTTTTCAGTTCAGCAGCTACATTTTTACTACATGTCTTGTACATGTCTGGCAGCGCAGTTTTAGAAAAATGTGATCGCGATGGCACAGTGTATCTTCTGTAGAGAGTTTTAACGAGGTGTTTAAACCCGCTTCGCTCCACTGTAGCCAAGGGAGTCATATCCTTTGCGATGTAATAACAAATAGCGTCAGTTATTTCTTTCCATCTTCTTGAACTCTTCTCATACTGTGTGGCATTTGTGAACGCTTGTGTTATCAACATCTGCTTTGCGGAGGCACTTGTTGCTGGGCGCTTGTCAGTCTCTTTTTGTTTTTTTTTGAGCCATGCACTGTTCATATTCAGTAACGTGATTGTGCTTCAAGTGTTGAAACAAATTGGTGGTGTTACCTTTGGGCGTCGAAACTGTTTTTCTACAGTGTCTACATCTGACTTCATTTTGTTCGATGCCATCCTTACTGAAGCCAAAATGTGTCCAAATGACGGAGACTGCGTTTTTCTTTGGTACAAGCTGCTCTTGTTGCTCAGTTCTGTCAGTGTTTAAGCTCTCCATGCTCGACATGTCGGCGGAATAACGTAACGTAACGGAGCAGGGTCACGTGACTCCACACACGGTAGTGTTTTTAAAGGGAAAGTAATCGAAATAATCGACCTGGAAAAATTTGATCGGTTATAGGTTCTGAATGTCGATTTCGATTACTTTTCGATTAAACGCCCAGCCCTACCTCAGATATAAATTTCAAAGGAGTGACAACCATCCAAGTGGTAGGTGGGGCGACAACAATTTTTTTGGCAGGCGTACTTTCAGTTGTGTGTGGTCCAATAAAATGTCACTCCTTTAATACGGTATTTATGTCACTCCTATGAAGTGTCACTCCTTTGATACAGATCCATGTCACATCAATGCACATTGTAATAACGGCTTGGTGCAGCATTAGAGGAAATCTGCAGGAAAGCAATTAGGCTGATTACAACTGAGAGGTGTGAGCTATGAGGAAAGACTGAAGGAGATGAACCATTTCAATTAAAAACAAATGGAGATGAAAAGATGACATAACTAAAATATTTACAATTATGAAGATATGTTACTTTATAATAAATAAAATGTATTATTATTACTTTTACAAGAATACAGAGACACAGATGGAAACTTGTTAAGGGTGAATTTCAGACAAATATTAGAAACAACAAAAGATGCATGGAATAAGGGACTAACAAGTATGGCAGACAGTAGGACTTTGGGGACTCTCAAAATTTAACATAATGCTATTTTGTATAACTTTATGATGAGGGCTGATGAACTTTCTTGGGCTGAATAGACTGTACTCATCGAAGCTGTTCTTACTTTATTCCAGTGTTCAAATGGTGTCAGCCCCAGTTCTCTTCTTACCCAGTGTCACCTCTGTCAGTTTCGGGTCCTTACAAATAACAATAACTTGGTACCAAATACAAAATGTTACTGTTTTCCTCTAGGGGGCACTAGCTCCCTGGAAATACATTCATTTTGTAATTGTGGCATCTTAAGTAACCTGAACCTAAATATATATATTATAAAGAGGTGATATCCCTCCCTTAATGATATGGTGGTAAGAAATCACATAAGAGAAAATAACTTAGCTTTCTTTAATGACGGTTTACGCGGCATTACAGACGAAGGACGTCATAGCAAGACTTTGTGTAGAGTCTGCCATTTTCGTCGCTGCGCTGGAAGGATTTTCAGGATAGGATGACAGTATCTCCCATCCGTCCGTTGGCTTCAAAACTGTGCCGGGCAATGTTCCAAGGCTTTATACTCTTTCTACATGTGCAGGCCCTTACTTAGGTAAATCATGCCATTCCAAACAAGGCAAAGAGAAGATACAATTTCATGCTGACTCTGTCACACAGAAATAGTGCACATTGCCCATTTGCAGTTGTTCTTAACTTGTCCTGTCTTAAGATGCTTGCCTAGCAATTCTAAATGATGAGCCCCTGTGTGCTAAGTCTGGCTTTGTGTTAGCTGTACATGTGAGAAGAAAAGAAAAGCAGATTTAAAATAGTTGCACACAGCACAGTGACGTATTAAAGTTACATTCTGATTACAGTTACAGAAATTGAAAATTTTAAAACATTGTGTAAGATATACTTACTGATCCAAAACAATGACATCTTTATGATGTGTGTACTGACGAGCCAAACGGAGGGCAAGATCATTTGCTTCTGAACTAGGATGAAAGAAAACGAAGGCACAAGGTATCAAATCACTTGTGTTACACTGTACTCCATTATAAAAAGTGTGATTGTGTTTGCTCTGAAAGGCATTATATAAAATAAGAACTGACTAATTGACATTCACAAGGAAAGTGATACTGCCTCACAAGTTCTAAACTCTACGGTGTCTCCCGTATATGTTAGTGGCATCTGCACAGGTTGACTTCAGAAGATGGATTCTAAATTGATCCCATATGAAAGACTGTGGGTGTATGCGTAAAGAAGCATCCAGTCCAGAACTGACTTCTGCAATTTGTCTGTTGCTTCTAAATCCATGACATGCTTTAAACAAAAGACATAAAAAAGGAAGAACAGTTACGGATGGATGCAAATAATACCTCATGAGTAGTCTAAGATAAGAAATTCAAACATCTTCACAGGCAGAATTGTGTAAAATATGAGGGACGTTCTGCACTTTTTTTAACTCTATTTACAGTATTAAGAATTTTAAAAACAAATGACATCACTTTTCTACATAGTCACCTTCATTTGCGATGTAATCTTCCCAGCGTCGTACCAACTTTTTAATGCCCAATTACTACTCCTCCCTCCCTCCCGCCTTCACCGCTTCCAATGAAAATATAAAAGTGCGGAAACATTTGAACGTCCCTCGTATGTTGGTCTAAGTACAAGGGTGCATTTTGGTCCCATCATCCCCTTCCACCCACTATACAGTATTAGAGTCCTTTGTATTGAATTATCCACTCTTGATTTATTTTAGGTACCTACAGTAGAGATATTTTTGGGCACTAAATACCAGTTGTAATAAAGGCCTGTATCAGGACTGACTCACAGGAGGCAGAGGTAGAAAGAAGAAAAGGAGAGGCCGCCATGAATGATTCTTCCCATCCTATAAATCACCTTTAGCCAGAGGTTAATTACACTACAGTGCTGTAGGAGATGCGACTAGGACTCTTTTCCACCTTCAGCCATCCTTTCTTTGGTTTATGATATAGTGCGTTTTGCATTTTATTTGTCTAAAATTGATTTCCCTTTTAACTTTGCTTGTTTGCGAGTAAACTTGGGACATTCTGTCTTTATTCACATCCCAGGTCCACTCAGTTTGGTGTCGTAACATTATTTTCTCTCTCCATCATTTGCCAGCATCATTTTGTTGTTGTTGTTGTTCTTTATTTATTTTACCTTATATAATTTCTTATATTAGGAATTTGTTAGTTTTCGCATACCCCTTGGGGTCAGAGCTCAGGGTCAGCCATTGTACAGCGCCCCTGCAGCAATTGAAGGTTAAGGGTCTTGCTCAAGGGCCCTTTTGGCAGTGATGGGGACTCAAACCGGCAACCTTCGGGATACCAGCGCAGATCCTTAGCCTCAGAGCCACCACTCCGCCCTAATGAAGGTGCTCTTACTGTAGACTCGGCTCTGCTCATTGTATAATCCTGCCACTGAGGTGGTGTCATCAGATAAACAAGGGAGCGTAATCATACATTTTTTCTTGTTTGAGGGCCCTGGATTGGTAGGTGTATAGACAGCAATGGATGTTTAAAGGAAAGGTCTACCCAGAAACAATGTGGTTTGTAGTGCCCTGTCTTTCACCCTCATTCACTGGTCAAGAGTCCTATCTTCAAAAATTCAAAAGCACATCGTAATGAGAATGCACTTCCCGTTTGTGGACTATTTTCATTTTCTGAAGGTATTTATTTAACAATATGTTAGCAAAAAAATACGTGTGTTTTGCACGCTATGAGTATACGACTGGATGACTAGACATGACTTTGTGAAATGGTGCGACTCAAACCACCTACAACTGAACACCAGCAAAACCAAGGAGCTGGTGGTGGATTTTAGGAGGCCCAGACCCATCATGGACCCCGTGATCATCAGAGGTGACTGTGTGCAGATGGTGCAGACCTATAAATATCTGGGAGTGCAGCTGGATGATAAACTGGACTGGTCTGCCAATACTGATGTGCTGTGCAAGAAAGGACAGAGCCGACTATACTTCCTTAGAAGGCTGGCGTCCTTCAACATCTGCAATAAGATGCTGCAGATGTTCTATCAGACGGTTGTGGCGAGCGCCCTCTTCTACGCAGTGGTGTGCTGGGGAGGCAGCATAAAGAGGGAAGACGCCTCACGCCTGGACAAACTGGTGAGGAAGGCAGGCTCTATTGTTGGCATGGAGCTGGACAGTATGACATCTGCGGCAGAGCGAAGGGCACTCAACAGGCTCCTATCAATCATGGAGAATCCACTGCATCCACTGAATAGGATCATCTCCAAACAGAGGAGCAGCTTCAGCGACAGACTGCTGTCACTGTCCTGCTCCACTGACAGACTGAGGAGATCGTTCCTCCCCCAAACTATGCGACTCTTCAATTCCACCCGGGGGGGTAAACGTTAACATTTAACATTATACATAGTTATTGTCTGTTTTTCACCTGCATTATTATCACTATTTAATTTAATATTATTTATTGTATCAGTATGCTGCTGCTGGAGAATGTGAATTTCCCATTGGGATTAATAAAGTATCTATCTATCTATCTATCTATCTATCTATCTATCTATCTATCTATCTATCTATCTATCTATCTATCTATCTATCTATCTATGTGACACAAGTGTTTTTTTCATGTACATTTTTGAAATTGTTTGCAGTTATTCAGCGTTGGTCACCATAGGTTCCCATATGATCAGAGGTTGTTATTTCTGTTCTCCGTTAAACATGAGCTAGTAAGTCTCACTACAAACATATGGGGCAAGTAACATATTAAAAAAGTATAATTTTGGGGTGGAATATTCCTTTAAGGGTGCCCAGTTATAATAGTCGGTAATTCCCAAGAGGAATATGAAACCATACCAAAGCTAGCTGAAAAAGAGAAAAGAATACCGTATATACTCACGTCTAAGTCGGGTCTTGAAACCTGAAAAATCGATCATAAAATCAGACCCCGACTTATACGCCCGTTCAAAAATGCGACACTTAATTTGTTTTTTCTTTTTTACATCTTCTTGCCTCCTCCAATCTCGCAGCCCAGTTGCCAATTTCTTTCACTATTTCAACGACATTTAATTTAAAACCAGCTTCATATTTTCTTCTGATTGAATGCTCCACCGTAGATAATGGATGCTCTTACGATAAAGGTGAATGAGGGTGTCAGATACAAAAAACAGTGCAAACGTTGCTTCGGAATAGTTTGGGTATTACCGTGTGGTTACGTTGGCACAATAGAGAGAGCAAGAGGTTAGGAGCACACGATGATACAACACATTGCTGCACCCACAAAAAAAGGCAGTGTGCTCTGTGGTTACTCTCTCCGGTGGGCGTTAGCAGATCATAATCTCTTGGACCAATAGCATGAGTTTTTTGCATTTGACATATGCGACTAACATTATAAAATACCAGAAATTATATTTTAAAATTAAGTCCCGACTTATTCGCAAGTATATACGGTAAGTGAAAATGAGAGAAAAGGAGACAGATGGACTAAGGTTGAGTAAAGCTTTGTAGCTGTCAACCATCAAAACTCGGGTTTACTACGGCCCAATAGGATATATGTCATCAATTTGTCTGTCAGTCAGTCTATAGAGGTAAGGGCAAATAAGTCCACCCCCTTAAAGTGAGGGTGGGCTTTTAAATCATG
The DNA here is from genome assembly GCF_900747795.2 of Erpetoichthys calabaricus. NCBI lineage: Eukaryota > Metazoa > Chordata > Cladistia > Polypteriformes > Polypteridae > Erpetoichthys > Erpetoichthys calabaricus. The sequence continues at coordinate 55,469,138 of NC_041404.2, forward strand.
TAAGCATATAGAAATCTAACTACCACTTCAAGAACTTTCTATTAATATCAAAACTTCTTTAACCCAGAAAACTGCATTTTAGTTGATTACTGCTGTTCAAATAATTGTAAAGTTCAGTGTTACTTTTTGAATTACTGAATTTCTGTACACTGATGCTCTGTGTAAGAAAGGACAGACCCGGCTATACTTCCTTAGAAGGCTGGCGTCCTTCAACATCTGCAATAAGATGCTGCAGATGTTCCATCAGACGGTTGTGGCGAGCGGCTGGACAGTTTGCGACTCTTCAGTTCCACCCGGGGGGTAAACGTTAACATTATACAAAGTTATTGTCTGTCTGTATACCTGCATTTTTATCACTCTTTAATTTAATATTGTTTTTTTATCAGTATGCTGCTGCTGGAATATGTGAATTTCCCCTTGGGATTAATAAAGTATCTATCTATCAATCAATCAATCAATCAATAGGACATGAAACATACTTAACGTTTGTAAGTACAGAGTAAAGGATGAGCATGGGAAATGTGGGCTTCCTATGTATATTGGAAGTCGCAGAAATAGTGAGGAGGGGTTTCCCCTATCTATATATACAGTTTAGGGGGTACACCCATTTCCCCTCCTTGGGTATTGCAATAGGACATGAAACATTACCTAACTTTTGTAAGTACACTGCAAGGAATGAGCATGCGAAATTTCAGCTTCCCACCTATATGGAAAGTGGGAGAATTAGTGACGAGTCAGGGAGGGCTTTTTGCCTTTTATATGTAGAGATTTCTTGTTTTATGTGGTAATTATGATAAAAGTGTAATTACAAAAAGAAACCAACTTCGATTAGCCATACTATACATACAAAAAAAGGACCTTACCCTGAGTTTAAGAAGTAAAAGACATTCAGCTTCCCAGGGAGTGTTTCAGATAGTCTTTGTGCATACTGGACAATGTTGTCATGCAGAAACCGTGCATTGGTGTTCAGCAATTCCATCTGTTGTGAAGCCTCTTTAACCACAGCTGGATGACTGTGTCCAACTTAAGAAGAAACAAAAACACAACACAGAATAAGCAGGTGTTCATAAAGGAACTCCAGGCCACATTTATTTTAGAACGTTAGGACAACTGTGATGACAACAGGCCACTCAGCCCAACAAGCTCATGCAAAATGAATTGTCTGCAACTTAATATCAGCAAAACCAAGGAACTGCTCATTGACTTTCACCGCACCAAAGAGCCTTGACACCCGATTACGATTCAGGGAGTGGAGGTAGAGGCGGTGCACTCCTACAAATACTTAGGGGGCCACATCAATGACCAGTGGGACTGATCTCATAACAACGAGGAACTATATAAGAAAGGGCAGAGCAGACTCTCCTTCAGGAGACTGTGCTCCTGTAATGTGGGTACTGACATCCTTCACATCTCGTGTATTGTGTTGTATTGACCACTTTTTTTTGACACTCGCTTCACGCCCAACCTACCTGGATAGGGGTCTCTCTTTGAATTGCCTTTCCCAAGGTTTCTTCCATTTTCTTCCCCCAACAAGGATTTTTTTTGAGAGTTTTTCCTTGTTTTCTTTGAGAGTCAAGGCTGGGGCGCTGTCAAGAGGCAGGGCCTGTTAAAGCCCATTGCGGCACTCCTTGTGTGATTTTGGACTATACAAAAATTAACTGTATTGTATTGTATCTTCTACAATTCTATGATGTCCAGTGTGGTGCGAGGCCCACCAAATCCCACAAGCTAATTTAAAGGGCAGGCTCCATTAATGGGCACACTCTGGAATCCCTGGAGGATGCAGAGGAGGAGAGAATGAAAACAAAACTGAGTGCCATTATGAACAATGCTGCACATCCTCACCATGCCACGCCAACACTGAGCAACAAAAGTGTGTAAAAGAAATGCCACGGGGGCTCTGTATGTACTGTATGCTTGGATAGGCCCTCACTCTGATTGCCAAGTCACAAGTTTTCTTTTCTTTCTCTTTTTAGTCACTCTGGTGTGTGTTCAGACCATACTGTGTATGTGTATAAATAAACAGCGGCATGCAAAAGTTTGGGGCCCCCTTGCTTAAAATGACTGTTACTATGAATACAGTATTTTTCGCACCATAAGGCTCACCGGATTATAAAGCGCAATATCAATGAATGGGGTCTACTTTCATACATAAGGCGCATCGGATTATAAGGCGCATTCAGCGAAACAAAACAGATACCGGTAAGTCAAACTTTATTCAACTCATTCACAATAACTCTTAACATTGTTCAGTTGTAACATACAATACAAAACAATACACTCACTTTTTCAGTTCATTTCTCTTCCACAAATCCATCAAATTCTTCATCCTCAGTGTCCGAGGTAAATAGTTGGGCGATTTCAGCATCAAGCATGCCCGGATCTCTCTCGTCATTTTCCGAGTCAGTCTCATTGCTGTTACTTAGCTGCTTAGTGATGATTCCGCCCTTTGTGAAAGCTCGGACGATACTTGAGACTGAGACCTTAGCCCAGGCATCCACGATCCATTGGCAGATAGTGGCGTAACTCGCCCGGCGTTGCCTTCCTGTCTTGGTGAATGTGTGTTCGCCTTCTGTCATCCAATGCTCCCACGCAGCTCTCAATTTAACTTTGAATGACCTGTTGACGCCGATATCTAACGGTTGGAGTTCTTTGGTTAATCCACCCGGAATGATGGCAAGCTCCGAATTAGTTTGCTTCACTCGGATTTTGACAGTATCGGTGAGATGGGCGCGCATGGAGTCGCAGATCAATAGAGACGGAGATTTGTGGAAAAAGTCATCCGGTCTCCTGACATAAACTTCTCTCAGCCACTCACTCATCTTCTCCTTGTCCATTCAGCCCTTTGGGTTAGCTTTGATGATGACGCCGGCTGGAAACTTTTCTTTTGGAAAAGTGTTCCTCTTGAAAATGATCATGGGTGGTAGTTTCTAGCCATTAGCTTGGCAACCGAGAACTACAGTGAAGGATGACTTCTCGTTCCCTGTGGTGCGTATAGATACCGTACTGCTTCCTGTTTTCTCGACAGTACGGTTCACGGGGATGTCAAAGGTAAGATGGACCTCGTCCATGTTGGTGATGTGTTCTGGCCGGATCTTTTTTTCAGTGATCTTGTTCTTGCAGTAAGTGCGGAAAATGGCCAGCTTTTCCTCGTAATCCTTTGGCAGTTGCTGCGAGATGGTAGTTCTTGTGCGGATGGAGAGATTACGTCTTTTCATAAAACGGAAGCGCCAAGAAGGACCTCCTCGAAAGTCAGTGATCTTCATGTCACGTGCTACCGCTGTTGCCTTAAGTCGAATAGAGACTGTAGAGATGCTTCTACCTGCTGTTCTCTGTTCAATAACCCACTGTTCAACTTTGTCCTCTAACTGTAGCCATCTCGCTTTGTTCCCTCAGAAACTCTGTTTGGTCTTCTTTACTTGGCGCAGGTCATCTTCTTGCTTCCTCCACTTCTGCACCATTGATTCATTAATGTTGAATTCTCTTGCAGCTGCTCTATTCTCATGTTCTACTGCGTGCCCGATAGCCTTGAGTTTGAAATCTGCTTCGTAAGCATGTCTCTTAACAGGTGCCATTTTGGGGTCCTAATAAACACACCGTAATACCGTATGTTGAAGTACAGTACGTATTACTCCATGAGGCCCCTGACTACGGTAGCCGTAATGCTCCAACAATCCATCAAGCGGTGCGGCTTCGTAGCTTACCAAAGTCATTCTAAAACATTTTGACAGATTTTTGAGCACCGTGTACCACATAAAATTGGTTCAAGGTCAGTAAGCACAACCAGAATTAATACATAAGGCGCACCGGATTATAAGGCAAACTGTCGATTTTTGATAAAATTAAAGGATTTTAAGTGCGCCTTATGGTCCGAAAAATACTGTAGTTAAGTGAGCAGAAGACAAACTGATCACCAACAGGCATAAAGTTAAAAATGACACATTTCTTTAATATGTTAAGCAAGATTACATTTTATTCCCATCATTCACAGGTACAAAATACCAAAAAAATGAAAAGGGCCTGAAGCAAAAGTTTCGGCCCCCGACATGGTCAGTACTTAGTAACACGCCCTTTGGCGGGTATCACAGCTTGGAAATATTTTTTGTGGCCAGCTAAGAGTCTTTTAATCCTTACTTGGGGTTTTAATACCCATTTGTCCTTGCAAAAGGCTTCTAATTCTGTGAGATTCTTGGGCCATCTTGCATGCACTGCTCTTTTGAGATATGGGGGACTGTGAGGGCTATGGCCAAAACCATCAGCTCGTGCCCCTTGAGGTATTCAGTGGGGGGAAATAAGTATTTGATCCCCTGCTGAATTTGTAAGTTTGCTCACTTACAAAGAAATGAACAGTCTTGGGGCCTGAACCTGTGCCATCCTGAGCAGGGGGACCTTGCGGGTGCTGCAAGATTTCAGTCCATGACGGTGTAGTGTGTTACCAATGGTGTCATTAACAAGCTCCTCCCGTGTAGTTTTGGGCTGATCCCTCACCTTTCTAATGATCATCCTCACCCCACGAGATCTTATATGGAGCTCCAGACCGAGGGCGATTGATGGTCATTTTATATTTCTTCCATTTCCGACTAATTGCACCAGCAGTTGTCACCAAACTTCTTGCTGGTGGTCTTGTAGCCCATTCCAGCCTGATGTCCTTTGACAGCTCTTTGGCGTTGCCCACAGTGGGGGTGAGGTTGGAACAGAAGAAACTGAATCTGTGGACGGGCGTGCTTTATACACATAACGAGTTGAGATCAGGAGTACAGTGGAACCTCAGTTTGAGAGCATAATCCAAAGCACTTGTATATCAAAGCGAATTTCCCCATAAGAAATAATGGAAACTCAGATGATTTGTTTCACAATCCACAAATATTTACATAGAAATGATTAATACAAAATCTTCACTCTAACTAACAGAATCCCTGCTATCTGTTGGCTCACTGGAATCTTTTTCTTTTTTTTTTGCGACTTAACCCTAACCCTAACCCTAACAAGGAGCCGCTCCAATGACAGTTGCTTTTGCCTGAAGAGTCACTACACTTGGACACAAAATTAAAAAAACGCGTTACGCAACTGTAAGGTTTCTAAACTCTTTTGGGATCCCCCCCCCCCCAATGGGACGACACGCGGAAGAGCGTCCCGAAGCAAGCAACCGCAGGCTCCTAGCTGTAAAAGAGAATCAGAAAAGATCGCGGTCGTGCTATAAGCGCCTGCCGTCGATGAGTGATGCAAGGAACATTATAAATGGAGGGCACAGGATTACTTGGCCACTAACCTGGTCACGACCCTGCCTGACTGCTGTGTCTGTGTATAGGAGAGTGGCAGATCCTGCTACAATAAATAACCGCGCTGTTAATGTTTCTAAAGCTGGTGTCGCTAAAGTACTGAGACTCAGCGTTGTGTTTTGGGGTGCATGACGGGGACTCGCACATCACACACACACGTGGTCAGCATTGTGTAGTAAATAGTATACACGCATACGGATGTTGACTATATGAGTGAGGCACGCCGACCGAGAACGAGCATGGGAGATGATTACCCACAATCCCCACATGTGACGCTCGGCGGACAAAACATATACGTACTACTCGTATTGCAAGACCTCACTTCTTTATCAAGTTACAATTTATTAAAAAGTTTTGCTCGTCTTACAAAACACTCGCAAACCAAGGTGTCACTGTATCTGGAATTGATTGATTGATTGTAGCCTGTGTGCCGGCCAATCTGTGGCTGGGTTGTCTGGGGTCAAATCCTTATTTCTCGCCATGACATACAAATCAATTTATAACTTTTATGTAAAGTGTTTTGTCAAGATTTTTAGTTGATTTTCTGTCTCTCTCTATTACAAATGAAACTACCATAAAAATTAGAGGCTGTTCCTTTCTTTGTAAGTGAACTAACGTACAAATTCAGCAGGGGATCAAACACTTAATTCCCCCACTGTAGATTTTGAGGTGTGTTTCAGCTCATTATCTTGTTGTAGGACCAATCCTCTTTTTATCTTCAAATTTTTTATGGGTGGTGTGATGTTTGCTTCCAGAATTTGCTGGTATTGATTTGACTCCATTCTTCCCTCTAATGACATGTTCCCAGTGCCACTGGCTGCAACACAAGTCCAAAGGCTGATCGAACCACCGCCATGCTTGATAGTTGGTGACATGTTCTTTTCCTGGAAATCAGGACCCTTTATTCTCCAAACATACCTTTGCACATTGCGGCCAAAAGGTTCTATTTTGACTTCATCGGTCCACAGGACTTGTTTTCCAAAATGCATCAGGCTTGTTTAGATGTTCCTTTTTAAACTTCAGGTGCTGAATTTTGTGGCTAGGACGCAGGAAAGGTTTTCTTCTGCTGACTCTACCTTGAAGGTCTTATTTGTTGAGGTGTCGCTGCACAGTAGAACAGTGGACCACCACTCCAGAGTCTGCTAAATCTTCACGAACGTCTTTTACAGTCAGACAGGGTTTTTTTAGGTGCCTTTCTAGCAATCCAACGAGCAATTCTTTCAGAAAGTTTCCTTGATTTTCCAGGCCTCAACTTGACCTCCACCATTCCTGTTAACTGCCATTTCTTAATAACATTACGAAGTGAGGACACGGTGACCTGAAAACGCTTTGTTTTTTTCTTGTATCCTTCTCCTGCTTTGTGAGCATCAATTCTTTTATTATTCAGAGTGCTAGGCAGCTGCTTAGAGGAGCCCATGGCTGGTGATTCTTCAGACAAGGAGTGAGGAGTCTGAGAATTTATACAGCTTTGACATTTTCATCACAATGATGACAGTGAACAAGCCATAGTCCTAAGGAGCTAATGGAGGTCTGAGACCACCTGGGGAAAAGTTATCGGAGACCTCAAATATTCTGGGGTGCCAAACCTTTTGCCTGGTGGTCCGTTCCTTTTTTCACTTTATAATTGTACAAAACAAAAACAATACAGCAATCTTGCATAAAATGCTGAAGAGAAATGTGTCATCTTTAATGTTATGCCTTTTGGTGATCAGTTCACCTTCTGCTCACTTAACTATTCACAGTAAACAGACATTTTAAGCATTGGGGAACTAAACATTTGCATGACACTGTATGTATGTATGTATCTATCTTATATAGTGCCTTTCCTATCTATCTATCTTATATAGTGCCTTTCCTATCTATCTATCTATCTATCTATCTATCTATTATAGTGCTGTTCCTATCTATCTATCAATCTATCTATCTTATATAGTGTCTTTCCTATCTATCTATCTATCTATCTATCTATCTATCTATCTATCTATCTATCTATCTATCTATCTATCTATCTATCTATCTATCTTATATAGTGTCTTTCCTATCTATCTATCTATCTATTATAGTGCTGTTCCTATCTATCTAATCTATCTATCTATCTATTTTAAGGGCTTCTGTAAAAAGCCAAATTTCCCCCTGGGGACAAATAAAGTTCTTAAGTTCTAAAAGTGGCATACCATGGTGGACATTACTGATGCAATCCAAGTAGCGTCTTCCTTGTTCATCGTACAAGTACTGCCCTTTGGCCCTCATTATCTTCACAGGATCATCTGAATAAAACAATTTACAGGAGGCCCTGGAAAAGACAGTACACTTATTAAAATTTAACATGTTAAACAGTATAAGGTCAAAGTACTCATCTATCCATAAATTTTCACAACCCTCTTAACCGGCTCAGGTTGGAAGGCAGCCAGCCCCCAAACCAGCCTTTGACACTATTTGTCACACTACTCTTCTCAATAGATTATCTTCGATTGGCATTACCCACACACCACTAGATTGGTTCAGATCCTACCTCTCAGGCTGCACTCAAGTTTGTTCAGCTTAAAACTTTCACATCCCAACCTACCACTGTTACTTCAGGTGAGCTCTCTCCTGGGACCCCTCCTTTTCATTATTTACCTCCTTCCCCTTGGTAATATCTTTCGTAAATATAAAATTAGCTTCCACTGTTATGCTGATGACCCCCAGCTCTATCTCACTAGCAAACCTACTGCGTCCTTTCCACCCTTCTCACTCACTTACTTACTGATTGCACAGCAGAAATCAAATCCTGGTTTTCTTCAAAATTTCTTAAATTAAATAGTGACAAAACTGAGGTTCTCCTCATTGGTACAAAATCAACATTATCCAAAACTGATAATTTTTTCCTTTGTTATTGATAATTCCTCTGTCTCCCCTTCCCCACAGGTCTCCATATTTCCACTTGTGTAACTTTAATCGTATTCGCCCCTCCTTGACTCCCCACACCACTTCTATCCTTGCTCATAGCCTTGTCACTTCTCGTCTGGATTATTGCAATTCCCTTTTCTTTGGTCTTTCTCGCAAATCTCTTTATAAGCTTCAACTGGTCCAGAATTCAGCTGCCTGCATCAATACTAGAACCCCCTCTATTCACCATTTCACTCCCATTTTGCAGCAGCTTCATTGGCTTCCAGTTCAGTTCCGAATTCAATTCAAAATTCTCCTGTTAACTTTTAAGGCTCTCCACAACCTTGCCCCTCCATATCTGTCTGACCTCCTCCATGTTGCCATTCCCTCCCGCACCCTCAGATCCTCTTCCTCCATCTACTTGACTGTCCCCTTCGTCCGTCTTACCACTACATTCAGTTGCTCTGCTCCCCAGCTTTGGAACTCACTACCACCTGAGCTTATAAATAATTGAATCATTTTCACTTTTCAAATCTAAACTTAAAACTCATTTGCTTAAGACGGCTTTTTCTCTTTGATTACAATTGCTCTGTCTGATTTTAACTTTTGTTTATAATCTTTGTTTTGTCTATTGTTCGGTGTCCCTGAGTGTTTAGAAAGGCGCCTACGAATAAATAAAATGTATTTTTATTAACTACAGAGCAAGACGCTGAGCCAAACACAATACCCTGAGTGTCTGTTAACTGCAGTTATAGATAATGGTCTTCTGCAACAGTATCAGGTCAGCCACAGCCTTACAGTTTCCAGAAACACAAAGGAAACTTAATTTGCTTTGGTGGAAAGGGAAGCATCTATGAACAGCCCAGATAAACTCATCCTTCTCCTTAACCTGCTTATTGTAACACAGGATTGAAAGGAGACAAAGTACACCTCTGTAGCAGCTTGTGCAAGGCGGGCATAAGCACTGCATGAAGCGCCAGTCTGGCACAAGACACATTCACACACTTAACACACACGTATGTTCATACCAGGCCAGTTTAAAGATGCCACTGCAACTACTTTGTACATCTTTGGGAAATGGGAGGAAAGCCGGCACGGATATTGGGAGAACATACAAACTCTACACGGGCAGCAGCTTGGCAGGGATTTGAACGCAGTCTCCTGCCACTTTATAGGAGCAGCGCCAAGCCAATGCATCACCTGCTAATCAGTAGGTTATTTTGCCTACTGGAAATTTTGAAAAATTTATTAGCCCACCTGTACATTTTATGAGTGATTACTATTTTGATTTTAGGTCACAAAAGGAATGATGGAGTCATATTGGCAGTACCCAACTGTTATAGTATTTAGCTTTAGTGGAGTTCAGGCATCATTTAGGTGGTAGGTGTTATACACTGCCTGGCCAAAAAAAAAGTCGCCACCTGGATTTAACTAAGCAAATAGGTACGAGCCTCCTATTGGATAATTACTGAATGGGCGATTATCTTTCAGCTGGCAACAAGTTATTTAACCCAAACTGGTGCAATGAGTAGCTTCTCATTTCTTAAACAACCATGTCGAAAGACACATCTCGTGGTCGTGGAAAAGATGTTAGTCTGTTTGAGAAGGGTCAGATCATTGGCATACATCAAGCAGAGAAAACATCTAAGGAGACTGCAGAAACTACTAAAATTGGGTTAAGAACTGTCCAACGCATTATTGTATTTTTATTTTATTAATTTTATTGTAATCATTCCATACAAACAGATCAATTTATAACCCAACAAATTTGAAGACTAATCAAACCCCACCCCTGAGAAGGAGAGCTTAGCTAAAGGAAAATTGCTTAAGGCTTTTTAATAAGGCAACAATAAACAAAAGAAAGGGAGAAGTAAATATCTATGTAAATAAGAGATGGAGAAGGGAGTTAAATGCAATAATAGTTATTTCTCTTATTCTAAAATATTATTGATTAAATCCTGCCAGATTTTGAAAAAATTTTGTACAGATCCTCTAACTGAGAATTTGATTTTTTCCAATTTCAAATAATATAAAACATCGGTTTCCCACTGACTTATCAGAGGAGAATTAAGATTCTTCCAATTTAACAAAATAAGTCTGCGTGCCAAGAGTGTAGTGAATGCAATCACAGTTTGCTTGTCCTTCTCCACTTCAAGTCCGTCTGGAAGAACACCGAACACAGCTGTTAGTGGGTTAGGAGAGATTGGGACCCCAAGGCTGTCTGAAAGGCACTTAAAGATTTTTGTCCAAAATGATGTTAGTTTAGTGCAGGCCCAGAACATGTGACCCAGTGAGGCAGGAGCTTGGTTGCAGCGTTCACAGGTTGGATCCTGCCCTGGAAACATTTTGGACAGTTTTAAGCAAGACAGATGAGCTCGATATATAATTTTTAGTTGAATAATTCTATGCTTTGCGCATATAGAACTCGAGTGAATTCTCTGCTTTGCTACCTTCCACTCCTTTTCTGATATATTGATTATGAGATCTTCTTCCCAATGTCCTCTTGGATCTTTGAAAGGTAGGGACTCTAATAAGATTTTATATATTGCAGAAATAGTGTTTGTTTCCTCGAAATTGAGCAGTATTTTTTTCCAGCATTGTGGAGGGTGCAAGGTGGGGGAAATCGGGCAATTTCTGTTTAACAAAATTTCTGATTTGAAGATAGTAAAAGAAATGTGTAGCTGGGAGGTTGAATTTTGAACGTAATTGTTCAAAAGATGTAAATATGTTGTCTACATAAAGATCTCTGAGCATTTTAATTCCAAAACTTTTCCAGGTATTAAAAACTGGATATACTTGCGAAGGTTGAAAGAGGTGGTTCTCTTGTAGAGGTGCCACTGATAAAAGATTTTCCATCTTAAAATGCTTTCTAATTTGGTTCCATATTCTGAGTGAGTAAAGCACAATTAGGTTATTAGTATATTTGCGATAACTTTCATTTATTGGAGAGCAGAGCAGGGAATATAAAGAAGTACTACAGGATTTTACTTCTATTGCAGACCAAGCCTGTGTATGTTCATTTATTTGTGTCCAGGTTTTTATGGCTTGTATGTTTGCTGCCCAGTAATAAAACTGAAAATTAGGTAAAGCCATGCCACCTTCTGCCTGAGGTCTTTGTAGGGTCGCTCTTCGGATACGTGGGTGTTTTGAGTTCCAAATGAATGAGGTTATTGTTGAATCTAACTGTTTATAAAACGATTTATTGATATATATTGGAATGTTTTGAAATAAAAAGAGAAGTTTAGGAAGGATATTCATCTTAACAATGTTAATTCTTCCGGCTAGAGTGAGATGAAGGGTTGACCATCTATGCAAGTCTTGCTTAATTTTTTCCATACAGACGGCAAAATTTTGTTGATAAAGAGCTTTATGTTTACTTGTGATATTTACCCCTAGGTATTTAAACTGATCTGCTATGGTAAAAGGTAGGGTGTCCAATCTAATATTATATGCTTGTGAATTCACTGGAAAGAGTATACTTTTATTCAGTCCAATCCAACACATTATTAAAAACTGGAAGGATAGTGGGGACCCATCGTCTTCGAAGGAAGAAATGTGGCCGGAAAAAAATCCTGAATGATCGTGATCGGCGATCACTTAAACGTTTGGTGAAATCAAATCGAAGAAAAACAACAGTAGAACTCAGGTCTATGTTTAATAGTGAAAGTAAGAGCATTTCCACACGCACAATGCGAAGGGAACTCCAGGGATTGGGACTGAACAGCTGGGTAGCCGTAAGAAAACCACTAATCAGTGAGGCAAACCGGAAAAAAAGGCTTCAATTTGCTGGGGAGCATAAAGATTGGACTCTGGAGCAATGGAAGAAGCTCATGTGGTCTGATGAGTCCAGATTTATCGTTCCAGAGTGATGGGCGCATCAGGGTAAGAAGAGAGGCAGATGAAGTGATGCACCCATCATGCAAGATCTTGGTGAAAAATTAATGCAACACTGGATGGAACTAAATCTTGTGACATTGCAGAAGCTTATCGAAACAATGCCACAGCGAATGCGTGCCGTAATCAAAGCTAAAGGAGGTCCAACGAAATATTAGAGTGTGCGACCTTTTTTTTTTTTGGCCAGGCAGTGTAATTTTACTCTTTGCTTGTATGTACCTTACTGCTTTTGTAGGATACTCTCATCCATCCATCCATCTGTGGGCTAACCACAGTCCTGAAGCCTGTGCCAGCCTGACTGGGCACAAAGTGGGAACCAACACCAGAGAAGACTCCAGTCCCTTGAAGGTCACTCTCGTTCACGCATACCAATCCTCATTTTAGCCATGTTCTCACTGCAGCTAAAAGCGCCTCAAGTCACATCTGATTTTTTTGTTTGACCGCTGATATCTTGTAAGTGATTCAAATCTGATCTGAGTATGCACGGACGTGTATCCTGAACGTCCCCCAAATGCACAAAATGAATAAAAACCAATTTGTCAGACAGATGTAATTTAATCAGGGATGCTCCAAACAGGTTTTCTTAGGACTGATACCAATCACTGATTTCATTGGCCGATTCTGATTTGTTTTTTTTTTTATCATTTTTTTCACACTAAGCTCCTCCATACCCAGCCATGTAGAAGCCTCATATTTTACATTAAAATGGTGTTTGTACAATTTAACTGCAGACCATAAACTGGAGAAGATGTTGGTTATGGCCGAAATGATAAAGTTGAGATGGACGTGTGGAGCTACAAAAAAGGCGGAATAAGAAATGAGACACTCAGAGGTACAACAAAAGTGGGAAAGGCACCTAAGAAAGCACAGTAGAGTTATTAGAAGTGGTGTGGACATGTGAAGAGGAAAGACAGTGAGTATGTGCAAAAAAGAATGATGGGAAAGGAAGTACAGGGGAAGAAAAAGTGAGGGAGGCCAAAGTGGAGACTGCTCTCCTGTACTTTCTTAGATGTCTCTCCCACTTTGTTGTACCTCTGAGTCTCATTTCTTACTCTGGCCTTTCTTGTAACTCCAAACATCCATCTCAACATTCTCATTTCTGCCACATTCTGCTTCTTCTCCTGCACTCCCTTGACTGCCCGTGTCTCAGCTCCATACACCATCGTTGGTCTAACCACTGTCTTAAAAACCTTACCTTCAACCTTCAACTTAAATCTCAGATACTCCTGATAACTTTTCCAATTGTTTCCTCCACACTGCACTCTGTGGGTTGTCTCTGCAATGAATTCTCCATCTTGGGCTACCACTGATTCTAGATATTTAAACATCTCCACTGTTTTCAACAGCTGTCCCTACAGCCTAACTTCTGAATTCTAATCATCATTAAACCTCTATTATTCTGTCTTCTTCCTATTTATGTTCAGCTCTCTATCGTCCAAAGCTCTTCTCCATTCTTCCAACTTCCTCTCCACTTTTTGTATCTTTTGTGGTGCTACACCACACAGTGTCATCAGCACAAAGCCTGCAGGGGGTCTGGTCTTTTATCCCACTTGTCATCACATCCATAAACAGAACAACGAGGTAAGGAGATCAGGAAGACCTCTGGTACAGGCCGATTCTAACCAGGATGTTGTCCGTTAACCCCAACTCCAGCTGAAGTCAAGGGGAGACAGAGCTTTGTCAGTTGTTGCTCCTAGACTTTGGAATGACTTGCCTCTTCACATCAGGTCTTCATTCTCTATCGAAGTTTTTAAAAGTCGGCTTAAGACCTACTTGTTTCTTCTGTCTTTCACTGTGTATAATGGGATTATGGTGGATGTTATAATTGGTTGTTTTATTAATCTGCTTTTGCATGATTGTTTGCATTGTGTTTACTTTAATGATTTTTTGTACAGCACTTTCGCGCAACCTCTATTTTATTTATAAAACATTTAAAACAACAATCTAATCTAATCTGTAAAACCTAGCTAAAATCATAATGACTGAATCAAAAGGTAAATATGAAAGTGGTATAATGCTGTAGAATTACAAAATTATATATATATATATATATATATATACTAGAGGGCTTTGCTCGCCAACACCTTCCCTCCCCTCGCCAAGCGTTACGCACCATTGTGAAGAGGGGGGCTGAACGCACCCCAAGGAGACACGGCCGCTCCTCCTAAACCCCTCTTTAACGGTGATACAATGGGAACCAAATAACAGTTGTCTTTTCGACCTCCTCTTTGCTCGATAAACTGCTGGCTTGCTGCTGCTCCTGTACGCCGTGATCTGCACTTTGTGCGGTGCTTCAAACATTTTAAAGTCACTGCCTTGTCTCTCTTTTCCCTTAGCCATCCTCAAACATTATTCAGTCTCTTTTCGCTGGTCCTTTATTTCACAGTGTGGCAGGTGGCCGGGTGTGGTCATCAGCCGCCTGCCTATTTAAGGAAACGCCTCCCCTCATTAAGGGCTGGAGTCGGGTGAGGAGGTGGACGAGGTCTAAGAAGAGGTGGCAAGGAGAGGCCTGAAGAGAGAGAAAGAGAGAGAGAGAGAAAGAGAGGTGGCTGTATGAGAAGCCTGGACTTTGGGAGACTGTTGGGGTTTGTGGTGGTGCACTTATAGACATTGTAAATATAGTTGTAAATAAACGTGTGGTGGTGACTTTAAACATGTCTGCCTGTCTGTGTCCGGGGCCCTCCTTCTACAACAGGGTAATATTTTCTGTTTGTTTGCACTAATGCGAGCTTTACTCTCATTTTCTATAGACTTTTCAATTTTCCTACTTCCATTATCTCTAACTTGCTCTGCATGTGTATGACAGGACTTGCTTCCAAAGGTTGTAAGTATGACGTGAGTTGCCCATCTCGCGGGACGTGAAAGTGTCTCCTCTGTCTCTCAAAGATCTCTCTTCAAAAGATCACGTCTCGTCCCAAGTTTTTTTATATAAATATATATCTATATATATATATATATATATATCTATATATATATATATATATATATATATATATATATATATATACACACACACACACACACACACACACAAGGGACATTCAAAAAGTTTCCACACTTTTATATTTTCGCTGGAAACGGTGAAGGCAGGGAGTAGTAGTAATTGGGCATTAAAAAGTTGATATGACACTAGGAAAATTACAACACAAACGAAGGTGACTCATGTAGAAAAGTGACGTAATTTGTTTTTGAAATTCTTCATAAACTAGGGGGCTCCGCCCCCTGCTCGCTTCGCTCGCCAACCCCTGGTGTTGGGAATGACAAAGAGCGTGATGTATTAATGAGATATAGAATAGTGTGAAGGTGTAGATGATGCAAATAGAAAGCAAACAATAAAGTGTGTGGCACAGTGTAAAGGTTTATTGGAAAATTTCTTTATACACGCCGTTTAAGTGTAAAAGGTAATTCCAGGTCAGAACTTGTAAGGTCAATGAAGATGGTCATTATCGTGATCAGAGTCAACTTTGTCAGAGCTTAGAAAGAGTTGTGTCTCTCCAGGAAGTAATGGAATGACTTGGGTATTTATGTTTTCCACATTAATATTTTTTGGACATAATATAGTGCGTTGTGTTAAAAGGGGCATTTGGTCTAATGAGATTGCTGTTCCAAATCTCTCTGTAACTAAGTCGTCGCAGATAAAGGCTTGAGGAACTGTAATAATATGTGGCTGAAGTCCATCTGTATTGGTGAGTGTACCATCTCCCAGTTGTAATAAGCAATTGTTATGATCTGGATGTGGACATCGCATGTTTTGTACTAACTGTATCTTTTGAAAGCAATGGCAATTGTCTGCGTATTTTAAGGTGCACTGAACAATAGCTGAGTGCATGGCATCTGGAAGAATAGCTAATCACTGTTTAAAATCTCCTCCTAATAAAAGTACCTTTCCTCCAAATCGAATATTATTATTCATAAACGTTTGTAGAAGTTTATGAATGGTGTTGAGTAAGTGACTTCATGCCATTGTACATTCATCAATAAACAACATTTTTTCAAGACGGATGTCACGTGCAGTGCCACCGTTAATGTTCATAGTGGATACCGATTTGTAGGATCTAATGCAGCTGATAAAGATTTCACTTTCAGGTACATCGTCAGTTAGAATCTTCTGTAGATATTCAGTATATGAATGTAAAGAAGGCAGTCTAATTTGACCCTTTTGACAACAACGTGTAAATGTATTACTTGTATTGCCAGTTGTTTCTTCAGGGAAGTGAACTGAATGACAATGATTGCAAATGACATTCATTAATCCGAATGAATTTTTCCGGGGTATGTTTTGCTTGTGCCGTTTGAGAGGCGCGTTGTTGCATGTGTAGTATTTGGGACGTGTTGTTTTGGAGCTGTAATCGATTTGCCTGTGCTGTGTGAGACGCCCGTTGTAGCCTTCGCTGCCATTAACGTATGTCTGAGACGGGAGGTGTTTCGTTTTGAATCCGTGCCTGTTGCGATGCAGCACTTTGATTGATAGCTTGCGTCATGTGGATCCAGGATGTAGATTTGTGCATATTTGCGTTGTTGATTTGTTTCAGGGTGCACTGTTCCAATGCGATGCAGTATTTGTGCACATATGGGAAAGCAGTATGGGCCATTGCCTTTTGGTGGCCTGATATTTACTAAAAGCAAATGAACTATTGTAGGATCTAACGCAGTTCATAAAGTTTTTACTTTTAGGTACATCGTTAGTTAGAAGCTGTAGTTGAGCTTTGCGTTTTTGGAGTCGAGACATTTTTTCTTTTAGAAATATGGATAAGTAATAAGGAGTATTGCACTCACTGTTAATATGGAGACTTTTCTGCGGTTGAACGGTTAATAGTGCCTTATGGTAATGAGATCCACCTATGCTGCATAGCTGTCTATTTTGTTGTTTCTTTCATGTTCGTGTGTTTGTTCCTGTTATCCTTTCCTTTTCGTTTTGTACCCGTGACCGTGTATTCATGACTTGTTTCAATATGTTTCCTTTTCTGCAGTTGAACGGTTAATAGTGCTTTATTGTAAGGAGATCCACCAATGCTGACACCTATGCTGTCTAGTGTGAAGGTGCTGACGTTCACTTTAGAATATGTGGCTTTGGGTGTGACTTCTTATGGATGTGGGTGGGGGGGTTGTTGAGGATTGTTGTTGCGCGAGCGTCTTCTTTCTTTTTGTGTTCCTGTGTCTTGTTGAATCCCCCTCTTTGTGTGTGTCCCGTCCCTCGCCTGTAGGGTCTGTGGGGTGGTTTTGTGTTCTTTTTTTTGTGTTCCATGGGCTTGTTGAATCCCCCTCTTGGTGTGTGTCCCGTCCGGTGCCTGTAGGGGGGGGGGGGGGTGCCTTGCTGTTGTGTGCGAGCCTCTTTTTTTTTTTTTTTTTTTTTTTTTTCGGGTCTAGTTTCGTGTGCAATGTGTTTCGTGCTTTTCCTGCGTTTGACTTTGCGGCTCATTTCTCCTTTTTGTATGTGCTCACTCCTTTTTTCTGTGGTCTTGTCCGCCACTCGCGGCCCCTCATCCGCCTTTGTCGCCCTCTTTTCTCCGCCTTTCTCCGACTCTCGCGGACTCTTTTTGCGCCTGCGCCTCTCGCGGCCCCTCATCCGCCTCTCTCGCCCTCTTTTGTCCGCCTTTCTCGGCTCCTCAGCCGACTCTCGCGGACTCTTTTTGCGCCTGCGCAGTACGTCTTTTTGCAGCTACGGCCCATGGCCGGATGTGCCTGCGTCCATCATCCGGTTTAGCATTCTCGGTTAGTAATATGGATAGAGTTAAAAAAAAGTGTGGAAACTTTCTGAACATCCCTCATGTACATTTATATGGTTGAAATAGTTTTATTGTCAAATAATGCAAAGAGTATGCGACACGTGTTTACCACAAGAGTTACCTGGCTGGTAACCACCCATACAATCAGATTGTGATTCAGACTACGAATGCCATGAATGTAATTACCCCGATCTATATGCCGTCAAATGAACGAACCACACGCCATGGCACAACGTTAGAGGCTAGTGCAGACGTCCGAGGTTCGATTCCCTGAGAGGGGGGTGCAGTGAGTGTGTACGCCTGATGAGCCCAGAATTAGGGCGAAACACGTGTTGTGTACTCTTTGCATTATTTGACAGTAAAACTATTTCAACCATTCTATGATCTGCTTCTCGCAACTGAAAGAGGGCACCGTGGCGGATGTTACCCAACTTGCTGACCAGCGACAAGCGTTACCTGGTAGGTAACCATACAATCAGACTGTGATTCAGACTACGAATGCCATGAATATTATATATATATATATATATATATATATATACTAGACATTAAGCCCGTTACAATAACGGGCGCTAGAACAGTAGTCCATAAACATTAGTAGGAACGGTCTATATTAAATGGCAAGGGACCTTTTACCTCATTAAATTTTCCAGTAAAATGCCTGTAATTTTCTCTGACAGTAATACTGGCTTTGCTGTCTGTAATATGCTTTTAATTTTCTGTCACAACAGTGGGCAATCAGCAGATTTTCCCCAGCAACTGATGTAATGTGCGCGAAAATAAATCTAGTTTTAAAAGTCATCATATTGTAATATCATGAAAATTTGTATATTTAGGAAAACCCCTTCAACGACTGACACTTTACCGGGTTAAGCTTCTTAATCGCAAATCTGACATCCTCAGAGTGAACACTTGCGCAACAATGGGGAAGCTGGTCTCTGCGTCTCATGTTCTCCCCGTGTCTGCGTGGGTTTCCTCCCACAGTCCAAAGACATGCAGGTTAGGTGGATTGGCGATTCTACATTGGCCCTAGTGTGTGCTTGGTGGGTGTGTGTGTGTGCCCTGCGGTGGGTTGGCACCCTGCCCAGGATTGGTTCCTGCCTTGTGCCCTGTGTTGGCTGGGATTGGCTCCAGCAGACCTCTGTGACCCTGTGTTCGGATTCAGCGGGTTGGAAGATGGATGGATGGATGTTTTAGGTCTTACCTCATTTACCGAAATCTGATTGGATCTGCTGCGCGATATTTTATAGGTCCCGCCCTCTCTGTCTTGTGTGACGCGTCAGGCAGCCTTTAAAGCGTCGCACCGTGCCCCGCGCATGCGCACTTCACCAGAAGATACACGGGGGTTTTATTAAAGAGGATATATACACAGTACTGTACACTGGTGTTATGGTGTGTTAAGAGCTGCCGACTCAAAATGATCTATAAAACCGTTCAACTATCAACAGGAAAACTAGACGGAGTACAATAAACAAATTGAAATGAGACCTAAATTGGTAAAGGACATTAGAAAGGTAAACTAAAAAATATCCACAATTTTTCAATGCTAGTTCCACGGACCCGGTTAGAGAATGTATTACAAAAAAACTGAGTCAGTGGAAAAGAAGCACAAGGAGAGCCGAGTTAAATTATCTCCAATAATCTCTATTCTTCTTCTTCTATTTGTTCTTGAGGACGGATGACAACACAACAAAGTTTTCAATCGAAGTGGGCGTTACATTATGCAAATATACTTGCACATAAGGCACTTTACAGTAAAGCAATGCAAAGGGTGTATTTGTCCATTTGTTGATTAAGAAAACTCGAATGTCTTTATGAAAAATACAAGATACGTGCTGCTTTTCCGTTTGACGAGAGCTTCGTGTTCGATCGAACTAAGCGCGGCACACAGACCGTCATACAGAGCGCGGGGCAGCGGCTACGATTGTGTGCGTGCCGCGCTGCCATAAAGCAGAGTCCAGGCGTCGCAAACGGAAGGCGGTCGTGGACTCGAGGCAGCGCGAACTCCGGTGTGCGTGTCAGGGTTCTTCACACTTCGCAAGTAAGTAAAAAAAAAAACGCTAAATGTTCACTGGACTGGATAGAATGTAACGTAAAGATGTCAGCAGGAAATAAAGCGCATGCCACGCCGGTTGCTTTCATTTGAACTCACCCGATAAAGCTCTTCCGCATTTGTAGAGTTCGTTGTTTTGTGTACAGTTCTTCAGCCATTGCGATGTTAGCACATGTGCAGTAAGAGCAGCGAAGCAAACTGTAAAAAAAAAAAAAAAGGGAGCGCGAGAAGGATAAATGTAGGACTTAACCGAAGCTCCGCCCTCCCGGCTTTTTTGCAGGACAGCTGAGCGTGCTGTGATGTGACGTTTTCACGAGCCAGTGGTACGCCCTCCTCGCCAGATTTGCAGCTTGTTATGCGCTTTGATTCTTTTATTATATTAATATGCGGACAACGATTTTGGACGATCCGCTGTGGCAACCCCTAACGGGCGCAGCCGAAAGAAGAAGAAGATGTATCATTTCATGACGGGTCTATTGTCCTGTGCACAAAGTACAGAGATATTCATACTTGCATGTAATGATGGAACATTTGAAACCAAGACTTCCAAGTAAGTATCGAGCAGTAGGGGGCGTTTCAGATGAAGCCTGGCCTCGGGTCGTGTATCGGTTTGCTGAGCAGCAGGATTGTTTCCTGCCTTGTGCCCTGTGTTGGCTGGGATTGGCTCCAGCAGACCCCCATGACCCTGTGTTCGGATTCAGCGGGTTGGAAAATGGATGGATGGATGGTTTGTGGGGTACACATCACCGCACAAAACAGCCGGGACTTCGTGGGTTGTTAGATGCTAGTCGTGATGGGAGGTCCGGCTCTTTTCAAAGATTTGGCTCAGCCCCCCATTTAGATAGATAGATACTTTATTAATCCCAAGGGGAAATTCCCATACTCCAGCAGCAGCATACTGATAAAAAAAACAATATTAAATTAAAGAGTGATAACAATGCAGGTATACAGACAGACAATAACTTTGTGTGATGTTAAAGTTTACCCCCCCCCGGGTGGAATTGAAGAGTCGCATAGTGTGATGGAGGAACGATCTCATCAGTCTGTCAGTGGAGCAGGACGGTGACAGCACTCTGTCGCTGAAGCTGCTCCTCTGTCTGGAGATGATCCTGTTCAGTGGATGCAGTGGATTCTCCATGATTGACAGGAGTCTGCTCAGCGCCCGTTGCTCTGCCACGGATGTCAAACTGTCCAGATCCGTGCCTACTTTCCTCACCAGTTTGTCCAGGCGTGAGGTGTCCCTCTTCTTTATGCTGCCTCCCCAGCACACCACTGCGTAGAGAGGGCGCTCGCCACAACCATCTGATAGAACATCTGCAGCATCTTATTGCAGATGTTGAAGGACACCAGCCTTCTAACTGAAGTATAGTCAGCTCTGTCCTCTTTTGCACTGAGCATCAGTATTGGCAGTCCAGTCCAATTTATCACCCAGCTGCACTTCCAGGTATTTATAGGTCTGCACCCTCTGCACACAGTCACCTCTGATGATCACGGGGTCCATGAGGGGCCTGGGCCTCCTAAAATCCACCACCAGCTCCTTGGTTTTGCTGGTGTTCAGGTGTAGGTAGTTTGAGTATCACTTGTGGCCTTCTATTTTAGCCAGCTCCTCATCAACACCCATCTGTTTGACGGGGGTCATTTGTTTTGGAATAAATGTGCTTATTTTGGTTTGCGTTGCAGAAGGCTGTGATATAACCTGCAGTTTTCGGCAAGACAGTGGATGCTGCAGCAGAAGTATTTAGCTCGAAACAGGACACTTTCCCAGGGTCCGTGGACAGCAGCTGGAGGAGAGACGGGTGAGTGGTTCTTAGAGGTCTGTGCAGGTTTGTTGTTGACCCTGCTCTGACGGATATTTTCATTTTACCAATTCTGCACTTGGCTTTGCAGTCTCCAATATCATTGAAATGCAGCCAGATGCTGCATCTTATTCGGTTTTATCTCGTTTCTTTACTTTTTCCTGACCCGTTTGCATTTAAATTAGTCGGATTTATGATCCTTAGTCCATCTTTGCATGTGATTGACCACATGGTGTGCCCATCAAAATAAAGTCCCGCCCCTAACCTGTATGGATGAAAATTCGGCTCCTCTCGATCGCTACAAAGAATCGGCTCTTAGAGCCTGCTCCTTCGCGAACGACGCAGCACTTAGATCAGGGGTCGGGAACCTTTTTGGCTGAGAGAGCCATGAACACCACATATTTTAAAATGTAATTCCGTGAGAGCCATACAATATGTTTAAAACTAAATACAAGTAAATGTGTGCATTTTATGTAAGACCAACACTTTTAAAGTACAATAAGTCTCTGAATTCTTTTTAATAACGTTGCTATGCTGTTGCTAACCAATGATGAATAAAGTACTTCGTACCATTAATGCGACTTCTGGTGCTGCATGGTTTTGCTGATGGCTTTGTAGTCTGGTGGATACGTGGTGAGGTTAAGCTTCATGCAGGCGTTGAGACTTCCATCCATTAAACGTCTGTTGACTCATCCTTCACCTTCACTTGTGTTGCCTCAATTTGATTTGCCATCATGATGGTACGATCGTGAACAGTTCTTGCTGACAGAGGCACGTCTTTTATTCGTTTGATTATCTTGTCTTTATCCGAAACGTCGTCAAAAAGTTCATTGGCAACATCAAGCATGAATGTTTTGGCATACTCCCCATCTGTGAATGGCTTTCCGTTTCTCACAATTGCTAAAGCACCAGCAAAGCTAGTCGAATTCCAGTCACCTTGTTGGGTCCAAACACGGAGTTGCTGCTGACTAGCTTGCACTTTGCACAGTAGCACTTGACATGCTTTCTTCCTGCTGTCCCCCGCAAATGTAGTATGGCGTGTGTCGAAGTGCCGCTTTATATTTGACCGTTTCATCATTGCAATTTTATCATTGCATATTAGACACACTGCAGAACCTGCACTCTCCACAAAGGCGAATTCTTCTGTCCATTCCTCCTGAAAAGTATGATACTGCTCATCTTTTTTTCTTTTAGCCATCTTCATCGATAAAAGGGTTTCTGCTATTAGCTAGCTGACTACTTGATTAAAAGGAGGGAAGTTTACTTCCTGACCTCACAACGACCCGTGTACGTTACGCATTATCCAATAAAAATTTGGTGTTGTCCCGGAGGACAGCTGTGATTGGCTCCAGCTACCTGCAACCATGAACATGAGCGGTAGGAAATGAATGGATTGAAATACATGAGAATGTTTTATATTTAACATGTTATTATTTTTTTATTAAAGATTTGTCTGCGAGCCAGATGCCGCCATCAAAAGTGCCACATCTGGCTCGCGAGCCATAGGTTCCCGACCCCTGACATAGATGCTAGTTTGGTTTGCAAGTCAGCGCAGTATTGTTTTTGGCTGTGAAATTTTTGAATAAAATAATATATTTCAGAGTAGTATATATAATAATAAGTTATGGTATTAGTATAAAATAATGTAGTACTAGTAGTAGTATAAGTTAATAGTGATAACTTATACATAAATAATAAATCTAGTACTATGACTCATCTCATTTTATAATTATAGTTTTATAGTTATTTTTCCCTTTTTTGGTGAAATTTTTTTCAGAAATGGAGCCTTCAAGAAAGAGAAAACCTTCATCAATGTGGGGATATTCTGAAATGGGTACAAACCAACAAGGTTTGTATGTCTTAATGGGTATTTAATGGTGTCATTGTGCATGCTCAAATAATTATCATAATCACCATGCGCTTTACATCTTATTGCATTTTAATGCTTAACATGGGTGTTAATCAGCACACATGTAGATGGATTAAGGACTTCTTAACAAACCGACCACTCCCCAACCCTGACACTCGGCACTGGAGCTCCACATGGCTGCATGCTGAGTCCTCTTCTTTATTCCTTATATACCCAGGATTGTGCACTTACACCTAGCACAGATACAATCATAAAATTTGCAGATGACACCACTGTGGTAGGACAGATACATAACTGGGATGAGGTCAGCAAAATGGCACTCAACACCTCCAAAACAAAGGAGCTGATTATCAGCTTCAGAAGGCAAGAAGAGGAACCTGCTCCTCTATACATCAAATTAGACATAGTGGAGAGAATGTCTAGCTTTAAATTCCTTGGCACACACCTCTCCCAGGACCTCACATGGTCTGTTAACACAACTTCTCTGGTGAGGAAGGCACAGAAGTGGCTCTACTTCCTAAGGATGCTGAGGAAGGACAGCTTGTCCAAGCAGCTGTTGCTGTCCTTCCATCACTGCTCTGTCGAAAGGATACCTACCTGTGGCATCCTGGTATGGTACTCGGGCTGCTCTGTGGCTGACAAGAAGGCTCTTCAGAAAGTCAGCAAATTGGTACAAAAAAATTACCAACACCCAGTTACTGTCACTAGAGGATATATACAGAAGTTGATGTTTACAAAGGACCAAAAAATAATAATTAGGGACCCATCTCACCCAGGCCACCATCTTTTTACTCTGCTGCCTTCTGCAAAGCTTTATAATTCTGTTGAGACTACTGAAAAGCTTCTACCCGAGTACAATTAGAGAACTAAATTTTGTTAAATAACTCTTTACTGTCTCGAAGTGCTTTTGATTTTATGTCTTTTATTGTCACCCATGGCATCAATGGGACAAAAGTGCAGCATCTTGGAGACTCATTGCAATCACTGTAAAAGGGAACTACTCCACTATTTACTATTTCTATTTCTCCGCCTTCAATGTTTTATTGGTTTTATTGTTTTATATTAATGCATGTATATAGTTCAAAATGCAGAGTATATGTTGAATCTGTTGTTGATTTTGTTTATTATTATTATTATATGTACAATTCAGGGGACACACTAATATTATTTTGTACATCTGTGTAATGACAATAAAAGGCTTTCTATTCTATGCTTCCTGTACCAGAAGGAACTTGTGTACAGCAGTAATACCTCATCAATGCTTAGGTATTACCGAGCTGTCCATGAGAGGACACAGCCTGCCAGAAGGCAAAACACAACCAAAAGTAATAATCTAGTAATAGGTTTCTTTATCAAAATCATGTGTTAAGTACAATACAGTAATCCCTCCTCCATCGCGGGGGTTGCGTTCCAGAGCCACCCGCGAAATAAGAAAATCCGCGAAGTAGAAACCATATGTTTATATGGTTATTTTTATATTGTCATGCTTGGGTCACAGATTTGCGCAGAAACACAGGAGGTTGTAGAGAGACAGGAACGTTATTCAAACACTGCAAACAAACATTTGTCTCTTTTTTCAAAAGTTTAAACTGTGCTCCATGACAAGACAGAGATGACAGTTCTGTCTCACAATTAAAAGAATGCAAACGCGCACTCCTTTGAAGAGGAAGATATGTCAGGAGCAGAGAGGAAAGGAAACAAATCAATAGGGCTGTTTGACTTTTAAGTATGCGAAGCACCGCGGCACAAAGCTGTTGAAGGCGGCAGCTCACACCCCCTCCGTCAGGAGCAGGGAGAGAGAGAGAGAGAAAAACAAACAGTCAAAAATCAATACGTGCCCTTCAAGCTTTTAAGTATGCGAAGCACCGTGCAGCATGTCGCTTCAGGAAGCAGCTTGCACAGAAGGTAGCAACGTGAAGATAATCTTTCAGCATTTTTAGACGAGCGTCCGTATCGTCTAGGTGTGCGAACAGCCCCCCTGCTCACACCCCCTACGTCGGGATCAGAGAAAGTCAGCGCAAGAGAGAGAGAAAGAAAAGTAAGCTGGGTAGCTTCTCCGCCATCTGCCAATAGCGTCCCTTGTATGAAATCAACTGGGCAAACCAACTGAGGAAGCATGTACCAGAAATTAAAAGACCCATTGTCCGCAGAAATCCGCGAACCAGCAAAAAATCTGCGATATATATTTAAATATGCTTACATATAAAATCCGCGATAGAGTGAAGCCGCGAAAGGTGAAGTGCGATATAGCGAGGGATCACTGTATACCATACTTGTGCTGTAGATTCCAAAATGCAAATGATAAATGAGGCCTTGGTGAACATGGTTATCAAGGACACTTGGCCATTTTCAATAGCAGAAGATGTGGCATATAGTGAGCTCATGAATGTTTTGGATCCCACCTACGTTCTCCCTACTAGGAAGGTGTGTATGTGTACAGTAGTTCCTTTTAGCCTGACTAATTAAAATGAATAAAGATAGCTGTCGACTTACAACCACAATTGGTTCTGACAGACCAGTTGTAAGTAGATCTGGACATAAGACAGACTGGTATATGTACAGTATATAAAGCTGGCTGTATGTATAGTACTGTATTAAAAAGTCCCTTAAGTCCTATTGTTTATTTTATATCCTTTTTCATCATCATTCTAAGCACTGTGTAGATTTTCTTTCAATTTTTTTTTTTTTTGTAAATGATTTCTTAATTTTATTATTTAGTTTCGTTGTTACTGTTGCTCGCATGGGTGCCAAACCTTTAACACTAGAATTACCAGAGCCTATGAAAAAACTTGCAGATCCATTCCACCTTAAATCGCTTCGCACCTCTCCATCAGCGTCTTTTGTCCTGTAAATATGTCAGCAAGCAGCCAACTATCACATCCCCCCCCACCCGCCACACAGTTTTCTCAGCTCAAGTCAGTTTACCTGCGTGTCAGTTGCTTAGAGTTGTATAGGGTGAAAAGTCAAGCAAAACGACACCTTTTTATAAATACTATATCGTTACTGTATTTGGAACACATGCATTTCATGTTTATGTAAACACATCGTTAAAACAAAGTTTTTCATGTTTTAGTAATAATTGACAAAATGTAGACACGAAGTGTATAATGTGTGAAGCCTGAAGTCCAAATATCGAATAAACACTTTCACAAAAGGTACAAATATAACAGAACAAGTGCACTTCTATTCAAGAATATAACTGCAGAAAAAGAACCCGCGTTAGGGTGTGACAGTGACACACATTTGCTATGACCCCTTCAGTGGCGCAGCGGTATAAGCTGTTGACTGGTAATCAAAACTTCACGGGTTCGTCCGCGGTTGAGTCCGTTTTGAGAAGCGAGCTGCTCTTATTCTTACTATCTTAGAATAAAAACATACATTTGATTTCAGTCTGTAACAGCCGGTGTAAATTTATGATACTTGTAAAGGTTAGCTTTGGTTTTTTTTTTTTTTTTGTTCGGTTTTATTCTCTTAGTCATGTTCATGATCCCAATCGCCCCCCATCTGACACTGCTGTTTTCACATAAAGACGTCCTATAACAGAGGTGAACTCGGATCATGATGACATTTCTACATCGGAGCAAGAATGCACGTTGCACTTTTGCCGTCGCTGTGCTTTGTAGATGTACACTGGAAGGTCTGCAGTCTACTTGTGACTTTACGCTGTAGGAAGTAAGTAAATAAATAAAGGTAAATAAGTAAATAACACTCGATCTGGCTCTTATATGCAAAGTACAGTGACAGCAGCTTCCACCGTCGTAGGCTTTGGTAATTGTAGTGTTAACAGCTTCCCAAATCCTTTCTTTGTCTGGGTTATGTTATGTCAT
Source organism: Erpetoichthys calabaricus (assembly GCF_900747795.2). Classification (NCBI taxonomy): domain Eukaryota; kingdom Metazoa; phylum Chordata; class Cladistia; order Polypteriformes; family Polypteridae; genus Erpetoichthys; species Erpetoichthys calabaricus. Next base: position 55,496,451 of record NC_041404.2, read on the forward strand.
CAGTGTGAGCCTCTCAGTGTTCATTGTACTAACTGTGAGAGGTGAAGTTGTACCAGTAGAGTTTGATCACTCGTATGTTTTGAGTTTTAACGTTTCAGCCTGTTAATAATAAACATTAACAGATAAAGGAGTTCAGTGTGGTTTCATTACCCCTTTTGTTGCAGTTCACACGAAGCAGCACATCGTGAGTCACAATGCAGAAGCTTCAGAGGTTAAGCGGATTCAAAGTCCGAGTGCAACAGTGTAGTGAACACCAGTTACAATGGGATAACTTGGTCACATACGATCGCATTTGCTTTCTTTCCCCCATCGTACTGCTTGATCACCTTCATTATTGTGTCAAGATTGATTGCCTTTGTTCCAGTAATTGTAAGACAAATATAACTGAACGTAGTCGAAACTGCTGCAGGCAATAAACTGAAATGAAGATGAACTGAGTCATAGCATACAGAGCTGACGTGGCGCAAACTGTCGTTTGCCCGTGAGATGCACTAGCAGCCGTAAGTCGAATGGTTGTAAAACGCATAGGTTATAAGTCGACGACTACCTGCTAATTACCTGCTAAGCTAATTTCTTTCCCATCCTCAGTCATTAAAGGATATTGTAGATTAGAAATGCCAAGAAGCCAAAGAAAATGCCAAAGCAAAACTTCAGAAGGTGGTGGCAGTCAGTCTCACTTCTGATATGTGGGCATCAATGGATATGGTTGCTTACGTTGCAGTAACCTCCAATTTTATAGATGAAAATGACAAGGTGGGCGGCACGGTGGCGCAGTGGGTAGCGCTGCTGCCTCGCAGTTGGGAGATCTGGGGACCTGGGTTCAATTCCTGGGTCCTCCCTGCGTGGAGTTTGCATGTTCTCCCCGTGTCTGTGTGGGTTTCCTCCGGGCGCTCCGGTTTCCTCCCACAGTCCAAAGACATGCAGGTTAGGTGGATTGGCAATTCTAAATTTGCCCTAGTGTGTGCTTGGTGTGTGGGTGTGTTTGTGTGTGTCCTGCGGTGGGTTGGCACCCTGCCCGGGATTGGTTCCTGCCTTGTGCCCTGTGTTGGCTGGGATTGGCTCCAGCAGACCCCCGTGTTCGGATTCAGCGGGTTGGAAAATGGATGGATGGATGGAAATGACAAGGTTGTCACTGTTTTGCTTGGAGTGGAACATTTCCCTTGTAGTCACACTGCCGACAATAATATAACTTTAGTAAAAACAAAACTCATTGAGGTGTGGAGAGTACAAAAAAAAAGTGAGATGCCTCATCACAGATGCTGCTCCTCACATGATCTCTTGTGTTAAGGTATTATTTGTGAGACATGCCATTTGTAGAGCACATGCAATGAACTTCCATCCATCCATTTTCCAACCCGCTGAATCCGAACACAGGGTCACGGGGGTCCGCTGGAGCCAATCCCAGCCAACACAGGGCACAAGGCAGGAACCAATCCTGGGCAAGGTGCCAACCCACCGCAGGACACACACAAACACACCCAGCACACACTAGGGACAAGTTAGAATCACCAATCCACCCAACCTGCATGTCTTTGGACTGTGGGAGGAAACCCACGCAGACACGGGGAGAACATGCAAACTCCACGCAGGGAGGGCCCGGGAAGTGAACTCGGGTCTCCTAACTGCGAGGCAGCAGCGATGCCACCGTGCCACCCTAAGTTTTCATATACTGTATTTATATTTCTTAACACGTGGCATCTGCTGGATAGCATTGTTGAACTGAGCAGAAGGACCTCAAATGTCATTGCAGATACATCTGTTGACGTGGATTGTTATTTAAGCGAAAACAAAACTTAGAAAGAATTGAGGACCCACTTTATTGCTGGAATAAACAAAACGTGTACCGTCACCTCTACCAACTGGCACTTTAGTTTTTATGTTCTTCAGCATTCTCAGTCCCATGGGACAGGGTGTTCTCCAAGACTAGGGAAGATGTTTCTATGAAAAGATACAGCCTCAACCCAACTACAGAAAAAAAAATCTTTTCCTAAATAAAAATCCACATTTTCTCTCCCTTTTATCCCCTGCACTGCTTAGTTTTTGGCGCAGCTGCAATCCTGTCAGACAAGCACGGACTCCTGGCAAAAATTTCACTTCTCTTTATGTATGTTTCTGTGCATCCTTTATTTTTGGAAAATCCTTGACCCTAGTCATCACTTACACATATGTACAATTAACCATAAATTACATCTACATGGACATATAAATACACACGTGTGTGTGTGTCTGCATAACAAAAGGATTGCATGACTTACAGTTGTCATTACTGTTACCTGCAGTGGTAAGAGAAGAACGGCTCTCTTAGCTCTGGTCATTAGCTTTGGCAGCTTAACCAAAGGCTCGTGACTGTCAATTGATGTGGCTGCTATTCATGACTTCCAGCTGTAAGTGTCGCCAGTGAGTTTTGTTGAATGAAGCGTCGAGTAAGGAAGGACTCGGTGGGCTGGAAAGCCTCCTTATTTCATGAAGCCTCATTCTGGCCATCATTACTTGCATGTTCTTTCAGGACGGTTAACAAAAATGCAATAAGTAACAAGAGTACTTAACATACAAGGTATACAGTATAGACACAGACATATACCGTACAAGATCCAAAAGCAATCATGGCCCTGAACTCAAATAAAACTGCTCCATATCATTCTCCCAAAGTGCAATACAGACCTTAAGTCAACCAGTGTAATTTGTACAATTTGTAAAGTACTTTTATTATTATTCTAAATTGGCCCTAGTGTGTGTGTGTGGGTGTGTTTGTGTGTGTCCTGCGGTGGGTTGGCACCCTGCCCGGGATTGGTTCCTGCCTTGTGCCCTGTGTTGGCTGGGATTGGCTCCAGCAGACCCCCGTGACCCTGTGTTCGGATTCAGCGGGTTGGAAAATGGATGGATGGCTGGATGGTTTATTATTTTCTCTCTTCTTGTCTTTTTAACTCTTATGCCTCACACTGAGTCGACTGCACCTTCAATTTTGTTGTGCCTTTGTAAAAGTGACAATGACAATAAAGATGTATTTGCAAATATTATATAGTGGATTAAGAAAGCATTCAGACCCCTTCACTTTCTGCACAGTTATTGTGTTGCAGATTTAATTTTACAACAGATGATTCATTTGCTGTTTTTGCCCATCAGTCTACACTCAGTAACCGTAATGGCCGTGGCTACACTCTCGGAAATCCACTCGCACACACTCGGCGTGTTCACATGCGCTGCAATAACCCAATTCTTCACAGAAACCGGATTTCTAAAATGCCACTTAAGAGAGAAATTGGGGTGTTGGCCTCTGAGAAGCCCGACTAACACACGTAGATTCGAATGACCGGATTATGTTTGCTGTGTAAACCTTTAGCAGGGTTACGGTTAAGGAGTTTGTGGTCTGCAGGTGTCCATTGCACTCTTGTCAGCCTGCATATCTACAACCACTGGCCAAAGTGATGGAGTCTCCCCACTCGAGGAGGAGGTTCATTCAGACATTTTTTTATTTTGTTGCAAAAAACTAATCAGAGATGTGGCACAAAACTATTTTAAGAGCTAAACATTCTGGTATTATAACACACAGCGCTGAGACGGCTCTTCTCTGTGTAGTTAATGAACTTCTCCGGTCTGCAGACTAGGGTTCACTTCATGTTCTCCTTTCTTGACTTAAGTGCAGTACTTGACACCGTTAATCCTGAAATCCTCCTCTCACGTCTCTCTGCTGTAGGCATCTCTGGCTTAGCCCTTCAACAGCTCACATCATGTGTGTCACACTCGGCCGATAGAAATGTGTGTCACCTGTGTGTCGCATGGTGTCCCTTAGGGTTCAGTCCTGAGCCGTTACTTTTTCTACTTTATATCCTTCCTTTGGTCCGATTATTCGCAGACATGGCCTTAACATCCACTGTTATGCAGACGATATCCAGTTATATCTTAGTACCCATGACTCCCAGCACCCTCACTGATCTTAAGCTATGGATGGAAAATCACTTACTCAAACGTAATGCCAATAAAACTTTCCCAACTTTCTAAGGCATCCAATTTTTCTGTTTCTGTTGATGGTCCACTTGTCAAACCTGCTCCTGTTGTCAGAAATCTTGGTGTTTTTGTTTGATTTCGTCATTTAACTTTGAGCTACACTTCAGGTCCCTTTCCAAAATTTCATTCTATCATCTCCGTCACACTGCCCGCCTCCATCCATGTCTGATGCTCAAACTCTGGTTCACTGTTTCGTAATGACTCGTATTGATGACTGTAATTCCCTTTTCATTGGCCTCCCTGCAAAATCAACACAGAAGCTACAGGACATTCAGAACTCCGCCGCCACACAAAGCGTTCTGCTCACATCTCCCCGCTTCACTGGTTCCATCAAGGATTACATTCAAGATTCTGCTTCTCCCCTTCAAAGCCCTTCATGACCTTTGCCCCCCTCCTACCTCACTCAGGTCCTCTCCTTATTGGCCCACACACCAGACTCTCCACCCTGGGTGGGCAGGTCCTTCAGTGCTGTAGCTCCGCCCCTCAACTCTCTTCCTCAGTCTCTCTGAGTTTGCTCCTCTTTCTCCACCTTTAAATCTCAACTGAAAACTTTCCTCTTCTATGAACTTTGTGTCATCTGTGTAATTTATTTATTTATCTTACTCTGTATGGTGGCTCTGAGGCGAGGGATCTGCACTGGCAATCGGAAGGTTGCCGGTTCAAATCCCGTAAATGCCAATAGGGACTCTTAGGGACCTGCAATTGCTGAGCGCTTTGAGTAATGAGAAAAGTGCTATATAAATACAAAGAATTATTATTATTATTATTAAAGCAACCTTGGGTTTGTGAAAGGCACTCAATAAATGTAACTTATTATTATTATTATTATTTGATTTTAAACTGTAGAGCAGGCTGGGAAATCAAGGAAAAAAATGTGTTTTTGTCCCAAACCTTATGGAGGGCTCTGTATGTGTAGTCTATGCAGGCAAGTCAGTAGCCTATCATGCAAAGCAAGCCATTTGTCTGTGAGGACGGCCTACTAGCTGTGTCTCCTCTAAGCTGTTTTCCTGCCAATCACCAATTCATTTGTTGGTGTTTCACAGCGATTGATTGATTCTTAATGAGAACTTGCTTGTATTATCTTGTGCCATTTGTAAAGGATATTGAAGACGTCGGTCATAAACAGAAAGTAGCAGTTCTTCTGTCGTTCAGAGCCGCTCAGCAGTATAAAAACAAATGAGAGAGAACGTCGACTATCAAACCCTGGAAACAGAACGGTGAAGTCCACTGAATGCTTTCACTCCATCTCTTCAGTCTGCCTGGCCAACAGGCTCAGTCGCCATTTGTGTTACATACACGAATTCTCAAGGTCTTTTTGGCTGAAACGACCGACTTTATATTAAAGGTTTTCAAAACTTGTGAGGTGGGAAGAAATTTGCCTTCAGTAAACTTTAGAGGAGCAGTTCTCATGTTCTTACCTGGCAGGTTTTTGTTGTACCCTGCGAGTCATCTTAGCTCAAAGGTGGCACACAGTATACGTTGCCTTTTATATCTATCTATCTATCTATCTATCTATCTATCTATCTATCTATCTATCTATCTATCTATCTATCTGTTGTGACAGTTGGCCGGGACACCCCTGCTGCATTTGTTCCAGAGGACCAACCATGGGCAGCTCAATACATCCCCCGGGACACTTGGTGGCAGCCTCCCTGGCCGACGGTGATTCCCCAACCTCCCGCACGGCTCCATGGGAGATGGAGTCCTCCACAGCCTGGTTGGGAGCTGCAGTGGGCTGCTAGGGGGTGCTGCCTGGATTCCACAGCCCAGCTGGACAAATCTTCAGCCCCACCCGGAAGTGCAATTGGGACCAGGTGGTCAAGCGCCTGGAACACTTCTGAGTGGGCTATAAAAGGGGCCAGCCAGCCACCAGCACTCGGTGGTCAGAGTCGGGTGCAGGAGGACGAGGTTTGCTTGGGAGGAGTGGTGGTATCAAGGAGAGGAAAGTTCTTGTGTACTGGTGTGCTTAGTGTTGGGACTGTGTATTACCTGTGGGACACAGGGAAGATGTGCACCCACTGGGGAAGAAAATAGTTTATTTTGTCAGTCTGTGTTGAGTCAGTGCCAATATAGCGCCTTTGTTACACTATCTATCTGGTCCAGTCTGAGGTCCAGAGTGTCTCCTAGTCTCCCAGTACGCTCCACACTTGTAATGGTATTTCACAGGTGCTGAGTGGTCCCTGATTAACTCCCAACATGAACTGAGCTCAGCCAGACAGTTCAACTTTGGTTTCATCAGAGCCAAGAATCGTGTGTGTCACAGTCCGAGAGTTTGTTCTGCCAAATCCAAGTGAGCCTTCATCTCCACATTAGATTGAACTTCATTTGTCCCCTGGGGAAATCTGCCTTTTTATGACAGACCTTTAGACAGATCAGTCGATATGGTAGATAGGTAATACTTTCTTTGACCCCAAAGTGAACATACGCTAACACTTTACAGATGCTCAAGATAAATCTAAATATTGTCACCTCACCTCCATGCTGTCCTTCCCGTCAGTCTCCTTGCCATTCCAGCCAGTGGACGGTGTCGACACTCTAAAACGTGAGGAGCTCACCATCTTCTCACTCAGCGAATTTTGACCAAAAAAGACCATTTACAGAATTTTTTTTTTTAAATTCCAAGTTTAATTAAAAAATACACAGAGAAATCCAGCTTTTTACCATTTAAATATATACATTGTGACTGAATTACAGATAACAAGCTGAGTCTCAAATACAAATGCTATGCACAAAAAAAAAATAATATATAATATATATAGTATGTTGGCTTTGACCTCACGCCGCTAACATCTGACCTTTATTGATCCTGCTGTCCAAAGGTACAATTCCTTTCCAAACAAATTCCCAGAGACGGGGATTCCTGAAGTCTGTCCATGTCGGCGCGCAGGTCAGGGTACGATGCGATACGATTGTCCGTAAATGTCGGCAGCCGCCACCTCGGCACACAAGACACACTTTTTGGCGTCGCTACTCTCATTTCAGTTACAAGGCAGCTTTAATAGTCACACGTGGATTACTAAATGGCTTCATACAGAATGCACTCAGCAAAGGCAACCAAAACTCTTTTAATATCTACAGCGCTTTTATTTATTTATTTTAGCAGGATGTTCCTTCATGCTCCTCTGTTCCTTCCCAGCCAGGACACATCCTAACAACGATGGCTCCCAAGTCTGATTTCAACACGTCACGATCCCGATGCGCAGAGAGGCATCGCAGCTCTTCCCGACTTTGGGTCATGGGCTGAGCACATCCTTCCCTTGGCGTAGACGAGACCCCTAAATAATTAGACGATTCAGTGTTTTTCATTATGGCTGAGACGTTCTTTTCCGTTTATGCTGGATTTGAGTCGATTCTCCCTTTTTTAGGAAGGAAAAAAAGCTAAGTGTTCCATTGCTGTAAAGCGTAGACATTTTCAGCCCAGCTTTCCATGCTACTCTCCCTTTCGGGCCTACAGCACAAGTTAAGTTTTAGTCCACATAGCAGCATTCATAGCCCACAGCACTGGACACTTGGTTTGCTGTAGCAGGTTGGTTATATCCTAGCGGCTTCAGCATTTTTTAAAAACAAGTACATGTTCAGAGGTACTAGATAATCGACAAGGTTTGTTTGTTTGTTTTATAAATGCTCAATATATTAATAAAAAAAGGTTTCTTTACAAAAGAAAAAAAAGCCTTTTGGCCAAAAAATATACCATATTAATATGTACACACTCCATGCCTGATGGTTAGTGATTACTGCAAAAAAACAAAACAAAAAGACCAAAAGATTAATTCAACGTCCGGCAACCACAGTGAAAGCAGCTTAAAAATGACAGCGGACAAGTGCAGTGTGGCCAACCGCTGCATGGCATCGACTGGCACAGCAGCACCTCAAGAGCACAAGGCCACTGAAAAGGAAATATATACACTAGCAAAAAAAAACAGTCGTGTGAAAAAGTAAGTGCACCCCATGCAAACTGTCTGAACAGCCGGACGTCAGAATCGACACATCAAACTGACACGGCGTTATTCATTGTCATAACCCAAATGAACAAAAATGGAGATCTGTCACTAGGAAAAAGTAAGTAGACACACACCCCCACCCCCCCCTCCATTTATCACCTCTTTAGAATCGGGTGTTTCAGATGAGGGGCCAGAAGCTCCTCAAGGAGTCTACAGGTGGACCTGACCGTCTCATTTAAGGTGCAGACATGGGGGGGGGGTGGGGATCTCTTTGATATTGACGTGTGTGCTGTCATCATGCTAAAGGAGCTCTCAGACAGGACAAACAACATGCAACCTGCACGTATGGTCGAGGCCTGGCACTGAACCCATGAGCCTGCAGGTGTGACGCAGTAGCAGTGGTGCTAATCACTGTGTCGCCCACACTCTCTCCATCTGCTAATCACTCTCCTCCCCTTGGGATTAATAAAGTATCTATCTATCTATCTATCTATCTATCTATCTATCTATCTATCTATCTATCTATCATTTCTGTGAGTGTATACTTCTTTTTCAATAAGTGTAGAGATATGTAAGGTGTTAACACAGTGACGTCCTGTGAACAAGTGTCACAAGCAGGTGACAGTGTGCAGAAAAAAAAAATCAAAAAGATTGCTGTTTACAAAGACACCACTGAAATGGGAACTTACATTTAAATTATATATATGTGTGTGTATATATATATACTGTATGTATAGATAGATATATATACAATCATATGAAAAAGTGTGTGAGCCCCTCTCAGCCTGCATAATAATTGACTCTCCTTTCAACAATAAAGATAACAGTGGTATGTCTTTCATTTCCTAGGATCATCTGAGTACTGCGGTGTTTTTTAGTGACGCAGTATTTAGTTGTATGAAATGAAATCAAATGTGAAAAACTGGTTGTGCACAAATGTGGGTCCCCTTGTCATTGTGCTGATTTGAATGCCTGTCACTGCTCAATGCTGATGACTTGGTGTGATGAGCTCATTAAGCCTTGAACTTCATAGACAGGTGTGTCCCATCATGAGATATAAAGGGATTTAAGGTGGTCAATTACAAGTTGTGCTTCCCTTTGACTCTCTTCTGAAGAGTGACAGCATGGGATCCTCAAAGCAACTCTCCAAAGATCTGAAAACAAAGATTGTTGAGTCTCCTGGTTTAGGGGAAGGCTACAAAAAGCCATCTCAGAGGTTTAAACTGTCAGTTTCAACTGTAAGGAATGGAATCAGGAAATGGAAGGCCACAGGCACAGTTGCTGTTAAACCAGCAGGTCTGGCAGGCCAAGAAAAATACAGGAGCGGCATATGAGCAGGATTGTGAGAATGGTGACAGACAACCCACAGATGACCTCCAAAGACCTGCAAGAACATCTTGCTGCAGATGGTGTATCTGTACATCGTTCTACAATTCAGCACAATTTGCACAAAGAACATCTGTATGGCAGGGTGATGAGAAAGAAGCCCTTTCTGCACTCACACCACAAACAGAGTCGCTTGTTGTATGCCAATGCTCATTTAGATAAGCCAGATTCATTTTGGAACAAAGTGCTTTGGACTGATGAGACAAAAAGTGAGTTATTTGGTCAGAACAAAAAGCGCTTTGCATGGCGGAAGAAGAACATCGCATTCCAAGAAAAACACCTGCTACCTACTGTCAGATTTGGTGGAGGTTCCATCATGCTGTGGGGCTGTGTGGCTAGTTCAGGGACTGGGGCCCTTGTTAAAGTCGAGGGTCAGATGAATTCAACCCAATATCAACAAATTCTTCAGGATAATGTTCAAGCATCAGTCACAAAGTTGAAGTTACGCAGGACAATGACAATGACCCAAAACACAATTTGAAATCTACAAAGGCATTCATGCAGAGGGAGAAGTACAATGTTCTGGAATGGCCGTCACAGTCCCCTGACTTGAATATCATCGAAAATCTATGGGATGATTTGAAGCAGGCTGTCCATCAAATTGAACTGAACTGGAGAGATTTTGTATGAAGAATGGTCAGAAATACCTCCATCCAGAATCAGACACTCATCAAAGGCTACAGGAGGACAGCGTCTAGAGGCTGTTAGATTTACAAAAGGAGGCTCAACTAAGTATTGATGTCATATCTCTGTTGGGTGCCCACATTTATGCACCTGTCTAATTTTGTGATGATGCATATTGCATATTTTCAGTTAATCCAATAAACTTAATGTCACTGCTGAAATGCTACTGTGTCCTTAAGGCATGTCAGATATTAAAAGGAAGTTCAGCCAATGAGAAACAAAAATCCAAAGAATTAAGAGGGGTTCCCAAACTTTTTCATATGACTGTATCTATGTACTGTGTGTTTATATATATATATATATGTAATATATACTGTATATTTATACACACACACACACACACTACTGGTCAAACGTTTTAGGACACCTCAGTTTTTCCTGTTTTTCTTGTTATGTAATCACTTGAATTACAATGAATGATCTAAAATGGAGAAGAGCCAAACAGTAAACTGCCTGAGGTTTAAATGTACAGTTTTGGTCAACAAAAACTGAAAAAAAGAACATTCCAGAATATTACAAATGGGAACCTGCAGATATTATGCAGCAAGTAAAGTAAATGAAGCCTTACAATTTGCACAGGTGTCCCAACCTCTGTTGATTACTTTTAAACCCCTCTGTGTATTTTAAAGCAGAGTTGGGGCACACTGTGTTCCTGCACCCTCTGAAGTACAACTTGGACAATATTACATTGTATGATGGCAAGAAAACGTTAACTAAGAAATGAAACGAGACAGGGCATTAGTACCCTTAGATGTGTAGGCCTTTCATTTAGAAAAACTGCACAAAAAAAATCGGTGTCAATGAGTCCATTGGTGTCCGACACAATCTAAAGGAAATTAGAAACTGAGAGAAACTCTGAGAGGTAGAGATCTGGCAGAGCCAAAGTAACCACCCGATCAGAAGTCACGTTTCTGAGGGTCACCAGCTAATGTGATCAGAGGCGCCTGGCAGCACAACAGCTTCAAGCAGAGCTTAACAGTGCAGGGCAAAAAACAAAAGCAAATCTCAGTTTCTACTGTGAAGAGGCGACTTTGTGCTGCCGGTTTGACAGGGCGAGTGGCAGGAAGAAAAGCCATCGCTTAAAAGGACAAAATAGGGCCTTCAAGTTATGGCTGTGGACTACTGCAGACTGGTAGAAAGTCTTATGGAGCGATGAATCCAAACTTGAAATCCTGGGTTTGTCACACAGGTCCACCATCGAGTTGGTGACAGGATGGTTCCTCAGTATGTGACACCAGCTATCAAACATGGAGAAGGACTGGGGACAGAGTTGGTGACCTGCATAGAGTGACTGGTGTTCTGAATCACAAGGGTTACCACAGTTTAATATCAGCAAAAGGTGCAGGCGACTGTGATGAATCAAAAATTGGAATAAAATTTTATACACTTGGTGATTCTTTGACTTGTTTATTTGTTCTTCCTTAATGAAACATCAAGACAGTAAACTACGTGCACTTCCATAAGAGCGGAGGAGTTCTAAATCATTTGCCCAGTGGTGTGTCTGTGTTCTGTATTAATATTATGGTAGAGTTACATTTACATGAGTCTGGTTAGTTGCCAGTTGCAGCACAGAAAGGATTAATTCAAACCCTCAAGTCGCTCAGATCAGATCAACAAATATCATTAAAACATTTCATCCAGGAAAGAAAAGACTACTTTGCTGGGTACCATTAATATAAAAATGGGTATTCTTAAAAAAAAAAAAGAGGTATTGAACAAATAAGATTGAATTGTTGAAAAAAACAGAAAAGAGTTACCTTATGCCAACATCCTGGTATGGGAAGTCCATCGGGACCCTGTGGTGTCATGGGAAAAAAAATTTTACTAAATAATAACAATAATAAATATTCATGAACACACACACTGTGCATATTTCGTTACAGCTTTGCATTGCAAGCCACCAAGCACAAAAGATGACAGCCTGAGTGACACAAGTCCTGTCATCTCTCTACTTGCACTGCTATTACAAATCCTTAGAGGAAAACTCCACCTAAAATGACATTTATTTTTAAGAATACATTACATACCCCATTGTAGTTTGCACTGACAACCAAGAGAAACAAAAAAAAGTGAATCTCATGTTTGCATAGTGAGCGGAAATTTAAAAAAAAAGGATGACAGAACAGTCCTCTATGGCGGGGGGGTCGCCAAGTCCAGTCCTGGAGGACCACCGTGGCCCTTTTTTTAATGAGTGCTCCTGTTTGTGCTGCTAGTTAACTTCTTGTTTATTCATTGTAATTGATTTGCTTTTTTAAGATTTGTTCCCCTAAATTTCTTCATCATTCCTCTAATTTGCTTCATTTTCTTTCCTTAAATGGCACCCAAACAGAACTGAAATGTGAAGTGTGTGAGCCAACAGAAGACTAGCTAAGTCAGGGCCTCAAACTCACACCAATTTCACTCCAACCAGCTGCTTAATGAGGCGCCGAGTCTCGTCGTTAATTAAACTCGTTCTTTAATTCCATGGCTTGTTGCTGCTCTTGTGGTGCGTTAGCAGACATTTCTGAAATTGTTGATTTTCTCTTTTCTGTTAAAATGTGTTGTGGACCTGAGCAGATCAACACTCCTGAGACCTTCGTCTTTCTTTATTTTCAGATATTGTATGATGGACACCAGTTGTTTTCGCTCATTTTGTATCTCGTTATTGTTTGGCTGATAATTAAGGAAAAAGAAACAATTAAGGGGTCTGAGTCTTCAAAAGCAAGTCAATTAAAATGAATTCAAAAGAAATTAATTTGGAGGAAAAACAGGTCACTCATTGAGTGGTGGCTCTGAGGCTAAGGGTCTGCACTGGCAATCGGAAGGTTGCTGGTTCGAATCCCGTAAAATGCCCATAGGGACTCTGCTCTGTTGGGAACCTTGAGCAAGGCCTGCAAATGCAAAGAATTATTATTATTAAGAAAAGGGTTACCATGAAAACCTGCAGCCACGGTGGTCCTCCAGGACTGGAGTTGGTGACCCATGAAGAAAAGAAATCCCAAGTTACTCGAGTCGCTTACTCCACAGGTCAGGTCATCCAGTCGTATGGTCACAATGTGCAAAACGCATGCATCTTTTTGCTAAAATATCGTGAAGTAAATACTTCAGGAAAATGAGCACAACGTATAAAGAGAAAATGCCGTCACGTGAGGCCCATCTTTTGAATTGAAGATCGTCGTCTTCTCCTCCTCATTCGGCTTGAGTCTTTAATGGAGGACGTCTGGAGCCGACCGCCTGGCCAAACGGAGCAACTGGGCGAGAAGGGCCTCAGTAAGAAAAGAGACTAAAGAACCCAATGGTCACACTGGCTGAGCTCCAGAGGACCTCTGTAAAGATGTCAGAAACTTTCAGAAAGACGACCATCACTGGAACACTCCACCAGTTTGTTCGATTGTCTCCGTTCTTCATTAAAACACAAAATCAAAAAATTTTCTTTCAATTGTTACTGCAAAGCACAAAAGGGTAAGTAACAAAAATGAAAATGTGATTTTTGAGTGCAGTATTTCCTTAATATTCACAAACAACATTACCCAGGGAGCACAGCCATGCACCACACTACACGTGGCTTTGTTTAGTAAGTACACACTGAATTAAAAAAAAATTAATTGCAATGTTTTTTAGCATTAGTGATTTTTTTTCCTTCTGCAGCTCATAAAGAGTGACGTTATTAACAAAAAACAGCACAATGGCATCTGTGGAAGGTGACGTCTCGCCTCGAGTCCACGTCTTAAAAGTAAACAGCCATCTTTTGCTTCCTTTTAATCGTGAAGAGAATTCTAAAATAAAGGAGCTTAAAAGAGAATCATTTACTGATTTGGCTGACACCTTCATCCAAGGCGACTTACAACAATTATGATAGTAGTAGTACAGGCAGTCCCCGGGTTACGTACGAGATAGGGACTGTAGGTTTGTACTTAAGTTGAATTTGTATGTAAGTCAGAACAGGTACATGATTTTAATAAATGCTATTGTTGACCGACTGTAACCAAGTGCTCTGCCAATAAATGACGGAGTGTCACCTCTCTATGACCTTTTTATTATTTCTACTTTATTTTCCATGCTGATGGTTTTTCTTTTCTTTGCTGTGTCATCAGCACTTAAATCAGATTTGTGTTTCAGAGACATTCTTGAAGGGTGAAGATAAAAGGTTAAGATGAGCTCTTCTGCACAGGACTGTACACGCGATCACAGCAGGATGGCACCCGTCGTCAACACGTCTGGTGTGTAGGGTGGTCCAGATCTAATTATGCAATTCTCATTATGCTATAACTTATTCAGTTTATTATATAGAAAATCACCCGAAAAATCCTGGACCATCGATAAGTCTGCGAACTGACGACATGAAGAATCGTCTTCGCGCTGAACTGGAATCGTCCTCGCATAAATCAAAGTCAACCAGACGATCTGGATCTGCAGAATTCGATCTGGACCACCCTGTACTGAACAAGAGACATCTTCCTGCTATGTGCGTAACACTACAAGCAGGCCTTCTATTGAGAATGAATGGGGGCAGTTCATCACCTGCCCACCTCACAGTCACCTCCACTACAGTATGCTGCCTGCAGTGTCCCGCCACACCACCGCCCCCATTCAACACGCAGCTATAATGCTCAGATCACCGCTTGCAGCATTACCACCCGCGCACCTAGAACGAACGGGGCAGCCGTGTGTGGTGGGCGGGCAGGGAAACCGCTTGCTGCCGGGAGCCACCTGAGGTACACTACACTGCGCGAGCAGCGAAATCGACCCACTCCAGCCACTGCTTGCAGCGTCCACAGGCCGAAGATGATGGAGCGGCAGTTTCTGAGGCGCATGCGTCACAGCTGTGGTCCCGTTTATATGTCGTAGGTTGGATGTCCGTAACCTAAGGTGTTGTACTGTGTTAGCCATTATGGATGTGGTGAGAAGTTAAGCAAAAGGACACCTTTTATTGGGTAACTAGAAAGAATACAATATGCAGGCTTCTGAGGCAACTCAGGGCCCTTCTTCAGGCGAGATGTTCATTACAGATTCCATTTTGCCTGAAGAAGGGGCCTGAGTTGCCTCAGAAGCCTGCATATTGTAGTCTTTCTAGTGTCCTTTTGCTTAACGTCTCACCACAGTTATGATACGAGTGATTACGTTTCTTTTTCCAGCTGGAGCACATGCAGCTCAGGTGACTTGCTCAGAGTCACATTGTGGTGTCAGTGGTGGGATTTGAACCCACAACCTCAGGGTTTGAAGTCCAAAGCCTTAACCACTACAGTAACCACACTGCCTGCGATCAGAGTGTGAAGTGAGTGACGCTGCTGCTTTTGTAAAAATGGCGAATTGTCTTTCACCTGCAGAAACTCCATAACGGTAAGTGCCATGTTAAACTTGGCCATGTTTTTCAAGAAACTCACTTCAACGATGCAATAAATGTCACATCTGATCACAAGGACCCTGAAGGGGTGTTTTAGGGAATGGGCTCCCCCATTTTTTGCAATCAGGTGTTTACTGAGAAGCAATCAAATAAGCTCTACAATAACAACTGTCCTAATAGAGCAGTGCCTATGAAATCATGTAAAAGGCAAACAAAAAATATAATAAAAGCTCCTAGAATTCCCTCCTGCCTTCCACCCTCACCTTGTTCTTTCGAGGTAAATGCTTATTGTATATGACGATCAACACGTCTGCTCTGAATTGAGGAGAAGGGTCAAAGCCCAGTTATCAACGTGGATGACCAGATACGTCCTGCTGTATTACATCTGCTCTATTGGTGATGATTGTGATGTTCAGAGTCCACCTGTGGTTGTACTGTATGTGATTATGGAAGGAACGCGCCAGGCTTGGGAGGGTCCCACAGTCCTGAGCCATGAGGTCGAAGGAACTTCCTGCAGGAGATTGAGTCGAGGCTACATAACACGTATGGAGCACTGAAGGCCCTCAACAGCACAGTGGCCTCCACGATTCTTAAATGGAAGATGTTTGGAACAACCACAGTACTTCGTGGAGTTGGCCGCCTCGCCAAACTGAGCAACTGGGGGAGAAGGGGCTTAATAAGAAAGGTCTGCAGTGACAGGGTGTCATCAGACGGTTTACTGTGACATTTCCAGCACTTCACAGTATAGTGCGCCATTTCAACAGACTGCCATTGCCAGGTCATAAATAGTCGAGATACTCGGAATCAACAGACATCTTTAGACCAGGGATTGTCAGCAGTAGCGTGAAGCCGACACCAAACATGAACATCAGATGTCAGCCTTACTGTCCCTGTCAGCGTCTGTTGACTAATTTATAGCATCATCGCTATCGCTCGATTTGAGCAGTGGTTCAGTTTCAGTTTGTTCCAAAACTGGCTTTACGGCTTTTCAGTTTTCCATTGTGTTTTTGGTTGGAGGCTCTGGCTCACTCATGAATATTCAGGAGTTACCATAAAATGGTGGGATGCACAGAAATTATTCACCTTTTTTGTTTGCAGCACAATGTTATTTCTTCCACTAGATGGCACTCTGAGTTATTCAGACTTAACACTGTAAAGCGGATCACTATGTGTCACCCAGAGTCTGACTTGGGCTTACCCGTAATTACATAGAATTTCGAACCCGAGTTACAGTCAGGGTTAACACCAAGGAGGTTAATATACATCTTCCATAATATATATAATGGAGTGCATTACCCGTAAAAGTATTTGTTCTTTTGGCACTGCATTACAATTCTTTGTTATAACGTTATTTTAACATGTGGCTTTCTGGAGGCTTACTGGATGGCCAAATCACAGAAAATAAAAGGAGAAGGAAAAACTGTAAAGAGCTGATGTAAGAGTAGAGCAGGAGGGCATGCAGATTTAGAGACATGTTAGAAATTGCACTCCATACCGTTAATATCATAAAAATAAAACCCCCGAGTGATGCAGTTCATTCAGAATCGAGTACTGCTAGGTGTGCACGTGGCAGGAATGGCCTAATGCTATCCCTGCATTGCAAGGATCTGAGCAGACTGAACTTTGCAGTGAAGACCTAAACTGTCGTTCATATTGCAGCAGCCAGCATTGTCACCCTGGAGGTGGGCGGGGCCGGACAGGTGATTGACGGCAGGATGTTCACAGGTGTGCTGAGCTCCAGAAACTCCTGGAACTTTCTCACGGCACCTTACAAGTCCGGGAAGGCTCAAGAAGGCAGGTGGAGACCCCCTGGGTGATGTAAATACAGCCTTGTAGATAATAAGGATGGCGAAGGACACAGCAAGTGACCCTGGACGATGATTGTGGACACTAAACAAGTGGAACAGCCTGTCTAACTTAGGTGACTATCATTTCTACGGGGTGTTTAGCAGTGCATGTTGTTAAGTAAAATGTGGCCGTTATCAGGTTTAACTCCCATGTGGTGTGAGAGTCTCGGTCTTCCCATCTCTGTGTTCTTTACAATATCATATTGTTTCAGGCTGATCGCATATTTACTAAACAGCATCTCACTTATGATGTGCAGAAACAGTATGAATGACAGGCGCTAAGTAATATTTTGCCACTGTAGGTGTACTTTAATAGTTGGCTTGGCCCCAATTAATGTAAAAATCATAATAATAGATGAATATACGACACAGCAATGCAGTGTCGGCACTTCGACCTCGCAGTTTGCATGTACTGTAGGTTTGCTCCAAAGACATGCGGGTTTGGTGATTCAAAATGGCCCTCGACTGTGTGATGCCCTGTCCAGGGGTTGTTTCTGTGCATACCCATTGCTTGCTGAGACAGGCTCCAGCTGCCCCCTAGCCCTGGATAAGCGGGTTTAGAAGACAGACGGATCAATGGTGACACGTTGGTTTTGATACTGCAAACCTGTACCTAGTATGTAACAAAGTCGTCTTTGGGTCTTCATTACACGTCTAACACATCACTAGACAGGTTATTTGTTGCTGTGCCGTGTGCCTCATTAAGACCTTTTCATACGCTGGTAAAATTACTTGTTAATATGAAGGATTTTCAGGTACACAATATAAACTGGACAAACTTGTCGGTACCCCTCCATGAAAAAAGAAGAGCCCCCAATTATCTCTGAAACAACTTGAAACTCACAAAAGTTATTGGCCCCCTTCATTGTTTATTAAGTATTTGACAAAACTTTAGCGTTTTGACTCGACAGAATGTTTCAAATTAGAACACAAATGACAATGGCATGGACACAAATGACGGGACCCTTCACCTCATGTTTGGTTGCACAGCCTTTAAAGTTTGCAATCCCTGCACACAAGCAATTTCTGGAGCTGTCCATGAGACTTCTGCACCTGTCCACAGGTTGTGATTAGCCCACTCATCGTGAACAAACTGAGTGTCAGGTTTAAAGGGGGGTCAGTTCTTCAGTTCTTTCCATAGATGTTCACTAAGATTCAAATCAGAGCTCACAGCACAGAAGGCCACTTCAGAACATTCTTGGGTGCTTTCAACTGAGTGTTTTGGCTCCTTATCCTGTAGGAGGGTCCATGATCTGTGACTCAGACAGAGTTTTCAGACCCTGGGCAGGACATTTCACTCCAGAATGTCTTGATAGTCTCGAGGTTTCATTGTTTCCTGCACAGACTCGAGGGACATCATGCCAAAACATCACAGAGCCTCCTCCATGTTTCACAGTAGGACTGGTGGTCTTTTCTTTGAAAGCTTCATTGTTTTCAGCTGTGGACAAATAGCTGATGTGAGTTGTGTCTCATCTGTCCAAAGGACAGTCTGGCTTTTTTATGTTTTTCTTTCAACAGGGGCGTCTTCCATTTAAATCGTCAGTATGACTGATTACATGATTGGAGACGTGTGATACAAATTCAAGAAAAGAGTTAGTTTGATAAAATCACTAAAATACAATTATTTAGGATCCTTTTTATGGGTCCCAAAACTGTGTCCAGGCAATTTGAGAAGATGTTTGTAGAATAAGCAACACTGGATCTCTTGTCACACTTGCTTTGTTTTATTTAATGGCATATCAAAGGCATGCAGGTCTTCATCTTCTTTCGGCTGCTCCCATTAGGGGTTGCCACAGCGGATCATCTTGTTCCATATCTCCCTGTCCTCGTCATCTTGCTCTGTCACACCCACCACCTGCATGTCCTCTCTCACCACATCCATAAACCTTCTCTTAGGCCTTCATCTTCTCCTCTTCCCTGGCAGCTCTATCCTTAGCACCCTTCTCCCAGTATACCCCTCATCTCTCCTCTGCACCAAATGATGTCCAAACCAACGCAGTCTCGCCTCTCTGACTTTGTCTCCAAACCGTCCAACCTGAGCTGACCCTCTAATGTCCTCATTTCTAATCCTGTCCATCCTCGTCACACCCAATGCCAATCTTAGCATCTTTAACTCTGCCACCCCCAGCTCTGTCTCCTGTTTTCTGGTCAGTGCCACCGTCTCCAGCCCATATAACGTGGCTGGTCTCACAACCATCCTGTAGACCTTCTCTTTCACTTTTGCTGATAACCGTCTGTCACAGGTCTACAGGGGGACACACTTGCTTTTCATTTCTTCACGTTTCAGGGGGCTACAGCACTTTTTCCATGAGCTGTACGGGTAACAACAAATCTGTCCATGTCTGCCTCACTTAAGCCACTGTGGACCATTTCACAGTGAAGTTATTTCAGCAGGTCACAACTGCACCAAAAGCTTTTCCTCCATGTCTCAAGATCTCTACTGTAAAGTGCTAATGCATTAATGTGAATTTAATAATAATGTGAATAATGAATAATTTGAATAATGTGAATTTCCCCTTGGGATTAATAAAGTATCTATCTATTATATAGTGCCTTTCATTTCTACCTATCTATCTATATCTATCAATAAATCAAATAGTGCCTTTCATATCTATCTATCTATCTATCTATCTATCTATCTATCTATCTATCTATCTATCTATCTATCTATCTATCTATCTATCTATCTATCTATCTATCTATCTATCTATCTATCTAATGCAGGCAAGATCATTTTTTTAATTTATAGAAAGCGCTTAACGTCAGAACACCATTGTGCTTATCAAATGCATTATACCATGTTTGTGAGGAAATAATTTTGACTTGAAAAGTACCAAGCTTATCCTTTAAATATCATTAATGGCATTTATGTACTTTTTTGTAATTTCAAAATTTTTTTATGTGTTAATGAATGTGAGACCCCTACTCCATACAGTAACTTTACATTATAAACAATTTACAATATTTGTGTGCTGTAAATATGGATTAGTATAGTTGATAACTCTTTTTACAGTGCGTCTGCCCACCCTATGCCACAGTGTTAACCTCCGCCCATGTTTGCCACTCACACAACTCAAACATTTCATGCTTTATAAAAATATCTTTGGGTCGTGTGGTTGGACTCAAACTCTCTGAATTCTTTGCTTTCTAGATGTTAGATTTTGTTGGAAAAAGATGTAGAAGTGTATGGCTGACTGAGGTGCTTTAATTAATACAATTGATGATAATAGAGTAAAAGTACTAGATGGGATTGGTTCTTATAAAATAAAATCTAAACCAAATATGATTTTCTTTACATAAACATGCAATGCTTTGAATGGAGTACAACAGGCAGAGGCATGCAAAAGAAGTGGAAGACAGGGAAAGGAAAGGAAAAGAAAAAGAGACAGAGAGATACTGTACCAAAGGGCAGGGGGCATCCAGGCCTGGCAAGCCCACCTCCCGCTTGTCTCCTCTGCATCCTGGCATTTCCTGTTTGTGAAATTAACCTCCTTTGTTACCAGTGAAGCAGAAAATTCCCAACCATCCATGAGACTGCAACTTCAGTTTATCTTTTCTTTTTTTCTTCTTTGTTTGTACCACATGGATGCTAAGTGAGTGACTGCTCTGTCATAGAAAACCGAGTTTTGGTGAACTGTCCATTTGTTGGGACTAAACAGAAGGTAAATCAGGTAGATGTTTAGGGTTGCAAAACTGGGACAGGCACCATGAAACCAGTCTTACCAAGATAAACGTCACTGCACCACAGTACGGTTCAAATCTGAATGGCTATCCATTTTATCAGTTTGCTTGTTCCATTTTCCTGTCACAAAAAATGTGAGCCTATGCTGGCAGCATCATGTACATGGCAGGAGCTGTCCCTCCAGCCCATCTCTGAATAAAGATGCTTTACCGCACAAGGCAAATATCACTATTTATTTTCACAATTTACAAGAGCTAAATTAACAGTTTTTTAGGTTATAATCCATCCATCCATCATCCAACCCGCTATATCCCAACTACAGGGTCACGGGGGTCTGCCGGAGCCAATCCCAGCCAAAACAGGGCGCAAGGCAGGAAACAAACCCCGGGCAGGGCGCCAGCCCACCACAGTAGGTTATAATCAGCTCTTCAAAATGTTCAGTGGTTTAAATCAACTCTAACTAAAGAGCCTTTCTTGTTTCTAGTTCCAGATTCATCAACTGGGTGTCCTGACAGTGAACTGACAGATGAAATGTTTGAGTAGAACCAAGAAATACGTGGAAGAAAACAAAAAAGTAGTAAGGTGGGAAAACACGAAGCCAAGATGTGAGATAAAATTGAAGTCCCCAGGACAAGAGGTGAAAAATGACACGGGGAGAACATGCACACTCCACGCAGGGAGGACCCGGGAAGCGAACCCAGGTCTCCTTACTGCACTACCATAGATAATTTCACCCCATCTTAGACAGGTAGCACAGCTAGTAATAATAATCAAAGATTTATTACAATTTACAAAGCGTTTCCACTTTGTTTAAAGAATTAAGGTGTGATCAAAAAACAAAAAAGGCTTGCCAGGTGCGTGTAGTGTGACTTCAAAAAATACTGCATGGCATGGCCAATCGGGGCCCCAAAGACAAGAACTTGATGAGCACTATGATATATATATATATATATATATATATATATATATATATATATATATATATAGCAAATATATATTTACTTATTGCTTATTTGTGGCCATTTGTTGGTTGCAGCATCAATATAAGAAGAAGACAACCAAGAAACTGCTACCTCTGCAGCTCCACCATGGCAGCTTCCTCTGCTTCTTTGCAGAGTCTATTATTCTATGGCTGGCCCCACTTCTGCATGCAGTAAGGTGTACAGCCTTTGTGGCCACTAGTGGATAGTTTTGGGATCTTGTTGGGCATTGTTACCCTGTTGTTCTCCTATATCTCTTGGCCGTAAGTACAAATGGCCTCAACTTGGTTGGCCATAAATCAGCAAATTAGCTGTACACATAAACTGTACATAAACTTTCATTGTATCAGCTAATTATGTAAATTTAAAGATCCATCTTTTTGAATTCAGGAGTGATTCCCAAACTTTAACTGTTAAGCATGGTATAGACTAGTATTGACACCAAAATTCATATTAAATAATAAAAGCTGTGATCATGAATAAACATGATAAACAATGAGTGGCACAAAAAAAAAGAAACAGCCTGGAACCCACGTCAAGTGCTTTGTTGCACACTTATCTTGTGTGTGCAAATTACCAAGTGACATAGTAAGAGCATGCTTCTATTCTTCCCAAGAGAAATGTGTTTTTTTTTTTGCTTTCTTGCCTCTTATGAAAACTATTTCTTTGCATGGGTTTGTATATAATAATAATTTGAAGTTAGCTACATGATGTGGTAAGGAATGCCACCATCCCACAGTCGTGTCTCACTGAACAAGTGTACCACCTGCAGTATAACAGCACAGTAAATCAAAGACAGCTGTGACTACATACCACAGGACATGGCTGATCCAATCCTGGAGGTCCGTTCTCGCCTTTTTGTCCTTTTAACCCTTTTTTGCCTTGCATGCCTCTCTCTCCCTGGGAAAAATGAAACAGAAACATGTTATTAAAATTCTTGTCGATCTTACAGACAGTTAAACTTATAAGTGAACATTCAAATCAGGTTCCAGCACCGGAGTAAGAACAAGATGACTGCAATTAAGAGTCCCACATACTGTAGTTGTCCATTAAAATCATGTGTGTGTGTGGCTGGCTGGCCAGCTGGCTTTGTTTCTTTTTACCCAAAATCCTACTTAAGAAACTGTGAACAAATGTTCATCCATTGTTGTGGTCTCTTCCCTCTGGAGCACTCTGCCTGTGAGGGTCTTTCTGTCATGTGGTCAAGTCAAGTGGCTTTATTGTCATACCACCCATTTACCATATAGCAGCATGCAGTAGTGCAAAATAAAACCCCCTAGGATTGAGGTGCAACATTAACACATAAACATGACAGTGAAGTTGTCACCACAAAGTTTCTAAAACACTTTGCATGTTCTCGCAGTGTCCTGGTGGGTTTCCTCCCACAGTCCAAAGACATGCAGGTTAGGAGGATTGGCCTTGTTAAATTGGGTCTAGTTTGTGTGTGCATGGTATGTGTGTGCCTGTGATGGACTGGTGTCCTGTGTGTCGGACTGGTGTCCTCTCTAGGTGTATTTTCTGCCTTGTGCCACGTAATTGCTGGGATAGGTTCCAGCTCTTTCATGACCCTTCTCTGGATGAACAGGTTTAGAAAATTGATTGATGGATACGTCTCGATCAAACAAAATTACAGAAGTGATGAGAGAGGAAAAACTTGAAACTAACCCATCAGCAAGACGTTACAAAGTTGTTTCTAAGCCTCTGGGACTCCAATACAACTCAAAATTCGTCATTATCTCCAAATGGAAAATAGCGGAACAGTGGGGAATCTTTTCCATGAAGGCTAACCTGCCAAAATGACCCCAAAAGCATTCCAGAAGTCACAGACGATTGTACAAAAACATCCAAAGAACTGGGAGCCTCTCTAGCCTCAGCTGAGATGAGTATTCAAGCTTCCAAACGGGGTTCCACTCAGAGCAGCGAGCTAATATGCAGGTCAAATGTCCACTTTGTTCTAATTGTGTTATTACACAAAGGCCCAGACACACAGGAGTAGCCAAGTGTAAGATCTTCATACCTTTTCTCCTTTGTCCCCTCTGTCTCCTTTTTCACCTCTTAACCCTGGAAAACCCTAAACAAAAATACAAAGATGGTACACATTTAGCATAACTCATGTCAAAATGATTATATGAAAACAGAATAATACAATTTAAATTTTCATTTATGTTGGTTTATATTACTACAGGTGTGATATATTACTGAATACGCCTTCCAAAAATAATATTTTTTATATGTTACTTATCCCATGTAGTTACAGGAACGGCACCCCTCAATATCCTTAGTATACATTCAGTATTATTAGACTGCAAGGCCTGAGTGGGGGGGGGGGGGGGGGTTTCCCCTCAGTGTCCATAGCACATCCTGGGGTCGGAGCACATGCTCTTAGAGTTACCACAACAGCATTCCTTAGTGTCCATAGCAAGGCAGGGGGGATTTCAGAGGCCATGCCACTGTAACGGCCAACCCCTTACCCAGACCAGCCACTACACTACCAAGACTATAACTTGGAATACCCCCCTACACCGCTTGAGTAAGCACTGCTTCTCAGCGTCCAGGGGGTGTGCCCCTTAACTTTCAAAAATGCCACCGTAGGCAGACACCTATGTCACCTAATGGATTGTCCAGCTCTGCCCAGGGGGACATTTAACCCATCGAGTCATTATAAAAAGTCATGACTCTAAGGACATGCCCCTAACAAGGAGTACATTTGCCCTAATAATGAAAAAGCATGGAACCCTCTTCCTTTGGTTAAAAGTAATTAGCTGCCTGGATTATTAGAGAGTTATTAGAGATCTTCATTGTTTCATAGACGCTTATCCCTTATTATTGTGAACTAATTGTGCTACTCATCTAAGATGGGTTGAAATCTAAGTAATCAAGTAAACCTCAGTGTTAACATTTGCTGTGCCACCATGCAATGCATATGTCTCTGTTATATACCACTTGGTATTGAGATTCGTAGAGTTGGGAGTGTTGATGTTTTTGATGCACCATCTGTTGGAATGACAAATGCAATGCATTGTATTACTAAAAGTGATTGTGATGCATTATCTTTTGGAATGACAGGGACATAGCAACCAAACAGACACACATACAGACATTTATCCTTTTATTAAGGTGGATTACCCAGAACATATATTATACGGACCACTCTTTAAAACACTTACATCTAATCCTGGTTCGCCTGTTTTGCCCTGTAATTCAAAAACATCACAAGTTAAAATTTAAAGCATTTTCTTTCATTTTACTTCATCTTTTTTTGTCATAACACCACCAGTTAAAAAGAATTACAATTTGATGATCTTCATAAAAATATAGAACATTTAAACAATAGCGACAAGAATAGACCACGTTGTCTGTCCAAAATAACACCAAGTTGAGATGTTAAAGGTCTCCACATCCTGCTCTCCACCACACTACTTGGTCACTTATTCCATTTTCCTTTGGTTCACTGTGTGAAGAAAGACTTTCTAACATTTCTGTGAGGTCTGTGTTAACAACTTCCCACCTGTGTCCCTGTTCTTGTTGTAGAATTTATTTTAAAGTAACAAATGGTATCTGCTGTACTAATTTCCTTCATGATTTTAAACAATTCAATCATTTCACCTCTTAATCCTAAAACAATGAGTAGTACAGCCTACCTGTGTGAAGGGGAACATTCAAATATTTGTGCGAGGTTTACCCTTAAGAAGATTCCAACTAGGGAATCCATTCGGGATCCCCGGACATTTTTCATTCCTGGGAATGAAACTGCTGGAATTCCCAGGTGAACGGGAACGGCCAAGCTCGCATATATAGCGTGTAAAACTGTAAAAATCGATCAACAAATAACAGAGTTATAGTTGAAAATAATTAAGATGGCGCCATTGCTGCAGCTTGCACTTCATCAGACAACAGCTTTGAACAGCAACACAAACTGCGTCAGTCTGTTGCATCCACATTATCTGTGCCAAGAAACTTGCCATTACAGAATGATGACAAGAAACTGGATGCATCAGTAAAAGCTGAAATGGCGGTGTTTCAGAGTAACGGCAAGCGCGGGCATTGTTTAGAACAAGTGTATCAGTATCTGATGACTGTGCTGCCTACTTCAGTGGAGGCAAAGTGTGCTTTCTCAGCGGCTGGCATACTCTGCATGAAGGTGCGCTCTTGCCTGGACAACCGCACGCGCGACACGTTGTGCTTTCTACACTCTTATTACCGCAACTAACTTGATACATGTACTTATATGACAGCATGAACTGCTTGTAGATAAGGTTAGTCTTTTATTGGTGTCAACATATTGCAGTACTTTTATTAAAAATAAGTGTCGGTCGTTCTAAAACCGTTCACATGTGAGATGCCCGTGCACTGTGTTATCCCCGGGAGCCCGGGATTCCCAGGAATGACATGTGGGTTTCCCGATTTCCCGGGAATGGATAAACCTGTCCAGGAATGGATTCCCTAATTCCAACCACGTCCCTGTGTTCCTGCTGAAGAACTTCTTTTAAAGTCTCAATCCAGTGTACGAATTCCTTTCTTAATTTTAAACTCTACAATCACGTCTCCATTTGCTTAAAAGTTTAACTCCTTCAGTCTCTCTTCATAGCTCATACCCTGTAGTTCTGATCAGCCTAGTCGCTCTCCTTTGGACGTTTTCCTAGAGCTGCTTTGTCTGTTTTGTATAATGTGGAGACTAAAACTACATGCAGTACTCCAGATGAGGCCTCACATGTGCATCGTTAGGTTTAGGCATAAACTCCCTGGACACAGTAAAGGTGCTATATAACTTAATATCCTATTAGCCTTCTTGGTCACTTCTGTATAGTTTTGATGGAGATATTGACAAGTCTACTTTGGCACCCCGATCCTTCTCAAAAGTTTCAAATGTTCTTTTGTGTATTATAATAAAACATTTGCTCAGACATACAACCTAACAACAATGGTAATGATCATAATCCCCCTAGCCCCTAAAAAACTAAGTTAACAAAATCCTTTCATTAGTGTACCAGAATCCTCTTTAGTAAAATCCCTTTGTGCGTCCAGGTGTCCATGTGTGGGTGTCTTCTGGTTAAGTGTGCATGTGCGGGACATGGTGTGATGCGCGATATTACTGTCAGAGAAAGTTACAGGCGTTTTATGGAAATACAAACCAGTATTACTGTGAGAGGAAATTAAAGGTACACAATACAGTGACTCATATTACAGCCACATACAAGCCAGTATTACTGTCAGAGGAGATTAAAGGCATATTACCGACATGCACGCCTGTATTACCGCCAGAGAAAATTTCAAGGTATATTACGGACGTACAAGACAGTATTGCGGTCACAGAAAATTAAAGACACACAATACACGGCGGCAGCCCACGAAGAACGGTCAGCTCAGTAAGTAAACATCAACAAAAGAAAGGCTGAAAGAAAGAAAAATATGACCAACAAACAGAATGAGGTCAAAGTCCCTTGGCATTTAATATAGACTGTTCCTACTAATGTTTAAGCACTACTGTTCTAGCGCCCGTTATTGTAACGGGCTAAATGACTAGTCTTATATAATACACTACCCTGGCTGTTCGTTTGTCTGTCCAGGATTATAAATCACCTGTAGCTCACAAACCGTTTGACCTGAAAGTTGGTACATAAATACCATGTGACGTCGACTATCCGCTTTCTGGGTGAGGATTGACCTCCAAGGTTATTCCTCTTTTTATTTTATTTTATTGTAGAATCAACTCTCAGCAGCAGGGCGGCCGTGTGGCACATACGTACAGGCGCTGTTCTCATCCCTACCACCTTCGCCGTCACTTCTCCTACCTCTTTATATATTAAATCATTCTTGAGGCAGATTGAAGGCTTAAGTGCCAGCTTAAGTGAATCATTAAGGAAAACGTACAAAGTAATTGCAACACAAACGCTAACTTAATCAGTTTTAACGCGAAAAGATGCCAACGAAAGAAAAGAAGAAGTGGGCCGCTAGGGTGGAGAAAAGAAGAGCTGCTCAGGAAGCAGCAAGTGCATCAACCTCTGAGTAAAAGAGTGGTATACATACAGAGAATGAGGATGAAAACTAGGAATGCTCAAGTCAAGTGTATTCACTGCACACTATTGTGCAATGCACCGTCAATGGTTAGAGATAATGTCAATGACTCCACGGCCTAGATGCTAAGTTAAAGCATCTAACCTGATGGAAGGATAAGCAATTGTATACCAGTAGATGTGGTGGGTCAGGTACAGTAATGATCATTAATTGCAAAATTTACTTTAAAAAATATCACTATCATCTGTACATCAATCTAATTAGACAATAACATTTTAACTTTTCTGTGACAATTTCAGCTTTGTGTAAGGAAATGTTCAATGAAAGGATAAACTGTTACCTTTTCTCCTTTGGTGCCGGGAAGTCCTACTAAACCAGTGTTACCCTAACAAATGAAAGAATAATCATGAAGTCAATTCCATATAATCAGAATTTATCAAACTTATTTTTTTTTTGCTATATGGTCTGAGCTACTTTGTCTTGCCATGGAGGAAGGACAGACATACTACACAGGGTGGATGAGGATTTCTTGCCTGGCTAGGAGGCCATAATGGAAGGACAGAGGGAGTTGAGACTTAACCCAGCTGGAATGCCTCACAATCTTCATCCCAGACAGAAGAATAGTGGATGGACTGGGTGAACATGAGTGCCGCGAGCAGTTCATTCTACCACATGGCAGTGTCTTGGCTGAACCCAGTTAAGACACCCACAGGGTTTCATGAGAATTGGGAGTCTGGAAATGCAGCCCTGTCAGGGTGAGGACTGCCCTTGTTTTCCACACAACGCAGAAGTGCTTTGGATGACCTTTGCCGTGACACCAGAAGCAGTCCCAGGTACTGCCCGCTGTCTCACCTTGGGGATTAACAGTTGGGAAGCAGTGGGCAACACTCACTTGGAGGAAGGAAGGAGGGAAGAAATTGATTGCTTGTTATATTCTAGTGTTGATCTGGTCTGGTGATTATTTGGAACAGGTTGGTAACAAATAAATACCCTTTATTTAAACCCAGAGTTGTGCTGGGTGACATCATGTCTGTTTAGGGCTTAGTGGCACCCACTTGTGATTACAGTCTATAGGAAACTATCTCGAGAGAAGAAGACCTGTCCCCCTGCTTTTACTAACATACAGTGCCCTGTGAATGTATTCAGACTCCTTCACTTTTTGTACATTTTGTTATGTTGAAGCCTTGTGGTTAAATCATTTAAATGATTTTTTTACACATCAAGCAATACTCAATTTCTCAAAATGAAATGAAGTGAAAACAGGATTTTAGAAGTTTTTGAAAATTTACTAAAGATGAAAAACTGAAATACAATGTTGACACAAGTATTCAGACCATTTTACTCAGTGCTTATTTGAATCCCTTTTGGTAGCGATTATGGCCTGCAGTCTTCTTAGGTCTGACATAACAAGCTTCACACATCTGGATTTGAGGATTTTAAATTTGTTTGTAGCAACAGTTGTTCTAATATTTATATCAACTATGAAAACTAATCTGCCCCCCTCCCCCTTAATCTTGAAACTTGATTGTTTACAGTGCATCCGGAAAGTATTCCCAGCGCATCACTTTTTCCACATTTTGTTATGTTACAGCCTTATTCCAAAATGGATTAAATTCATTTTTTTCCTCAGAATTCTACACACAACACCCCATAATGACAACGTGAAAAAAGTTTACTTGAGATTTTTGCAAATTTATTAAAAATACAAAAATTGAGAAAGCACATGTCCATAAGTATTCACAGCCTTTGCCATGAAGCTCAAAATTGAGCTCAGGTGCATCCTGTTTCCTCTGATCAGCCTTGAGATGTTTCTGCAGCTTCATTGGAGTCCACCTGTGGTAAATTCAGTTGACTGGACATGATTTGGAAAGGCACACACCTGTCTATAGAAGGTCCCACAGTTGACAGTTCATGTCAGAGCACAAACCAAGCATGAAGTCAAAGGAATTGTCTGTAGACCTCCGAGACAGGATTGTCTCGAGACACAAATCTGGGGAAGGTTACAGAAAAATTTCTGCTGCTTTGAAGGTCCCAATGAGCACAGTGGCCTCCATCATCTGTAAGTGGACAAAGTTTGAAACCACCAGGACTCTTCCTAGAGCTGACCAGCCATCTAAACTGAGCGATCAGGGGAGAAGGGCCTTAGTCAGGGAGGTGACCAAGAACCCGATGGTCACTCTGTCAGAGCTCCAGAGGTCCTCTGTGGAGAGAGGAGAACCTTCCAGAAGGTCAACCATCTCTGCAGCAAACCACCAATCAGGCCTGTATGGCAGAGTGGCCAGACGGAAGCCACTCCTTAGTAAAAGGCACATGGCAGCCCGCCTGGAGTTTGCCAAAAGGCACCTGAAGGACTCTCAGACCATGAGAAAGAAAATTCTCTGGTCTGATGAGACAAAGATTGAACTGCCAGGCGTCACATTTGGAGGAAACCAGGCACCGCTCATCACCAGGCCAATACCATCCCTACAGTGAAGCATGGTGGTGGCAGCATCATGCTGTGGGGACTGGGAGACTAGTCAGGATAAAGGGAAAGATGACTGCAGCAATGTACAGAGACATCCTGGATGAAAACCTGCTCCAGAGCGCTCTTGACCTCAGACTGGGGCGACGGTTCATCTTTCAGCAGGACAACGACCCTAAGCACACAGCCAAGATATCAAAGGAGTGGCTTCAGGACAACTCTGTGAATGTCCTTGAGTGGCCCAGCCAGAGCCCAGACTTGAATCTGATTGAACATCTCTGGAGAGATCTTAAAATGGCTGTGCACCGATGCTTCCCATCCAACCTGATGGAGCTTGAGAGGTGCTGCAAAGAGGAATGGGTGAAACTGGCCAAGGATAGGTGTGCCAAGCTTGTGGCATCATATTTAAAAAGACTTGAGGCTGGAATTGCTGCCAAAGGTGCATCGACAAAGTATTGAGCAAAGGCTGTGAATACTTATGGACATGGGATTTCTCAGTTTTTTTATTTTTAATAAATTTGCAAAAACCGCAAGTAAACTTTTTTCACGTTGTCATTATGGGGTGTTGTGTGTAGAATTCTAAGGAAAAAAATGAATTTAATCCATTTTGGAATAAGGCTGTAACATAACAAAATGTGGAAAAAGTGATGCGCTGGGAATACTTTCCGGATGCACTGTATATCTAAACCAACAGCCTCCTCAGGGTTGGCTCATATTTTGTATTTATTGCCGGTTTGGCCCCACATGATGCTGAACTGCAATAAGTGGGTTCAGAAAATAGATGGATGGAATATGCTGCACTCTTCTGTTATGGGCATGCAGTGCTTTTCAATATATTGGTATTATAATGTGCCATATATGAGGGGGGGACACAAAAATTCCTGGAATTGTTAAAAAAAATCTTTTTTATGAATTTCTCAGCAATTCCCTTTAAGTCAACTCAGAATCCTGTCCTTGAGATGTGACTCACTTATCCCAGTGTTTCTCCCATTCCTGTTAACATTTATTTATTTGGCTGATGCCTTTATCTAATAAGGCGACTTAGAACATTTATGACACAATTGGTTCTATTTCTTTTGGTTTTCTAATTGGAGCACAGACAGGTCAAGTGACTTGCTCAGGATCACACAGTGTCAGTAGTAGGACCTGAACCCACAACCTCAGGGTTTGAGGTCCAAAGCCATAACCACTACTCCGATCCACCTGACACATTTCTTCATTGTGAAGCCTCACAAGAAGACTAATATGTTAGTTACTTAGACAATGGAAGCAATTTTGTTTTTATTTCATTTATTGTGTTAGACAAAAGAATTAGAAACTTAACTCCTGAATCACTAGTTCTTTTTTTTTTTTAAACAAAATGCCTTTTTCAAGGCTGGAAGAACATTTTTGTAGGCCAGCCGAGGCGGGGATGTGTCACTTCTCTCTTCACATCACTACAATGGTTTCCTATAGCAGCACATATTAAGTTCAAGCCCTTCATGCTTCAATGAATCAGGTCTGCTGATGAATGGCACCACTTTCCTCCCACCGTCCAAAGACATGCAGGTTAAGTGGACTGACGATGCAAAAAAAAAAAAGGGTGCGAGTGTGTGTGTGTGTTGACCCTGTGATGAACAGGCACCCTGTCCAGGGTTTGCTCCGGCCTTGCCCTCTATGCTAACTGGGATAGGCGCTGGTCACACTCCCCACTCGGCAACCCTGGTCAGTATTTAGTGGGTTTGAAAATTATATCACATTTTTATGGATTTGAAAGAATTTGCCTTTGTTTGACACGATAGTATTTTACTTTATATATCAAAACATTTGGAAATTCGGAGTCGTCAAAGGAAAACTTACTTTTGGTCCAGGCATTCCTCTTTCTCCAAGTTCTCCTTTTTCACCTTTCATACCATCAAGTCCTGATTCACCCTGAAAAATGAGGCAAATATTTTAACTTATGTCCATGCAGAGACCACAAGAATCACTAGACTAAATAATATTGTGCTCCATGGGTTAAAGGAAACATATTTTTGTTATTACCCGTTTTGAAAGCATTTGATGAACCAGAAAAAGACAAATAATTATCAGGCTATTTGCATATTTCAGTCAGTCATTTTCTAGCCTGTTTAATCCTGAACAGGGACGCAGGGGTCTGCTGGAGCCTATCCCAGCTAGCACAGGGCACAAGGCATGAACAAACCCAGTCCATCACAGGGCACACACACACACACACTCCAGGCACACACCAGGGCCAATTTAGAATCACCAGTTCACCTAACCTGCATATCTTTGGACTGTGGGAGGAAACCAGTGCACCCAGAAAAATTCACACAAACACAGGGAGAACATGCAAAGTCCACCCAAGAAGGACCTGGGACATGAACTCTGGTCTCCTTATTGTGAGGCAGCAGTGCTACCACTGCGCCACCATGACACCCTCTGCATAGTTCAATAAAAACAAAATCCAGAATTTTACCTTTTGCCCTGCAGGTCCAGGATGCCCCTATAATTAGAAAAGATTCTGTTTTAAAAATCAAACCGCTCCAAATCAATGCAATATATACACTTTAAAGGTTTTGCACTCAAATATTATGGGTAATAAAATTAACACTCATAACCTGGAAGTTTGAAATATCCGTTGACAGCAATATTAAGATCATTTTTCAAAATACAATCTTAAAGGAATACTCCACCAAAATTAAGATGTTTTTCTACAGTATATACAGTATGTGGTATAATTTGCGGTTTACTTTCATTTTTTTTGTATGGAGTCCACCACCTTTATGTGAACTCTTGGACTCGTTTTAGAAGCGTTTAAAACTCTGATTTCACCATGAGATTGTAGATTAGTGACTTGGCTTCAATTCTTCAAAGTTATTTACATCATTTTCACCACACATTGTGTTGCTTTTACGATCATCACCATTTACACTCCCATCGTTAAGATGCTTCCTGTGTTGTATGGGGACGTGTCCTCAGAAGTTGCAAACATTGTCAGCAGTACTTTTAAAGTGGCATTGAAAAGTTCCATTCCTATCCAAGTTGGCAGATACCAAAACTCTTTATGTCATTCGTTGTTTTGTTCAAATCAAATCTTTTTCCTTAAGGTTTCCACTGGTCTCGACTTGTGCTGGTATTTTTGTCTTTGATTTTTGTCCCACAGTTTGGCTTTGATACATCTGACTCCCAGTTTCCATCTCTTTTTAGATAGATAGATAGATAGATAGATAGATAGATAGATAGATAGATAGATAGATAGATAGATAGATAGATAGATAGATAGATAGATAGATAGATACTTTATTAATCCCAATGGGAAATTCACAATTTTTAGCTTTCAATTACCCTTTTCTTCTGGTTTCATTTCAAAAAGCTCTCATTGGTTCTCTATTCACATTACGGCTGGCTGGAGCTATCAATATGTCATCTGCCTTTGACACAGTCAACCACCAAATTCTCCTTGTCACCCTCTCTAACCCTGGCATCACTGGGACTGCCCTCAGGTGGCTCAAGTCCCATCTCCTGGATAGATATTACCATGTGCTTGAGTTAGGAGATGCTAAGGGTGCACCACGCAAGTATGGGGGTGAACTTCTTGGTGGTTTACTTCTCTGTACTCTTCCTTACTAGGCCCTGTTATCCAGTCCCATGTCTTTTCTTATCAGTGCTATGCTACTGATATGCACCTGAACCTGTCATTCCATCCTGAGAATGCGGACTCAGGTGGGAATCTCTGCATGTCTCACTGATATTGCCACCTGGGTGAAGGGACACCATCTTCAACTCACCCTAGCAAACACAGACCTTCTTGTTATCCCATCTCATCTGCCTCTTTCAGCACCCCAGCTCATTATCACTAACACCTACCAAGAAGGTATGCAACACTGTGGTAGAGATGGATGACCAGCTCTCCTTCACTGACCATGCTGCAGTGGTCTCTGGGTCTTACAGATTCACTCTATACAATATCAGACGTATCTGACAGAGTATGCAGCACAACTCCTGGTCCAGACTTTGGTCTTGTCATGTCTGGACTAATGCAACTCTCTGCTGGCAGGAGCACCGCCCTGTGTCCCCATGCCACTGCACATGATTCAAAATGCAGCCCAGTGTCTGGTATTCAAACAGCCAAGGTGGGCATCTTTTCAGATCACTATATCAGCTTCACGTATTGGCACAAATGAAGTTTAAATCCTTGATGCTTGCCTACAAGAGTAGTGAATGGATCGGATCCTGTAGATATGGAGACACTTGTGAGGTTCTGTGCTCCTTCTTTACCACTTAGGTCTGCTGATGAATGGCATCTGGTGATACCATCTCTGTATGGCAACAAATTTAAATTCTGACTTTGTTCGTGTGTAGTTCCTAGCAAGTGGAATGAACTACCCACCTCCATTTGAACTTCTGAGACCCTCAGTGTGTTTGACAAGTGTTCGAAGACTTGTTTGGTGAATTTCTGTCTCATATCAACTGTTAGGATCTTGTAATCTAGGAATTATAACTCACTTCATTTTTCTTCTGAACTCTTCACTTGTGATGGTCAATTTTGTACCCTAATCCTGTCAAACTTGTTCTCAAACAGACCCCAGAACTGATGTTTACTCAATTATGTTGACCTCTTTTGTAAGTCACTTAGGTTAAAAACATCTGATAAGAAAATAAATGCAAATGTATGTAAAAGAAGTGGAACAATTTGTTACTTACCCTGTGTGGCTTGCAATAATGGCTGAGAAAAGGAAAATTTATCTCATGTTTCAAGGAGAGTGGAGATAACAAACTTTCTTACAGAATGGGTGTCTATGGAGAGCAATGCTGGATCTCAGCAAACAATATAAAACGTTAATTGAAAATCTCTCATGTTACTTTAGGTCACATAATCCACATATCAAGCCATGAGTTTATATGCACACAATGGGAAAAGCACATGCATTTTTTTGCTAACATATTGTTAAATAATCAGTTCTGTAAAATCAAAGTAGCGCACGCAGAGGAAATCTGTTCACATGAGACTGAGCTTTTGAATTGAAGAGACGCCTTTCCCACTCATTCATTGGTCAAGAATTTGTTATTTCTTCTCCATGAAAACATAATATTAATAAAAATGTTTCAGTATAGTATATGTTTCAGTCAGTATATACACCACAAGAGGTAAGTAACACTTTTGAGTGGAGTATTCCTTTATGAGATGTTGAAATTTCTGTCCCTGAACTGATAAATGACACAGTTGGCCTTCTCATGTAGCTGTCTATAGTCTGCTTCACTAAAGGACATCACCATGTTTGGTCTGATTTAGAAGACATCGCCATGAAGAAATTTAAGACAGATTTAACACTTACAATTGGACCTTGGAGACCAGGTGGGCCAGGAGGTCCTGGTTGAGAGATCATTTGAACCTCAAATAGAACAGAAAGGGCATTAATTACCACCTGGAAATATGAACTTGGATAAGTAATAATTCAACAGTCACTATGCAAACAGATGAAATGTGTAAATGTGAAAAGCTGCATGGCACAAAGTATCAGTAAACAAATGACTTTTTAACCTCCACAACGTCTCCAGTTCTAATTTGATCTATTTTTGTGTTTGAAATCAGTAAAAGCACTCAAAATCTCAACTGTTCAGGATGAAACCTTGTGACTTTCCAAATATGTACCCAAATTAACGAAAAGTTAAAAACATCCTAAAAGTCATCTTTGCAGCTAAGAAATCTGAAGGCCTTTGGGGAAGTGACCTAACTTTATAAAAAGCTTGAGCATTTTTGCAGATTTTACATTTTGGTAGTACTGCTACAGAGTTTGAACATTGCCAGGCCCTTTGGGTCAGTTTTGACCCACCATTGGCTTTAATACATTTTCTGCTACAGTATATTAAGTTGCTGTGTTTGTTCACAATCCATACAAATGTCCTAAATATCAGCTTTTCAGCTCAACAAAAAGACTGAAAAAGTGTCCAAATGTGAGATTTTTGTACAGCTGCCACACATTTTGAAAACTACCATGTCCTTCGGGTCAGTTTTAACCTGCCATTGGCTTTAATGGATTTTCTGTTGCATTTGAGTGTTTTCTGTTTGTTTTTTGCTGTTAACATCCCAGAAAAACATCCTAAAAGGTATCTTTTTAGCTGAGGAATGTGTTCTGGTTGTAAGCGGGAAACTCTGAGCCTCAGGTAATTGACAGGGGCGCCATTGAGAACGTCCTAACCTGCTGCATCACTGTGTGGTTTGGAAAGTGCAGTGTTTCTGTTTCTTATTATTAGTTTTAATGTTATTATTTATTATGTTTATTTCAAATTACTATCTATCTATCTAGTGTGGCAAAGGTGCTTTATAGGCATGTACCTAACACAGACTGACAACAGAGGCATGTGTAGAAATAAATAAAAAGGTTTAAATTTTTCTTCGTCTGTGGGCTACGCCTTCCTTGTACCCACAGACACAACACAGTCCCAAAGCACACAAAAGCAAAAACACCACAACACACTCTTCTTCCTCCACTCCTCCCAGGGCAGCTTTGTCCGTCTCCTCCCAACTCTGGCACCCAGCGTGGTGACTGTCGGCTTTTTTTTATAGCCCGAAGTGCTGCAGGTGCTCGTTGACCTACTTTCAGCTGCACCTCTGGATGTGGCTGCGTTCCCGCCCAGATGGGCTCGTTAGGCCATGCAGCTCCACCTGGCGGTGGCCACGAAGCCCAAAAGGAATGAGCTCCAGTGTTCCAAACTATTGGCCCCGATGCAACTATCTATCTATCTATTGTTATATAGTGCCTTTCACATCCATCTATCTATCTGTCTATCTATTGTTTTATAGTGCCTTTCACATCCATCTATCCATCTATCTATCTATCTATTGTTATATAGTGCCTTTCACATCCATCTATCTATTGTTATATAGTGCCTTTCACATCTATCTATTGTTATATAGTGCCTTTTACATCTATCTATCTATCTATCTATTGTTATATAGTGCCTTTCATATCCATCTATCTATCTGTCTATTGTTATATAGTGCCTTTTACATCTATCTATCTATCTATTGTTATATAGTGCCTTTTACATCTATCTATAGTTATATAGTGCCTTTCACATCTATCTATCTATCTATCTATTGTTATATAGCGCCTTTCATATCTATCATTATATAGTGCCTTTCACATCCATCTACCTATTGTTATAAAGTGCCTTTCACATCTATCTATCTATTGTTATATAGTGCCTTTCACATCCATCTATCTATCTGTCTATCTATTGTTATATAGTGCCTTTTACATCTATCTATCTATCTATTGTTATATAGTGCCTTTTACATCTATCTATCTATCCTTTATTTTTAATTATTTATTTGTCTATTATAGTATAGTATAGGTCTTTGCCTGTCTTGTACTTGTCCTATATTTACGTATACTTGATTAATTATTTTATCAATTCCAAGAAAATTTGAAGTGTTGAAATGTCAACAGTAGTTTGTTGAATTTTCCATGTACCCAGTCAGTTACAGTTTATTCACAAAGTACTCAGATTCTTTCACATTCTGCACTCTGTATTGTGTTACAGATTTCATTTTAAATGGATAAATTTACCATTTTTGCCTATCAGTCTACACTCAATAATAACAAAGTTAAAGCATGTTTTCAGAAGGGTTTGTAGATTTATTAAAAATCAAAAACTGAAATCTCCCATTTCTAGAAGTCTTCAGAACTTTAATTTAGTGCTTTGTAGAAGCTCCTTTGGCAGCAAGTCCAGCTTTGAGTCTTCTTGGTTAAGTTTCTACAAGCTTTATGCAATTGGATTTGGCCA
Source organism: Erpetoichthys calabaricus (assembly GCF_900747795.2). NCBI lineage: Eukaryota > Metazoa > Chordata > Cladistia > Polypteriformes > Polypteridae > Erpetoichthys > Erpetoichthys calabaricus. The sequence continues at coordinate 55,534,548 of NC_041404.2, forward strand.
AATTTTGTCCCATTCTTCCTGGTAGATCTTCTCAATCTCCATTAGATTAGATAGGAAGTATCTGTAAGTTCTCTTCTTCAAGACTCTTCATACATGTTCCAGGGTGTTTAAATCTGGGCTTTGACTGGGCCACTCCAGGACACTTAGAAACTTGTCTTGAAGCCACTCCAGTGTTGTCTTGGCTGTATACTTTGTGTCATTGAACTGTCACCCGCAAACTGAGGACGCACATACTCTGGAGAAGGTTTTCTTCATGGACCTTTTTGGATTTGGTTGCATTCATCCTTCCTTTTATTCTGACCAGTCTCTCTGACCCTGAACTTGTATAACATAATGCTGCCACTACCATGTTTCATTGTATGGATGGTATTAGGTAGGTGATGAGCAGTACCTGGTTTTTACAAGATGGGTGTTGCCCAAAGAGTTCAATTTTTGTCTCATCAAACCACAGAATCTTTTCCCTCATGTTCTCAGAGTCCTTTAAATGCCATTTGCCAAACTCCAAGTAGGCTGTCATATGCTTGTTACTCAAGAGTGGCTTCTGTTCTGATTGACTGAGTGCTACTGAGATGGTTTATACTCCAATCTCAGCAGGGACTTCTGAATTTCTGGTAGAGTAACCATTGAGTTCTTGACTACCTCCATGGCCATTGCCCTTCATGTCTGGTTGCTCAGTTTTGCTGGATGGGCAACTCTAGGAAGAGCCCTGGTGGTTCCAAACTTCTTCCATTTCACAACTCTTGAGTCCATTATGTTCCTGGGAACACTAAAAGATTTAGAAATGGTTTGATCCCCTTGCCCTGATCTATGCCTCACCAAAATTTGATCACGGAGGTCAACTGAGGGTTCCTTGAACTTCATGGCTTAGATTTTGTTATGACACATAGTGTAAATTGATACATGTGCGCCCACCTAAACAAAGTCAATTCAGTTTGCTACAGGCAGACTCCAATCAAGGTCTAGACAAATCTCAAGGAGAATTAAAGGAAACAGGATGTACCAGAGCACAATTTGGAGAGAAACAACAAAGGGACAGAATACTTTTATGAATGAGAGTTTTCAGTTTTGGATTCTTAATAAACTTGCAAACCTTTCTAAAAACACATTTTCATTTTGGGTTATTGATGTGTAGATTGATGGGCAAAAATGGCAAATTTGTCCATCTAAATTAAATCTACAACACAATAAAGTGTACAGAAAATGAAGAGGTCTGCATACTTCCTGAATCCACTATACATTCTTCAGAGTCGGCTTTAGACTTTTGTAGTTCAATTTCATATTTTGTGTGCTAGAAATGAGTAATAGCTTGGACTAGTATTTGAATATACAGTTTATTTTAAGGATAAATATTTGAATCCTTTAGAACTGTAGTTCACTTTTGTTCTGACAGGGACTGCCATCAGGAGTCTGTAATAGTAAAGTTTATCCAGGTTGTTGCACTGTCCATAGAGTAACGTTATACAATTCCTGTATGAAATTCCGCATTCACAATTAACGCACTCATCCTGATGTTGTAAGATAACTTTGACATTGTAAAAAGATACAAGAGTTCATCATCTATGTGCTGCAGGGTTTAACATTTTCCTTTGCCATTGTGCATCACCCCAGGTGAGCACAGACTTATGGGATTTACAAATAATTAAACAGTATTGTATGTAAACATAATTAATAACATATTTACTGTCGACATGTTAAATGAGCTTTTAAACTTACGAGACTGTCTTCAAGAGTGGATGGGCAAGGCTCTCCTTTGTCTCCCTTATGTCCATCTGCACCCTGCAACCAAAACAAAACTACATTAAGTGTGCAACAAATACATAAATAAAGTAGATGTATGAACCTGATATGATATAAAGTTGCTATAGAAAGTATTCACCCCCTTGGAAGTTTTCATTTAGATCACAGTGAGTGGTCTGAAAATTGAAAGTACACTTTATGAGAAGAATTTAGGAGTCGTAGTGGACTCAACACTATCAACTTCCAAATGGTGTTCAGAAGTCAGTAAGAAGGCTAACAGAATGTCCGGTTATATAGCGCCTTGATGTGTGGAGTGAAAGTCCAACAAGGTTTTTCTCAAGCTTTATAATGCACTGGTGAGGCCTCATCTGGAGTACTGTGTGGAGTTTTGAGTCTCCATAAAGACATAGCAGCACTAGGACAAGTTCAGAAAAGAGCGACTAGGCTGATTCCAGGGCTACAGGGGATGAGATATAAGGAAAGATTAAAAGAGCTGAGCCTTTACAGTTTAAGAAAAAGAAGATTAAGAGGAGATCTGAGTGAAGTGTTTAAAATTAGGAAGGGAATGAAAGCAGTGGATTGAGACGGTGACTTTAAAATGAATTTGACAGAATCACAAGGATACCATTGGAAACTTGTTAAGAGTAAATTTCACACAATCATTGGGAAGTTTTTCTTTACACAGAGAACCAAAAACACATGGAATAAGTGACCAAGTAGTGTGGTAGACAGTAGGACTTTGAGGACCTTCAAAAACTCAAATCGACATTATTTTGGAAGAGTTATGTGGATTGTACTGGTGAGTTTTTTTTGGGCTGAATGGCCTGTTCTCATCTAACCATTTCTATTGTTCTAACCAGTTTCCACTTTGACATGAAACAGTTTTTGTGTCAAAAAAGCCAAATTACATCTACTGTGTCTCAATGTCTCTCTATTATAAAAAAAAAATCTTGGAAGGTTGGAAGGAGACGAGACGTGATTTTCTCAAAGAGATACTTTCATGTCCCGCCTTTATGCCAAGAGTTTTGACCAGGCCTGGGGTCAGAAATAAAACAAAGAGCAGAAGACAAAGTAGAAAGTCGTAAAGAATTCAAAAACGTTGGCGTGGTACACATGCAGAGCAGGTTAGAGATAATGGAAGTAGGAAAATTCAAAAGTCTCAAAAAAAGGATAGTAAAAATTGCATTAGCGCTAACAAACAGAAATCGGTGAAACAACAGAACAGCGAAAAGAGATCGAATATATTATTCAGATTTAAACTTTAAGTCGGAAACTTGTAGATCATCTAATTTGTGTTGCCATCAGGGAAAAAAAAGTAGTGTTTCTTCCCAATGAAGAGGCGTATCCGCGAGAATTAAAAGATTTGTTGTTTGGTGAAAGGGAAATCCCGCGAAAGAAATAATTTCTCATTTGTGTGAATGCTATTGTCAGACACATTTCTTGTAGAAAGAAAGAAACGATATTCACTCACGGGCAGTTACAAGTTGCATTGTCATGATGTAATTACAAACACGGAATCAAAATTCAATGCGATATTGATGAAAAGGTAAAAGCGAAAAGAGATCAAATATATGGGCATACAGTCATATGAAAAAGTTTGGGAACCCCTCTTAATTCTTTGGATTTTTGTTTCTCATTGGCTGATCTTCCTTTTAATATCTGACATGTCTTATGGACACAGTAGGATTTCAGCAGTGACATTAAGTTTATTGGATTAACAGAAAATATGAAATATGCATCATAACAAAATTAGACAGGTGCATAAATGTGGGCACCCCAACAGAGATATGACATCAATACTTAGTTGATCCTCCTTTTCAAATCTAACAGCCTCTAGACGCTGTCCTCCTATAGCCTCTGATGAGTGTCTGATTCTGGATGGAGGTATTTCTGACCATTCTTCCATACAAAATCTCTCCAGTTCAGTTCAATTTGATGGACAGCCTGCTTCAAATCATCCCATAGATTTTCAATGATATTCAAGTCAGGGGACTGTGACGGCCATTCCAGAACATTGTACTTCTCTCTCTGCATGAATGCCTTTGAAAATTTCCAACTGTGTTTTGGGTCATTGTCTTGTTGGAATATCCAACCCCTGTGTAACTTCAACTTTGTGACTGATGCTTGAACATTATCCTGAAGAATTTGTTGATATTGGGTTGAATTCATCAGAACCTCGACTTTAACAAGGGCCCCAGTCCCTGAACTAGCCACACAGCCCCACAGCATGATGGAACCTCCACCAAATGTGACAGTAGGTAGCAGGTGTTTTTCTTGGAATGCGGTGTTCTTCTTCCGCCATGCTAAGTGCTTTTTGTTATGACCAGATAACTCCATTTTTGTCTTTGGCTTGTCTAAATGAGCATTGGCATACAACAAGTGACTCTGTTTGTGGCGTGAGTGCAGAAAGGGCTTCTTTCTCATCACCCTGCCATACAGATGTTCTTTGTGCAAATTGTGCTGAATTGTAGAACGATGTATAGATACACCATCTGCAGTGAGATGTTCTTGCAGGTCTTTGGAGGTCATCTGTGGGTTGTCTGTCACCATTCTCACAATCCTGCTCATATGCCGCTCCTGTATTTATTTTGGCCTGCCAGACCTGCTGGGTTTAACAGCAACTGTGCCTGTGGCCTTCCATTTCCTGATTCCATTCCTTACAGTTGAAACTGACAGTTTAAACCTCTGAGATGGCTTTTTGTAGCCTTCCCCTAAACCAGGAGACTCAACAATCTTTGTTTTCAGATCTTTGGAGAGTTGCTTTGAGGATCCCATGCTGTCACTCGTCAGAGGAGAGTCAAAGGGAAAGAAGCACAACTTGTAATTGACCACCTTAAATACCTTTATATCTCATGATTAGACAGACCTGTCTATGAAGTTCAAGGCTTAACGAGCTCATCACACCAAGTAATCAGCATTGAGCAGTGACAGGCATTCAAGTCAGCACAATGACAAGGGGACCCACATTTGTGCACAGCCAGTTTTTCACATTTGATTTAATTTCATACAACTAAATACTGCGTCACTAAAAATCTTTGTTCGGAAAACACTGCAGTACTCCGATGTTCCTAGGAAATGAAAGACATACCACTGTTATCTTTATTGTTGAAAGGAGAGTCAATTATTATGCAGGCTGAGAGGGGGTCCCAAACTTTTTCATAGGACTGTAGGTGATATGACAGGAGTGCACAGTGCGAGATGCAGATCTCGCGGCACAGCAGCAGTAGCACTCTTACAGCTGATCGAGCAAAGAGGAGGTAAAAAAACCAACTGTTATTTGTTTCCCATTGTATCACCATTTAAGAGGGGGTTTCAGAGGAGAGACCGCGTCTCCTTGGGGTGCATTCAGCCACCCTCTTCACAATGCGGGCAGCAGAGATGCGAAGTGGCTGGTGCATAGCGCAGGCCTTCGTTGGCGAGCAAAGCGAGCAGGGGGCAAAGCCCCCTAATCGTATAACAATAAAATGTGAAAACGTCCATGAGGGTGACTAATTTTTGTATTTATCCAGCCACTCATTTTAATCTAGCCACTGGGGGGCAAACCAGCCCAACTTAGTGCAGGTCCCAAGCCCCAATAAATAGAGAGGGTTAGAGTCAAGAAGGGCACCCAGCTGTAAAACTTAACCAAAACGGTAATGATAGGAAGATAAAAGTGAGGGAGGCCAAAGCAGCGGTAGAAGAACAAAGTAAAAGACGTTCTGAAGGAAAAGGTCTTGACTGAGGAGGATGTGCAGGACCGAGCTGTATGGAGGAGGTTGATCAAGCACATTGACCACATGTAGACGTGGTAAAAGATGAAGAGGAAGAAGAATCCAACCACTCATATTCAGAAATTACTTTTCCTGCTTCAGTGTTGTGGACAGATGAACTTATCCCTGGCAACAGTAGGCAAAAGGCAGGAGCCAACACTGGACAGGACACTAGTCCATCACAAGGCACTCGCAGAGGAAAAGGAGTAAACTGTGACATGTTTGGCACATGCAAAGTCCAGACAAACGATTGAATGGGTTAGTTTTGCATCCAGGTTAGTATGGACATCAGAAGCATCAAAATCACACTGTCTATAGTGTTTTTATGTGTGAAGAAAGAAACTTTAGAGAACAGTTTATATGAAACATCATGAAGATGTTCTTTTTTAGGAACCCATATGTGGCTTCTTTATAGCAGAATCCTTTAAGATGGAACTGCCGTGAAGAAAAAATATATTTTTCAAAGAAAATCTGTTATGGTCAAATACTGATACACTCACCGCAGGACCTGACAATCCCATCTCGCCTTGTTCTCCTTTCTGGCCATCTAGGCCAGGGTTTCCAGCATCCCCTTTGGTACCTTTAGGGCCCTGTAGATTGAAAGACATAGGTGCCTTCTAGTTATGTTTGATATGAAGTACTTGGAAGCACTGAATGAATCCCCAACTGTGTCAATGGAATGCCAGAAAATGCAAACAGTCCAATTTCACGCAAAATTATGTATGTGGGCATTTGAGTTGATGTCACAACCAAACTAATGTGGTCCACTTTGAAATACCGGATTATTATCAGTTACTGTCAGTTTGTTATCTGCTTCATAAAGTTCTGTAGTAATGAATGACCTGTCCATGATGTTCATTACAAAAAACCATAAAGCAAACGATATAGTTGTATTCACTGATCAAAAGGTTATTCAATAGCCACTCATAGTGAAAGATGTATATTCTTGTCTATCTAAATAAATAAAATCATAAGAGATTTGTATGTCTGTTTGTTTATCTGTTTGTCTATTCGCTAATCACACAAAATCAGCTGAACCAACTTTCACAACATTTTACATGGGCCTTATATATCATATTGGTGTGAAGGGTTATAATGGGATTGGGGTAACCCAAAAATTAGCACTGACAGTGGGGACTACAATTCCCATCAAGCAGCAGGAGTGCCCTAAGGCTGGTGGTGGAGGAGATTGTCATCAGTGTGCACAAAGTTTTCTACCGGACAAAAGCCATAGGTACGTATAGTACAGCATTTTCTTCTCATCTAATCTGAATAAGTTTAATTTTCTTGCTGGATTACAGTTTTTGCCTTTTGTACAGCTTTTTGTAAAGCTTACAGCTTTTGTACAGTACACCTTTTTGTCTTACTGTGGGCTATGGTTAGCCATGTTGAATTTCGAAAAAAAAGTTCTTCCTTGTTTATTCACACCACCAATGCTAGGTACTTGGGCTACTCATCTATATAAATAATAACGTGATACTCTTCTTTGTCTTTTGAATTTGAATGTCAGTCAGTCATTATCCAAACTGCTATATCCTAACACAGGGTCACGGGGGTCTGCTGGAGCCAATCCCAGCCAGCACAGGGCGCAAGGCAGGAACAAATCCCCGGGCAGGGCGCCAGCCCACCGCAGGGCACACACACACACACACCAAGCACACACTAGGGACAATTTAGGATCGCCAATGTACCTAACCTGCATGTCTTTGGACTGTGGAAGGAAACCACGCAGACACGGGAAGAACATGCAAAGTCCACGCAGGGAGGTCCCGGGATGTGAACCCAGATCTCCTAACTGCGAGGCAGCAGCGCTACCCACTGCACCACCATGCCACCTTTAATGCTATTTATTTATTTTTGCTTCTAAGGACCTCATTATTTCAACCCTAAGATTGCATTGTGTCTGTTTGTTCGCCAAACACGCATAAACGGTTGAAATGATTTTCATGCATGTAGGTTGTCGTTGATGCAACTTAAAATACAGACTCTGTGACATTTCAAAAATTTAATCGGGGAGTAAGGGGGTTGAAATGGGGGAACAATACAAAAGCTGAACATCATCAATCTTAATTAAGTTTTTCATGTAGGACTGTAAATCCAAAAGTAAACGCAATTTAAAAATTACACAGTAACTGCAACGGATAGAATCTGGCACAATACAACTCACTTGTGATGGCTTATGTGAAGTTCGAATAGCACAGCGCTCTTCCATTAGTCTAGTCGAAGCCACGGTCAACTGAACATGAACGCTGGATGAAATTTCTTTGGCAGTGGGAAGTGAAACCTGCTGAGATTCACCAAAGGATGTTGGCCGAGTATGGAAGTGAAAGGTTTAAATCGGGAAGCCTGATCTGGTCGAACATCAACATTATGCATGCTGACATGGTAAATGCCTTCATCAGAGAAGACCAACAGATTATGTTGTCTACCATTATTGCACATTAGGATCTACCCATGCCATAATGCATGATGACTTGGTGTATTATAAAGTTGGCACAAGATGGGTACCCAAACAATAATAATTCTTTGCATTTATATAGCGCTTTTCTCATTACTCAAAGTGCTCAGCAATTGCAGGTTAAGGGCCTTGCTTAAGGGCCCAACAGAGCAGAGTCCCTATTGGCATTTACGGGATTCGAACCGGCAACCTTCTGACTGCCAGTGCTGATCGCTAGCCTCAGAGCCACCACGCCACCAACAGCCTACTGATCTGCACAAGTCAACATCCTTCTGTGAGTGTCACCAGTTTCACTCTCTGTACCCAAGGGCATATCTGGTTGGAATGCACCTGACACACAGATGTTTTAATTGGAAACCAAAGAGCTGGACAAATAGGTGTTTCTTAAAAACAGTGACATTGCAATAAAAATACAGATCCTTTTACCTTCTCTCCATCCACTCCAGGGGGTCCTGGAAGTCCCAGTTCTCCCTGTATTGACACAAAGGATTTCAATTACACATTTTACTGTTTCATTGTCTGCTGATCAATCAATCAGCTTAATCTTTTGGATTCATCTGAAATGTAATATTTCACATTTCACCTACCTTTGGACCTGGAGGTCCTGGAAGGCCTTGTGAACCTGGAGGACCAGGAGGACCCTAAAAATAATTAAAAATGACCATATAAGATGTAAATACTGCTTTATGCTTACATTTAAAACAAACCACTGTCATGCCATCTCCAAGGCTGGAGAATGGAGACACGATTTATTTCTGTTTCTGACTGGGATGAAGAGTTAAGTAGAATTGAATTTAATATTAATAGATTAATAGAATTTTAATTCCTCACATGTGTCATCATGATATGTCATAAACTTCCTTTCAAGGTTTTATCTACCCACAGTCAGCTGTTCTTGGTCCTCACACATCAACCCTGTGGAGAAGTGCTGCCAACTTCTCTAAGCTCGGTCTCATCAGAGATGGAAAGTCACACAGTGGATTCAGGTTTTGTGATTTAACAAGCCATTAAATAGTTTTTGGAACAAAAGCAACTATCATTTTCTCTGGGCCAAAGAAGAAAAGGGCTATCCAAGCTGTTATCAGCATCAGATCCAAAAGCCAGCATCTTTTGTTTTATTGGGGGAGTTGGTGCCCATGGCATCTGTATTAAGCAACATTAATGCAGAAAGAGAAGTGCAAATTATGGAGCAGCTTATGGTGCTTTACAGATGCCATCTTTACAATGGACATCCCTGCATTTTCCAGCAGGATGTCAAACCAGATTGTGCCCGGATTAGAAGTGCGTGGCTGTGTAAGCAGAGAGTGTAGGTACAAGATTGGCAATCATGTCCTGAGTGGTGTACATGCCAGGATTGGCTATGTGTGTTAAAAAAATCATAGAAAGCGTTTAACTTTAGAACACCATTTTGCATGGCAAAGGCATCTATACCATGTTAGTGAACAAAACAATGTGGACTTGAAAAATACTGAACTTTAAGTTGATTTGGGGATGGTGATAAAAAAGACCGTTTGAAAAAGTACTTTCAATTTTAAATTGAACACAACAGGTTAGTAGAAATTAATCAATATAAATGGGCTAGGGATCCATCAACAACCAACAATTAACCATCAACAATCACCAACAACACATGGCAAATAGGTGCCTCCATTAAAGATTTGAAAGGAGCAAAATCGGTTCACTGTCAGCCACCATTACATATTTGTTATTAGCACATGTTCAGATTAAACAAAGCATTATTTACAGATTCAAAATAATGTTCATTAAAGTGGGATTTTGACATTCACTGTATGCAACCGTGAGGTTCAAAGCCTTTAAAAAAAATGAAGCGCAGAATGGGACAAGTGTCAGGACAAAGCTCCCAGCTGTCACAGCCATGTTTAATAGCCGCAGGTCAAAGATCAGATCAGCGAGACTTGCAGTGTCCTGCAATCTTCTCACACCACCAGGCAACCAAAAAATGTTAGTTGCAAAACACAGCCATGCTATTTGTCCACATTACCATGACACTGATGGTCTTGATAGCCTGTTTATGGAGGAAAAGGTAAAACATTAAGTAGGACTGGTATGCCAAAGAACTGTTTAAAAGTAATAAATTAGATGGGAAATGACAGAATAATAAACTGGAATATGAACCAGCAGGTAGTGTGTAGTGGTTAAGGCTTTGGACTTTAAACTTTAAGGTTGCTGGTTCAGTCTTGACTTCTAACTCATTGTATGACCCTGACAAAATCAATTCAATTGGCCTCAGATGTTTAAAATATGTGTGTAAAACAACTCCAATGAATCTTCTTTTGTAAGGTGCACTGGGTAAAGATGTCATTCAGAAGAGTAAGACAGAGTGTAGTAAATGACATTATAACATACATGCCTGCTGTAATAGTCTCTCTTTCTTTATTATCTGAAATTTACTCTTATTGTGGAGTATAGAAGCTTCAGTTTTTGAAATTACGGACCTCTCATATTCAGTTTTAATTTTCATCAAACGAACCAGGATAAACTGAATGTACGAGACTCAAATTAATTTAAATATAGAGGCAATTCACATTGAAAGTACGTCTCTCTCTTATGGATTTTTCTTGTGTTGTACTAGAAGTATAGCACTCGTCTATGAAACTGGAAATTGTGGGTTCAAAACTGACCACTGACACTTAATGACGGTGCAAATCTTCAAACTGAGAGGTATTGTGGTGCAAGTGCACAAGTAATTCAATTGGCAACAAGGGCAGGTTAGGTGCATTGGCGATTCTAAAGTGTCCCTAGTGTGTGCTTGGTGTGTGTGTGCCCTGAGGTGGGCTGGCGCCCTGCCCGGAGTTTGTTTCCTGACTTGCGCCCTGTGTTGGCTGGGATTGGCTCCAGCAGACCCCCGTGACCCTGTAGTTGGGATATAGCAGGTTGGATAATGGATGGATGGATGGAGTGTACTGGTGACACTGCACAGAAAAAGATAGGGTCTGACACAGAGAGAGTCAGCCAATGGCATCAGAGAAGAGCACCGAGCTTTCCATTTAGCTCAAGTTACAAGGAACTCACCTCTGCAACTGGAGACTGCAGGTTTGAAATTGACTACCAACAATTCACGACAGTGAAGATCTTTAAACCGAGAGGCTTAGAGGTGCAAGTCCACAGTAATTCAACTGCTGACCAGGGTGGAATTTGAACTGTGAACGGGTAGAGTGCAGTGGTGACGCTGTGCAGAAAAAGGTGGGGACTGACACAGAGAGTGATCAGCTGACATTACCAGAGAAATGCACCGCTCACAGAGGTCAGAGATGGGCTCTGCATAGCTGATGGATGGAGCTCTCCATTGAGCTCACGTGACAAAGCGCTCACCCTGACCTGGAGTTTGCAGGTTCAAAACTGCCAACAGTTCACTGCAGTGCAAATCTACAAACTGAAAGACTTCGTTGTGAGAGTCTACAAGGATGGGTTTGCATTGTGGACAGGTGGAGTGTAATGGTCACGCAACACAGAAATCAACACAGAGAGTGATCAGTTGACATTGCCAGAGAAGCCCACCACTCACAGTGGTCAAAGATGGGCTCTGTGGGGATGATGGATGGAGCTTTCCATTTAGCTCATGTGACAAAGTGCTTGCCTCTAATGGAGACTGCAGGTTTGAAACTGACCACCAACAGTTCACCACAGTGCAGATCTTTGAATGGAGAGGCTTTGTGGTGCAAGATCACAGCAATTCAACTCTACACTAGAGCCATCAGCACCGTTATGATGTAACAGCATGTATGAAAAATATAAGAAATGTATTGGTATTACTTTTAATTGATTGCAGTTTACTTGATCCTTGCAGCCCTAAGCTGTATTATGATGATTTAAAAATAGCTGGATTGATGAATGTATTTTATTTAGCTTCCTTTTTATAATAAACTAGTTGGGGTACCCGGTGTTGCCCGGGGTGGAATACAGTGCAGGTGCAGTCACTAAAAAATTCATCAGGGAAAGAAAATTCTGGCCCCAAATCAAATCTCACTGATTAAGCCCACCATGGAGAACAACTTTGCATACCTAAGCCATATCCCAAATATGCTTCTATAATAAAGTGCAGGTGCAGAGTTCAAAAGAGAAATATTTCTGAACAAAATATAGTCAACGGTCTACTCCTGTACAAATGGGGAATCTGTGCAAAATTTAGGGAATAAACCTTGAAAGGTGGGTTTGCATGCCAGACCACCAAACATTTGGCTTCACAAAGTGCCTTCAGAAACTCTTCAGACCCCTTCACTTTAATTCACATCTTGTCATGTTGCAACTTTGTGCTAAAATCATTTAAATTCATTTCTTCCTTCTTCATGCAAGACTCCATATTCCAAAATGGAATCAACAATCAATGTATGTAACATCAATCTAAGTGTCAGAACCTTTTACTCAGAACTTTGTTGAAGCCCCTCTGACAGCCATTCTAGCCTGGAGTATTCTTGGGTTTGAGGTGACAAGCTTCACACACCTGGGTTTGGAGATCTTCTGCCATTCATCTCTACAGAGTTTGTCAAGCTCTGCCAGTTTGTATGGGGACCATCAGTGGACACCTATGTCCAGGTGTTTCCAGAGATGTTCAGTTGGGTTTGGCTGGGCTACTCATGGAAAGTCACAGAGCTGCCCCTAAGCTGCTCCTGTGTTTTGTTTGCTTTGCTCTGCGAGAAGATGAACCTTCAGCCCAGTCTGAAGTTCAGAGCACCCTGTAGCAGGTTTTCGTTAAAAGAATCTCTACACATTGTTCTGTTCACTCTGCTGCCTACTAAGGTCCACTGATTCCGGCCATCTTATTGTGCCCCAAAGTAACATGCGTTCTATGAGTGATAGAGCCTTCAGCTCTATAGTGCCCAGACTTTGGAATGACCTCCATAAATTAATGAGATCAGCCAACTGAATTCATCCAAAACTCATTTGTCCAGGAAGGCATTTAACTGACCTGGACATCCTGACCCTTCTTTCAGTTGAGACTCTGTGCCCAGGTACTCAGGATGATTTGCATTTATATCACAGATTTTATTATTTGTTCAGATTTTTCTTTTAGTATTTCTATTTTTTTAGTTTATTCTGTTTCTTTGTCGTTTATTCTGTTTCAATGCTTTGTATATCCTGTATTTATCTGTATTTAGTGTTTTATGCAGATATTATTCGTTTCCAATATTATATATGCCCTGTTTAAGTGAATTTCTGTGAAGCACATTAAGCATGGGAAATGCACTATATAAACACAATACATTATCATTATTATTATTAGTAGTAGTAGTACATGTTGTTTATCAATCCCTCAACACTGTTTAGTCTCCCAGTCCCTGCCACAGAAAAAACAGCCCTACAGTATGATGCAGCCACCACCATGTTTAACGTTGGTATTATACTGGTGATAAGCGATGCCTGGTTTGCTCTTGATGCGATGCTTAGAACTGAGTGCTAACAGTACAGTCTGGCTTTTTGAAAATTCCAAGTATGCTTCCATGTGTTACTCTATTATAAAACCCAGACTGGTGGAGCTTTAGCAGCTGCATTTTTCCTTCTGGAAGTTTCTCCCATCTCCACATAGGTTCTGTGGAGCTCTGCCATAGTGAACATTGAGTTCTTGGTCACCTCTCTTATCAAGGCTCTTCTCCTGCAACTGTTCTGTTTGGCCAAGTGGCCAACTTTAAGATGTCTCATGGCTGTTCCAAACTACTTCTGCTTATGATTTATGGAGGTCACTGTGCTCTTGGGAAACTTCAATACTTTAGGAATGCAATCCTATCTCTGAGCTCTTAAGGCAATCCCTTCAACCTCATGGCTTGATTTTTGCTTAAATGTGGGATCTTCCATAGGCAGCTGGGCGCCTTTTCTACTCCGGTCTAATGAATTGAATTGACCACAGGTGGGACTCCAAAACAAGGAGTAGAAACATTTTAACGATGATCAATAGAATTAGATGCACCTGAGTGAAATTCCAAGTGTCATAGCAAAGGATCCGAATACTTGTGTCAATGAGATATGTCATTTTTTTGTTTATGTTTTTAATAAATCTGTAAACATTCTAAAAATCCTGTTTTCGTTTTGTCATTATGGGGTATTGTGGGTTGTTTGATAAGAGCAAAAAATTTTAATGATATTAGCATCAGGCTGCAACATAACAAAATGAAAAAAAAAAAAACATGAAGGGTCTGAATACTTTCTGGAGTCTCTGTATATTAGATGTTGCCCAGTTGGCACAAACTGCATTTCCTATAAAGCCTCTACATAGTGTATTACTGGTACAGTATGAATGTTTTCATGTTTTTAAATTTGGACCTTGTATGTTGAATTGACTCACTCTTAGCCAGTCATTGGTAGCAACTGAACTGCTGTACACCTTAATGCTTTAGCCACTTGGGGGCTACACTTCCTAAACAGGAGTCTGTCACATTAAGTGTTTTATTCTTTAGTCATTGTTTACCTGAAATGCTTCATGTATTCTTCCATCATAGTCAATAATTTCTGTTGGTCCTTGCTGACCCTTTGGCCCTGGCAATCCCTGATGGGAAAACATGCAAAATATATAACATGGAAATTAATAAATATGAAATGTATTTTGTGAAACTAGTACAATTAACAATAAACATTATTTTTACTGCTTACTACTAGATAGATAGATAGATAGATAGATAGATAGATAGATAGATAGATAGATAGATAGATAGATAGATAGATAGATAGATAGATAGATAGATAGATAGATAGATAGATAGATAGATAGATAGATAGATAGATAGACAGACAACTGCAGAGCAGCACTGCAAATCTATATAAGCAGCTTCACAGCGTAAGTTAAGTTTAGGTGTTAATGTTGCTAGGGTTAGGGGTCAGGGTCAATACCATGTAGTATGAACAGTTCAGATTACGAGTAAATTAAGGTTAGGTGTTAGATGTGCAATGATGTCACTTCTACTATGAAACTGCTGGTGTAGACTTGCAATGTGGCACTGCAGCTGGATGCTTCTCATGACAAACGCAATGCATATGTCTCTGTTATATGCCATTTAGTATTGGAACCGTTTTTAATGGTTTGATGGTTTGATGAGCCATCTGTTGGCATGATGAATGCAAGGCATGTCTGTTATTATATATCGTTTGGTATGGGATTTGTAAAGGAAGTGCTAATGTTCATGATGCACAATCTGTTGGAGTGACACCACACACTCTCTGGATTACATAACATTACATAATACTGTACATTTTTTTTTATCATAGTTATATATATATATATATATATATATCTTGTGTATTGCACCTTTTGACTCTGGAGGATGATATTTTGTCCCACTGTGTACTGTAAGTATATTGTTAGGATGACAATAAAGCTCTACTTGACTTAATTTGATATAGAAACTGGATTATTAAGATAAATAATTTGCCAGCTTAGCAATTTAATATAGAATTATTCAAACATACTCATAGAATAATTGAAGAATTTGCTACATTCCTTGATATCCCTTTTTTGCACTAGTCTGAGTCCTCCCATCTAATATCCCCTTAACCTTGTTGCAGCTCCATCTGTAATGACTGACAACTTAACCTGAAAATTGCTCCGGGGGAGCTGTACAATGGCTGACCACACACTCCGACCCCCAAAGGTCATGTGAAAAGACAGTTTCTCCTCAGGAATTAATATAGTACTAGCCGATGCCCGCCGTAGCATATGGCGGTGTAAGAATAGGAACGGAAAATGGTGAGAAAGGAATTCAGAAATCAAGAAGCAATAAATACTTCTTGAAAGATGCAGTTGTGAATAGGTGTTTTGGTGGAGACGACTGATAATGAGTCGAAAGATCTAACCCTAGAAAACAATAACAACCCCAAAAAGATGTTGTTGTAGAATGTCTCTAAGTAATTCCTTAAGCTTAATCCAAAAGACTCGTACTACAATATCAGGTCTGTGCTCCGGTCTTTGGGTATCCGACAGTGCATGTAGAATTTCCGACCAAGCAGGATTACATGTGAAAGTGATAAATAAATCAGGCTTTCTGAATTTACGTACTATGGCCATGGCATCCTGCTAGTTTTGCTGCATGTATCTTGGACTTCCTGGGAATGTGGACGGTAATCTGATCATTTTGCCTACACATACATTGTTATTTTCAGCATTTGCTTGCAGTGCGTCTGATAGTCCTTTGTATTGTTCCACGCGCAGATCTTGTCGATATAATCTGAGATAGCTGAGACGCGCGCCCTCCGTTTTAACATCTACGACGTACTGTTGGAATAGTTTGCCGCTGGAGTGCAAAACACTAAATGTATTCCTCATTGCTAATCTGTACACGTAAAATTGGCATAGCGTAAGCCTTATTCGCTTGGCGGTTCTTTTATCGGGAACATGTTGTAAATCTTTGTGCCAGCCAATGTCTCCATAAGGGAATAAAAGTGGGTAAACCATAGGATCACAATTCATATTGAGTGTGGAAATCTGTTTACAGGAGTTGCCTATGGGATAGATGCAAATGTCCCTTTCGGCAGGCGGTTTGCCATCTTCTCTGATGAAAATCACTGTAACATCGGTGTGACATGTTGGGACATTGTATCATCGTAAATCCTGCCTAGGGTTTTCCTTGAAAACCATTCGTACAGATGCTGTTGGATTGGACTGAGCGATTTCATGCATGTGTTTGTATGATTTAGCGAAGGGGTTGATGGTTCTGAGCATGAAATCTAGCTGGAGAAGTACATTTTTGCTGCATGCACAGTTTGCTTTATTCTGTAAGCGTACGTCAGTAGCTTGCGCTGTGTCAAAAACATACAACTGTCCAGGCAGCGTGGGGAAGGGTTTGGAGGAGGACGAATAGGAATCGAGAAATGCCGTGTCGGCTGCGTGTGGGCGGGACTGGTTTTGAAGTGAAAGCAGGACGAACCAGAAGAGAAATATATATTAGAGATATATATTGTGGAAAGCAGCACAGACGCAGACAGACGGACATCATTATGTCACCCAACACATGTTTATTTTACAATATATACAAGTGGGAAACACACAGCACTAATCACCCCACAAGTCCAGGCCCTTTCACAATGCCTTTCCTCTCTTCAGGCCGCCTCCTTGCCTCCTCCAGAGACCTCGTCCTCTTCCACCCGACTCTAGCCTTGAATGAAGGGAGGCAGCCCCTTTTATGTTCCCCCGGATGTGCTCCAGGTGTGTTCTGGCAATCTTCCACCGACACGCCCCAGTGTGGCGAAAGTGCCGGCTGCATCCCCGGAAGCACTCCGGGTGTCCCTGCTTCTCTTCCCCCCAGCACTTCCTGGTGTGGCGGAAGTGCTGAGGTCCAGGACTGCCAAGGCATCCAGGTGCCCCCTGGCGGTGACCACAGGCCCCAACAGGGTTAAGCTTCAAAGCTCTGTACCCGTGGCCCACAAAGCAACCAGGGCGGTCGCCCCCTTGTGGTCTGGAGGAGGCACAAGCCCTCCTCTTGTCCTCCTGGGTGTCCTGGCTGGGTACCACCCCCTGCCACGTGCCACTATATATATATATACATATAAATATATATATATATATACACACACACATATACAATATATATATATATATATATATATATATATATATATATATATATATACTAGGGGGCTTTGCTCGCCCACCCCCATCACCCCCCAAGGGGCGCGCTACTGCGTCTTTGCCACTCGCTTGTGAAGGGGGGGCTGAACGCACGATAAGGAGATGCTGACGGATCAGCTGCTGCCGAGGTGCGTGTTCTGCTTGTTGCGCTGCGTGTCAATCATTTAAAAGCCTGTACAGCAGCTGTCCTTTTGTCTCACTGCCTTGTCTCGCGAGACATTAAAGCGTCTCCGAGAAAATCACGTACTAACTCCTTCCAAGGTTTTTTTTTTTTAATAGATATATATATATATATATATATATATATATTGTGGAATATGGCCGGCCGTTCATCCCAGCCAATACCCCCATGCTGCCAGGTGGAGCCCTGCCTGCAACATAGAGGTGCCCCTGAGTTCCAGCAGGGCATCATGGACAGTGGAGTTTTTCATCACAGCCCTGCTTGATACCATGGGAACCTCCAGGGGACACTGCGGGAAGGCCCAGAGACTTTTGTTTCACCTATAACCAGGAAGTGCGTCTTAGTCACGGCGACAGAGCGAATGACACACTTCTGGGTTGAAGAAAAAGAGCTTTTATCTGACCTGGAAGTGTTCACGGTCACATGGACAGAGAGAGGTGAAACACTTCCGGGTCAAGGACTATAAAAGGACAGTGGGAAATCCCAGACGATGAGCTGAGCTGGGTGAAAGGGTGGCAACACATCTGGGAGTGTGGAGGAATTGATTAGTGTAGTGATTATTGATTTATTGTTGAGTATTGTGGAGTGGAGGGTGCTTTGTGCACTTATTTATAATAATAAATATTATTATTGGACTTTTATCTGGTGTTTGGTCAAAGGGTTCAAGGGGTCGACAGTGCCTCTATCTGTTACTATATATATATATATATATATATATATATATATATATATATATATATATATATATATATATATATATATAGTACAGAAACCAACATTTCACATTAACAGACTTTTTCTTCTTTAATATAAAGTGTACCACTTACTCTTGGACCTGCGGGACCCTCATCGCCTTTGTCTCCAGGTTCTCCCTGAACAAAAAACATAAGAGACAGAAAAGATACACGTTAGATTTCATCATCCCACTTCATTCTGCTATAGCAGATCCTACATACTATGTCCACTTGATCTGTTTCTGCCACCTTGTTCTCCTTGAAAATATATGTCTTGGGAATTAAATAATTGTAGGATATTACTTTAAGGGGAGAAGGTGGTCAAACTGTGTCTGTGGGTTCTTGTGTAATGTGCTGTTCTATGACGTAAGGAGATGCATTTTCCTTAAAAAAGGAGGTATGCTTCTGAAAAAGAGGAAGGGAGGAAACTGGAGAGGGAGCTCAAGGGGCACTCAAAAAAAGCACAAGACACCGACATGTGTGGATTGGTTTGTGTGCACGCGATTAAAAGTGGTGGATGTACCATTGGAGGATGTCTGTGTGTGAGGTGCTGCCTTTTTTACTACTGAAGCTGGCATCTTCTGCTTCATATTGAGAGATGCTTTAACACCATGATACCTGTGTGAGGCGTTCAATGGCTTCAAGGACAGGATTTGGCCCCAAACTGATGAGAACACTCCATTATGGTTTAAAGAGAAAGTGCACCAATTTTTTCGTCTTTAGACTTTGATGTAACCTGGAATTAGCTGTGGATTACCCAGGCTGGTTGAATCTTTTAGAAGATATATAGGGATAAGGATAATCTGGTAAAAAGGGACTGGGGGTCTATTTATTGTGGGGTAAAAGAGAGGTGTGTACCTGTTTAACATATACAGGTATGTGAATATTAATGTATGTGCTAGTTAATAATCATGTTCTCTCTGTAAGTTAGGTCTTTTTTCTTTTCTTTTCCTTTTCTTTCCACTAGTTCAACTCCATTATAGAGATGGTTATTCAAGAATATATTCCCATTTAAATCATTAGATAGATAGATAGATAGATAGATAGATAGATAGATAGATAGATAGATAGATAGATAGATAGATAGATAGATAGATAGATAGATAGATAGATAGATAGATAGATAGATAGATAGATAGATAGATAGATAGATAGATAGATAGATAGATAGATAGGATACTTTATTAATCCCAATGGGAAAATTATTTATTTTGTTTTCTTTATGTTTGAATTTCTAAAGGGGAATATATGTATAATTGTGTTTGGTTTTCTCTAATATATACACTGCATTTTTTACTGTGTTAATTTGTATGGGTGGTTATTTTCTCTCTTTCCTGGTTTACAGAAAGTCACCATCAGATTAATGGATCAGATAAGAGCTAAGGTTCTATCCATTTCCAAACCTATTGAATTAAACTCTTACTAAGAGTAAGACATTCTTGGATATGTCATAGACCCAATACAATATGGGTACTGAAATAACGGAGCATCAAACCTGAACAAAATCAGAACAAATTTGAATTTCGTTTCAATAGAATTGCATTTTTTTAACTAGCTGCAAAAATGTGTTGTCTTCATCAGCAAAAATCCTCCAAGTATGTAATTTCTCAATCAAGCCTCATCGCTGCTGAATTGTATGCAGAACCTCTTAAATGAAAGTCTGCAATATGAAATTTAATGACAAAGTCTGAATTGCCTTATTTGTAATTTTAAACTGTGGAGCAGAGGGGGAATCAAAGAAAAATGTGTCTTTGTCCCAGACATTATGAACAACACTTTAAAAGCAGCATGTGCCATTGCCCAGGTAAGTCATGTTAAGCTCTGGTCATTTTGTCTGCTAGTTTGGCTTCAGTCTGTTCGAATGTTTCACTTGCTCTGAGCCAGCAGGTGGCACTGATGTGTAAACTGTAGCTCACAGAAAAAAAAAAGAAAATGCTGGAACCCCAAGGATCAAAATTTTCAGTTCTAAAATAGTCTATCTTGTTTGTATGGTTCTAAAGAGTAAAACTATGCAACATTTGGTCCAGATTAGTCAAAAGGTGTAGGATTGTATAAGGAACAGACAGACATTCTATTTTATATTTATGGCTATTTCCTTTCATTGTGGCTCTACTAAAAAAGAAGGTTTTCTCACTCTTTTCTAAATCGTGCAAATCAGCTATGACAAAAATCAGCTATTCAAATTACTATTATTTACACTAAAACAAAAAAAAAATTCCAGAGATGCTTTCACATTAAAATGTTTCCTACTTTTGTTTAAATTAAAATCTAATATTATTAATTGCATGTTTTTTTTTATATCAAATATATTAAATCCCCTGATACAGAGCCTGTATTTAAAAAGGAAACAGTCCTAAATGATGTACCTTTTCGCCTGGTGTTCCAGGAATGCCAGGTACCCCGGGCTCACCCTGTAGGAAAAAAGAACAACACACAGTTTGAGTTCCTTTCAGTCCCCAAGCAGAGTAAACATCATCATATTCTTCCTGTATTTAATTTGTCATTTTTTTTATCTAGTCACTGAGTTGTCATTCATCCAAAAGCTTACTTGAAGGGAAGAAGATCAATGTTATTAGTAAAGAATATAACAGTATTATTTTTGCATTTGAAACCACAGGTTGTCATGCTGCAAGGCTTACCTTAATTCCTCCAGTCCCTGATTGGCCCAACTCTCCCATTTCTCCTTTGTCTCCCTGGACAAGGAAAAGATCAAAAGAATTTTATGGATGGATACATGTAGAGTAAGGCTTTATAACTGAAAAATAAATGGCAAAAATACATGTACAAGCAACAGCAAACATTTAAATCAGTAGAAGTCATCTTTATTGTGTACATGGTCAAAAGGAAGGCTCATAAGGCTGCCAGTTCAGGTTAATCCTTGATTTCTCTTGTAGACCTGAGCAATGCCCCTTCATATCTGGAGACAAATAAAGTTCTATCTATCTATCTAGATGCATATAGTAAGCATATGAAAACATCTGCAGTAAACTCAAATAAATTATAGACATTACATTTACAAAATGACTGCTGAAGCTATCAGGTCCAAGTTAGACAGCTCAGCCACCTTTGATAAGATCTTACCATCTGTCTTTATCTTCAGGGAATCAGTTCTGAATTTCCCTTCAAATATCTTAAATATACTTATTTATATATGTTACCTTTGCTCCCCCTGGACCTTCCAGTCCTCTTTCTCCTTGTAAGCCCATAACTCCTTTGTCTCCCTAAAGAGAAGAAATATCATTTAATATGTATTCTTCAGGATTCTTGTCAGTCCAGAATGTCTCCATTACTGCCAGCCCCATGTGCAAAACTGTGGAGATTCCAGAATTCCAACTGTCACACCTGTGGTCTCCCGTTACATTCCACTTTCCAATCTACAGTAGTCCACAGCCATTATTTCAAGGCCCTATTTTGTCCTTTTAAAGAATGGCTTTCTTCCTGCCATTCGCCCTGTCAAACCTGCAGCACAAAGTCTCATCTTCACAGTAGAAACTGAGACTTGCTTTTTTCTGACCTGCACTGTTAAGCTGTTGTGCTTTGCGGCACGTGTAATCATGCAAGTTGGTGACCCTCAGAAACTTGTCTTCTGATCGGCTTGTGACGATACTTTTGGACGTATTAATTTGTAGCCATTATTGGCTGTAGAATTTTTAAAACGTCCGATCATTTAACTCTTTCAATTCTATGTTGCATCGCTTCTCCATGATCATAAATATAAACCTAACCAAATTGTAGTTTCTTTGAAATTAAACTTGTAGTAGCTCTGTCATATCACCTATGTCCATATTTTCGATCTCTTTTCGCTGTTCCGTTATTTCACTGAGTAATACTTTCCCGTTTGTTATCGCTAATGTGATCTTTACTATCAGCTTTTTGAGACTTTCGAATTTTAGTACTTTCATTATCTCTAACCTGCTCTGCATGTGTATTGCGCCAACGTTTTTGAACCTCTTTACGACGTTCTACTTTGTTTTCTACTCTTTGTCTTTTCTTCTTCTACTGTTTGTCTTTTATTTCTGCCCCCGCTTGGACCTGTTAGGTTTTCAATTCATCTCTTGGCAAAAAGTCTCATCTCGCGGGAAGTGAAATTATCTCTCTGAAAATGTCTCCTCTCGTCTCACTGAAAAAGTCTTGTCCCAAGATTTTTTTATATAATAGAGAGATACTGTTGCCATTTTTGCCCACAATCTATACCCAATAACCTATTATGACAAAGTAAAAATATGTTTTCACAAAGGTTTGCAAATACATTAAAAAATCAAAAACTGGAATTATCTCATTCATAAAAGTATTGAGTGCCTACTGCATAGATGGCACTTTGACAGAAATACCAGGTTTGCATCTTCTTAAGGGAAGACTCTACAAGCTTTGAACACCTGAATTTGGGCAGTTTATCCCATTCTTTCTGGCAAATCCTCCCAATCTCTGTTTGACTGGACGGGAAGCATTTGTAAACTGCCATCTTCAGGTCTCTCCACACATGTTAAGTCTGGGCTATGGCTGGGCCAATCAAGGGCAGTCACAGATTTGTCTCCAAAACCATTCCAGCGTTGTCTTGGCTGGGTTTGTTGGGTTATTGTTGTGAAAGGTGAATGGTCGCCCCAATCTGACGTGGTGTGCACTCTGGATACGGTTTTCTTCGAGGATTCCTCTGTATTTGGCTGCATTCAACCTTCCCTCATTTCTGACCGTCTTTGTTGTCCTTGCCACTGAGAAGCACCCCATAGCATGATGCTGCCACCACCATCCTTCACCACAGGTGATGGTATTAGGCAGGTGATGAGCAGGGCCTGTTCTTCACCAGACATAGTGCTTGGAGTTCTGCCTAAACCGTTCCATTTTTGTCTCATCAGACCAGAGAATCTTTTTCTTCATGCGCTCATGCCATTTACTCAAGAGTGGCTTCCGTCTAGCCAATCTATTTTACATTCCTCACTGATGAGAGTGCTGCTGAAATGGTCATCCTTCTGAAAGGTTCTCCAATCAGCATGGGAGCCTTGAAGCTCTGTTGCAGTGACCATTAGTTTCGTGCTCACTTCCCTGACCAAGGCCCTTTTTGCCCAGTTACTCAGTTTAGCCAGACGGCTGACTCTGGGCAGAGTCCTGGGAGTTCCAAACTTTTCCCATTTCACAATTGTTGAGGTTCCTGGGAAACATTCAATGCTTTAGAAATGGTTTGATCCTCTCCCTGATCTATGCCTCACTGAAATTTGATCGTGGAGAGAGTTTCTTGGACTTCATGGCTTGGTTTTTGTCCAATCAGTTCAGTTTGCCACAGGTGGACTCCAATCAAGTTCTGGAAACATCTCAAGGAGAATTAAAGCAAACAGGAGGCACCTGAGCACAATTTGGAGTGCCAAAGCAAAGGGTCTTAAAACCTCTAAAAGGGGGGGGGGGGGGGGGGTGGTGTGTGGATTTCAGCTTTCGATTTTTAATAAATTTGCAAAACTTTCTGAAAACTAATTTTTTACTTCATTATTATGGACTATTGAGTGTAGACTGGTGGGCACAAATTGCAGATGTGTCTATTTAAAATGAAATCTACAACACAGTAAGGTGTGCAGAAAGCAAAGGGGTCTGATACTTTTAAATCCACTGTACATATCGCTTTGATATCAAATGTCTTTCTTGGTGTTGCAACTTTAAAAGCTGGCAGCGTACGCCATGCCAAGTTTTTTTTTTTTATCATTTTGCATAAAAGAAAGATGTCTGTCATTTAGAAATATTTGACTACCAGCATGTGATTTATTACCCTGGAGGCAGCTCTTGCGGCATGGTAGTCCATGCCAGCAGTGAGCTCACAATGTGTCACTGGCAGACTGATGAAAAATAAACAAATAGAAAGCAGAGCCACATTGGCTTTAATGGGCAGCAGAACCAAGCAGTACCATATGACTTCTCTGAAAGGCATGGCATTGTTTGAGAGAAGCTGGCAGTCTGGTTTTTATTTCTTGATTGTGTGTTTTGGAAAGAACAGGGCTTCAGTAGCACATGAGTACTTTCATGAGCATTCCCACAAACATGAAAAGGCTTCCAGGATTTGAAAAGGAAAGTGGAAAACTCAGGTGGAGAGGCTTGTAAAACCAGCTCCTTGTGTTTCGTCCAGCAGCTCTGTTTACGGAATGCTAGCTGAAGCTTTCACTTGTGCAAAGGTGTGTTGGCTGATTGACAGGAAAATATAAACCAAAAAAGTAATCTTCTGTAAAGCATATGCCAATCTAGCAATGAGGGGCAGCAACATCACACTGAATGAAGGACCTTTCAGGAAAGCTCAAGTCCTGACTTCCAAACCATATCATATGAACAAGATGGCGTTATCTTTGCACTGTTGTTTGTCTAGTTTGCAGGGCCAACTGACTTTCACTTCAACACATCCCTTAATCAGAAGCCATGTCCCATCTTTTACCTATTTTTTAACTTAAATAACCTCGCGCTTTCATAGACCAGTGTTGTACACAGCATTCTGATATCCTCTGATGAAGAAAAGTTCACAGTAATTATGTTGTTAGATTTAAGTGCAGCATTTGACACCATCGATCATTCAATTTTGTTACATAGGCTGGAAAATGACATTGGGCTCACATGCACTGTCCTTGTGTGGTTTAGTTCATATTTAAGAAATAAAATTCAATATGTACAAAACTGTGCTGACAGGACTCTATTATTATACTTAGAAGTTAAATATGGTGTCCTGCAGAGCTCAGTACTTGGACATTTACTGTTTTCACTTTACATGTCTCAGTGGAGAACTTTCATTAGAAAACTTTCTTTCTAGTTTATCTGGAATAGACCGTAAGATGGCATAGGCAAAAAATCTCATTCTGGTTTAATATGTGGGGTTAATTAGAGGGTAGGCAGGGGTAAGTTTCACTCATATATAGATGACATCCAGCTATACCTTTATATACCTTAATTTTAAACACTTCAGTCATGTCTTCTCTTAATCTCCCTTTACTTAAACTGAAAAGGCTCAGCTCTTTTAATCGTTCCTCATAATTCATCCCTTATAGTCATGGAATCAGCCTAGTCGCTCTCCTCTGGACCTTTTTTCCAGTGCTGCTTTGTCCCTTTTGTAGCCTGGAGACCAAAACTTCACACAATACTCCAGATGGGGCCTCACCAGTGATTACAAAGTTTGAGCATAAGCCCTTTGGACTTGTTCTGTACACAGTAGGGCACAATATAACCCAACATTCTATTAGCCTTCTTAACACTGTTAGGCTTCTGAACACTGTCCTGGTAGTTTATAGTCACATTTAGTAAATTCAGGCACTAGGGTTAATGTCATGGCCTATAGAGAGTTGGGGGCTCACATATTCTTGTGATACACTGGGGGGACCTTATTGGAATAAAGTTTGAAAACCACTGCTACAGTGCATCCTTGACACAACTCTCATCACAATGGAGACTTCCACCCTGTAATCATCTGTTTTTCCTAAAAAGATTTAGCAGCCGAAAGAAGACGAAGAAGAATTCATTTGAATTTTATGTCATGACTTGTTACTAACCTTTGGTCCTGGTGGTCCTTCAGGCCCCTGTGGTCCTGGTTCACCATCATCACCCTGGAAAAAAGTTGACATTTCATTTAACAAACACTTTTGACAGGTGAGGTCTACAAAACATTGTGTTTTGAAACAAGTGTTACAAGATTAAGTTACAAAAATTAACCAAAACAAGTACAAATGACTCTAGATTTAGGGCGACCACATTCTTCTTAAAAGAATACCAGAAAACCCATCTGAAGAAGAGGGAGGTTATTAGAGAGTGGGAATTGGGGGGCATCACTCTTCTGCAAATCTGTATAGATATACTTTTATAAGCTCATACATGTGACAACTCTAAAGAATAAAACCAAACAAGTAAAACCTTCAAAGCCACTCGTGTATTTGTACCTTGTTTACAAACTTAAGATTGTGATAATTCTTGTTTTAACCCTGCAATTTCCTTTGAGATTAATACAAAGTTTCTATCTATCTATCTATCTATCTATCTATCTATCTATCTATCTATCTATCTATCTATCTATCTATCTATCTATCTATCTATCTATCTATCTATCTATCCATCCATCCATCCATCCATCCATCCATCCATCCATCCATCCATCCATCCATCTATCTATCCATCCATCCATCCATCCATCCATCCATCCATCATGCCATAACTGGCATCTGAACTGGGATGGAGAATGACACCTTAACTATAAGCCATTATGGACAGACTATGTGGATGGAGGTACAACCCATAAGTGACGACTCTCAGTTCCTATCCCAGTTGGGACAATCAAATAATGGATGTACTGGGAGAGGCTGGTTGTTAAGGGCAGTTTGTCCTCCAGTGTGACAGGATGGAAGTGTTCCTCTGGCAAGGTCCCATTCAGTACTCCTCCAGGGTTCCATGGTACCTGTATTTTGAAAGGGCAGCCCTGTCGGGTCAACAGGTTTCTGCCAGAGTGTGCTGGTTGGGAGAAGGTGTCCCTAATTTGTGGAACTTCTGTATGTCCTGGAAGTGTTTTCTTCAGGAAATATCAGGGCCCCAAAAGTATGAGAAGCCATTGTGCCTCAGAAGATGGTTCAGAGGCAGGAAGCTGTGGACGAGACTCACCTGGAGGAGCAGAGGAAAGGATGTATTATCTATCTATCTATCTATCTATCTATCTATCTATCTATCTATCTATCTATCTATCTATCTATCTATCTATCTATCTATCTATCTATCTATCTATCTATCTATCTATCTATCTATCTATCATAAAGTACTTTATTATTTGTGTAGTTTAAACCAGTGTTTCTCAATCTTTTTGGTGTCGTGACCCACTTTTTACCATGTAAGTGTGTTTGTGTCCCACTGGGCTAGGGGTGGTACTTCTCAGTGAACCGTCAGAGTGGGGGACCCACCGTGACCCACCACTATTATAAGTAATAGTAACTTGTGACCCAGTGGTTGAGAAGCATCACTTTAAACAACACCTTAAACACTTGCTATGGCCTATTGTTGTTACAATGCTATCTAAGGCCACTTTGACACACCTTGCACACGCGATAACTCAGTTGAATTGGAAAGCCATACACAGCCACTTACATCATATTTTATTTCTGCTGCTGAATGAATGCTTGCACAAATTGTGTCTGCTCCTTGTCCTGGCCTATCTGGCACACATACTCTTTTCACTGTTTATATGTATTTTGGTATTGATATGCTGAGTAATTTTTCTGCATCCTCAATGAGAAATAAAACATCTATCTACCTGCACATGTTTACCATATTGGTTTGTTGTCCTCAGAACCTAATTAAACTTTTTTTTCCAGAAATTAAAATTCTCTCTGAAGTACTTTGTTAAATGAGCACAAACACTTAGTCCTATTAATTATGCTAACCATCCCAGAATTGCGCACCTTGATCTGACATTTGTGCAGTTCCTAGTTTGTAACCTTTGCTTCATAAATACAGAATACAGAGGGATTTTTTAATGCATTGAAGGATGTGTGCTCCCTTTCTAAAGTGACTTGCGTACTGCTCTGTTGATGACCTTAGAAATGAGTCATGTTTACAATACTGGACAATTTTTTTTTTTGATATACTTTCTTAACCCTTGAAGAGAAATTGTCTTTTCGCATGACTTTTGCGGGGTCAGAGCATGTGGTCAGCTATTGTACAGCATCCTTGGGGCAAAACTGTCTTAAGGTTATGGGCCTTGGTCAAGGGGCCCAACAGGGTGGGATTCCTTCAGGCAGTATCAGGATTTGAACTGGTAACCTTTCAGATACCAGCACAGATCCTTAGCCACACAGCCACCACTCTGATGAGGAATTTAAAAAAATAAACCAGGACACCAACATTGGGCAAGAAATACGTGACTGCCCTTGAAAATACAGGACATCTGGTAATCTAATAAATAAGGAACCATTAAACCAATTCCAATTGAACACTAGTTAACTTTACCTTAGCTATAAAAAAACCTAGCGTCAAAAAATGTAAAATGAATACCCCAAAACACATGCAAACATATACCTGTGATTTTCAGTTAATTATTTAATTTCACTAGTGGGCTCTGCCCCCTGCTCACTTCGCTCACCCATCCCCAGGTTTGGTTAACCAGATACACAATTTAAAGAGATTGTTATTTTCAAGGGAATTGTTACATATGCATTATTTTCACTTTTACTTTAAAACTTTAGTAAAAACAATATTTGGAATTAACTTTTCTTCAAGATTGCATTAAATTTTGATTCTGTGTTTGGACTTACATCATGACAATGCAACGTATAACTGCCCGTGAGCGAATCTCACTTCCTTCTGTCTAATAAATAAACCGACTTTTTTGAATGTTTGTCCATGCTCTTTCGTCTTCGCTTAGTCGTTGACATGTCATTTAGAACATATAAAATTATTGTCCTGATAAAATTTATAAGAGCTGAGAGCACAGGAAGTGTGCCTGCCAAAAGCATTCACATGACTGAGGTTAGATGACCGTGGTCTTTTTTGAAACTAGTTGTAAGTAGGGTGTGATCTCATGTTAAAAGTCACCGTCTCACAGGACTTCATTCCAAAAAGTTTCTCGGAAAGTCACGTCTCGTCTCCCAAGATTTTTTTTATTATAATAGACAGATAATGCACCTTTCATCGTGAATCGGGTCATTTAACAATTCCATCCACTCATTTTCTGAACCTACCATAGAACCCTCAATCACATCAGATACCCTGTTCATATAAAGACAGCAACCCTGCAAGGGTGTGTGTCTGGACAGTAGACATGTCGGTGTGTCATACATCACATTAAGGACAGGTGGTGCTTGAGATCTGGTTGAAGCACAGTATGATGGGATGCATCGGTAGCCATGCTAGCTGGGTAGACTGCAGTTCCTTATGTAAATAATCACAGCTACTCAGACAACACACTGATTTACTGAGACAAGTAGTATATAGACATATTTCCGCTAGAAGTCATCACATTTATATATAAATCATTCTTATAATATGACTGATCTTCATGTAATAATGAACAACACAACCTGTTTTAGATAATAACACACAACTTATTGGATTGTTTTTGTACATATTGAATACATAATGGGCCCTTGAGCAAGGCCCTTTACCTGAAAAATGTACCAGGGGTGCTGTACAATGGCTAACTCTGTGCTCTGAACCCCAAAAACATCAAGCAAAAAAACAATTTCCCCTTGGAGATTAACAAAGTAAATCAAAATTTAAAAAAAAAGAAAAATTAAAAATTATTCAGACATTCACAGTGTATTATAATTTGCAGAAATGTCTATGAACCCCTAGGCTGAATGCTTTAACAAAAGGTAACAGGAGTCAGAAGTCAGCAGACCTTGAGTCCAGCAAATTAAATGAGACTGGAGGTGTGGCTTAGACTACTTTGACCAATAAAAACAGACTTAGTGAGCCTACAATTCATAAGAAGCATCTGCTGATGGGAAGCATGTCTCATAAAAAAGATCTCTTAGAAGATCTACAAATCAAGAACGGTTAATTTGTATAAAGCGAGAAAGACTTTATATATTCATCAGTGCACAGTTAGATAAGCTCCGGTGGGCTGGCGCTCTGCCTGGGGCTTGTTCCTGCCTTGCACCCTGTGTTGCCTGAGATTGGCTCCAGCAGACCCCCCGTGACCCTGTAGTTAGGATATAGCGGGTTGGAAAATGACTGACTGACTAACAGTTAGATAAGTTGTGAATTAATGGAGACCATTTAGTACTGTAGTTACTCTCCCAGAATGGTCAAAAGAACTCTAGAGTAACATCTAAAGGCTTGAAGGAAAACATTGAACAGACATGGTATCCATGGCAGAACACCAAAGAGGGAGTTGGTGTTTTCCAAAGTTTGCCAAAGGGATCACCATGACACTTCACAATACTACTGGGAAATGATTTTATGGACTGATGAAACTAAGGTTTAATTTGACAGGAGGAGTATGTGGCAGTACATATGGCATAAAAATGGCCACAACATAATATGAAAACATCATCACACCAGTGACGTATGGTGAGAGTGTCATGATTTGGGGGTTGCTTTGTTGCTTTGGGGGTCTGCACTGCTTGCTATCATTTAAGGAAAATGAATTCCTACATTTATCAAGGTGTCCTACAGGATAATGTCAGCATGGTTGTCTGCTAGCTGAAGCTCAGCAGATGCTGGGTGATGCAGCAGAACAATGATCCTAAATAGTCAAAGTAAATCTACCACAGAAGGGTTTCAAAAATAGAGTGGCCCAGTCAGAGCCCAATGGAGATACTGTGGAATGACCTCAAGATGTCATTAGACATCTTAAAAATATTTGATGTTATCGCTGTCAAAGGAGGTTCAACCAGACATTGACTTTACTCTTTCCCCAGCACACTGTGCATGATTTATGGATTTGGATGCTCCAGTGATGATTTAGGGGTATCATATTTAAGGGGGGTGAATTCTTATGCAATCAAAGATTGAGCCTTTTTCTGCAGTTCAGTGTCAAAAACTGTGATTCAATGTTTTATAATAATAAAATGGGAAAACTTACAAGGGTACCATATGGTAGTGCAATGGCTAGCCCTGCTTCCTCACAATTTCAGGGTCCTTGCTTCAAATAAAGACCCAGTCACTGTATGTATTGAGTGTTCATGCTCTTCTCTTCTCTGTATCCCTAACAGTGTACTGTGCATTTTTCCACTTACCAATGACTTTCAGATTCGATTTACTTGCAGGTATAAATTCAGTAAGTGTAGTGTGTGCATGTGTGTGCTGTGTGACTGGACAGTTTAGTGCCAATTCTGAATTTGCCAGTGTTTGCCTAAACTGGCCCCATGATGGAATGGTGCCCCATTCCCATTGGCTGCCGGCACTAGCTCTGTCCTGGTGAACCTGAACTGGTTTAAGTAGGTTTAGTAATGAACTGAACAAAGTATCTTTGAAAGTGTAGCTGTTGCGCTTTTGAGCTGCAGCTTTAGAATCATCCATCATTTCTGTATTCCCCCCATATTAGAGGAAGGGGGAGAACAGAAATTAATAACAGAAACAATTTTTAGGTCCAATTCTAATGCAGCATTTAAGAAAAAAAGCCATAGCACGTTGATCAGGCTGAGTAACTCTGAACAGCTTTTCCAAAGTCCATATGTGCTCAGCGCTATTCGCATGGGACTCGTCCAGCCAGAGATCATCTGTTATGATCATGTAATTATTACAAAGTGGCAGCTCTAGTGCACCCCATTAGGCTGCTCCCTGACATCTCATTAATCTATCTGTTCAATTCAACGGATCTATAAAGCTCCTTGAGATAAATAGCAACATGAATGGTACAACATAAAATACAGATTAAGAAGTGTATTTTTTATTTAATATGTGAACATTCATTGACGGTAGTAGGCCAGATATAACTGAACTAAAAAAGAGAGCAACAGTTTACTTGTAAGAAAAATGCAAAATACATACAGGTACCACTAAAGCAAATGTTCATTATGAGGCTTGTCAATATACAAACATAATAAATAAATTGGATCTTTAATTCGTTGCATTAAAATATAAACTGTGGATTCATAAAGTATTTCAGACCCTTTCACTTTTCTAATGTTTTGGACAAAGACACATTTTTTTTTCTTGATTTATCTCTTTGTTCCAGTTTAAAATTACAAATCAAACAATTCAGACATTATGATTAAAGTGCACATTGCAGACTTCCATTTTAGGGTTATGCCATGTAGAAATGACAACACTTTTTCTACACAGTCACTCATTTCAGGGCACCATAATGTTTGGCACAATTGCCATCACAGGTGTTTTATTTGAGATATAATTTTAAAATATACACTTAAAAGTTCATATGCTACATTATATTGAATGATATTTCCACAATGTTTTTGGTTTATTTCTACATATTTCATGTAAGTAAGGGGTGTGAGGTGTTTTTGCTTTCAATTTCACAAAAAAAAACTTTTGAAATGAAGATTCTTGGACTGTGGAAATTTTTTGCATGCATGTCACACTCACTGCATGAATCCTTCTATAAATCCAAAGCCTTAGACTTTGAAAACGTTGGAAAAGTGCAGCTACAGCACCACTCATTGGTGTTATCAAAAGGTGAATTACAAATCAACCAAGAATGCACTGCTGTAGCACACAAGAGGACAAGGACGATTGTGAAGTGGTAAGTAATAATGTACTACTGAACCTAACATGTTTGTCTTTGGGATATGGAAGTAAAATAAAATGACTGGAGAACATTCACAAAAATACAGGTGCAAATGTGGGCCAGCTCCATAGAGGTGTGAAGAAAGCATTCTTCAGATATAATAATAGGAATAATTCTTTACATTAATATAGCACTTTTCTCACTACTCAAAGTGCTCCAGTATGTGTGTTGAGCCACTTCAAGTACCACTAATGTGTAGCATCCACCTGGACAATGTAACTGGAGCCATTTTTGCGCTAGTACGCCTACCACGCTTTAGCTGATAGGTAGTGAAGAGGTGAGTGAGACAGCCAATTAGAGACAGGGAATAATTAGGTGGCCAGAATGACTAGGCCGTGGTGGACAATTTAGCCTGAACATCGGAATCCACCCCACTCTTTATGAAGGATGCCCATGGATCTTTAATGACCACAGAGAGTCAGGACCTTGGTTTTACATCACGTGTGAAGGATGGCGCCATTTTTACAGCACAGTGTTCCCATCACAGTACTAAGGCATTAGGATCCACACAAAGACCTCATAGGGTAAGCGCCCCCTACTGGCCCCACCAACACCTCTTCCAGTTGCAACCCAAGCTTTTCCTGGATGGTCTCCCATCTAAGTACTGGCCAGACCCGAACATGCTTAGCTTCAGGTGGATGTTCAGTTCTGAAGTGCATGTGGTATGGCTGTGATTTGCATATGCAATATCAAATTATTTTGTAATTTTAAAATATTCTCTACTGTATATTGGCCAATAAAGCTGCTATTTGAAACAAAGGCCATATTAGTAGTCTTTCTCGCTGTAAGTGATCAGACTGGGTTCAGACAGTTTGTTTTTTGCATAGCTTGTCTTGAAGGTGGAATGAATTAAAGAACATTTGAGTCATATGTCTTGAGCGAGGCCACACACGTAGGAATTCAAGCTCAGCGCCCAGTAGCTATTTAAGATGTTGCTGCACTTTCTTACCCGATCATCATTTGACGAAATCCTAGGGCCACTTTCCTCAGAAGCAGTCAATCACAACTTTTCATTATATTGATGAATATCCCTACCTTTCTTCCTTGAATTCCAGCTTCGCCCTATGGAAAAACAAAAAGAGAGGGAGACGTAAGGATAGAGTATATGAGATAGTCTTCTCCAGAGTTATAATGCACAATGTAATTTCATAAATAGTTTACTGTATTGTGGGCACTTTCAATATATAGCTTAGCCTCTCCTATACAGTGTATATAATAAGTACTTACCCCCTTGGAAGTTTTGCCATTTTATTCTTATACTAGCTGGGCTGCCCATCTAAGACAAATTGAAATCTAAGTAATCAAAGTAGACCTTGGCATTAAGGTATGAAGTGCATCATCTATTGTAATGTATGTAGTAATAAAAAACATTGCATTTGTCATTCCAACAGATGGCTCATCAGAAACATTTGTTGTAATAAAAGGCACAATAGATGGCACATTAGAAACATTTGTATCAATGCCATTTATTACACAAATGTTTCTGATGTGCCATCTGTTGGAATGACAGAGATGTACCAACTGGACGGACATATACC
Organism: Erpetoichthys calabaricus; assembly: GCF_900747795.2. Classification (NCBI taxonomy): domain Eukaryota; kingdom Metazoa; phylum Chordata; class Cladistia; order Polypteriformes; family Polypteridae; genus Erpetoichthys; species Erpetoichthys calabaricus. The sequence goes on from NC_041404.2 coordinate 55,568,701, forward strand.
CCTTTATTAAGGTGGACACAGGAATGAAACACAGTGCATTTAATTTGCCATTTTCAATACTAATCAAAAGAAAACAACTCTTTAATATTAAAGTGAAAACAGATCTGTACAAAGTGATCTAATTTAACTACAAATATAAAACACAAAATAATTCATTGCATCAGTATTGACCTCCTTGAAGTCAGTATTTACTAGATGGAAGCCATGCCAGCCTTGTGTCTCTCTCTCTCTCTAGTTTCTGTAATTTCCCCTTGGGATTAATAAAGTATCTATCTATCTATCTATCTATCTATCTATCTATCTATCTATCTATCTATCTATCTATCTATCTATCTATCTATCTATCTATCTATCTATCTATCTATCAGCTCTGCCATTTCTCCCAGCCTTCCTCTTTGCCAAACTGCTCGAGCTTTTTCACGTGTCATGGGGATTGTGAGCAAACAGCCTTTGTCATATCCATTCATGGATTCTCCATAGCATTGAGATCTGAACTCTGACTCTGCCACTCCAGGACTTCAGGACATTTACATTGTGATTTTGAAGCCATTTCTATATAGTTTTAGCTTTATAGTTGGGCTCATTTTGATTTACAACAAATCTACTCCTAAAGCACAGGTTTCTTGCAGACTGCATCAGGCTTTCCTTCAGGATTTCCCCATTTTTTTTTTTTGCTGCATTAATTTTACCTCACAACTCTTCCAGGGCTTGCTGCTGAGAAACATCATCACAGTTAGACGGGGTCACCATCACGCTTCACAGTAGGGATGGTATGCTTTTGATAATGGGCACTTTTCAGACCATAGAACCTTCTTCCAACTGACTTCAGAGTCTATCATCTGCCTTCTGCTGAGACGGGCATTTCTTCTCTTTGCCACTCTCCCATAGAGCTGCCACTGGTAAAGCACCCAAGCAGAGTTGTTTTCTGTACATTCTTTCTAATATCAGCCACTGTAGCTTGTGACTCCTTCAGAGTTCTCAGAAGTCTCTTGGTGGTCTTCCTCATTTGACTTCTTCATTTATTCTGGACGGCCTGCTCTAGCAGATATTTCAGCTCTTCCGTGCTCTTTCCATTTCTTCATCATTGATTTAACTGGATGTTCAGTGACTTGGAGATTTTACTGACTTCTCCTTATTTGTGCTTTTCATGTGTTGCTTGCTGTGTTCTTCTGCCTTCATTGTGTAGGTTAGGGCACCATACTGACTTGCCACAAGTTGTTCCATTCACATTCAGGTGCATTCAGACTATAATCAAGTGAAACCCCAGACAGGTGACCTCCATTGAACTAATTCTGTGACTTTCAAAACCAGTGGGCTGCACCAGTGACAATTTACGGCTGTCACACTAAAGCAGATGAATACTTATGTGACCATTATGTGTTTCTAATTACTTTAGATAACTTTGTACAGATCTGTTTTCATTTTGACATTAAAGAGTCTTTCTCTGTTGATCATTGTGAAAAAAAACAAATCGACTGTGATTTAATGTTGGATAACAATAAAATGTGAAAACTTCTAAGGGGCAAATACTTTTTATAGGCACTGTATTCAGGCAGTTGTGTTAAATAGAGAAGAATCCTGGATGGGATACTAGTGTGTTGGGATGCATTCTCATGCAAGTTCGGATTCTACAAATTAGCCCAAAATGTATGTGAAGCATAACCAGAGTCAAAAAGAACACCACAGTAGATATGGTAAGACTGTAAACAGGCTGAATAATAAACCCTAATCACCATCCATCCATCCATTATCCAACCCGCTATATCCTAACTACAGGGTCATGGTGGTCTGCTGGAGCCAATCCCAGCCAACACAGGGCGCAAGGCAGGAAACAAACCCTGGGCAGGGCGACAGCCCACCGCAGCAGCGAAGCAGCAGCGCTACCCACCGCGCCGCCCAAACCCCAATCACAGGAGCTATAAATACAAATTATAGACTGAGTGGGATTTTTAAATTAATAAAATATTAATTTAGCACATTATTTAATGAATATATTCATACATACATCCTCAAACCCACTTAATGCTCAGACTTATTGTAAAGATGAGGTTTCACCCATAGTCCATCCATCCATTGATTAATTCATTTTGTGATCTGCTTGTCTAAATCAGCAGTATTGCGTGCAAGTAGGAACTGACACCAGATGGGAAATTTTCAGATACTTCCAATTTTACTATCACTGTGTCTCTTTTCACTTTTAAATTTTGCTACATTTTGAGAAGTGATACAAGTTTCACTTTAAACCAAATTAAATGAATAAACAAAACTTGTATACAACAAAATAGTAAATAAACCTGAATATACAGTAATTATAGAAAAACACAATACCTTGAGTCCTGGAGGCCCTCTGGGACCCTGTAAATCAGACATAATTATTCAGAATGTTTATGCAGCCACACACTTAACACATTTAAAATGAACTCTTTACTTTTTAACACCCCTCATTCATTTACTTCACCTACTGGGTTCATGCAAATATCCTTACAAATTTTACATTTCTGTTAATCTTCATATATTAGAATAAAAGAAGGTTGCTTCATTCAAATGATGGATACGGGACTGGACTTCAATGGTCAGTGTAAGTAAAAATGTTCTTGAAATTAGCTGTGTGTTTAACACGGACATCATGACTTAATTTGTACTAGCATATATAAATTAGAAAATAAGATCATATATAATATTTAACTTTACATATAAGAAGTCTTATTTCTTTTAACTAGGTTTCACCTATGACTCTTAATGATTAACTAGCTTGGAACTTTACATAATATATAATACAGAGGTATGTTCTGGACCATACCATTTATCTGGATGCTGATCGGTGTGTTTGAAATGTTTTGCAGTCATTATATGTAAACTAGCTGTGTAGGTCCGTGTTGTAAAAAGCCTGGGCTCCTAGAAACCATGGATTCTGGCACTTCAATCAATCCATCGCATCGGTTGTGCATTAGCGGCTAAGTGAAGTTCTCTTTCCACTGCGGTTTCGTTTGCTGATGTGCTCACCTCGCTTGCGTATTAGCGGCTAAACGAGTTTCTCTTTTCTTGGCAGTTTCACTTTGGTTGCCTTCTTGCCTCGCACTTCCAGGCCGGACAGACAGACAGACACACTTCCACGCATAGACATTTATATATATAAGATGAACACGTAGTGAGTGCCACATGTACTATTTGCCTTTTCTTAGTTTGCCCTCTCCTTAAATGTACACCTGGGTAAATGAGTTAATGTGGATTTGCTTCTAAATGGGGATCTGTACCTTTAAGAAGGAGACACTGTATGGACAAAGTTGCCCTAAAGGGGATTTGACCAGGAAAGGTATGAGGAGAGAGAAAGAAAGAGAAACATCGGGGGTGAAGCAAAAAGCAACAGTGTGCTAGCACTGGAGCCATCTTTTGGAAGTTCTGTCCAGTGCTACAAGTGAGACGTGTCTCAGAAGACAAACATTTTTTTCTGGAGCACCCAGCTACGTTTCTGGTAGGACAGAACGTGAATAGTACTTGAGTCAGCTTGCTGGGGATTCCTTCCTGCTTCATTCAACCTCTTACTGAACATTAAGGATAGTAAAAGTACTGCATTATTATTGGTGAAATGGGTTAATAATAGCAATTGCACCCTAATTTCTAGCTTTGTTCTGGCAATGTATCTGTTGTTTGGGGTTTCGTGTTGAAAACTATTTGTAAAGTTGTAAATACACATTTTCAATTCTTTACTGCTGTTCACTGAGTGCTGGTCTGGGATTTTGTGGTGAGTAGGTTAAACAAGGATGAGTGCAGGTCACTGAAACCCAAACAGATATTTACTAAGTATTGCTGCTGCTATGATAGTGGTATTCTGATCGTACAGCTGCTCTGGGCTTGGTCAGACTCCAGGGGTAGCGGTACAAACATAGTTATTTATGTAAAGGAAACTTTCTGTTAAGATTTCTTCAGTCTGCTATGCTGCATTAACAAGAACATGTGGGACTCCACATGTAGGTGTAAATAAAGGACATCCCTATTTGAAGTTAATGTATAACAATGGCTCACGACTCTCTTTTATTTACTAAGTGTTTTCCGCAACAGTAGTGCAGCCATTGCAGATTCAATCCCTGCCTATAATTTAACATATAAACAGCTGTAACATATACTAACTGGCCACATTATTAGGACCACCTGTTTTTAATGCAAATAGTCTGCCCCTCCAAACAGCTCAGTCATTATGCCATATAGATATAGATGAAAGATTTAGTTGGTTTTCAGTCAAATGTTAGAATGGGCAAGACGTGTGATCTAAGCAACTTTGACTCTGGTATGATTACACTGGACAAACATTCGTTTTTCGAAAGTTTTGCTTCCTGAAAAACATCTTTGGTGATTACGAAAGATAGCTTCTATCCCTTTTTGCTCTTCTGAGCATTTTCCTCTGTTTTTCCTATTCTTCCTTTATAAAGATTCTTTGTTGCTCTTCTCTTTACAAGCCAAGGCAATAATATAATTCTCTCTCCTGTGGGCCATTTTTTATATATTTTGGGAAATTTCTGCATATTTTAGATCGTTAAACCAGTTTTCCCCACTTTGGGCCTAGCCAGAAGGTAGTAGTATGGAGCAAGCTGGATTGGGTGTGCCTCACCTGGGCATGCTAGTGAAGGTACTGGCCTGCCTTTATAGACTTTTGTTTGAAGGTTTCAATCATGTTTGTGACTCCTTCTCACAATAGTTACCAAATGTTGATGAGCATGTCCACAAACAACCTACTATATTTGACACTTTATTAAGTGTAGCCAAGTTTGTTTTTGCAGTTTCAAATCTGAATGGCAACTTAAAAGTGGTAAACATAAGAAGAACACAAGACATTTGATAAACGAGCACAGACCGTTCAGTTGTTGCTCATTAGTTTAGCTAATAGCTAATCAGGCCCCATATCTCATCCAGATAGTTCTTAAAGGTTATCATGGTTTTTGTTTCAATGCCATGGATTGGTAGTTTGTTCAAGATTCCCACAACTCTTTGTGTAAAGAAGTGCTTTCTCTCTGTAGTCCTAAATGCACTTCTCCTTACTTTCCACTGATGTCCTCTAGTACGGGATTCACTTTTGAGATGAAAGAATTCTACTGGGCCTACTTTATCAATGTATCTGAGAAGTGTGAAGACCTGAATTAGGTTCCTATGTACCGTACTTTGCTCAAGACTAAAAAGTTTTAATTTTTTGAGTATGTCAGAGTAGGACATGTGCTTAAGTCCTGTAAGGTCTTTGGTTGTTCTCCTGTGTACAGCTTCAAGTGCTGCTATGTCTTTCTTGTACTGTGGTGACCAGATCTGCACACAGTATTCCAGATATGGTTTCACTAGTGCACTGCATAGTCTGAGCATAAGATCCCTTGATTTATATTCAACGGTTTTTTGGTGATATAACCTAACATTTTACTTGTCTTTTTAATTGTTTCTGCACATTGCTTAGATGATGACATTGTAGTGTCAACATAAACCCCTAAATCCGTTTCAGAGGTTGCTTCCTGTAGCTTAGTGTCTTCCATCTTGTACTTACAATTGACAATCATTTTGCCCACGTGTAGCACGTTGCACTTTTTTAAGTGTTCTGTAGCTTGACTAAATCTTTCTGAATTGTTTTGCTGCCTCCTTAGTGTTTGCCATTGGTCCAACTTTAGTGTTATCTGCAGATTTCTTAGTCTACTAATTTAAGCTAAAATTAATATCATTAATAGAAATCAGCAAAAGTAATGGGGGTCCAAGGACAAACCCCTGAAGGATGCCACTGATGACCTCACTCATGTGGAGTATTCTCTTCCTATGTGTAAAATATTAATAATTTGAAATGTGGTAAAAATATGAATATATTTTTGTTGTTTTTGATTGTTTCTTCTGTTTTCCCTCTGCTTTTCACATGTGTTGGGACCACTTGATGTCTCATATTAAAGGCAATGCAATCCCAAGTGGATTTGCTAGTCATTTGAGTGGGTCGAAGTATGTGCCCAGGTCATTAAAATACTGCAGTGTAGTGTACTTACCGGAATTCCATCCTCACCAGGCTCACCCTGTTCACCCTGTACAATACAAAATCATAATAAGTGATAATAAGAAAACCTAAAAAACTCTCAGAATTGTTTGGCTGCTCATAATGCTTTTGTTGCTTCTTTATTTTCAGATGGTGAAGGCACGGTACAGAAAACTTGCAGAGACTGTAAATTATCAAGCATTATAATACACTGTACTGTATACTATAGAAAAGCAAGACTACACTAAGACCCTCAAAACATTGCCTTAAACAAGTGTAAGAATACAATAACTGAATTATGAAATAATTACAGTACATTACATGCTCAGTGTATTTGACTCACATTAACATTTTCCTCTGTTCATAAGCATAGGATTTATTTTAATTGTAGCCATCCATGTTATCTGTCTTAGGTCTAGAAAAACTAGGTAGGCATGACAGGCACTATATCAGAGAAATGCAGACTGCAGTATTCAGACCCCATGTCTGTCTGCCCACTTTATGGTGTTATAGGTTTCATTTTAAAATTAAAACACTGGCCATGTTTGACCATCAAACTATAATCAATAACATGCATGGACAGCTAGGCCAGAAAGACATAACAGAAGGACAGAGGGAGACTGATACCCTGGGCCATGTATTCCCCCCATACACAAGGTGGCAGCATCCTTCTGGTGGAATTCCCCTTGTACACCCACAGAGTATACTGAGAGCTGTGGCCCCGATGGGTGGCCCTGTTGGAGTACTTTGGTTCCTCCAATGGGAGCTACAGCACTATGCCTACTTTGTGAGGGCTTCTGCCTGACCTGGAACAGTTTTTTCCATGCAGTGCTGTGGTACTGGAGTAATCCCAGGTCTGGCATAAAAGAAGCCTCCTCACCTGCATCTGGAAGCTAGAGTCTGTAGGTGGTGGACGATGCTCACTGGAGAGCAATCGAGGAGGAAAAGAAATAAGTATAAGGAATTGTGACTGGGATTTGTTAATTGAAAAAAGAACCTGTGAAAAGCATAAGGGTGCAATAAAAAGAAACTTTATTTGAACCAGTGACTGTATGTCTAGTTATGTCTGGGTGTTTATTGACCCCTTCTCTATTTGTGGGTTTAGAAGGTGGTATTTTCCTAGTAATCTAGGCAGGCAGCACAGTGGTCAGAGCTGCTGCTTTGCAAAAAAGAAGGTTAGTGCTCCCTGCCTAGAGTTTACATGTTCTCCGCTTAGGCTTCCTCCCACAGTCTAAAGATATGAAGGCTGGGTGAATTGGTGTTGCTCAATGTGTGTGTGTGTGGGAGTGTGTTCACCCTGCAAAGGACTGCCTCCCTGTCCAGGTGTTTTTCCTGCTTTGTGCCTGATGACTACTGGGATGGCCTCCAGCTGACCTGTAACCCTGCCTTGGATAAGCAGGTTAGGAAGACGAATGGATGGACATTTTAAAAGTTAATTCCACCTGTCGGTTAATGTCAAGAGTTAGCCACCAGAGGTCACTGTTTCTCACATGTAAATCACCACTCTCTTCTTTCCCCACGTCATTCATTTAACATGCCTGGAAGCGACATGCTAATCAAGGCAACTACATTTAAAAATAAAATGCAAACATTGTCATCTGGTTGCAAGACTTTATAAACAAAATCATAGCTGTAGGCAACTGAAAAAGTGTCCCTGTGTTTACAAAGTACAATTCTGCCTTTCATGGGCAACTTGAGTTTAATTCTTCCCGACACCACGGATAGCACTCAGTGTAAATTTACCTAAACGGTCCAGCAACGTATCGCAATATTCAAATGAATTCAACATGGCACTTGAACTCTTTCAGCATCACATACTCATTCAGTTAGGAAGTGAACTGTTCTCTCAGGGATGCATTTTTTACCTTTTTTTTTGTTATTGGCTGCTTTTAAAAAGATTGATCATATATCATTCCACAAATATGAAGAAGGAGATGTTTGTAAGTGAAAAGACAAATGATACTCAATAATTCTTTTATCTGGAAATAATAATCGGCTGAAAAACACCCCATTACAGAGCCGAGGTTAAAGCAACTGCGGCTTTTGTGGAGCATTCCAGGGCTGACAACATGCCAGAGGCGGCTGAACCACACGATTTATGGCCCACATTCCTGAAAACTGAACATCTTGTGTTGGTTTCAGTTTTCTTGTGTTTTCTTGTGTTTAAGGCTTTGCACTCCGGGGTCCGCTGGCAAGAACGAACAGTCCCCAGAGCCAGGGCAGCAGCCGAGCAAAAGTGTGGACTGCTTCTCAATGGAAATATACTCAGCTGATGGTTTAAAGTTACTTTCTCTATTTATTTTCTCTGTGACTACCTTTCCTCTACTTGTAAATTTTAAGTTTATTTTGACTACATTGTTTTTCTTTACTTTGTTATCTATCTATCTATCTATCTATCTATCTATCTATCTATCTATCTATCTATCTATCTATCTATCTATCTATCTATCTATCTATCTACAGTCGATTCCTCTTAATTGGGACACATTAGAACTAGGACATTTTGTCCCAATTAAACGGCTGCCCCAATTAAGCGAATTCCACATAAAATTAAACAACAAATAATTTTCTTTCAATATTTTAATAAATTATTGAACCCAAATATAAATTATAAGAAAATAATATAAGCTGTGAAGAAAAAATAATAATAAATTCTAAAGTAAAATAATTAGGTATGTACATACAATTTAATGCTGCAAAAATGCATCAAGTGTAGTCTGTCTTTTGTTTTTGTAAGTTTGTACTTTGTCCTTTGCAGCTCGTCTTTTCTGTAATGCCCATACCTCACGCAGTAGATTTTCTTGTTGTAAGAGACAAACTATGGTATATTTTGGTACACCAGTTATCTCAGTGAGCCTACAATGGCTTGTATTAAATGGCTGGCTTTTAATTTTATCCAACAAAGCAATTTTACTTGAAAGTGTAAAATAATTTCTTGGCATCTTGGCAAGGGTTATAATTTTATAAATAAAATTGACAAAAAAAAAGTTTACTTATACATTATAAGTACACGCGAGGTGGTGTAGGGGTAACTGAATACGGTACGGTAGTGGTGACGGTAGACTATTAACCAGACATGTGCTACTCCACTGTAAGATTATAATATCTAAACTTACCAGTGCTTCTTCGACGGGCGATGACAGATGACTGACTTGCAGCACGCGTCTGCTACTGTCCCAAATAAGCAGAATGTTGTCCCAATTAAGCGTTTAAATTATGTATTAGTTTATTATTTTGGTTTTCATTCTTTGAGATTTGGCCCAAATAAGTGGCTGGCCCAATTAACCGGTGGCCCAATTAAGCGGAATCAACTGTATTATATAGTGCCTTTCCTATCTATCTATGTATCTATTATATAGTGCCTTTCCTATCTATCTATGTATCTATTATATAGTGCCTTTCATATCTATCTATCTATCTATCTATCTATCTATCTATCTATCTATCTATCTATCTATCTATCTATCTATCTATCTATCTATCTATGAGTGTTTGTCTGTGTGCCATTTGACCTTCTCTGTACAGGATTGTGTTGTGGCGTAGTGATTACGGGTGTGGACTGAACTATCACAAGGTCACAGATTTCATTTTCTGCTCCACCTTCCAGTGTGACCCTGAGCACATCAGTTACAATATTCACATATCTTTCTCTCTCTAAAAATATCAAGGATTGTGCCCTGTCAGCAGAATTTCTTCTGGAGCTTTCCGAACCTGATTCAGTCCATTCCAGTCTGCCCCATCCCTAAAGGCTCTTATTAAGCGTAGAGGGTTTGCATCCAATATTTTCAAAAGTGTACTGTACTCTGTTTTGGACCTGGATGAGTGTCAATAAATTAAGGGGAATATATATATATATATATATATATATATATATATATATATATATATATATATATATATATATATACACACACATATATATAATACAATATTCTAGAGGGAATTCAGATTTTCACATATATTTTGTGTTCTTGCTTTTTAAAGCACCCTATGTTGTAATGGTGGAATTGAACTGGATTTTCTCAAAACAAATGACCAGCGTCACTGGCTCAATGTTTTATGGTGGCAGCTCCAGTGCAGTCATTTCCACATTGCTTCAATTAGACCGTCCACAAGAGAGCTGAACTACTTGGGGTCACACATGGCAACAGTGTGGCTTGGGCTGTAAGACATTCACTACAAGATGCAGTCTTTAACTGTTTATATACTGAAAAATGAAAGAAATAAATAACATCTCATTGCCAAATTTACCTAATCTAATTCAGGGTGACGAGAGATCAGTGTCACAGTTTGGCCAAGGCTCCCTTCCTGGCTTTTTATTTTCTTTTTTATTTGTTTATTTCATATTATTAAATGTAACCAATATGTTTGCATTTTTTCATTTTGTATTTTTTATTCTTTAGGGAGTATTGTCTTGTTCAATAATCATGGACTGATTTTCTTTTTTCATCTCTTCTCAGTTCTGTTGAAGATCTTCCTTATCTTTTATATGTTAAGGCCAAAAGGGTGGACCCCTTTGAAGCTTCAGCTGGGACAGCCGCCATGTGTAACGCCTTGCATCCCTCAGCCTTCTGCTGAGGTATTATAGGTTTATAGGGAACTTATTGTCATGTGTACTGAGTCAACTGAAATTATACATTGCATGTGCTAATAGGCATTCAACATGTCACCATTCTTTGATAACATGATTAGTGAGCTGAACTACCTGACCTCAAACCTTTTATCTTCTCTACCTTAAATAGCTATCTTACGTTGTAGTGATGGGCTTTTGATTCACTTTACTGATTCAGTTCTTTTTAATTATCTGTTTAAGTGATTCATGAATAAAACATGAGATTGGAAAGTCCAGGGATGGCAGTCAGCTCTTATCACATTAAAAATAATAATTTAAAAAATTCATACATTATTGTATTTAATAAATTATATACATTAAAGATTGTGGTCATTCATATTACTTTGTCTTCTTTCAGTACACAAAGAATGACAAAACAGTTAAAGTGCATAATTAAAATAATATGAAACATCACAGAATCGTAAGTGAATATGAACTGTGACACTCATTCTTGGGTAATGATTCAGTTCGCAAATTAAATGAACAAGAATCATGTCCCTTGTTCTCAGGATATGATCACTCATGACTCAAATGAATGACAATAATTCCCCTGGTTCTTGGATAATGATTTATTCGCAAATCAGCCGAATGAGAATTATGAAACTCAAACTCAAGTAACAACTTGTTCATGAATCAAATGAACAAGAATCATAAGAGTTATTCTTGGGAAATGGTCCATTCGTAAATCAAATAAGCAAGAACCGCAGGACTTGTTATTAGGTAATGACCCATTCATGGATCAAATATATGAGAATCAAATGTATGATGATCAAATATACAGTATGCTTTATGCTACTGCAATCTTGTTGAGCTTTGTTGATTCAATTTGTTGGTACTTACAAATTAATTCAGAAGACTCTCTGTAAAGAGTCATTCAAAAAAAACCAAATCATTTGCAAATCTCCCATCGCTATTTCCTTGAAACTTCTGTCTTCCCTCTCTGAAAGATCTCAGAACATACTTGTCATAACCTACTAGTGGCACATTCTACACTAAATGTGGTAATACATTCGGCTACTTCTGACCCTTCAATAAAAGCTCCGGCTTGGTGATATGGCCCCTGGTGTTTTGGATGTTAGAACTTTTGTTTTTTATGATACTCTGCTTTTTGGAAACCCTGCTTCATGAGGTAAAATGACATAATAAATACAGATAGTTAGGTCAGATATTTGAAATATGAAAATTTGTGTTTCAATTTAAATGTTTAAAATTGAAATAGTCTCAATTGTACTATAAATTTGTCATTTTTCACCGTCTGGTAGAGATCCATAGAGGGCAAGACCTCTAGTAAAGGATCAAAAATATGATCATATTTATATTCTCTGACCTTGAAGTATTCTAAAATGGTACCCCACATGATTATGTTTGGAATTTGACATTTTTAAGCTTCTGAGAGTGTCTTTTAGGGAGGTCTAGGTCCACCAGTAAGCCATCAAATATCAAAAATGTGATCATATTCGTGATCAACAACCTTAATACTCAACATGCTGATATTGCCAATCCACATTTTTTGGAAGTTTTGTGAAAAGGAGTAAGTTTGACTACTCATATTAGTGGCTGAACCCCTGAAGTCGATTGAGATGGTACTCAAAACTTCAAGTCCTTCTGATCATTTTTGCTGAATACACCTATTTCTTTACTCTTTATCATAAGGGTGTAATTTGTCTGCACATAATATGGACCAAAATGGTTTACAAATTTGGGTTTATCTGGTCTAGAGGGCCAAAAATAGGAGGGAACTCCACAAAGCTCAATATTTTGCACAACAGGACTTCAAGACAAGTTAAACAGTATATCATATGTGGGGGTTTCTCATTCTTATGTGTCAGGAGGTGCAACTGAAGTGATTTCAAAGTGTTTGGATGTAATTCTTATTAACACAACATTAATTATCTTAATTCTTAATGCCAGACTTTCTGAACAAATCCTAAATGTTAACAGTCCTAAGAATTGAAGACAGCATAATTGACCATTCTTAAATACCAGGTGATGGTAGGGCTGGAGCAAATTGATGCAGTATCAGTTGCAAGGTGGGAAACAACTTTGAACATGGAACCAGGGCTCACTCGTACACACTCTGGACTCACCAATTAGACTAATGTAAACATCTTTGGGATGTCAGAGGAAAATCCAAGTACGTTGAGGAAAACTCAGACAGACACGGTGGAGAAAGCATCAGTCAAGGATCTTCTGGGCCTGAACTTGTTCAGTGGTTCTTATCTCCATTTTTATTTATTCATGTACTGCCTGACTGAGAGTAAACAACACTCATTTTCAAAAGACATCGCTCTGGTGCTGACAATTATCCTTCAGCTTTGGAAGCATGTGTGTGTTTGTGAGTGGAGCTCATGTGAAGCAAATGACAACCAACCAGTTTATTGCAGATGTCTAAAATGTTGAATTGGTTGGTGATATCAGGAATTCTATCATTCACTTTGGTAGCCTCTGTGATATGAAGTCTTCAAAAATTAACAAAGTATCAGCCAATCATAGACTGTCCCACCAACAAGTAAAAATCAATACCTGTTCTCCCACTGGTCCTCGTGGCCCATCTTTGCCAGTGTTTCCAGGGGGACCTCTTGGCCCAAGAGGACCAGGTGGGCCAGGAGGGCCTGGAGGTCCAGCCTGTCCTTGATCACCCTAACAGAAAAAAAAAATATGCAAATAGATGTGAGAGGGACTGTATAATAAATAGACAGGAAAGACGACAGATCTGTAGTTACTGTTTATAGGAAAAGCACTATATTAGACATGTTGATAGGTGTGAAAGGAACTATATAATAGATATAAAGATAGTAAAGATCACAAAATAGATCTGTAGATAGATAGGAAATGTTACAGAATAAACTCGTAGCTAGACAGGAAAGGCACTATATAAGGTATGTAAATAGATGTGAAAGGTACTATATAAATATATAGCCAGTAAAGGTCAAAGAATAGATCTTTAGATCAATAGTGAAGGCACTATAGATGGTATGTAAATAGATTTGAAAGGTATTATATAATAGGCAAGGCAGATTTAGCAAAACATAGAATAGTTCTGTACTTAGATAGCAAAGGCACTATATACCATATGTAAATAGATGTTAAAGGTACATTATAACAGATAGATAGCAAAGGCTGTACAGAAGAATAGATATGCATCAAGACAGGACAAGCACTATATATGTAGATAGATATGAAAGATTCGATATAATAGATAGATAGGAGAAGTCATAGATCTATAGGTATATGAAAAGCACTACATAAGATATGTAAACTGATGTGAAGGGTGCTATACAATAGACAGAAAGGCACTCTTTAGCCCTTTTGACTCTACATTGTGTTTGTGCATTGTTTTTTTGTGTTTTTTTTGAATGACAGACATTACTGATTGACTTTATATTTTATGATGTTGTAAATTTAACTCTGTTTTGTATCATCAAGCCAAGACAAATTAAACTCATTAAAATCTTCTTAATTGCAAATGGCTGTGATTCTTTGGTTCATATGGAGGCTGCAATTGTAATTTGGACATGAAGAAGTGAGAATTCTGCAGCTTGATGGCCTTTAAAGTAATGTCTCTTTTTCATCATATTATTATTCTGAATCTTTAACTTTACTGTTGTTATATCCTTTGTCAAAGGCTTCCAAATGCAATGTAATTTACAGGATGAGATAAGTAGCAGATTTCTTTTAAAAGCACACCTTCAGCTTGACACCCAATAGTTCATGCAGATGCCATTAACACGGCTCATGCATTACCGAAAGCCAGATGTGACCAATTTGAGATGCAGGAACTCAGTAAAGCAGAGACAGAGAGAAGGAGAGGAGTTAGAAGACGTTTAGCTCTACCTTCAGAATCCGTCTTTGAAAGCTAGGCTGATCGCCAGAGAGGAATCCATGATCAAATCGTGGAAAGACCATCTGGCCAAGGCGTGGAGGAAGAAAAGGAGGAAGATTGAAAGAGAAAGTCACCAGAGAGTTAGGAAAACAGGCAGAAGATGAAAGAGGCACAGCTGTAATTCCACTTCTGGAGACAAGGATCAAAATGTTAGCAATTGGAAAGAAGAGACAGTATGAACACTCCATCAGTATGGAATAGCAGAATATCCAAAGAAAAGCAATAAACCTGCAGCTCTGGCTGTGATGTGATGAGTATGTGGACCCTTGTGTTCTAACAAAAGCTGTCAGGTTGGCAAATCACACTACTTTATTATGGAGTTGTGTCCAATAAAGGGCTGGCATTCCTTTGAAAGATCCAGAATGCTGAATAGAATAAAACATGTTAAAAATTAAATGGATGTATGGAAGCATTGGGTACACATTTACTCTTTACCTGTGTACACTATATGGCCAAAAGTATGGCATGAGGAAACCCCTCCAAATTACTGAACTCAGCCACCCCCATAGTTAACAAGTTCATAAACACAAGCGAATAGCCATTCAGTCTCCACTGAGTCACACTAAAGAGCTCAGTGACTTTAAACATGGCACTGTCATAAGATGCAACCATTGTCACATGTCAGGATGTGACATTTCTGCTCTGCTAGATCTGCCCCGGACAAATGTAAGTGCTTTTGTTGTGAAGTGGAAGCATCAAGTTGCTACAACAGTTTAGCCATGAAGAGGTGGACCACACAGACTCACAGAGCGGAGCTTATCCCTTGTGGCATTGCTCACAACAGAGTTCCAAACTGCCTCTGGAAGCAACATCAGCACAAGAACTGGGCATCATGAAATGGGTTTCCATAGCTGAGCTGCTACACACAAGTCTAAGATCACTATGGACAATGCAATACATGGCTGGTATGGTGTAAAGCACTCTGCCATTGGACTCTGGAGCAGTGGAACGGTGGACTGATAAATCACACTGGACCAGTCCAGGGTTTGGCGAAGGCCAGGGCAACACTGCCTTCTTGATTGCATAGTACCTTACACATTTAGTGGGGTGGGAGTAATGGCAGAGGTTTGGGCTCAGCCCCTTGGTTCCAGTCTTAATATTATAGCACACAAAGACATTTTAGGCGACTTAGTGGCACCCTTTTCTTTTCTTGCAAAACTCAACCACTGTGTACAAAGCCAGGAGCATAAACACATCGAGGAACTAAAGTGCCTGCAGAGAGACGTATCCTCAACCTTATTGAACCCTTTTGGAATGAATTGGCACACCATGTCTTCTCGTCCAATATTAGCACCTGACCTTACAAATGCTCTTTTGGCTGAATGGACACAAATTCCCAGTATCCCACTCTTATTTGGGATGGTGTGGTTGGGGGGGGGGGGGTTGACATCTCCATAGTAATGCCCATGGTTTTGGAATGGGATGTCCAACAAGCTCATGTAGGTGTGATGGTCAGGTGTCCACAAACGTTTGGCCATTTAGTGTAGAAGCATGTTAGGTCTTTATGATGATTTTATGTGTAAATTAATTAGAGTATAAAGTTATTTTAGGTTCAAGTGAAATTTAATAGTTTGCGCAATTCACTTTTATCATGAAGGTGCCTTGGAAAGTTTTAAATTAGCATTTTGTAAAATATTTTATAATGAACATAGACCATAGGTGGTATAGCGATTCTGCCTCACATGTTCAGTCCAAATCTCCTTCCCTTGCACCTTCTCCCCAAATCTGTGGGAGTTTTCTGGTTAGGTTTTGCTCCCATGCTCTTTTGGTGAATTGGTAATTCTTACATTTTAAATGAACATATTTGGCTGACGTCTTTATCCAACGTGGCATACAACATCTGAGGTACAACTGCTTACATTTCTTTTTGTTTTTCCACTTGTGCACAAGCAGTTGAAGTGACTTGCTTACGGTCACACTGGGTCACACGCATGTCCTAAGGTTTTAAGTCCACAGGCTTAACCACTGTGCTACAATGTGTGGGCATTTATATGACTGGGCCCTGAGGTGGAGCTGTTCCCTGTCTAGGGTGGATTCATGTTTAATATCGCAAGGATGTTACGATAGTTCTTGTCTCCCATAACCATAAACTGGTTTAACTGGGTTTGAGAATGTTATTTTTTTATTCACCTTTACAACTATTAACATTTATATACAGTGCTTGAAAGAGTATACATATTTTTAATAATAATAATAATTCTTAACATTTGTATAGCTCTTTTCTCACTACTCAAAGCGCTTTACAGAGTGGGTGGGGTGCCACTTCAACCACCACTAATGTGCAGCATCCACCTGAATGATGCGACAGCAGCCATTTTTGCACCAGTATGCTCACAGCAGATGAGCTGTTAGGCGGTGAAGGGTTGACATATAGTTAGCCAATTAGAGACAGAGGATGATTAGGGGGCTAGAATGACCAGGACATTGGGGGCAATTTAGCCTGGACATCAAGATAAACCCCACTATTTATGAAAGATGCCCAGGGATCTTTTATGACCACAGAGAGTCAGGACCTCAGTTTTATATTTCATCCACTAGAACAGTGCCATTTTTGCACCACAGTGTCCCTTCACTGTACTGGGGTATTGGAATCCAAAATCAGACCACAGGGTGAGTGCACCCTTCTGGCTTTGCCCACACCAGTACCAATAACAACACCTCACCAAAAGGTATATATTTGTTCTTAGTTTAGACATTTTGCACAGTGTGACCACTAAGGGTGCATAGCAGCACGCCCAAACCCCAGACTCAACCTCACAGACTCACATCATAAGTTAAAATAAAATATTTTACTTAACAAAATGCTATCACAAAGGCTTCTATCTCAATTGAACACCAAATACAATCCTATTCTCTCTTTTCTTCTCCACTCCTCCTAGGTGAGCTTTGTCCTTTTCTACCTGACTCCATCTCACCTGGGTGAAATGGAGCAGAACCCTTTAGACTGGATATAAGAGGTCATCATTTTGCACGTAGGAGGCACTTCCAGGTCATATGGAACCTCCCCATGACAGAAGAGCCCGTCTCCAGCAGCTCCTGCTTGCAGCACCCAAGGACCCCAACAGGGTTCTTCACTAGCACTACAACTCCCATGCAGCCCTGCGGCTGCCCAACCGGGATCCATACCAGTGGGACAATGCCACCCAGTGTACTGGAGAAACACAAGACACTCAGAGGCAGTCTCCCTCCGTCCTACCCTTATAATGGCCTCCCAAATGGGAAAGCTACCACTAACTAAGCCTATTGGAACATCCTTTCATCTTTCTCCTTCCGTTATAAAGGCCTCCCGACCAGATGCCACCTAACCTGTTTTTACTTTGACATTAAAAGAGACTTTTTCTGTTAATCAGTGTCAAAAAAGCTAAATTAAATTCACTAAAATTCACAGCTGTACAACAAGAAAATGGGAAAAATGCCAAGGGGGTGAATCCCTTCCTTGTGCCCATTACTAAAAGAACAGACCCTGTCTTCTTGTAAAGCCTTCAGAGTAAAATGGAGTTGAAATGTCAGAAAAGTGATATAAGAGAGTATTAGTAAATTACACAAGGACAGTCTGGAAGAAGACTTGCGTCTGGCCAGAACACAGAGAGATGTCTGACCAAATTAAATACACAGGGGCACACAAACCTTCACGGTGAGAATCTGATTACTGTATAAAGGCGCCAGGCTGTCAAATCCCTGGGGATACAACACAGGACTGATTTAATACTACAGTCAGACACATTTGAAACCAAAGTGTGATCCCACATATTATAACGGCCAGGGTTAACATTCATAGAGTCATCAGGGGATTCAGACCCCTTCACTTTCTGAACACTTAATTGAGTTGTAGATTTCATTTTCATGGGATAACTTTGCCATTTATGGTCATCAATCTACACTCAATAACCCATAACAACACAGAAAAAAACATTTTCAGAAAGGTTAGCAAATGTATTAAAAAATCAAAAACTGAAAACTCTTTTTCCTAGAAGTATTCAGGTCCTTCATTCAGTACTTTGTAGAAGCCCCTCTGACAGCAATTCCAGCTTTGAGTCTTCCTGGGTAAGCTTTGCACACCTGAATTTGGGCAGTTTATCCCATTCTTCCTGGCAGATCCTCTCTAGCTCTGTTAGACTGGGTGGGAAGTGTCTGTAAACTGCCATCTTCAGGACTCTCCACACACGTTCTATGGGTTTTAAGTCTGGGCCACTCAAGGACACTCACAGACTTGTCCTGAAGTCACTCCAGCATTGTCTTGGCTGTATGCGTTGGGTGATTGTTGTGTCAACAACCTAAGCAGGTTTTCTTCACGGACCTCTCTGTATTTGGTTGCATTAATGTTAACCTCAATTCTGACCAGTCTCCCTGTTCCTGCACTGCCATCCCACAGCATAATGCTCTCACCATCATTCTTAACTGTAGAGATGGTATTAGGCAGGTGTTGAGCAGTGCCTGGTCTTTACCAGACATAGTGCTCGAAGACCAGTTTTTGTCTCATCAAACCAGATAATCTTTTCCTCCTGCTCTCAGAGTTATTTAAATACAAACTTCAAGCAGGGTGTCAAATAGTAACAATTTTACTTGAGAGTTGCTTCCGTCTGGCCATTCCACCATAAACGCCTAAATGATGGGAGTCCTACTGAGATGGCCATCCTTCCAACATGTTCTCCCACCTCAGCAGAGGATCTCTGAAGCTCTGTATGAGTGACCATTGGGTTCTTGGTCACCTCCCTGTGCTCCTGGGAATATTCAAAGCTTTAAAAATGGTTTTATCCGCTAGGAATGACAGATTTCAGTTTTTAAGTCTGAAAACATATTTTCAGTTTGTCATTATGGGTTATTGAGCAACTGTAACCATTTAAAATTAAATCTACAACACAATAAAGTGTCCAGAAAGTGAAGTGGTTCAAACACCGCCTGAATCAACTGCATATTTACAATTTTTTCTTGAACAGAATTAAATACTTTAATTATAACATTATATTATTATAGTATTTAAAGTATTTTATACAATATTAAATACTATTTGGTTCATTGTTTTTTCCTAAGTGATTTACAAATCACAAGCAGGTTGCAGCATTGTTTCCTTATTTTGATTTCATTGTTCATTCCACGGGTGGCATGGTGGCACAGCAGTTACCTCTGTCCATGGGTGAGTTCTGTGTAAGGCGCTGGAGTCCATCTGCATAGCCTTGCACATAGCGTACCCCAGATGGGATGCACACCCACACAGATCAGACCAACTTAGAGTACTCATGAAACATTTGAAAAGGTGGGAGAATAGGCCTGATGGGCTTTGTTGAGTTGAAAGGCCAAATCCCATATTTGTTTTTCAAGTTTTTCATCTTTGCAATGTAGGAACAAGAGAAATAAACTGACTTCTTCAGTTCAGCTCTGATGTAGGTGCACTGGTTGTAGTCCTAGGATGGGAACTGAACCAAGATATCCTGGAGCCCTGAGGCAGAATTCCCAGGAGGTAAATGATTTTTTCCAAAGACACAGCCAGCACACCATTAACACACCCTGCTGGTGTTTTGCAAGTCACCGATATTTTATATGATACTCTCCTGCATTACTTACAGAGGTCTTGTTTTTTAGGAGGAGATTCCTAAAATGCCAAACTAGTGAGACTAAAAGACAATGTGGTTTTAATATAGACCATAAAAAAAATTTAAAAACTTTAATTAAAAAATAATTAATTAAAAAAAAAAACATCTCATACTTGTCGGACATATTGTATACAAAATTCTACATTTCACATAACTGTGCATGTACAACTTACTTTGGGTGTGCTATGAGACAAGGATTAGGAACAAACTGTTCAATGTCACGCCCATATTACTATTGGAAATATGAAAAGTATGAGTTTCCAGGTGGGAAATTACACATGAGCAGCCTTCCGAAAAGAAGCACCCAGGTGAACAATCGGAGATATGCTCGTTTCATTTTGGTTATGATGAAAAATTGCTAAATATTTAAAGATGGGTTGAAATCTAAGTAATCAACGTCCCATGTTACTATTGGAAATATGAAAAGTATGAGTTTCCAGGTGGGAAATTACACATGAGCAGCCTTCCGAAAAGAAGCACCCAGGTGAACAATCGGAGATATGCTCGTTTCATTTTGTTTATGATGAAAAATTGCTAAATATTTAAAGATGGGTTGAAATCTAAGTAATCAACGTAGACCTTAGCATTAACATTTACAGTGCACCATCTATTGGAATGCTTTTGTAATGCATGTAGTAATAAAATGCATTGCATTTGTCATTCTAACAGATGGCGAATAACACACATTTGTAGTAATAAAACACATCTGTTGGAATGACAAATGAAATGCAGATATCGCTGTTATATGCCACTTGGTATGGAATTTGTAGAATCTGTGCTAATGTTTGTGATGAACCATTTGTTGGAATGACAGATGTAATGCATTTTATTACTACAAATTCTTGTGGATGTGCCATCTGTTAGGATATTTGTCTCTGTTGTATGTCTCTTCTTATGAGATTTGTGAAAGCAGTGCTAATGTTTGTAATCCACCATTTGTTGGAATGACAAATGCAATTCATATCTCTCTTGTATATGCTATTTGGTATAGGATTCATAGAAACAGTGCCATTGTTTGTGATGTGCCATCTGTTGAGATGATAAAAACAATGCAATTTACTGCAAAATTTGTGATTCCCCTTTTTTTGGAATGACACGTACTGTACGTAGCTACCAGACAGATGCACAGGCACTTATCCTTTTGTCAAGGTGGATTTAATACATTTACTTTTTTTGCTTTTCCATTATTTTCAGTGATGTGAAAAATTAAGTACAGCCCATGAAATGTTTTTTCTTTCTTAACATATGTTTACCTACCATGAAGAATAAAAAACTTTGGATGGCGTTTTCCCACGCCTGGACACGGGTCACCGGGGCCCCCCTCTGGAGCCAGGCCTGGAGGTGGGTCTCGATGGTGAGCCCATGGTGGCCGGGACTGCACCCATGGGGCTCGGCCGGGCACAGCCTGAAGAGGCAACATGGGTCCCCCTTCCCATGGGCTCACCACATGTAGGAGAGGCCAAGGAGGTTGGGTGCAGTGTGAGTTGGGTGGTGGCCGAAAGCGATGACCTTGGCGGTCCGATCCTCGGCTACAGAAGCTGGCTCTTGGGACGTGAAGGAGTTCAAGTACCTCGGGGTCTTGTTCACAAGTAAGGAAAGAATGGAGCAAGAGATCAACAGGCGGATCGGTGTGGCGTCCGCAGTGATGCGGGCACTGCATCGGTCTGTCGTGGTGAAAAAGGAGCGGAGTCGTAAGGTGAAGCTCTCAATTTACCAGTCGATCTCTGCTCCTACCCTCACCTATGGTCATTAGCTGTGGGTAGTGACCGAAAGAACGAGATCGCGAATACAAGCAGCTGAAATGAGTTCCCTCCGCTGGGTGTCTGGGCTTTCCCTTAAAGATAGAGTGAGAAGCTCAGTCATCCGGGAGGAGCTCAGAGTAGAGTCGCTGCTCCTCTGCATCGAGAGGAGTCAGATGAGGTGGCTCGGGCATCTGATCAGGATGCCTCCTGGATGCTTCCTTGGTGAGGTGTTCCGGGCACGTCTAACCAACCCAGGAAACGCTGGAGGGACTATGTCTCTCGACTGGCCTGGGAACGCCTCCGGATTCCCCCAGAAGTGCTAGTAGAAGTGGCCAGGGAGAGGGAAGTCTGGGCATCTCTGCTCAAGCTGCTGCCCCCGCGAGCCGATCTCGGATAAGCGGAAGAGGATGGATGGATGGATCTATATTTTTAGGTATCTATAGGTAAAGGTGATATAACAACCATCAAAGCACATTTACATTTTGATGTCATTTGTATAATTCAAATAAACATACATGCAAATTTTGCATGTGGAAAAAGTAAATGCACCCCTTCATTTATCACTACCTCAAACATCATTAGAAAGGATCTTGTCTACTGCTATCTTATTGAAGCTAACTCAGACATTTGGTTAGGTTTGCTCTTTGTTGTTCAAGTGTGTGTTTTCACCATGCTGAGATCGAAAGAGCTCTCTGAGGCCTTCAGAAAGAAGGATATACAATCTTTGGCCACTTTATTAGGTACACCTTGCTAGTACCGGGTTCGACCCATTTTTGCCTTGAGAACTGCTTTAATTCTCTGTGGCATAAGTCCAACAAGATGCTGGAAACATTCCTCAGGGATTTTTGCCAATGTTGACATGATTTCAACACACAGTTCCTGCAGATTTTTCGGCTGCATATCCATGATACAAATCTCCTGTTTCACGACATCCCAAAGGTGCTCTATTGGATTGAGATCTG
The DNA here is from genome assembly GCF_900747795.2 of Erpetoichthys calabaricus. Classification (NCBI taxonomy): domain Eukaryota; kingdom Metazoa; phylum Chordata; class Cladistia; order Polypteriformes; family Polypteridae; genus Erpetoichthys; species Erpetoichthys calabaricus. The sequence continues at coordinate 55,591,480 of NC_041404.2, forward strand.
GTGACTGAGAAGGTCATTTGAGTATAGTGAACTCATTGTCATGTTGAAGAAACCAGTTGATGATGTGAGATTTGTGACATATCCTGCCGGAAGGAGCCATCAGAAGATCTTCAGCAACAATACTCATGTAGGCTGTGACATTTAAACGATGCACAGTTGGTACCCCTCCTTTAACCGCCACCTTATCGTGGTGGAGGGGTTTGCGTGTCCCAATGATCCTAGGAGCTCTGTTGTCCGGGGCTTTATGCCCCTGGTAGGGCCACCCAAGGCAAACTGGTCCTAGGTGAGGGATGAGACAAAGAGCGGTTCAAACCTTCTATGATGAATGAAAACTTTGGACGCCGTTTTCCCTTGCCCGGACGCGGGTCACCGGGGCCCCACTCTGGAGCCAGGCCTGGAGGTGGGGCTCGATAGCGAGCGCCTGGTGGCCGGGCCTGCACCCATGGGGCTCGGCCGGGCACAGCCCGAAGAGGCAACGTGGGTCCCCCTTCCCATGGGCTCACCACCTATGGGAGGGGCCAAGGAGGTCGGGTGCAGTGTGAGTTGGGTGGTGGCCGAAGGCGGGGACCTTGGCGGTTCGATCCTCGGCTACAGAAGCTGGCTCTTGGGACGTGGAATGTCACCTCTCTGAAGGGGAAGGAGCCTGAGCTAGTGTGCGAAGTTGAGAGGTTCCGGCTAGATATAGTCGGACTCACCTCGACGCACAGCTTGGACTCTGGAACCAATCTCCTTGAGAGGGGCTGGACTCTGTACCACTCTGGAGTTGCCCTCGGTGAGAGGCGCCGAGCGGGTGTGGGTATACTTATTGCCCCCCGACTTGGAGCCTGTACATTGGGGTTTACCCCGGTGGACGAGAGGGTAGCCTCCCTTCGCCTTCGGGTGGGGGGACGGTTCCTAACTGTTGTTTGTGCGTATGCACCGAACAGCAGTTCGGAGTACCCACCCTTTTTGGAGTCCCTGGAGGGGGTGCTAGAGGGCATACCTTCTGGGGACTCCCTCATTCTGCTGGGAGACTTCAATGCTCACGTGGGCAATGACAGTGAGACCTGGAAGGGCGTGATTGGGAGGAATGGCCCCCCCGATCTAACCCCGAGCGGTGTTTTGTTATTGGACTTCTGTGCTCGTCACGGATTGTCCATAACGAACACCATGTTCAAGCATAGCGGTGTTCATATGTGCACTTGGCACCAGGACACCCTAGGCCTGAGTTCGATGATCGACTTTGTGGTCGTGTCGTCTGACTTGCGGCCACATGTCTTGGACACTCGGGTGAAGAGAGGGGCGGAGCTGTCAACTGATCACCACCTGGTGGTGAGTTGGCTTCGATGGTGGGGGAGGATGCCGGTCAGGCGTGGTAGGCCCAAACGTGTTGTGAGGGTCTGCTGGGAACGTCTGGCAGAGCCCCCTGTCAGAAGTAGCTTCAACTCCCACCTCCGGCAGAACTTCGACCATGTCCCGAGGGAGGTGGGGGACATTGAGTCCGAATGGGCCATGTTCCGTGCCTCTATTGTTGAGGCGGCTGACCGGAGCTGTGGCCGTAAGGTGGTCGGTGCCTGTCGTGGCGGCAATCCCCGAACCCGTTGGTGGACACCGGTGGTGAAGGATGCCGTCAAGCTGAAGAAGGAGTCCTACAGGACCCTTTTGTCCTGTGGGACCCTGGAGGCAGCTGATAGGTACCGGCAGGCCAAGCGGAATGCGGCTTTGGTGGTTGCTGAGGCAAAAACTCGGGCGTGGGAGGAGTTTGGGGAGGCCATGGAGAACGACTTTCGGACGGCTTCGAGGAGATTCTGGTCCACCATCCGGCGTCTCAGGAAGGGGAAGCAGTGCAGTGTCAACACTGTATATGGTGGGGATGGTGCGCTGCTGACCTCGACTCGGGACGTTGTGGGTCGGTGGGGGGGAGTACTTCGAAGACCTCCTCAATCCCATTAACATGCCTTCCAATGAGGAAGCAGAGCCTGGGGACTCAGAGGTGGGCTCCCCCATCTCTGGGACTGAGGTCACCGAGGTGGTCAAAAAACTCCTTGGTGGCAGGGCCCCGGGGGTGGATGAGATACGCCCGGAGTTCCTCAAGGCTCTGGATGTTGTAGGACTGTCTTGGTTGACACGCCTCTGCAACATCGCATGGACATCAGGGACAGTGCCTCTGGATTGGCAGACTGGGGTGGTGGTCCCCCTCTTTAAGAAGGGGGACCGGAGGGTGTGTTCCAACTACAGAGGGATCACACTCCTCAGCCTCCCTGGAAAAGTTTATTCAGGGGTCCTGGAGAGGAGGGTCCGTCGGATAGTCGAGCCTCGGATTCAGGAGGAACAGTGTGGTTTTCGTCCTGGTCGCGGAACAGTGGACCAGCTCTATACCCTTAGCAGGGTCCTGGAGGGTGCATGGGAGTTTGCCCAACCAGTCTACATGTGTTTTGTGGACTTGGAAAAGGCATTCGACCGTGTCCCTCGGGGAATCCTGTGGGGGGTACTCCGAGAGTATGGGGGTACCGGCCCCCCTGATAAGGGCTGTTCGGTCCCTGTACGATCGGTGCCAGAGCTTGGTCCGCATTGCCGGCAGTAAGTCGAACCCGTTTCCAGTGAGAGTTGGACTCCGCCAAGGCTGCCCTTTGTCACCGATTCTGTTCATAACTTTTATGGACAGAATTTCTAGGCGCAGCCAGGGCGTTGAGGGGGTCCGGTTTGGTGGGCTCAGGATTGGGTCACTGCTTTTTGCAGATGATGTTGTCCTGTTTGCTTCATCAGGCCGTGATCTTCAGCTCTCTCTGGATCAGTTCGCAGCCGAGTGTGAAGCGGCTGGAATGAGAATCAGCACCTCCAAATCCGAGACCATGGTCCTCAGCCGGAAAAGGGTGGAGTGCCCTCTCAGGGTTGGTAGCGAGATCCTGCTTCAAGTGGAGGAGTTCAAGTATCTCGGGATCTTGTTCACGAGTGAGGGAAGAATGGAGCGTGAGATCGACAGGCGGATCGGTGCGGCATCCGCAGTAATGCGGGCGCTGCATCGGTCTGTCGTGGTGAAAAAGGAGCTGAGCCGCAAGGTGAAGCTCTCAATTTACCAGTCAATCTATGTTCCTACCCTCACCTATGGTCATGAACTATGGGTAGTGACCGAAAGAACGAGAGCGCGAATACAAGCGGCTGAAATGAGTTTCCTCCGCAGGGTGTCTGGGCTTTCCCTTAAAGATAGGGTGAGAAGCTCAGTCATCCGGGAGGGGCTCAGAGTAGAGCCGCTGCTCCTCCGCATCGAGAGGAGTCAGATGAGGTGGCTCGGGCATCTGATCAGGATGCCTCCTGGACGCCTCCCTGGTGAGGTGTTCCGGGCACGTCCAACCGGGAGGAGGCCCCGGGGAAGACCCAGGACACGCTGGAGGGACTATGTCTCTCGACTGGCCTGGGAACGCCTTGGGATTCTCCCGGAAGAGCTAGAAGAAGTGGCCGGGGAGAGGGAAGTCTGGGCATCTCTGCTCAAGCTGCTGTCCCCGCGACCCGACCTCGGATAAGCGGGAGACAATGGATGGATGGATGGACAGTTGGTACTAAGGGGCTCAAAGTGTGCCAAGAAAATATTCCACACACCATTATATCACCACCACTAGCCCGAACTGTTGATACAAGGCAGGATGAATCCATATTTTCATGTTGGTAGACCCTACCATCTTAATGTCGCAGAAGAAATTGAGACTCATCAGACCAGGGAACGCTTTTCCAATCTTTTATTGTTCCATTTTGTTGAGACTTTGTGAATTGTAGCCTCAGTTGCCTGTTCTGAGCTGACAGAAGTGGCACCCGGTGTGGTCTCCTGCTGTCTCTTGAATCTCCACCTGATTCAAGGTTTGATGTCTTGTGCATTCAGAGATGCTCTTCTGTATACTTCAGTTGTAATAAGTGCTTATTTGAGTTACTGTTGCCTTTCTATTAGCCTGAACCAGTCTGGACATTCTCCTCTGACTTCTGGCATCAACAAGGAACTTCTGTTCAGAGAACTGCCACGAGAGATGGTTGTGCATGAAAATTCCTGTAGATCAGCAGTTTCTGAAATACTCCGAAAAACCGGTCTGGCACCAACATCCATGCCACTTTCAAAGTCACTTAAATCACCTTTCTTCTTCTCCATTCTGTTGCTCGGTTTGAAATTCTGCAGGTCGTCTTGACAATGTCTATAGGCATAAATGCATTGAATTGCTGCCATGTGATTGGCTGATTAGATATTTGCGTTAACAAGCAGTTGAACATGTGTATCTAATAAAGTGGCTGGTGAGTGTACATGTATATGAGTCTGGGAGGGCATTTGAAAAGATCTCCAAACAATCGTCTGTCAAGAAGACCATCCACAAGTGGAGATGATTTCAAACAACTATCTGGGCCAGGCCACCCCAGCCAGTTCAGTCTGAGAGCAGAGTGCAAGATGCTATAAGAAGTCTCTAAGAACCCCCAGATTTCTTCATGGGACCTCTATGTTGCTCTTGCTATTGTTGATGTCAAATTACATGTGTCTGCAATTAGAAAGAGGCATGCCTATAAACACCCAGGGAAAGACTGGGACTTCTGGGACAATATGCTCTGGTCAGACAAGGCAAAGATACAGTACCATTGTCAGGTAATTCTAAGAAAGGCTTGATGAAAACTAACTACCACATTTGACCAGAAGAACCTGATACCAGCTATAAGGCATGGTGGTGGAAATGTGCTGATCTGCTGCAACAGGTCATGGTCAGCTCAACATCATCAAATCCACTAGAAATCTTCATTGTGCCAGAGAGTGGTTGAGGATAATGGGAGACCATCTGTCAGAAGCTTGAAGCTCCACTGAAAGTTTACATTGTAACACGACAATGGCCCTAAACCAAGGAATGACTACAAACAAGGACATGGAGGGCCCTGGAATGGCCAAGTCAAAGCCCAGATATGAACCTGTGAGGGAATTTGAAATGGACTGTGCACATGAGACACAAACATCACACAAGCTGAAAGACTTCCGCTTGGAGGAGTGGAGCGGAAGTCAGAGATTGCTTGTTAGGTCTAGGAAATGCTGACTTGAGCTGTTGAAGCCAAGGGGGGACTTAACTTTTAACGAAGATGGAGATGGCATATTTGTTCATTTTTCATTGAAGTCAAATTATTGGTTGTTTTTTTTCCAAATACATCACCTTTATCTAAAGATACTGATTGTTAAATAGCATCACCTTTATCTATAGCTGCTGTTTAAATGAAAATGAAATGTTGATATGAAAAAGACATTTCATGGGGGCACTTACTTTTTCACATGACTGTATGTTTGTTCTGCTTCATTACTACTGTTACTATGTTTTGACAGGAAACTACTGGACAGTCCAGTCTTTTTCAAGGGGCAAACTTTTTTGCCATGCTGTGCCATGAGTGGAGGCATGTTCACTTGAACATGTGTAATGTTATGGCTTCAGTTCAACTATTGGGGTGTGTGAAGTGAGAGATACAAAGTCTTAGAACAAAACTTAAACCCCTTCTAAAACTGATTAATATTGCTTAATGTCGCAAATGTTATTTCAAGTGTTTGAGGGACACATACATAGTATTGTAAACTTTCATGAACTTTTATTAAAAAAATATGAAGTAGGATTTGAGATAAATGATAGGTGACCCAGACTATAATTTCAGTGATTCAAGACTTATGGACTTGTAACTGCTAAACCGCGGTACACACAGAATGACAACTACTTAGCACACTCTTCATATTCATGAGATGTGATCTACAGGTATGCCACCTTCATCTGTGTGCTAAAATATTTCAAGCATTTTAATTTGAATTGCGTTCTTGTGAGCTTCCCATGGTACCATTAAAGATGTTATAAATATCATCACAAAAAGGTAAAGCAGTCCTGCAAAAGAAATCATCAGTTACATTATCGGGGGAGTGATTTGAATCTAAACCTTGTTTTTTATATTCTCTACAGCATCCAGAATTGAATTATCTTAAAATAAGCTTACCCGTGGTCCAATATCTCCTGGCTCACCCTGCAAAACATGTTATAGTGTTATTTTATGACTTGTGTATTACATTCAATCAGTACACAGTACAACATAATTTAAAATTTGAAAAGTCAACTAATCTGGACTAAAGTTTGTTTTTTTCCACTTCCCTTAAATGCAACCTGCCTATTATTTAGCTACTTTACTCAGTTTCTGGGGCCAATCAGTGCTTATCTTGGCAGCATCAGTTGCATAAACAAACCCTGGTTCATGTTGAGTCCTTCTCCCTGCACATCTTCTCCTCCTCTCACATCTCATTAGATGTGCATGTCAGGCTGACTTGTGACTCTAAACTGGCACAGAATGGGTGGCTGTGTGAGTGAGTGAGGCATGTGATGGACTGGCAACTCATCCAGATTTGGTTTCTGCCTTCTACCCCTTGCTACCAGGGTTGGTTTAAAGAACGAATGAACCGATAATACAACACATATTGTACATTGTAATTATTCAACTAAAATATGCCTGCATAAGTGTTGAAAATTACACCAACAAATTGTAGCATACTGCAAGTGCAATCTTGTGTTCCCTTTGGAGTTCCTGCATTATGGGGGACGAAACATGACTTAAAAGTAAATAAATAAATCTTTGCCATAAATAAAAGAATAAAGAAATCCATGTGTAGAATAAATAAATGAATGAAAGAATAAAAAAATAAATAAGATCATTTACTGATCAATACTAGGCATTGATGAAAGCCTCCCAGTGAAGACATTTGGCCACACCTTTTCTGGTCCAGCCACCATAAAACCCCAGGTGTCCCGGAAGTAGGTGTCACTTGTTGGCTTGAGCAACCACTGGATGGTGTTCCTCTAGAATTGACTGCAATCAACTCCTCTTGTTTATTGAATTTCCACATACGAGATGCATGCCAAAGAGCGTTATGTCTTTTGCTGTCTGGAAGACCTGCCATTCCCACACTCGGCTACAACATATATACACGTGTTATCATGCATGTGCACATTGAACCACTCCGAATGCTCAGGCACCACTCCAAAGCAAGAGGGGGTGCTGTTGCTAAGCGTAATCCCCAACCCCGGGAGACAACACCTATCCCCGCTCTTCCCATGCAGCATCCAAACCCCGCCACTTCCAGGCTTGGACTCATTTAACCAGATAACCCACAACTGGACATCATCACTTTTGTACTTGCTACCACTGGAGGCAGAGCTCTCAGTGATGTTATTTTGTTGCAAACATGCTCAACACTTGTTTTCCTTTTCTTGTTTTTATTATTGTTGCTAAGTCAAGTGGGCTATTAATTTGTTATTAAACAAAAACTTTCTAACTGGCTTGATGCCCCGCACCTTTAAACCCGTGTCTTGTGAATTCTTTACAGTAGGTACACTGGGGTACTAAACTGTGAGATAACAGAGAGAGAGAAACAACCTGTAAAAACTCTCAATACTGCCCCCCACCAACCACCGCCTTCCCAAGGAGCTTGGAGATTAAATGTTAAGAGACGTGATGCCAACCACCAGTTATCAAGGCTGAAACTAACCACAGCATCACCTGATACTTTAAATGTTCCTGATATTCAATCATCTGCTCTGGCTTAGGAGATATGTTGGTGAATTCAGATTTTTAATTTTGCCCATTATAACTCACTTCTATTTATGTTATGCCAATCAGGGGAATGAGTGAAGCAAACCCAGTGAAGAAATGTAAAGCTGCCACTTCCAGGCTCCTCAGGTTCCTCCATCTAATGAGAATCACACCAACTCTATGAGTGTCATACTGTGAGTGAGCAAGACAAACAGCGCCATAAAGATGTCTGTGAATGTTTTTTTATGAACTGTTAAAGAAAATTCTGCATGGTGATGGTCAGGTTGGCTGCCCTTTGCATAAAAGGCTTGAAATGGAACAGCATGAATCCCAGTTAGAAGTCAAAACTGAGAGACTAATGACATGTGCAGGTTCTTTAAAGGCACCACAACAGATGGAAGGGAATTTAAAGTTTTCGATCAAAATGTTTCTTACCTTATCACCTTTCAGTCCGGGTGGGCCCTGAAAAGATATGAGAAAAGAAATATGAAGTAAATATATTTCTTATCATTAGACAGTATTATAAATTATTCCAAAATTAAATTTGAGCAAACATTAGCTAGTTGCATAATCCAAGGAAAAAAATGAGTTATGATATTTCTAGCCACATTACCTCTGAAAGAAAGGTAATAAAATCATTTGAAACTTTTTGCTCTCTCTTGCCCTATGAGTACCTTCAATGCCTTTCCTATGTCTAAACCATAAAGCCAATTTCTCAGACTCTGTCATTTTTTTGAGGCACCTTGCTTGCCTCCTTTCCCTTTTATACATCTCATCTCTGAAAGTGGCTCCTATACCTTTACATCTACTTGTGCGTCTCACATTCGCACTTACTCTTTCATTTGCATTACCACAGCCAAACTGACCAATCAGATTGCTTGTAGGGGCTGAACACACACACACATACACTCATACAGACCTTAGGATTTTATTGTATATTGTCACCTGTGCACTAACGTGGCACACTGCTCTGTAAACCATGGCTTGGGATGAATGCCAGTAATAAAAGGACATGCAATCCCAATTGAGCAAAATGCTTATCTGATAAGGTATACACACACACACACACACACATTATATATATATATATATATATATATATATATATATATATATATATATATATATATATATATATATATATATATATATATATATACATATACATATCTTATATATAAACATCTATGTGTGAAAGTGTGTGTGTGTGTGTGTGTGTCTGTCTGGCCTGGAAGTTCGAGGCTACGGCATAAAGCTCAAAGAGCTGGCAAGGCAGCCCCAAGTTCACGATTTGGAAGAAGAAAGAAGTATGAGGCTACAGCATGAAGCTGTCAGAAAGTGACTTGGTCGCCAAAGTGAAACAGCAGAGGAGAGAGAAACTCACTTAGCTTCTGATAGACAAGGAGGGTGAGCACATCCACAAAACGAAACCGCCGACTCTGCATATCTGTTTTTTCCTGACAATTTCAATAGTTTCTAGGAGCCCAGGCTGTTTACAGCACGGGCTTACACAGCTAATATATACATATATATATATATATATATATATATATATATATATATATATATATATATATATATATATATATATATATATATATATATGTATGTATACATATATTAATACATACATATATTCACCGGCCACTTTATTAGGTACACGTGTTCAATTACTGGTTAACACAATTATCTAATCAGCCAATCACATGGCAGCAGCTCAATGCATTTTGGCCTGTAGACGTTGTCAAGACGACCTGCTGACGTTCAAACTAAGCATCAGAATGGGGAAGAAAGGTGAGTTAAGTGACTTTGAATGTGGCATGGTTGTTGGTGCAAGACAGGATGGTCTGAGAATTTCAGAAACTGCTGATCTACTGGGATTTTCATGTATAACAATCTCTAGGGTTTACAGAGAATGGTCAGAAAAATGGAAAATGTCCAGTGAGTGTCAGTTCTCTAAGCGAAAATGCCTTATTGATGCCAGCCATCAGAGGAGAATGGCCAGACTGGTTCGAGCTGACAGAAAGGCAGCAGTAACACAAATAGCTACTTGTTACAACTGAGGTATGCAGAAGAGCATCATTGAATGTAGAACACATCGCACCTTGAAGCAGATGGGCTACAGCAGTAGAAGGCCACACCGGGTGCCACTCCTGTCAGCTAAGAACAGGAAACTAAGGCAACTGTTGCCATTTTGGATTGATTTCATAATCTAAAGTCTAACAAACTCAGACTTGACAGACAATACCCTGTGTTTTTGAGTTGCAGATTCAACATAAGGGGGCATTCCAGTTTAAAATTGCAACTAGAAACTTGGAAATTTGGAATTCCCACCTTAAATGGAACACAGTAATAGCTCTGCTCACAATGCTCTGAGAAGACTCTGCCCCTTCACAGCACCAATGATATAAAAAGGAACCGTCCAGGAAAGGTGGTGTCAGTATTTGACCTGTAATACCGAGAAGCTCAGAGCTTCATCTCAATTGGTGCCGCTATTATCGTTGAAAGGCTGACACTGAATGTATTTTCTTTGCTTGTTTTACCGCTGCATGGCTGTTATTTTTGATCCAGTTAAAATGGGTGACCCAGCTGGTACTCCCCCGCCCTTCTGCCTGCCTGCTCTAGTCTGGTTTCTTGGCCATGTTATACCACTCTTAACTAATAGTTCACACCTGGATCTTGTACTTACAAATCCTCAAAAGCAAACTATTAGAAGTCTGAGACCTGAATTAAGACAAATGGGTAAATGGAAGCTGGCTGCCTCATAGAAATCGCTTACAGACCCCTCTTCCCAGGAGTATCTTTGATATTCTTTAACATGTCAAGAGAATCCCACGTTGAACCACCCTATGAAAAATGTTTGCAAATGGTCTTAATTTCCACATGTCTGCTGCTTAAAAATGCAGTCTATATTAAAACAAAAAATAAATGTAGGAATGATCTTGATGAAACTCATAAAAGTTTCACTTTTGTTTTAATGAGTTTACTTGAAATACTCATTTGTTGTTAGGAAACTTAAAGTGTTTCAGGAAATTTATCTAAACATTTATTGGAAAAATGACACAAAGTGGGACAACGAAGGCAGCAAACATTAATGTCCTTTAAATAAACATACTTAACACAGGAAGTCTGTTTAGACTCCTCATTTACTGCTCACTAAATTAGACCAAAAGACCAAAACAGAGAAATGGGCACTAGAACTCTGAAATGTGAAAAGGGCTGGCTGGGTCTGAGGCTATCATTTGTTCCTCCATCCATTTATTTTCCAAACCAGTTTTTTTCATTACAGCTGGAATTTGTTCTGGCTTCAAGGAACAAGACTTTCACAGGAATGTCACATTCCCCTGAGTTGGAATTGCTGGTTAATTTATAAGACTGAAGGATCAAGTAGGGACAACAAAGATAAAACAACAACCGTTACTTTAAATAGTGCTTGAGTGTAATGAACACCATTACAGGGGACGTCACAAGTGTTTTATATATAGTCAAGGCTTCTGCAGGTTAAGTAAAGTATACGGTGGGTTCAGAAAGAAATTCAGATCACATTCTGTCCAGTTTATTGTGTTGTAGTTTTCATTTTTAAAAAATGTGCCATTTTTGCCCATCAATCTGCACTTAATAACCCCTAATGACAGAGTGAAAACATACCATACCATACCGTTTCCAAAACCCATGTAATCTTGAGCAGGGTCATGGGAGGCTGGAGCCCATTCCAGTAAGCATAGGGCAACATGGCAGGAACAATCCTTAGACAGAGTGCCAGTCCATCACAGGGTGAACACACACACACACACAGACATACACAAACTGGGCCAGCTTTAGTGTTTGTCAATCCACCTAACCTGAACATCTGTGGGAGGAAACCCACAACACTCAGAAGAAACCCATGCAGCCACAGGGAGAACATACAAAATCCATGCAGGTAGAACCCCAGACATGAACCCTACTCTTTTTACTGAGAGGCAGCGGTGCTACCATGCTGGGGTGAAAACATGTCTGCAGAAATGTGCAAATGTCTTAAAAGTGAAAAACTGAAATCTGTCATTACTAGAACCATTCAGACCCTTAATTTAGCGCTTTATAGAAGCCCCTTTGGGAGCAATTCCAGCTTTGAATCTTCTTGGGTAAAATTCTACAAGCTGAAGGTAAGAGTGGATATCTATCCATTATCTCTGATATATTGCCTTTTAGATCTATCTATCTATCTATCTATCTATCTATCTATCTATCTATCTATCTATCTATCTATCTATCTATCTATCTATCTATCTATCTATCTATCTATCTGTCATATAGTGCCTTTCATATCTCTCTATCTATCATATAGTGTTTTTCATATCTATCTATTGTGATCTACCCAGGGTAGTGCATGATTTATCACTTAGTCAATACTGCCATACTAAATGGACAAGAACAAAGGCGTGTTATTCACCTCATTTGCCAGGAGCTTGGCAAGAGGTGGCAACCTCAGAGTGAATATGCTAGAGTCTCTGCAAAGATGGACCAAAGTTCATTACCTGGCTAGGAAGGCAGTGTAATTGAGGGACAGGGGGAGACAATGTATTTGGACTAATGTCTCCCCCGATACACGAGATGGCAGTATCCTTGGGCTAGGACTCCCAAACAGACACTTGAAGGGCATCTATCTATCTATTATATATTGCCTTTCACATCTATCTATCTATCTATCTATCTATCTATCTATCTATCTATCTATCTATCTATCTATCTATCTATCTATCTATCTATCTATCTATCTATCTATCTATTATATAGTGCCTTTCACATCTATCTATCTATCTATCTATCTATCTATCTATCTATCTATCTATCTATCTATCTATCTATCTATCTATCTATCTATCTATCTAGCTGAGATAAATTACTGGCACCTATGTTGAGTGGAAACACAGAATATTCTATTCTATTCTGTTCTGTTATAGTATCTTGTTGTCATTGTGGTTGCCATTATTTTGAGCACCTGTAGTTAGGGATGTGCTCTTAGGTTGCCAGGTGATGTCCCCCAGAGTTCACAACATGTGACATCATCTATGCAATGACTTATAAGTCGGCAGCATGAATCACTCATCATCCCAGTTTGTGAACAGAACGTTATTACCAGCATTACTGTCTGATTCTTGTGTCATGTTCTGGGTTGTATTTGCTCAATCTTGTCTTTCCAGTTTTGACCCTGGCTAGTTATTTTTTTTATGATCCATCACCTGATTCCATCTTTATTCAAAACAACGTTCGCCTTGTGCAGTCACTACAGAAACATCTCATTGCCAGAGTTACACAAATATATGTGAAATAAAAAAAATATTCTATTCTATTAATGTAGAATATCTCTTGTCATTTTGGTTACCCACCGGCTTTCCATCCAATCCAAGTGGACCCTAAAATGAAAAAGAAAATAAAAGTAATTTAACAAAAGTTAAACTCTCCACAAACAGCACATACAGTACGCATGGCATGCAGAAGGTTTTAAGGAGACAGCGGTGGATGAGATGCCCCAAGCAAAACAGTTCCTAAGCAGTTTCACACAGTTGTGTTAACCAACTGTGAATGCGGGCACTTAAGCGCAGATTGTGCTATTTACCTTTCCTTGAGAAAGCTTTCTTCTCCCTTCAGGTTTTCTGAATGTTAAAGTATTATTCACATCAAATGATGTAACACAGCAAATGAGGCACATCAAAGGGAAAAAATAAACCAACATTTTTGCAAATTTATTTTATCCATCCACACATCCATCTTTTCATCAATTTTCTCAACATACTCATTCATGGACTGCACAAAGTGGTGGCTATGGTGGCTCAAGCACAGTCCCTTTTCTCTCATCAGCCCAGGTGATCTCTCTTTCTTTAGGAGCTAACTGATCACACGTGAGTACACTCGCACATCTCCATTTCATTGTAAGAAAAAAAAGAAAAAACTGTGAAGCTGTGCAGAGGAGACCAACCATGAACATCTCCAGACTTAAGGACACGTCCTACTATGACAGACTCAGAGAATTAAACCTGTTTAATCTCAAGCAGAGGAGACTGTGTGGGGACCTAATCCATACCTTCAAAATTCTTGATACTTCATAAACTTGACTCTGAAAAATTCTTTCAACTAAATGGTGAATCACGTACTGAGGAAACCTAATGGAAACGGGAAAAGTGCATTTAAAACTGAAAAAGAGAAAAAACTGTGATAAATGCATATTGTAGGCTCAAATGGAAATAAAGTATGGTCCATGATCATGAAATTGTATTATAAATATGAAGGCAAGTCAAGCCTACTCAAGTTTTAGTAGGCTTTTAGTATGGTCCAAAAGTAACAACTGTGTTGAGAGTCTTTCACGTAGGAAAGTATAAAGTGCTATACCATGTGCAAAAGTAATGTCAATTACAAATACAAGATGGGAGACACTGAGCTACAGGAAACAATCTGTGAAAAGGATTGAGGGCTTTGTGGTGACACAACATTTTCATTGCACAAGCAATGTGTAGAAGTAATTATAAATACAAATAAAATGTTAGGTTATATTGTAAACTCTGTTGAATAGAAATCAAGGGACATTATAACACACTAGTGAAACCACCGGAGTATTGTGTACAGTTCTGTTCACCACACTACAAGGAAGACACAGCAACACTTGAAGATGCAGAGAGAACAGCAACCAAGTGCATCCTGGGACTAAAGGGCATGTCTTAGCAGTGGTTCTCAAACTGTGGAAACAAAAAAGGGGGCACGAATGTTGCTATACATGGTGTAATTTTGCTATTCGTAGGGAAATTTTAAACTTGTAGCGTTGTATCGGCAGCAAAATATATAGGAATAAATTTTATTAGGGTTTCAAGAAAACGTTAGGGGGGCGCAATTAAAACTGTTATGAAAACTCGGGTCACAAATACTTAAAGGTTGAGAAATGCTGTCTTACTGTGACAGACTCAGAGAATTAAACCTGATTAGTCCCAAGCAGAGGAGACTGTGTGAGTACTTCATCCAGGCCTTTAAAATCCTCAAAGGCAGTGATCAAGTGGATTCAGCGGGATTGTTTCAACTAAATGGTGAATCACATAAAGGAAGACACCAGTGGAAATGAAAGAGAAGTGCATGTAGGAGTGAAAAAAAGGAAAAGCTGCGATAAGTGACATGCCTTGTAGGCTATTGTTCGCTATCTCTTATGGAAATAAAGCACGGTCCATGATCATGATTGCTACTCTACAGTACAAAAATTGTATAACAAATACAAAGGCAATTCATGCCTACACAAATTCAATATGCTTCTAGCATGTTCCACAGTTAATAACTGTGCTGAGTTTCATTTGAAGTGATTGTGAAAATTTTCCCCTCGGGTGACAAATCAAATTCTCTCATCACATCACATGTACGGTATGCAACTAACAGATGTAGTACGGCTAGGCCTTATTCTAGCGTTGCCATTGATGCTTTTTGTTAAGAGTGTTAAGGTTTGTTCGACAACAGTGGTACGTGACTAAGAGATACAGCTAAGCAGATGAAGGTACAGCAGATAAATATTTATAAATCCAGTTTCTCGATCTGCTCAGTTCATTATAGCATCATTGAGACCTAAAGCCTACCTAGGCTGCAAGGCTGAGCAACTTGGAATTGGACATCATTTCACCAGAGAGATTAACAGTTATAACAGGACAGACATCTCCAGGATGATGGGAGAAATCATTGACTCGGCTGGGAATTCAGCCCAGGTCCCTGGAGCTACGAGGAGCAAACACCAACTACTGTGCCAGCATATAATTCTACGAGGGTAACACATGACTCTAGGAGGACTATACAGACATCCCAGCATCTGTTAAAGAGTTAAGAAAAAGAACATAAAAAGTGCTTATCGTAATTTAGTCACCTCAGACCACAAGTCCTTATGTGCTACCGCAGCTTTCCATTTTATGAGCCAGACCAGAAAACACAGATTTCCATGAAAACAAAACGATTGTATTCTTGTCAGCACCTGAGAAAACAGTGTGGTTCCCTCAACTCTAAACTTTAAAGGCACTGAAATGAGAAACAAGTTTTTTTTGTGTTCATGCAGCCTTATACAACAGAGGACCTGGTGACTCAGTTCTCCTGGCATGTGGTGTATCATTTAGCTAGAAACCAATTGTAGAATCTAGAAATATGTAAACCAGCAATCCGCCCAGGGGGCATCTGTAGTCCATTTCTAATGACCTTTAAATTTAGTGTCACAGATGAAAAATACTGCCAGACAGAGGAACCTCCATTTGCTTTGGACACGTTACAAAAACTAAAAGGCAAATAGTCCTGGGATTTTCACATATGCCAGGCTTAATGGTCAGACAGTCAGTCAGTCATTGTCCAACCCGCTATATCCGAACACAGGGTCACGGGGGTCTGCTGGAGCCAATCCCAGCCAACACAGGGCACAAGGCAGGAACAGATCCCAGGCAGGGTACCAGCCCACCACAGGTATAATGGTCACTTTATAGAAAAATAATACTGACACTGACATCAAGGGGGCACTGCAAATAGTGCCAACACTTAAGAGCATTGGACTCCAGTAAACCAGGGTGCTTTCTGCAAGGAGACTGCAGGTTTGCCAGTATTTCCAATGGGGATTTCAGTTATTAACGACACTTACTGTGCAATTTTAGCTAACATGAATTAGAATATCAAGCTGCAATACAACTGTTTGCATCTACTCTATTTGCTGTTTTATATACAGTATAGTATGCACTCACAAGCATTGTCGACTTTGTAGAGGAAGGTCGACTTGTTAGTGGATCTGAATCCTTTCAGTGGTGCTGAACTGCGGGGATTTCTGAACACGGCACTCGGTGGTCCGGCATGCATTTGGTGGTTTGTGGAGCGGCACAAATGTGACAACTGGGCGGAGATTCGCACTGCCTTTCTGGACGCCTTCCTCTCAGATGAATACCAGGTGCTGTTGGAAGAGAACCTCTGGAACTTTGTGCAAAAGCCATCACAGAGCCTCAGGGACTTTGTCTTTCTGTGCGTTGTGCCTTTCTGTGGTGTTCTGACGTGCACGAGTAAGAGATATTGCAATGTGTCCTTGAAACATGTGACCCTCGGGTGGCAACCACTCTGAGGGGGGGTCGTGATGTAGGTGGATGAGTTGGTAAAGTTGGGGTCCCAAGTGGAAAAGGACTGGACGGCCATTGGGGTTGGTGGGTCTTGTAAGGGTCCCATGCCTCGGGATGCCCCCTGTCCCAAACCACCAGGGAAAGCCCAGCTGAACTCCGTGCCGATGTCACATTAGTACAAGCCACCTTGCCCCTCTTAGTGGTACCTGTACAAGTGTGAGGTGTCACGGGAGAGGCAGTTGTAGATAAAGGTAGCATTTATGAAACACAGCTTGTGGGAAAAGCTTAAAGTTCCTCAAGAGCAACTAAGGGAAAGTACACATGTAAAATTCTTTCTTGCTGATGGAAGGGGCGCAAGGGGAAATGATCCTCTGAGGCTTTGCTTACACGAGACACACTGGGAGACAGAGGTACAGTATATGTCCTGGAATGGAATACACAGGAGGACTACACTGTAAAATTAAAAAAAAAGAGTAGAATTTGCTAAAATGCATAATGACAAAGCACAATGCTTCTGGAGAATGTCCTTTGGATAGATGAGAAAAATACTGGAGCTTCTTAGCAAGTCACATCATCTCTATGTCCACAGAGGAAAAAAAAAAAACTTTCAAAGAAAAGGACACCAGACCTACTGTGAAACATGGAGGAGGCTCACTTATGCTTTGAGCCTGCTTTGCTGCATCTGGCATGGGGTGCCTTGAGTCTGTGCAGGGAACAATGTAATCTAAAGACTGATATTCTGGAGCAAAATGTACTGCCCAGTTTCAGAAAGTTCCGTTTCATTTGCAGGTCATGGATCCTTCATTAAGACAATAAGCAAAAACACTCAGCAAAAAGCACCCAAGAATGGCTAAGAATAAAACATTGGACTATTCTGAAGTGGCCTTCTATGAACCCTGATTTTAAACCTTAGTGAACATCTATGGAAAAAACTGAAACATGCAGTCCAGAAAAGACCCCCTTCAAACCTGACACAGTTGGAGCAGTTTGCTCAGGACGAGTGGGCCACACAACAGTTGGACAGGTGCAGAAGACACAGAGAGCTTGAAGAATCGCTTCTTCGCAGTGACTGTAAACTCTAGAGGTTAAGGGTACCATCATTTTTATCCATGACATTTTGATCACTGCTCTTATTTGAAGTATTCTGTTGAACCAAAAATTTCAAAGTGTAGTCTGAATTTTGTTAAATATGAAATAAACAATGATGGGTGCCAATGACTTTTGTCAGTTTCAAGTTATTTCAGAGACTATTGTGGGCTCTTCTTTTTTCATGGAGGGGTACTAGATAGATAGATAGATAGATAGATAGATAGATAGATAGATAGATAGATAGATAGATAGATAGATAGATAGATAGATAGATAGATAGATAGATAGATAGATAGATAGATAGATCTTAGAAAATATATATATACTGTATAATCTTCTCTTATTTGTCAGATTTCTTATGTTCTTATGTAAGTATGTGTATATAAGGTAATAGAAGACATGGATGGACTGACATTTCGTATGGGATTAATGGGGGAATCACAAAGGATGAAGAGCCTGGATCGATGGTTCACTTGATCAGTCAGGAGGCCAGTTTAAGAGGAGGATAGGAGAAGGCTACCTTACAGGGCCACTTGCTCCACCAAAGTGCCAGGTGGTAGCATTCTTCAGTGGGGACTCCTGTGTGCACAACTGCAAAGCTGCCTGGGAATTGTGGTTCTAGTGGACTATAATGTTGTTAATGTTGTGACACTGGAAGAATTCCTGGGTCTGGCTTAAAAGAAGCCACTCTAACATACCCAGGTAAGTCAGAGCTGGCAACGCTCACCTGGAGTGGAGGCACAGGGAGAGAGAGAGAGGGGAGTCAAAATATCAACATACAGAACAGCATATATAGTATATATTAAATGGCTGAAACATTTGACTTATTGTAGTGTATGTATGTATGCGTATATATTTACATATATATTGACTGACTAAATTACTAACAAGAAATTCTTAGCCTGTGGTGGGCTGGCACCAAGCCCGGGGATTGTTTCCTGCCTTTCCAGCTTGCGTTGGCTGGGATTGGCTCCAGCAAAACCCCGTGACCCTGTAGTTGGTTTATAGCGGGTTGGATAATGGATGGATGGATGAAATTCTTAGTTATTTGACCAGTTATTTAGCTGGAAGTTTAAATTAATTAATTAGATTATAACTATATGATTAGTACTCTACAGTATAAATGTTTATGTTCATATCGTAAATTATATGATTTAATCATGATAATGGTTTTCTGTTCTCGAGAATAACGAATTGTGCTTGTGTGGGTGTATATCTCTCTATTATATATAAATGTAATGAATTATTATTATTATAAAAAGGAAATCCTGGGACGAGATTTTCTTGGAAATAATTTCAACTCCCGTGAGAGATAATTTCAGGTTCCGCAAAACGAGACTTTTTGCCAGGAGATTTTGCCAAGTCCCGCCTGCCTCTGAAACATTTACAGCCTTATCAACAAACTAATAGTAAAGATCGCATTAGCGCTAATAAACGGAAATTATTACTCGGTGAAATAATGGAACAGCGAAAAGAGATTGAATATATGAACATAGGTGATATGACAAAAGTACAGTATGTAGATATTGTTCGGCTTTAAAGTTAAGTCGGAGATTTAATTTGTGTTGCTATCAGGGAAAAGTAGTGTTTCTTCCCAATGTAGAGGGGTATCCGTGAGAATTTTTGTTGTTTGGTGAAAGTGAAATCCACATATGAGAGCGTCAGAGATGCAACGTGGCTGGCGTGTATGCAGGCTGGGGGCTTGGCGGGTGAAGCGAGCAGGGGGCAAAGCCCCCTAGTGTATATATTATATACACACACAAATACTGTATACCCTGGTAGAGTTTGCATGTTCTCCCCGTGTCTGCGTGGGTTTCCTCCTGGTGTTCCGGTTTCCTCCCACAGTCCAAAGACATGCAGGTTAGGTGCACTGGTGATCCTAAATTGTCCCTAGTATGTGCTTGGTGTGTGTACAATGTGGTAGGCTGGCGCCTTGCCCGGGTTTGCTCCTGCCTTGAGCCCTGTGCTGGCTGGGATTGACTCCAGCAGACCCCCGTGATCCTATGTTAGGATATAGAGGGTTGGACAACGACTGACTGACTGGCAAATACTATATATATATATATATATATATATATATATATATATATATATATATATAGTGCCTGTAAAAGGTATTATTTTATTTTTATCTAATTCTGAATCACAGTAGATTTAATTTAGCTTTTATTTCGAAGTGAATACAGATCCCTGCAATGTGGTCTAATTTAATTACAGTATTGACCCCTATTAATATGATACCACTTACTCCTCACTGGTATAGCCATTTTTCTTAGAAGTCACATGATCAGTTTAATAAAGATCACCTGTCAGGGGTTTTAGTTGATCATAGTCTAAACGCAGCTGAAAGTGGAAGAGCCAACTTGTGGTTAGTCAGTATGGTGGACTAACCAAAACAATGAAAACAGAAGAACAGTCCAAGCAACTCCATGAAAAGCACAAGTGAGGGAATGGAGACAAGAAGACATCCAAGCCACTGAATATCCAAAAAAGAGTATGGCAGATCTGTAAATCTGCTAGAGGAGGCTGTCCACAAAAACTGAAGAAGATGAGTAAGGAAGGCCACCAACAGACCTCTGAGAATTCGAAGGAAGTCACAAGCTACAGTGCTTGATTTTTGAAAGAATGTACAGACAACAACTTTGCCCGGTTGCTTCACCAGTCACAGCTTTGTAGGAGAAAAATCTCATAGCATATCTCAGCAAAGACATATGAGAGACTCTGAAGTCAGCTGGAAGAAGCTTCTACGGTCTGATGAGAATAAAATTGGGCTTTCTGTCCATCAGACTAAATGCTATGTTACACTGAACATTATCAAAAACACACCATCCCCACTGTGAAGCATGGAGGTGGTAACATCAGGCTGTGGTGATACTTCTCTGCAGGAGGCTCTGGATGGCTTGGGATAGAGAAATGTATGTGGCAAAATACAGGGGAAACCTTGATGGAGTCTGCAAGAAAAAACCTGCATTGGGGGGTGAAGATTTGTTTTTCAGCAAGAAAAAGTAACAGTGCTCCACATGAATTGCTTCAAAAAAACAATGTGAATGTCCTGAAGTGTCCAAGTCAGAGTACAGATCTCAATCCAAATAAGAATGTGTGGCTGAACTTCACTCACAATCCCCACACAACCTGACTGAGCTGTAGCAGTTCTACTAAGAAGAATGGGGAGAAATGGCAGAGCTAACAGAGACAGAGACATGAGCACCCAGACTCAAGGCTGTCATGGCTGCCATCTACTAAAAACAGACTTCAAGGGAGTGAGATCTGTTTTCACTTTCACATTAAAGAGTCTTTTTTATTGCTTAGTGTCAAAATGTCAAATTAACTACACTGATTCAATGTTGTTTAAAAATAAAATGTACAAACCTCCATGGTGGTGAGTACTTTTTATAGGCACTGTTTTGCAGAATTATACATTGCTTGCTTATTCTTTGGTTCACCGTTGACGGTCTACTCCCACCACTGTCTTTTTATTGTATATTTGTAAGTTTCCACAATAGTGGCAGCTTTGAATCTGTTTTTTGTTCAAACAGTCTTCTCGAAGAAAGTCTGCCATTTTTCAAACACTATGGAGATGAAAGGCTCAGTTATAAAACTCAGGAGGGGAACAACACTCACCATGATGACTCCCTGCCATAAATTTGAACAAATACACTTTAATGTCCCAATAACATCTTGCAGAGTAGCATGAGAGAGTGCTGCCATAATCTTTATCAGCCTCAGATGGAAGTCGCATTAATGACCACAACGGGCCAGTTGTTGCAGTGGGTCAAGCTTCAAGCCTACAGACAGTTTCTCCATTAATCACCAAATGTATTTTGACATTTCACATGAGAGGCATTGTTCTCCTTCAGAAGGGGGATCTGCTTTGATAATTAGGAGCACTATAAATCATCAATGGCTTTAACTTTTTTATTTCTTGAATGTGCAAACTATAGGCTGGATGTTGATAGTTAACAGATCTTGTACGGTCTTGAGATCCCTGATTAATGAGGACATAGGAGTCATCTGCAATAAATGTTGGTGCTGCTCCTCAGCTCCCAAAGGACATACAAAAATTTTAAAAATGAGAGAAGAAAACTGTTCAGCCTATGAAGTGTCCCCTCCATTTCTGAAGGCGTTCAGTCTGTTGCAGGTTTTCTGGCACTGAGAGGCTATCCCAATGGCATGTCCCCATCTGGGTCTTCAGGATATTTTAGGCAGATGATTTTTTAAATGTCATTACAGTCTCCACTTTATCTGCATGATGGAGTAGTTTGTTTCTGATTCCCATAACCTTTTGTCTGAAGAATTGATTCACGAGTCCTGATTTCAGTGTTGTTACACTTAGTCTCCACTACTTGAAAGGACAAGTTTGGTGTTTTTCAGGTGCAATTTAATTCTTCACAGTCATGGTTTTATATTAATTGGCAACAAATAATTATGTTCTAAAGTGAAGTTTTTTTTTAATATCTTGTCTGTTCATACAGCTTACAATCAGGCTCCATAGGTGAATAGAAAAAGACTTAAACTCTACCAAATATGTCCAGTTTTCAAAGCCAGATTGTTAGTGGATATTAATCCCCATGTTGAGATTGCACAGATATTGTTGTTTCCTGAATTATTTTCATTGCTTATAACAGGCAGCTGCAAGCAGGACACAAATATAATTCCAGGTTGACTTTATCACAAAAGAATCTGGAGAAATGTGAAATTAATCTTTATCGAATTTAAAGAGTTTAATTGCTAAACATTGCTTTACTTCAACTGAGGCTACATCTGCTTTTACTACGTTTTCAATTAAAAATAGTAATTTTAAGCAAAAACGATCTTTGAATAACACTGCCATTTTATAGTATTTACAAAAATATCTTGGCAAACACAAAAACGAATGAAAATGCACATGATGTAACCGTTTGCATACACTGGGTATTCCCACATTAGCCGAAACAGGAAGGTGAAGTGTATGGAAGATTATTCATTACCAAAATTAAATGCAATCCAACACGTTAACTGCATTGAAATTCAATACTGTGCTTATGCAAGTGAGATAATTGGGTTTGACACAGTTTTATTGTGTCATAATTCAAAATATATCAACCAAAGAATTGATTGCTTTTCACTATGGCATGCAATTTTATTGTCAGTTTGAAATGCAATACTGTACAAAAGTGTATTGCATTTTAATTCGTGTTTATAGATCACATGTTGTAACTAAAAGCAAAGCAGATGTATTGAATTTTGCTTAGCAGCCGAACTAAATGTAATCAAATTACCAATGAGTGTCAACTGGTGGGGCAACAAGTGTTGGCAGTCGGGGAATGCTGTATGTCAAATTGGACGTTCTGTATATTGGTCACAAAGTGAACAGGCTCTGTGGGTCTGGTGTGGGTCACCAGTGCGTATATTTTAACTGCTGGTGAGGAGTAGTGCAAAACAATCTTCTAGAATATGGAGTAAACCATATTCCAACACAGTTTTCCATGGCATTTGTTGCACTGTGTACCTGGATGCATCTAAATCACATATTGTAAGGTGTGAATGCTGCATACATGCTATGAAAGTTAGGGGGTGTCACTAAGCCCCAAACCCTGGACATAACTGACATGAAGAGTCACAGGTTCAAATATAATGACTTTTACTGTGTTCAAGTGCCTTATACAACACTGTATATACAGGGATGGTCAATCCTTCAATCTTCTTTGCTCCCCCCCCAGCACTTCTTTTCCTAGATTCAATCATTGTGCTCTGCTTGTCAACTCCGACTCCCCTTTTAAGCCAAACCCATAAAGTACAGGTGTTTGGGCAAAGTCCAGCAAAGGGTACTTCCAGGTCAGGCGGAAATGTCATAAAGTAGGGAAGGTCAATCCCTTTAGCTCCTTCAGTCCACCCAGCAGGGCTGTCTTACGGGACTATGATTCCCAGCCTGCCCCTGTGGTCTGTAAAAGCAGTGACATATGGGTGCCCTCTAGCATGTTGGGGGAGTATATACTCTGAACAAGCTAACTCCCCAGTCCTTTAGTCATTCTGGGTTCCTTTTCAGGTATGACGCTTACAATGAACAATAGGCAAATAATTTATTGGTCACTAAAATCTGGCAATAAATCACATGGCCGGCAGCATAACTATCACTTCAAGTAGCACACATCCTCTTCCTGTTTCTGCCTACGCATTCATGCCCAGTGTAGATGATCGGTTACATCATAGATATTTAATGTGGAAAGAGATACTTTCGTAAACTATGTTAAAATGACAGTACAGATATAGATTGTTTTTATATTTTAAATGAAAACGTAGTGATGTGGACATACTCCCAGACAGGGAATGCTCAAGAAGAATCAGAAGGAGAAAGTCGCAAATACCATGCCAGTGGTCATTGAGGGTAAGAGCCAAGGGTGGCACTTATAGCAAGGTTAAAGTAGGCCTTGAATCAGGTGAAGACACTGTATTATTAAAGTTTTTTATAGATAAAAATTATAGATGTTTTCATAAAGTAAAGGATCTATTAGACTTTCCCTGTGCCTGTGTCCTGTTGATGGTCACTCTGATGATTATTTACAGTGCAGGAAGGTTGCCGTTAAAGCAGGAGTTACAGTGGTTACAGTAAAAAAGAAGGAAGTTTAACCTTGTAAATTCTTCTGTTTACAGCATTCTTTACTGGAAGGGCTTCAAAACAGACTGACGATTTAATGGATGCCTTTTGGCCCTCTTTATGATTTGGGGGTCAATAACCTCCTTCAAATAGTCGAGAAGCCACTCTTCCACTTTGAAAACCATTGCTTTCCTTTAAGTGTCTTGAGTCATTAGACCTCATGTTTGTACCACCTGTACTAAAGAGTAGCAGTGTGAAGAAGAGGTGTAACCCTAGGCAAGATCAAACTTAGGGGATCAAGAATCGAGAAGCACAAACTCAGTTCATGAAACCAAAAACTGAAATCAGAGGGCACAGTAAGAAAGTCAAAAAAACAGGAAATACACACAGACTGAGCAAAAATCATAAAACGAAGGACAAGGTCAAAAAAGACTAACAAAAGTGTTTGTAAGCATATATCAACTACAACGTAAGGAAACTAATACAGTCATGCATCGATTTCCAGCCGACCAAGTTAAGGTGATTAATAGTGTGGTCGTGATAACAGGTCAGTAACTATGATAAATGTTGGGGTGCCTACCCAGTTGTCCCTGTTTACTTCCACAGCAAAATAAAACTGTGCTCACTGGTGCAATTACAAACAGCAATGTCGCCCTCTGGAGTTCTAACAAAAACTGCTGCCTAGCAAGACTTCTAGTAAGGCTTCTTATTAAATCTCGAAGGAAAACTCTCTCTCCTGCTCTCTCGTCAACAAGTGATGAGGCTTTTCTTTTAAACTGAATTTTACTGTCCTCTAAACATTTCCAAGGGGCTTCCACAAAATATCCATCCATCCATCCATTTTCCAACCCGCTGAATCCGAACACAGGGTCACAGGGGTCTGCTGGAGCCAATCCCAGCCAACACAGGGCACAAGGCAGGAACCAGTCCTGGGCAGGGTGCCAACCCACTGCAGGACACACACAAACACACCCACACACCAAACACAAACTAGGGCCAATTTAGAATCGCCAATCCACCTAACCTGCATGTCTTTCGACTGTGGGAGGAAACCGGAGCACCTGGAGGAAACCCACGCAGACATGGGGAGAACATGCAAACTCCATGCAGGGAGGACCTGGGAAGCGAACCCAGGTCCCCAGGTCTCCCAAGTGCGAGGCAGCAGCGCTACCCACTGCACCACCGTGCCGCCCTCCACAAAATATATATCAATATATAATAACCATTATATTTCATCTGCGGTGGGCTGGCGCCCTGCCTGGGGTTTCTTTCCTGCCTTGCGCCCTGTGTTGGCTGGGATTGGCTCCAGCAGAACTGCGTGACCTTGTAGTTAGGAAATAGCGGGTTGGATAATGGATGGATGGATTATATTTCATGTTCTTTCATTATATAGTTCATGTTGTTATGCATATTTACAGAAGCTTATTCCCATCACTAAAAAAATGGTGTTATTTCACAAATGTATAGCATTAGTTCTCAATTATTATTGGGTTATTATCCAAAAGTATTGCGTTATTTCATAAATATTTTTATTTTGCAAAATAAATTGCATCATTTTGCAAAACGTATTGCATCATTTGCACAAAAGAATTGCATTATTTCACAAAAATGATTGACTTACTTCACAAAATCATTGCGCTATTTCACAAAGATTTTGCCTGCCACTGCCAGTAGCAGTGTGCATGTGCAAGCTTTGGCTGTCTAGTGACAGGTGCTGAGGGAGTGATTAAGCACGAAGTTAGCGAACAATCAAGTGACCAAAACTCAACAAATGTTTTGGGTATGCATGTCATTTTAATCCGGTCGAAATTAAGTAAGTTCAGTACAGATGTTTTAACATAGGCAGAGTGGTAGAGCGAATCTATCATTCCTGACTCACAGCTCCAGAATCTGCATGGAGTTTGCATGTTCTCCCCCATGCATTTTTGGACTGATTGGTTTCAGTGAGTGTGCTTAAAAGGGGATAATTAAAACTGAATACTGGAAATGTATCAGTAACACTTCTCAATTAACAAAATATGCTTAGTCCTTCATGTGCTGTGAAAATAAACAACATCCACCACAAAGAACAGCCTTGTCTCCTTTTCTCTTCAATCTGGACATCTCAGACTGTAAATCTAACAGCAGGTCATGTCACTTAAAAAAATTCTCCGAAGATTCTTTGTGTTTGTGACAACAAAAGGAATCAGGAAATAATTATTTTATCTTTTATCCCTGATAATGGGCTTATCTGTCAGGTAGTCCAAAATGGGTGAGATTTAAGAACTGTGTCTCTGATACTGATGTGAGCAACACTGGAGCACCACAAGGAACAGGCCTGTCTGCTTTACTCTTCACTCTGTACACCTCAGACTATAAATATACAGTAACAGCAGGTTATGTCATTTGCAGAAATTTTCAGATGATTCTGCACTAATGGGCTCTACTGATAGAGGGGATGAGACAGAGGAGAGGAGTCAGGTGGCGTTTCTTGGTGCAAGCAGAATTGATGGCAACTAAACATCAACAAAACCAAGAAACTGCTCATTGACTTTCATCTCACCAAAGAGCTTCTGTGTATGGTCAGTATTCAAGGTGTGGATGTAGAGGTGGTCCTGCACATCCTCTCTCTGACACACCAACACTGAGGACTTTCAGCCAACAAATTATTCAGCAGAAGCAAAAGTAATATGCCTGTATAGTGCCACACTGGGACTGCCAGGTGAGAAGGCTAGAGGCGAGAGATGGTTTATACTGTACTAGGTCCATCAGCAAGGCAAAAATGATGTCAGTCACAAAGGCAAGCCTCTGCACACTGCTGGCATATGCTGTGTTTTCTGCGCACAGAATACAGCAAATGTTTATTTTTGAAATTATCCATTTAATATTTTCAGGCAACAGGAAACCGTGGAAAAGTGAAACCACAGAAACCAAATCCACAGATACAGGGGTTCTACTGCACAATTAATGATTAAATAGTTGTATTTTACAACTTTTTAATCACTAGAGGGCGATCCAGAGCTGGAAAGGTACCTCATTGTGAAACACGTTCTGCTAAACCAGCTGGGGGTTTGTCTAAAACAGTTTGCCCTTAAGTTGATTTATGAATGTGTAAAATTTTTATGCCTAAATGTTTGGCAGACAATAGTCTTCCTTCATATATATATCTCAATTAACCCATTTTACTATGATTAGAAGTTAACAACAAACATGAGGTTTCCTTCCCCTCATTTGTACTCAAGAAAGATGTAGTTAAATATTACCATTACTGTGACATTTTCTCATTTTTATTTACATCCTAAAAATGTTGGTGATGGTTGAACAATCTCAAATGCACAAACACACACACACATTGTCTGACATATCCAGACCAATCACAGGTTTAAGTGGATTCGGAAAGTATTCAGACCCTTTCACTTTCTGCACACTTTACTGTGTTGTAGATTAAATTTTTAAATGATACATTTGACATTTTAACCATCAATCTACACTTAATAACCCATCATGACAAATTAAAAAGACATCTGCAAAAAGGTTTGAACATTTATTAAAAATCAAAAGCCGAATTCTCTTATTCTTGAAGTATTCAGACCCTTTGCTGTAGCACTCCAAATTGTGCTTAGGTGCCTCCTGTTGCTTTAATTCTCCTTGAGATGTTTCTAGAACTTGGCTAGAGTCCACCTGTGGCAGGTTGCATTGACTGGACATCATTTGGAAAGGCACATGTGGACCTGTGTATAGAAGGTCCCATAATTCACACTGCAGGTCAGGTCAAAAACCAAGCTGTGAAGTGCAAGGATAGACATTCTTGATGAATTTGTGGTGAGGCAAAAATCAGGGCAGGAGAATCAAATCATTTCCAAAGTTTGGTGTGTTCTCAGGAGCACAATAGCCTCAAGAATAGTGAACTGAAGAACTTTGATACCACACCATACTATCTCAGAAGCACTCCATGACTAGACAGAAGCCACTTTTAAGTAAAAGGCATATGCCAGCTTAAAGAATTCTGAGAGCAGGAGGAAAAAAGATTCTCTGATCTGATGAGACAGTTGGGCAGAACTCCAAGCACTAAGTCTGATGAACACCAGGCACTGCTCATCATCCACCTAATACCATTCTGACAATGTAGAACGCTGGTGGCAGCATCATGTTATGGGGAAAAGTAGATATTGAGGGAAGGATGAAGGCAGCCAGATACACTAAGATCCTCCCAGAAAACCTGCTCCAATGTGCATGCCGCCTCAGACTGAGACAATGGTTCAACTTTCAACATGACAATGACCCAAAGCATGTGGCCAAGAAAACCCTTGAGTATCCCAGCCAAAACCCCAGATTGAAACACTCCAAGAAGATGACAGTTTAGGGATGCTTCCTGCCCAAATCAAGGTGTGCAAACCTTATAGAGATTTACCCAAGGAGACTCAAAGCTCAAACTGCTGCTGAAGGGGCTTCGAAAACTGAATACTTCTATGAATGAAGTATTTTTAGATTTTTAAATAAATTTTCAAACCTTGCTTAAAACCTGTTTTCACTTTGTCATCATGAATTACCGAATGAAGATTGGACAGGCAACAATTACAAATTCATCCACATCAAATTAAATCTATAACACAATACATGGTGTAGAAAGTGAAGGGGCTTGAATCCAGTGCACACTCTCACATTTATTTAAACAATTTATATGGCATCCATAAAAAGCAAGTTATAGATGACTTATGAATATTACAGTTAATTAAATCCCATTTCTTGAAAATGTGGCATCAAATTTATTTCAAAAAGAAGAAAGTAAAATTATAATTTAAAGGGTGCAAAATTAAAGAGAGAGAGAGAGTCAACAAAGGAAAATCATTTACCGGATAACCGTCTCTTCCTGGCACACCCTGTGAGGATTACAAAAAAGTACAAAGCAACTGAAGGGTTAAAACATGCAAACACTCAATGGCACATGTGTAAGTAGTCCATGACATTTAACAAGATACATTCAGCATGACAACATCATACAGGGCCACATCAAGAACATGAAGGACACTCTGAATTAATGAGACGGAGAAAAGATCCAACAAGTCACTCAGTAGTAATCATGTAGACATAAAGTACAATAACATTATGGGTGGGGGGTCCAAAGTAACCCACAAATCACAAATTGTTTCAAAAAGGATTTCATCTTTTGATTAAAATTGTACACTTGCCACATTAAGAGATTTCCTCAGATTTACAAAGTGAGTCAATGCTGGGGACTGAAATGGCAACCCTACCCACGAGGCAATGCTGCCTCCCAGTTTGTTTGAATTTTAGTTTGCTTGTAGTTTTCCATATTGTTTGAATTTATATTTGTTTGCCATTTAATTCAAATTGTTTTATAGATAGATAGATAGATAGATAGATAGATAGATAGATAGATAGATAGATAGATAGATAGATAGATAGATAGATAGATAGATAGATAGATAGATAGATAGATAGATAGATAGATAGATAGATAGATAGATAGACTTCTTTGAGCTCTGTGTCATGTTCACAAGGGTTTCAGCAGGTGAAACTGAAAAATAAACAGACAAGCAGAGGTGACTTAATATATAAATGATTCCAGAAAGTTTATTAAGGTTAATGAGTCTTTATATATACCCAGCTTTTTCAGAATTTTGCACATAACTGCTGATGCAGCCTTTCCTCCGTCTAATAAACTGTATTAGTTAAGGGAAAGTGTTCTATTAGCCTGCTCATAATTAGAATTTACTGCATATACTGGCAAGGTTGCCCATTAATGGACCCGATGATTGGCTGTTGTAGATCCTCCCCTTGCACCCGCCATCAGCCGGAGTGACTCACTTTGATCCACAGTTGCCTGAATAAGTTGTTACATTCCTTTATAACAGACAACATGGCTATTGACAATGCCAATGTGGCATCTGAACCTCTTAGACACACAACAGAATCAAAAAAGCTTCACTAAGCATGTTTTTTTTTATTTTGGGAGGGGAGGGTTAATTGACCCCTTTCTTATATTGCACAGAGAAAGAAACTCCTTCAGGGCATTGTGTGAAGCAGGAAAGCTGGAAAAGGCTGTATTTGTCTACATTCTACTGAGCAAAAAAGTTGGATCATCTGGTACCAATTTTCTTACCAAGCAGCACCACGCGCTTTGATGAAACCACAAATGCATCCCAGGATAAAGTACAGAGAGAATGATAGAGAGAAAGTAAGAGGGAGAGCAGGCAAGCAAGCCAGAATAAAAAAAAAAGGAAGAAAGGAAATCTTCACAAAACCGCTACACTTACTGGAGACCCTGAGGAGACAAAAAAGAGAGAGAGAAAATAAAGTTGCATTATTTGTCTGTTTGTGAAAAAGCTAAAAACAGTCTTAATCCACAGCTCAGATACATATAAATTAAATTACTAAAGTACTTAATTATATATTACTATACTATTAAATACTTATTTATTTATATATTTATATACAGGGTGGCCATATTTATGTATATATCACGTTTCACAGGCTGTAGCATTTAAACTACTGTGCGAAAATGGCACCAGTGTGTAGCCTGAGAATAGGAGTAACGATGTGCTGGACTAGGCAACCCCTGCTGTGTTCAAATACAGAATTGCTGCAAATCAGTTTTTGCTATGTTTGTATTTTTTTTTTCTTCTTTTAATCGTATCGATTTGGATGGTGCATTGGTGGACCACGCCATGGTGAATTGGGGATGAAAAAACATTTAAGGTTCTTAATGTTCATGTTCCATTACTTTACTTGTTAATAATATTGGTAGTTTCCTGATAATAACACCTTTTCAATCATATACATACAATCACTTTCAAACTGGACAAACTGATATCCATGAAGCTTCATTGAATTGGTGTTAGACTGTGATAATTAAGTGTTCCCTTCATTTTTTGAGTAGTTTCATATATATGTATATATATATATATATATATATATATATATATTTATATATACAGGTATATATATTATACCAGGTTACCAGTCATTTTTTGACTCCTCGGGTTATCTGCTTACTTGGCCACCCCTTACTATATACTGTATCTCACACCATACCATTTTCTAAAGCCACTTAATCTTTAGCAGGGTTGCGGGGGACTGGAGCCTAATCCAGCAAGCATCTAGCACAAGTCAGGAACAATCCCTGGCCCTGCCAGTCCATCTCAATGTGTGTGTATATACAGTACACACATACACACGTATCAAATAAAGCACAGGTGGATCACTAATGTTTCTGGGTTCCTTGGAACTGGGAATTGTATAATGAAATCCAAAGATTAACAAGAAATTTTGGAATGCAATGTAGGACCCTGTATCATAAAGCTTGGTCTCCACCATGGGACTTTCAGCATGACAATGACCCAAAGCCTACTTCAATAAACAATCAGAAATGGTTTCAAAACAGATCCTCTCGAGCTCTGTTAGGCTGGATGGAGACCGTCGGTGGACAGCTATTTTCAGTCCAGGCTCTGGCTGGGTTACTCAAGAACATTCACAGAGTTGTCTCTCAGTGAGTCCTGTGTTATTTTTGATTTCTTCTGCTGTAATCTTCATCCCAGCCTAAGGTCCAGACCGCCCTGGAGCGGGTTTTTATTAAAGATCTCGCTATACTTTTCTCTGTTGAGCATTCCCTCAACCCCATCTAACTTCCCAGATCCTGCCACTGAAAATCAATCCCACGCCATAATGCATTCCAATAACTTTGGAAAGTTATTACACAGGTGATGACCGAGGTCTGGTTCCTCCAGATATGAAGCTAATCCAGGTTTCATCAGACCAGTGAATCTTGTTTCTCACAGTCTGACAACTTAGTTGCCTGCAAACTCCAAGTGGGCTTCAATGTGTCTTTTTACTAAAGAGAGGCTCCTGTCTGGTTACTCCCAGAAAAGCTAGATCGGCTCGTGGGGGCAGCAGTCTAAGCAATGATGCCCAGATGTCCCTTTTCCCCGTCACCTTCTCCACCTCCTCTGTGGGGGATACCAAAGCTTCCCAGGCCAGTCAAGACATATAATCTCTCTAGCATGCTCAGACACCCAGCAACTTAAAATCATTTCTGTCGCTTGTATCTGCAATCTCATTCAATGTCAAGCTTGTGACCACAGGTGAGGGTTGGAACATAGATTGACCAGTATGACTGACAGGAACATCTGCATTACTGCAAACACTGCTCCATTCCACCTGCTGATCTCCCAGTCCCTTCATGCCTCACTCATGAATAAGACTCTGAGATATTTTAAACACCTCCACTTGCATTTGAGAATGAGTAGCTATTTGTTTGAAAAAGCACCGTGCTTAATTCCTGCAGGTTGACAGATGATTAACCATCTCCGATGTTGGTGATTGCTGATGTTTCACCTGCCCAAACACAACCTCCTCCACCAACGTTGTCCTAATAAGTATTAAATAGTTAAATTATATAAAATAATTAAATAGTCAGATCTGACTAAATTCCTATAGACCATCATGTACTCCAGACTTAGATAGGATGCAGATTACAACGTGTCACAGGTGGCTGGGGGTGGTACCCAGCCGGGACACCCCGGAGGAGGGCTTACGTCTTCCCTAGACCACATGGGAGCGAACGCCCTGGTGGCTTGGGGGCCACGGGAACTGAGCTTGGAAGCTCAACCCTATAGGGGCCCGTGGTCACTGCCAGGGGGCACCCCAATGCCTTTGGAGCCCTGGCCCTCAGCACTTCTGCCACACCTGGAAGTGCTGGGGGGAAGAAGACCAGGGACACCCAGAGTGCTTCCGGGTGCGCAGCCGGTACTTCTGCCATACTGGGGAGTGCCGGTGGGAGCTAATCGGGACGCGCCTGGAGCACATCCGGGTGTGTATAAAAGGGGCCGCTGCCCTCCTTTCGATGGCTGGAGTCGGGAGGAAGAGGACGGAGCTTGGAGGAGAGGAGTGGAGGCGGACCAGAAGAGAGGCATTGTGAGGCCTGGACTTTGGGGGAGTTTTGGGGTTGTGTGCACTTTGTAAATAGTGGAGCATGTAAATAACCATGTTGTGGGTGATTTAAACATGTCTGCCTGTCTGTGTCTGGGCCATATTCCACAAACGGAAGAATACAGAATGTGATAACAAGCAGCTCCTGCAAATGCATGTTCATCCTCTGTAATAACCCTTGGTTTAGGCTGCCCTTCATGCCCCATCTCACTGGGGTGCCTCTAGCCAACCTGATCGACTTGCCTTGTTCTTTAATTACTTCCACAGACAAATGAGAGCAGTTACCGCACAGCAGGTGGTGAGGAGGCTTCTGGTGGTCGTGAGGAGGTACGCCAGTGGTAATCAGATGCAGCTGGGGGGTTAAGGGGCACACAGAAATAGGAGAATAAAATAAAAAAAGACGATTACACGTCTGGAGTTTTCTGGAAGCTGGACTTTATTATGGCAAATATGAGGGTCCGGAATAAAATTTTAGGAAAACAAAAAATGTATAGGCGAAGGTAATTAACACCCCAACCTGGAAAAATCTCACCATCTCCACACAGTTAACATAAGCTTCAAAATCAGTAAGTTATTACTGAAAGCTTAGGGTGCCTCACCACTTGAGAAGCCAGTCAGCTAAAGATGAAATGGGTGGCAGTGTTAAGCACATAAAATTCTGCCCCTGACCTGACTTTCTCCTCCTCTCTCCTGCCTTGTCGATGATACTGGTGGGTTTCTCTCCTCTTTTTCCACTTCTTTACCATGTGAACCCTTGTCTTCACTTGACTCCTGACTCCAAGCTCACCTGGCCTAGGGAAGGAAGCTTCTTTTAAAGTGTAAAACTTGACTACATCTGGGGTCACAGACAACTGGTAAACCAACGGTTTCTAGGTTATACCAAATCCTAAAAGGTGATGTCACATTACGCCACTTTTTGTCACAGGGATGTCAGACTTATCGACCGCATTCACTGCTCTTATGTCAAATTACATGACACACAATCGCTGAGCATGTCTACTTTAGCAACCGAGTTACAGATTTCAAGCACAGGTGTGCCCACTCCTATTTCTGACAGCCAATAGTGCGCTACCTTCGAAGAGTTAACAAGTATGGTAAGTTGAGCTGCAATCTTGGCCTTTTCTTTCTTTCTTCCATTCTGCTTTATTACGTAAAACATGATACATCAGAAAGACTTCTGCTTGAGAGGTTAACAACATGCACATTCCTCATTCCTTGTCACTACATTCTATGCATTACGCTCTTGGATGAGCATTCATTAGTTGTGGGCTCTCCTGCACACACAACCCACCTCTCTGACAAACGAGGAAATCAAACCGGTTTGATTTTATTGTAGCCAATAGCAGAATAGTTGGTCTCAGGTCAGTAAGTCACATTAGGCAATTGTCTTCACTAGGGATGCACCGATACCACTTTTTTGGAAAACGAGTACGAGTACGAGTACTTGCATTTCAGTACTCGCCGATACCGAGTACTTGCCGATACCGAGTACTTAATAAAAACATGATTTAAATTTACAGGTAACAGCTTTAGTCATATAATTTAACAAAAAAAACAAGAAACTCTCGTCTATCCACTGGGAGGTTAGGCTAATTAGCGACACGGGGCTAACACTGCTTGTCCAAATATCCGTGCTGAAACTAAACGCAGAGGAGGCTTGCAGTAGGCTGTGGATATGTTTTTTCACGGAGTCGTGTAGTTTAGGCAGCTCCGTGTCAGTCATGTAGCGGCGGCTTGGGACATCATATCTGGGCTCCAGAACATGGAGGAGACGCAGGAATCCCACATTTTCTACCTCCAAGAGTGGCTGGTCACTCAATGCAATGTACTTGATAATTGCCTGTGTTATTTTCACAGCACGTGGATTGTCTCTGGACATTTTCTCTCGTCTTGCAAGAGTTTGCTGCAGCGTGGGTTGTGTTGGTTTAGAAGCGTGGGTAAACTCTTTGTACTCGTTGTCGTGTTGGGATTTTAGGTGCTTGATTAAATTACTTGTGTTAAATGCGCTACCTTTTGAACCTCCTCTGGACAATTTCGCTGAGCACAATTTGCAGTCCGCCTTTGTTTTGTCGTCTTCATTCACTTTGAAATAGTTCCACACGGCTGACATGTCTCGCCTCGCCTTCTCCCCGCTCTGAGCTGCAGCCGGGGCGGGCACTCGGCGCCTGTGATTAACCCCTTACACGCCGCTCAAACATAGACATTTCTCAGACCATGGTATCGGTCCCCGGTATCGGGGGACTTTTAACGAGTACGAGTACTTTAGAAAATGTGGTATCGAGGTCGATACCAGATACCCGTTTCGGTATCGGTGCATCCCTAGTCTTCACGAGTATCTCTGACAGACTAAGATTATGTAAACGAAGGCTACAGCTGAAAATTGCTGGAGCAGTCATCTAATGTGTCATGGGCTTTACTCAGATTTATTCATTCACCTGAAGGGGATTCCACTGCATGAGCATTTTTATCCACTGTCACGCATGTGTGCCCATTTACGGGACACTGTCAACACTGTGGCAAGGTAAGTAATTCCATCTCGGGATGAGAGAGGGTGCTGTTTCTAACTGCTTCTTTACTCTCCTTTGTAGTCCTGATGGGCAAGCCCAAGAAGACACCTGACCTCACTTCCCCACCAGACCCAAAAGCTCCACTCATTCTGTAAGGATCCATGTTTCATTCCGGTAACCTGGAAAAGTCGCTGTTCACTTTGGGACCAGCACCCAAAGGGATGGAGCTCCTGCTCAATAGCGATCAGCTAAAAATTTGAGCCACGGCTGAGGCTGTTAACTTTCATTTCTCTTTTACTATTGTTGTGTCTTTAAATGGGGTTATCACGGTGGTACCCCAAACTATTATGTGCTCTCTGTCTAACAAGACAAAATTCACTTTTGAAACTTGTAGGGCTGTAGGGCACAGGGCAGGAAAGAATCCAGGACAGTTTGCCATCTTATTTTAGACAAGCGTGCTACTAGTCTAAGATGGGTTGAAATCCAAGTGATCAATGCAGACATCAGCATGTATGCTTGCAGTGCACCATCAATTGGAATGTAATTTACAATGCACTTAGTATTAAAATACATTGCATTTGTCATCACAAACATCTAAAGTTATAAAATGCATTATTGCAAATGTCTATTGCACCATCTGTAGGAATTAAAAATGCAATGCATATGTCACTGCTATATGCCATTTTGTAAGAGCTTCGTAAAAGCAGTATTAATGTTTGTGATGTGCCATCTGTTGCAATACTAATGCAATGCATTGTATCCACCTGAAAAAGGATAAGTGTCTGTGTGTTTGTGTAAATGTGCATCTGTCTGGTTGCTATGTCTCTGTCGTTCCAAAAGATAGCACAGAATAAACATTTGCAGTAACAGAATGCATTTGTCATTCCAACAGATGGTGCTTTACAAACATTTGAAATAATAAAAAGCATTACTACAAATGTCTGTGATGGCCCATCTGTTGGAATGACAAATGAACTGCAGATGTCTCTATTATATGCCATTTGGTATGGGATTTGTAAATGCAATGTTAACGTTAGTGATGCACCATCTGTCGGAATGACAGAGACATAGCAACCAGACAAACACACATATACAAAGGCACACAGGCACTTACAGTATCTTTTTATCAAAGTGGATTAAATTAGATTAGATACAGTATACTTTATTAATACCCAAAGGGAAATTTAAATGCATACTACAGCAAAAAATAAAACATAAAATGCACAGATATCAACTCAAAGCACAATACAAGACAATGGAATCAAAAAAGCATAATA
The DNA here is from genome assembly GCF_900747795.2 of Erpetoichthys calabaricus. Taxonomy (NCBI): domain Eukaryota; kingdom Metazoa; phylum Chordata; class Cladistia; order Polypteriformes; family Polypteridae; genus Erpetoichthys; species Erpetoichthys calabaricus. The sequence continues at coordinate 55,628,489 of NC_041404.2, forward strand.
CAATAAACATTATGGTACCAAATAACTGTAGTAAACTGAAGTTTGTACTAAACCTATGACTTCTGGCTAAAGTAAAGGAAGGGAAGTCAGGTGGAAGCACTGAATTGTCTATTTGCAGCCATTTGAAAAGACCCCCCGAGGCTCTTTGTATTACACAACGGAGGAATGAGCCTGTGTCTAAAAGTGCTTGAGAGAGCGCCTCCAGGAGAGGGTGGGCAGAATCGTTCATGATGACATCCAATTTTGCCACCATCCTCTTTTCCAGAACAGCCTTCATAGTCTTCAGGGTCAGTCCTGTCATGGAGCAGACGTTACTGAAACATCCTGGCTATGTCTCTACAAGCTTTGCACATCTGGATTTGGACAGTTTATCCCATTCTTCCTGACAGATCCACATAAGCTCTGTTAGACTGGAATGGAAGTATTTGTAAAATGTCATCTTCAGATATCTCCACAAATGTTCTATGGGCTTTAAGGCTGGGTTATAGTTAAATGACCCATGGACACTCAGAGACTTGTTCTAAAGCCACCCCACCATTGTCTTGGTTATATGCTTCAGGTTATTGCTCTGCTGAAAAGTGAACTGTTGTCCCAGTCTGAGGTGGTGTGCACACAATGGAGAAGATTTGGGCCGCTTTCATCCTTCTCTCAGTTCTGACCAGTCTACCCGTCCCTACATCACCTCCACCATGCTTCACAGTAGAGATGGTATTAGAGAGCCGGTGAGCAGTGTCTGGTCTTCACCAGACATACTGCTTGTAGTTCTTTAGTTTTTGCCTCATCAGTCTTTTTCATCCTGCCCTCTTTAAATGCATTTTACTTAAAAGTGGCTTCTGTCAACCCATTTTACTTAACTCTTTTCATATGTAGCTCCTGAATGGTGGAACGAGCTGCCCAACCTTAATTCGAAATTCTAAGCACCTCAATGTGTTTATGAATCGCTTGAAAATTTCCTTGTTTGGTAAATTTCTGTCTAACTAATGTTAGGTTTTTGTAAGCTAAGAATTGTAACTCGCCTGTCTTTTGTTCTGAGCTCTTTACTTGCGGTGATCAATTTTGTCACCGTGTTCCGACACACTTGTTCTCAAATAATCCCCAAGATGAAGTTTTGCAAGATTATGTTGACCTCTTTTGTAAGTTACTTTGGATAAAAATGACTGAACAAATAAATGGAAAAGAAATGTAATGTGCTGAACTGCTCAAATGTGTCAAAACTATCCTTTTCAACATTTGACCACTTGGGGCAGTGTTGGGCTTTCCCAAATGATAACATTTGTCACTCTGCAGAAGTCTATTAATAAGACAGAAGAATGTGCATTAGCAACTCACTGAACAGCACACACTTAAAAGAGGCAGGTCATGATCCCAAATCCCGGCAACACGGTTCCCATAGTCTGCTTATGCACTTAGACGCTAAATACCTTATGGATGTGCTGGCTCATCTGATAAAAATCAGGCCATCTTGATTGTAAAAGCAGTGAATGTCGATGTAGTGTAGCTGAGCCCAGAGCTGTAAGATGCCTTGAGGCATTTAAGCTGAGAAACAGAAGGCCAGTAGATGCCTGGAACATGGATTTCACTCCATAATTTATAATGTTGAATCAGTACACAGCTTTACTAGTACACGTCTTGTACTGTTTAAGCAACAGGACATGTTGTTTGCATAAGAAGGCATTTCTAAGCTTGTACTGTCAATTTATATAATACTAGCACAGCAAAACGGTCTCAGTGGTACAATGGTAAGTCCGTCTGTTTAAATTACGTTGTGCGTGTAGGAGCCTCTGTACACAGGATATGCTAGCCCTTATGTCCCCCTTTCTTTGGGAGTCTTGTTGCCTTTGTTTATCGGCCATTCCCATCCCTCATATGGACACGGGGTGACACTATGCCCAGCCATGGACAGATGCCAGATGCTTTAGCATCCACCTAATAAAAGAATTTGTGACTGTGCATCTGTCTCTGTGTCCATCTGGTTGCTATATCTCTGTTATTCCAAAAGATGGAGCGTCACAAACATTATCATTGCTTCTACAAATCCTATGCGAAATGGCACATAACAGAGACATATACAATTTATTTTTGTATAGCCCCAAATCACACAAGAAGTGCTGCAATGAGCTTTAACAGGTCCTGCCTTTTGACAGCCTCCCAGCCTTGACTCTCTAAGTAGACAAGGAAGAACTCCCAAAAAAAACCCTTGTAGGGAAAAAATGGAAGAAACCTTGGGAAAGGCAGTTCAAAAAGAGACCCCTTACCAGGTAGGTTGGGTGTGCAGTGGGTGTCAAAAAGAAGGGGGTCAATACAATACAATACACATATGCATTGCATGGTGCACTACAAAAATTAATGCTGAGGTCTACATTGATTACTTAAGATTTCAAACCTTCTTTGAGGGGTGGCAATGCCAGTTTTACATATACAGACATACTGTGGGTCATATTATAACATTTACATGGGCTCCTGAAGCGGGTGCCACTGCATATATGTTTTGGAGCTGTCCTTCTTTTTTGTTGTTTAATAAGGGAGTAACTTTTGTATTTTTCCAATCATAAGCAGGTTTGAAAATGAATACGTGGCTTTTTCTAATCATTAATACACTATATGGTCAAAAGTATGTGGATACCCCTCCAAATGAATGAGTTCAAGTGTTTTGTTATTAACGGGCGAATCAAAAGAAGCACATAATTGACGTTCCTTTTGCCCACATGTAGCAATTCACATTTTTCTACATTAAATTCCAACTCCACATGACAAACTTAAATAAATTCATTGAACCCTGCAAATCACCCCCTCACCCTCCAGCACTTCATAATTGCTGTATTTCTTTTAGTTTAGTTTATATACATATATAAATACTCTGGAAAGGAACCATAAGTGCATAGATTTTAGGGGTTTCACCTCCCCCACCAAAACGAGCCACCTTGTAAAAAAAATTTCTGTCCAATGGTTGGCGGGCTGGCGGTCGTATGGGCTTGGATGTTTTTTTGGGGGGGAGGGCAAAGCAGCATTCCATTATGGCATGAAGGTGCTTAGCTTTTTTTGATAAAGAAATTGGATTTGCTGTTTATTTCCCCTTCACTAGGCGCACTGTTGGTCACATAGATGACATAATTTTTTCACACTCGCCATGCTATTTTTTTATTCAATGTATTATGTATGTATATTTGTATGTATGTATGCATTTATTTATCTATCTATCACAAAGAGGAGCAGCAGCTACTGCCACTGCTTCACCCAGTGTGTGTCCAGTTTTTAAACTTGTTTAAGTCTTTTTGAATTCTTTTTGTGGCCTCCTAGGTATCTGTCATCCATCCATTTTTAGCTTCCTCTGCAAATTTCACAAATTTACTAACTACACCATAATCTATGCCATTGATATAAATCAGAAAAACTAACGAGGGTCCAAAGACAGACCCCCGAGGGACTCCACTGATAACCTCACTCCATTCTCCTCTTATCTTTATTCTTTGTCTTCTGCCGGTTAACCAATCTGAGATCCAGTTTTGCCTACAGCTTCTAGTTTCAGAAGTAATCTTCGGTGTTGTACAGAGTCCAAGGCTTCTCAATGTAAATTATATCATGTGCTTTATTTTTGTCTAGTCAGGGCAACTGTCGTTTCAAGATAAGGTAAAGAAGACAGAAGTTCTGAGGTCAAACAGGTCTACTCACTAATCATGGCACTGGAGAGTGGTGACGTGTTGCACACTGATTACCATGCTGCTCTGTAGATGTGACGATAAGGACTCTATAAACCTAAAAAATAAGGTTTAGAAAAAGAAAGCAGTGTCGCCACCTAGTGGTGAAGACACAGACCTGTTAACCTCAAGATTGCCAGGTCAGTCCAAGGTCCTAACTTATATAGCTTGCAAACACACAAAAAGAGGCTTGAAATGTGTTTACAGACCTTCAAAAGCAAACGTTGGGATCTATAAAAGAAAATTTACGTATATTTACAGCAACTCTGGTATCAAAGAAAAGGAGATAACGACCACCTTGATCAAGCAAGCAAATGTAGCCAAACCAGCTAAATGACAAATCATATCAGTGAGTTGTTATTAGAATGTGCGTGACAAACATATTTAACCTCAGAAGTGATAAATATGATGTGCAGACTGTACTTTAGTTCCTTTTTAAGAGGGCCAATGCTCCGTATTTGTACTGAAGAACTTTTTTGGTTTGCTGTCAGTTTATATCGGCTGTCACTTCTCAGAGAATTGCCTAACAGGTCAAGAATATCTCAGTCAACCTTCACTCCGTCATGTCTACTGTGCTGGAAGCCATTAACTGATCAGCGCTACATGCAGTTTTTGTATGGTGTGGGTGCACATACATAAAACATAACAAACATAAAAATGAAATCTGCATCAGTGTCTAGTTCTAACATAATCAGAGCACTTTAGTGCACTTATATTGCAATAAGGACACCTACAGAAAATGAAGCTGTTTTTAACCATTAGCAGTGACATTCCATTAACATACAAGTGAAAGGTGATGCCAAGATGTGACTGACAAACGTCGTGGCTCGGTGGCCTGAATCGACCCATGATTTATTTATTGTCTGACGTGATGGTGATGTACATGTCGGCTGGCTTGTTTTTAAGGTCAGTAGCAGAACCCTCAGTTTTTCTAATGGCTTATAAATATTCATTGTAACATTGATCATGTCATTCATTATATGTGGCAGGTGATGGCAGCTGCCCGCTCAGACGATGGTGCCTTGTGCCTTTCTTCAACCCTCAGAACACAGAGGAGAGGTGCTATAATTCTGCTCATGATCTTGTGCTCTCAGTTGCGTAGCACTGCCAGATACTCTGGAATGCAGGTGGTTGTGTCTCGATGTTTCAGGAGCCAATGATGTTCTGAAGCATTGTGATTGCATACATATGAGGCTGATTAGCATACTCCATATAAAGATGTTTCAGGACAATGTTGGAGGTACCTTCACATATACACATACTGTACATAAAGTGACAGCAATTTATAAAGGGTAAACTGCTGATTTTGTTTTGGAGTACACATTTTTCTGTTTATTTGGTGTGTGCATAAATTTACCTTCAGATCCATGTAAAGTTTTAAAAATGAGGTCCCTAGTGATATTAGCCAAACATGTTGCCAGTGTCCAATTATCAGCTTCTTTATTCTTGTACAGCAGTGGAATTTAATTAAAATACAAAAGAAGTAAACTTTGATCTTTTACAGACTCTTCTGAAAACACTTGGCTGAATGCTTTGGATCTACAAAGGCACATATGAGAAGCAAAATAAATCGTTTTGATTCGGTTACAACTAAAATTTAGAACCATAAGATGACCCCACAGCGCTCAGCTGTCACAGACATTTCTTGTGTGATACACGCTACACATAGCAATCTAATGGGAGAAGCAGGCCACAAAAGTAAAAGACATACGTGATCTTAGGTCCAGAGTAATGGCTTTGGAATTGCAGCAGCTGGACGCAGGAGTTTACAATTACGGACAAGATTTACCCGGCTGGCCAAACGAGCACTTTTATAGGCAGATATGATCACCTGCTTTTTTAAATGTCTAGACAAAGTGACAGCAATAATCACTGAAAGCAGGAAATGAGCCCATTTGACTCTGGCTCTCCTTTTAATTTTTACTGTCTCTTCACATGTTTAAATTAGGGGGCTTTTAAAAACACAGCCTTAAAAAAGCTACTTTCTCCACCCCATGAATTTGAAGGTATGGACTTCTGTAGGCAATATGTCCTGTTAGTTAGTAGTGAAAGGAGAAATCACAGGCTTTGTATCCATAGGAGGTAAAGGAAAGTGAATAAAACAGTCCACCTGAAGCTTTAGAAACCAAACAGCAAAACAAGGGAATAGAATGTGTGTCGTCGTCCCCCCCCCCCCAACCCCCCAATCATTTCAGTGTATCCTCTTGTTACATTGTGACTTGTTTTCTTTTTGATTTACTGTGTTAATTTTCTTCTGTACAAGTTTAACTTGGCTTTCACTGTATGCAAATGGCTTTGAACAGAGCATCATGTGGGGGGGATAGGGGACGCTGTCTTCATGACCCTTAGTCTGGAATAATAAAGGAACCAAACAACTGAACGGAGAAGATCTGTTTAAGAAATGAATAATAGATCACAGTGGCAAATAAATAAAGCTGATGTCACATTACATGCCGGTTTGTCAGAGCCTATGGTGGTAGTGCTGGTTTGGGGCAAAACTGGCTCAGGACATGCCATTATCTTAATACATATGTAATGAAATAGTTCATTTGGCACTGCACAGATAATGTGTAACTGTGTATTTTTTGACACCCATCACACACCCAGACTACCTGGAAAAGGGTCTCTCTTTAAATTGTCCTCCCCAAAATTTTATCAATTTTTTTTTCTAATTTTCTTAGAGAGTCTCTGGGGGGCTGTCAAAAAACAGAGCCTGTTAAAGCCCATTGGGGCATTTGTTGTGTGACTTTGGGCTATACAAGAAATACCTTGTTGTTGTTGTTTATTCAATTAATTATCATTATTATTCATGGTGGCTCTAAAATCCGTACTAATCCCTACTTTCTCTTCTGATATAGATGTAGGTGGTGATCTGCACCACCACCACCTGATCAAAGCACCGTGATTGTCCCTACATTGATGGATTAAATGCCAGAAGTCCCCATGACCATCATCATTAAATTCTTCCATGTGAACCCTGAATATAATGAGGACTGATTTAGGTCATTTATGTTAGGTAGAATGCCTAAAGGGGTCTGGGTGGTCTCGTGGCCTCAGAACCCCTGCAGATTTTTTTTTCTCCAACCATCTGGAGTTTTTTTTTTTGTTTGTTTTTTCTGTCCTCCCTGGCCATCAGACCTTACTTTTATTCTATGTTAATTAGTAGTCCCTAATTTTAATTCTTATTTATTTTGTCTTTTTTCTCTTTCTTCATCATGTAAGGCACTTTGAGCTCCATTATTTGTATGAAAATGTGCTATAGAAATAAATGTTGTTGCTGTTGTTGTTGTACGCGTAAAGAAAAGTATCTGAATTTGATTTAAAGTACTAGATGGGTGGCATTAGTTGGCAGATTGTGTATCTTTTTATAATGCAATAGCTGCGCTACCTATTTAAGGTGGGTTAGAATCTTAGAAATCAATGTGGACCTCAGTGTTAACATTTGTAGTGAACCCTCTATTGGACTGTATTTTGTAGTGAATGTAGTAATATAATGCAATGCGTTTGTCATTCCAACAGATGGCACACCACAAACATTTGTAGTAACAAAATGCATTACTACAAATGTTTGTGAGTGGCACTGAGGCACAGTGGTAGCGTTGCTGCCTCATAATAAGGAGACCAGAGTTCGTGTCCTAGGTCCTCCTTGCGTGGTGGTTACATGATCTCAGTAGATCATAATGTCAATAGACAGGGCACTGCAAATGTTGATGTTGAGGTCTAAATTGATTATATAAATTTCAACCTGTTGTAGATGGGTAGCACAGCTAATTCTTCTTAATAAAAGGACAAATTTCTGTGTGTCTGTGTCCTTCCTGTTGCTATGTCTCTAACATCAATAGATGGTGCAACATTAACACTCTTTTTATGAATTCCATACCAAATAGAATATATCACAGACATATGCATTGCATTTGTCATTCCAAATAATATGGTATTATAAACAAACATTAGTAGTAATACATTTTATTAATACACATTTCAAAAGTGGCTTAGGGTCAACTCTGAGAATGTGAATGAGTGGCCCAGCCAGGGCTGAAACGTAAAGTCAATCGAACATCCCAGGAGAGACCTGAAAACAGCCGTCCACCGATGGTCTTCATCCAGCCTGACTGAGCTTGTAGAGACATCCATCCATTATCCAACCCGCTATATCCTAACTACAGGGTCACGGGGGTCTGCTGGAGCCAATCCCAGCCAACACAGGGCGCAAGGCAGGAAACAAAACCCAGGCAGGGCACCAGCCCAATGCAGGACACACACACACCAAGCACACACCAGGGACAATTTAGGATCACCATTCCACCTAACCTGCATGTCTTTGGACTGTGGGAGGAAACCCACACAGACACAGGGAGATCATGCAAACTCCACGCTGGGAGGACCCAGGAAGCGAACCTGGGTCTCCTGACTGCGAGGCAGCAGTGCTACCCACTGCGCCACCGTGCCACCACTTGCATAGACAAACAGTAGAAAATCTCGAAATAAAGGTGTGTGTTTGTCATGTCATACGCAAGAAGACTCCAGGCTGGAATGGCCGCCAGAACTAAGTACAGAGTGAAGGGTCTGAATACATGTGTCAATGGGTTATTTCAGTTTTTAATTTTTAATAAATTTGCAAAAAATCCTGTTTTCATTTTGTCATTCTGGGGTGTTGCGTGTTACTTGATGAGGGAAAAAATGAATTTAAATGATTTTAGCTGAAGGTTGAAACATAAAATACAAAATGTGTAAAAAGTGAAGGGGTCTGAACTTTCTGAATGTAACGTAGGACAAGAGTTAAAATTTCAGCCTTCAGCCAACACAGGATGTCAAACAGCACCTCCAGATTACCACAACTTATTTCACACTGTTCTATTCACTGCTTGCAGCCAGACTCCATTCATACAAAATCATTGCCATTGTGCCCATCCGTTGGCCAGTGTCATAATCACGACTTCCCAGTGTACCTGTACTCCTCCAATGACAGCTCTTCCAAACCGCTACCTATTATTCATTACAGTGTTGTAGTACAACCAACATTCTATATCTTTATTCTATTTTTTTATTTGTGTAATAACCGAAGGGCATTTTGCCATGGTATATGAAGTTCATTCTGTCCAACTTTCCGGTACATCAGTTTGTGTTTAAAAATCAAGGAAAAAATTGGCAATAGGCCACTTCAGTTAAAAAAAAAAAGTTAAGCAGCAGAATGGAATGTGAAGAGGCCATCATGAGCCACAGATACACACATACACACATACACACACACACACACACACACACTGGGACGATTTAGAGTCCAAAAGACCCTGGACTGAGAGAAAATGTACAAGAACACAGGGAGAACATTCCAGTGCCACACGCAAGGCATTGCAACCTGATAACAGCAACAGGCAGCAGCTACAACAGTCACGCTACCAAACTGCCTCCACAAAAAAACAAAAAATGAAAAACAGAGATACTGAGGGGATTTTACTTCCACACGCAGGAGCTTTGGCCTTATCATAATTGGAAACTGTCTAAAACCAGATGTTATGAAAAAGGCCTTCTGATTCACTTGTCATCTAGGGGACCACATTCACATCTACTTAGCACTGAACGGTTGTTGTGACTTAATAGTCACAAAATACATAAGTCCCAAAAAGTTCTAAAAATTGCCCACTAGAGGGGAAAACAGTTGAACATAATATAAACTCTAAAATATATGATACAGTATATTATAACTAACATTTAAATTACAAACAAAATATACTGTAATAGTTTTCTAAACTTTTTCACAGCATGAAGTTATGGGAAAGAGTAGTGGAAGCTCAGTTAAGAAGTGAGGTGGTGATTAGTGAGCAGAAGTGTGGTTTCATGCCAAGAAAGAGCACCACAGATGTGAAGTTTGCTCTGAGGATGTTGATGGAGAAGTTTAGAGAAGGCCAGAAGGAGTTGCATTGCATCTTTGTGGACCTGGAGAAAGCATACGACAGGGTGACAAGAGAGGAGTTGTGGTATTGTATGAGGAAGTCAGGAGTGGCAGAGAAGTACGTAAGAGTTGTACAGGATATGAATGAAGGAAGTGTGACAGTGGTGAGGTCTAAGGTAGGAGTGACGGAGGTGGGATTACATCTGAGCCCTTTCTTATTTGTAATGGTGATGGACAGGTTGACAGACGAGATTAGACAGGAGTCCTCGTGGACTATGATGTTTGCTGATGACATTGTGATCTGTAGCAATAATAGGGAGCAGGTTGAGGAGACCCTGGAGAAGTGGAGATATGAGAGGAGAGGAATGCAGGTCAGTAGGACCACCAAGACAGAATACATGTGTGTGAATGAGAGGGAGGTCAGTGGAATGGTGAGGATGCAGGGAGTAGAGCTGGTGAAGGTGGATGAGTTTAAATACTTGGGATCAACAGTAAAGAGTAACAGGGATTGTGGAAGAGAAGTGAAGAAGAGAGTGCAGGCAGGGTGGAATGGGTGGAGAAGAGTGTCAGGAGTGATTTGTGACAGATGGGTATCAGCAAGAGTGAAAGGGAAGGTCTACAGGACGGTAGTGAGACCAGCTATGTTATATGGGCTGGAGACGGTGGTACTGACCAGAAAGCAGGAGACAGAACTGGAGGTGACAGAGTTAAAGATGCTAAAATTGGCATTGGGTGTGACGAGGATGGACAGGATTAGAAATGAGGACATTAGAGGGGTCAGCTCAGGTTGGACAGTTGGGAGACAAAGTCAGAGAGGTGAGATTGCGTTGGTTTGGACATGTGCAGAGGAGAGATGAGGGGTATACTGGAAGAAGGGTGCTAAGGATAGAGCTGCCAGGCAAGAGGAAAAGAGGAAGGCCTAAGAGAAGGTTTATGGATGTGGTGAGAGAGGACATGCAGGTGAAAGGATGACAAGAGCAAGATGATGAGGACAGGAAGATATGGAAAAAGATGATCCGCTGTGGCAACCCCTAACGGGAGCAGCCAAAAGAACAAGAAGACTATAAAATACATTCATATAGGTAGTAATATATTTTTAAAAACTATGTTTAAAATTGTATTTTAAAAATCAAAAAAATGCATCTGACATGTGTTTTCATGTTTACATAGCCCAGTGCAGCCTTAAAGAGTGAAACAGGCAATGGGATCTGAATGACCCTCAGGGGGAATCCACATCATGTTAAAAAACAAAAAAAAAAGGTGACAGCACTGATCCATTCAGGCTTATGCAAGTCACACATGGGACTGCCAATTTGAAATACTTAGATGTCCGCACCATTATGCAGATAATGTTTGACAAAGGATTTTTGTTACATTTTGAGGGATAAAAAATCAGGGGTTTTATGACAAGCAGCCAAGTCTAATTTTGGGTCAGTTGTGCCCAACATGAACAGTCTCTATGGGAAAGAGGAAAGAAACACATAAGGACGTATTGAAATGTCTAAAGTGTATTGTTATGCGTGTGAGGAGCAGGATTGTAGATTGTGTGCTAGGCCGTCTAAGTGGCTGCCTGCTTCACCTCTCATTTGAGATGGCTCTGCGTTTAGGTGTTTCACCAGCAATCTTGTCAAGATCACCACCAGTGTCCATTGTCTGTCTTCTTCACTTCTGTTTTTTTGTTTTTTAATAAAGAACCTTTCAAAAGACCATTTAAGTGCTACATTTCTCATCCTCGCTCTTTGGCTCCCTGTTTCCTTCCTTGCCCTCACTGTATTCATTTGTTTTGATCTCCGTTTGTGTCCATCATTTTTTTCCAAACTAGTTTAGTTAGACCACATTGTGCAGTAACGTTTAGCTTGTAACTGATAATGCACGGGGTCTATGAAAAGTATTCACCCCCCATGGAAGTTTTCCCACTTTATTGTTATACAAGATTTAATCGCAGTGGATTTAATTTGGCTTTTTTGACATTGGATCAAACGAAAAAGACTCTTTAATGTTGAAGTGAAAACAGATCTCTGCAAAGTACTCTAAATTAATTACAAATTTAAAACACCGCATAAATCCTTACATACTGTAAGTATTTCCCCGCTTCAAGTCCATGTTTAGTAGATGACAGCAATGATTGCTTTGAACCCGTGTGCTTAGGTCTCTGTCATTTTTCTCCCTTCCTTCATTTCAGAACTGTTTCAGCTCTGTTACGTGTCATGGGTGCAGTGAGTAAAGAGCCTTTTTCACAAATGACCCACTGGACTGGGGATCTGCACTCTGACTTGGCCACTCCATGACATTATCATTGATATTTTGAAGCTTTGGCTTTTTGTGTACTTGGGCTCATCATCTTGCTGGAAAACAAATCTCCCAAAACACAGTTTTTTTTGCAGACCCCATCAGGTTTTCCTCCATGATTTTCCCACATTTTGCTACATTCATTTTACCCTCAGTAGCCTTCCACACAGCCTGATGCTGCCACCACCATCATGCTTCTCAGTGGGGATGGTGTTTTTTTACATTTTTCAAAAATGGCATTTAGTCTGACAGTAAAACAGTTCTATTCAGAACCTTCTTCAGAGTCTTCTATGTACTTTCCTCCACAATATCCTGTGCTATTTTTCTCTTTGCAACTCTGCCAATAAAGCGGTGATTGGCGAAAGCTCCTGGGCACAGCTCTTGTCTACCCAGTCTCTCCAATGTCAGTCACTTGTGCTTGTGTGAGTCCTTTAGACTTTCAGAGGTTTCTTGGTGCGCTTCATGCTCTAGTAGATTCCAGCTCTGTCATACTCTTTCCATTTCTTCATTATTGATTAAGTTGGGTATTTACTGACAGAGATTTTCTTGTCCCCATCCCCTGACTTGTGCTTGTTGTGCTGCTTTTGTCTTCATTGTGCAGGTTAGTCCACCATACTGACTCCCCACAAGCTGGCCCTTCCACATTCAGGTGCATTAAGACTACACTCAAGTGGAACACCAGACAGGTAACCTCCATGGAACTCATTCTGGCACATCTGAAACCAATGTGCTGAAATGGCCAGTGATTATTTAGGGGCATCACATTAAATGGGGGTGAATACTTATGCAATCATTTATCATTTGTTGGTTATGTCTAATTAATTTTGACCACTTTGCAGAAATCTGTTTTCACTTTAACATTTAAGAATCGTTTACTGTTGATTGGTGTCACAAAAGCCAAATTCAATACTGTGATTCAATGTTGTATAAAAATAAAATTTAAAAACTTCAAAGGGGGTGAATACTATTTATAGGCACTGTAATTAGTGTGGGGCAGACAGGCCTCCAGTTTTGTATAATACATCTGCTCTACCACAAATTTTAAATTGCATCTTGAATACAAATAAGAGCATTGTGTGTTGCATTATTAAAAAATGTAAACAAGCATGCATTCAAATTTTAGGCATGTTTGAAAAGAGAACGCAGATTAGGGAGTGGGGCTGGGTGGGGTTGGCTAGTGCTGAAACCCCCAAATCATCTTTTTGGGCCCTGGGCAGCCACACACTGTACCACCAGGCCCAATCTTCAGATGACTGGGGTCATGAAGTATCATCAAAATAAACAGTAAGGAACCCACTTAATCCAGGTCTATTTATCTATTATATAGTGTCTTTCAAATCTATTTGTTTTGCATACACATGAAAGCAGAAGGAGATTAAGAGGGGACGTGACTGAAGTGTTTAAAATTATAAAAGGAATTAGTACAGGGGATTCCAGTTTGTTACTTTAAAATAAATTGTGCAAATTGTGGATTGTAGGACTTTAGGGACTTTCAGATCTTGACTTGATGTTATTTTGGACAGTCCTGATGAGCGGGAATGATATTGCTGGTCTGAATGACCTCTTCTCTTCATATCTATCTATCTATCTATCTATCTATCTATCTATCTATCTATCTATCTATCTATCTATCTATCTATCTATCTATCTATCTATCTATCTATCATATACTGTCTTTCATATCTATCTATCAATCTATTATATACTGTCTTTCATATCTATCTATCGATCTATTGATCTATCGATCTATCATATACCGTCTTTCATATCTATCTATCATATACTGTCTTTCATATCTATCTATTATATACTGTCTTTCATATCTATCTATCTATCTATCTATCTATCTATCTATCTATCTATCTATCTATCTATCTATCTATCTATCTATCTATCTATCTATCTCCTGCTGAGTTAGCTGTAATGGGCACCAGGTGAGCTCCTTAAAAACCATGGTGGAATTCCCTGTCATCTGTGACTCAAGTTCAGTAGTAACCTACTGCTGTATGTGCCATCAGCTGAAATCCATTTCCAAGTGGCTTCTCTCTTCATTCTACCCTCTTTTATTTGTTATCTTACCACCCAAGACTAAAGAAGGACAACCAAACCTAATGACACCCCGATTGACCTCAGCTTAATAATAACAGAGCATCCACATCCTATAAAAACATTAGTGCCATTACTTAAGATCTGAAGTGAAAGGCAATACACTCAGAATCCTGTTAAAAGCCCAAATTCTCAAAGAAATAAATAAATAAAACAAACATGACTTACCAGGATCACCTCGTCTTCCTGTCTTTCCTCGTTTCCCTGGAGGGCCTGAAAATACAACAGTAATTATTTATTTATTAATTCTTTGCTCAGATTGCTCAAAACCAAAGCCTTTCTTTTTCTTGACAGGCATAAGCAGTGGGACTATTTGTTTCTCCAGATGTCCCGTCCTGTTCTGCGTTTTTTTGGGTTGCCTCAGACCATCTGGACTCGCAAGCCCTCAAAACAGGTGTTACCCCCTCCCCAAAACATTAACTGAAAAAATAAAGCATGCATTTCTAAACTTGCTGATTGCTCTTAATTGGGGGGCTCTCCAAGCCACTGAATATTAACTTGTCCAAAAAACCCAACTGGCTCATTTGTTATACCTGTTATTATGTTTTTAGTTTGAGAAAACTCTAGGAACACGTTCAAAAAGCAATAAATTTCACAAGGCCGGAATTTCACATGTGGATTGAAAATAGATGCAGTGTCTGCTACCTTTAATGCATATGAAAATGCACACTGCCATTTGCACTGAAATGAGATGTAACTGTTTTGTGATGTACATGTAATAACGGGCTATTATTAAATCCATCCATCCATTATGTGTAAATGCTTTGTTAATTTCGGAGTTGTGCAGCACATAGTGCAGCATCCTATCCCAGGATGAAGGAAGAAATCAGCCAATTGGGCAGTGCGTCACAGGGCACACATAGGCACACATCCAGTGCCCTAAGACACACATCTGTGGGGTGTTAGAGGAAAATGAGATTACCTGGATATAATTCCACATGGACATCAGGAGAATGTGCCAACACTTGACAGGGCTCTGGAGCAGACCACTGGGACTCTTTTCTTAGTTAAATGCATTGTTTAATTCCTTAAAACCTGTAACTTATGAAGAATTTCACCTCTCCGCTTGCAGGATATTGACACATACTCCATGAATTAATTCACTGTCCTCCAAATGGATGCAACTTCATTTGTCACTCATTTATAGGGTATCATATATGTATCACTGGGGATCACCCTCAGGGCTCGACTGGGTATGTGACTCCACACCGGGGCGAGAGGGGGCGCTGTCACTAATGGTATCTTGTTTTTCTCTGACAGCAATGAGAAAAGACACCCAGTGAGGGCAACCAAAACCGGGCCATGGCAACCAAAGTAGGTCCCAACAAAGTTGCCAAAAGCAGTATAGGAGCCAAACCTAAAAAACCGTGATTTTTAGTAAAAATGAATAAACACATTTAAATGGTGTTCCATGCTTCAGGGTGAAACTTCCATCTTGCATCCATCCATCCATTTTAAATCCTCAAAGCTTCTTTTGTCAATGCTGGAATCCCTCCTGAGTGGGGTCAATGCCACAGACACTCAGACCGGTCCGACTGCCAGTTAACCAAACCTGCACATTACATTTATAGTTGTAACAATAAAATATGAGCAGATTCTGCAGGTAAAACCATACAAGGGCGGTACGGTGGCGCAGTGGGTAGCGCTGCTGCCTCACAGTAAGGAGAACTGGGTTCGCTTCCCGGATCCTCCCTGAGTGGAGTCTGCATGTTCTCCCCATGTCTGTGTGGCTTTCCTCCCACAGTCCAAAGACATGCAGGTTAGGTGCACTGGCGATCCTAAATTGTCCCTAGTGTGTGTGTGCCCTGCCCGGGATTTGTTCCTGCCTTGCGCCCTGTGTTGGCTGGGATTGGCTCCAGCAGACCCCCATGACCCTGTGTTCGGATATAGCGGGTTGGATAATGGATGGATGGAGTTCAATATAGCCCTGAAGTTCATTTAAATTAGACTGACCACAGTACCCGGAGCTGCCTTGGTGTACCTGTATAAGACAGCATGGTGCACTGGCTAAGGTGTTGGACTTCAGACCTTGAGGTTGTAGGTATAAATCCCACTTCTGGCGCAGTGGGTAGCGCTGCTGCCTCGCAGTAAGGAGACCTGGGTTCACTCTCGGGTCCTCCCTGCGTGGAGTTTGCATGTTCTCCCCGTGTCTGCATGGGTTTCCTCCCACAGTCCAAAGGCATGCAGGTTAGGTGCGTTGGCGATCCTAAATTGTCCCTAATGTGTGCTTGGTGTGTGTGTGTGTGCCCTGCGATTGGCTGGCACCCTGCCCGGGGTTTGTTCCTGCCTTGTGCCCTGTGCTGGCTGGGATTGGCTCCAGCAAACCCCTGTGACCCTATGTTGGGATATAGCGGGTTGGACAATGACTGACTGACTGACTGACTGACTGACTGTTGACTTCCCATTATGGCTCGCCAATGAAATTTGTGAAATTCCAGAAAGGCTAGATTTTAAAGTGCATCAACAATAAGTTTGTGAAAGTAGGTAAAACAGTTTATGACAGATGCACAATTTTTATGTTGTTCCCCCATTATACCACAACTTGGTCTTACCACCGTTTCCATTGAATCACTGATGCAGAATGTAACCTTGACTGCAAGTAGGGCCAAACCTAAACAAAATGCCAAATTCTTTACCATTGACTGAGTTGTTTTGGTGTCATAATGCAGTTTAGGTTTTCCGGCACCCCTCTTATAACCTTGTTTCTCGATGGAACTTTTCAAAGACTTTAAAGTTGAGATTTCAGCCAGCATCAGCAGTAATATGCATGTAAAATTTCATGACTCAGCCATTTTGGAATGATGCATTTTTTGCCACACCCCATTACAACTGCCCATCTCAATGAAATTTTCGAAAAATGCCATACAGCCTGGACTTTAAGATGAATCAGCTTTATTATACATGTAAAATTTCATTAACATTGATGTAACCATTTTGGAATAATGTATAGTTTTTGAGTTGAAATCCTCTGTTAACCTCTTCCCCCGATAAAATGTTGGACACATTACAGGTATATAGCCTACATTGTAAGTTGTGCAAGCTACTGGCATAATTTTGAGAAAATCTCTTCAAATGTTTTTACATAATTAGCAAACAAATAAACAGACAAACTAACAGAGACGATGCGATCAATGGGTTGAAATAAAGTCCTTAGTATTCTGCCCAAAGACTGGATAAAGACCATCAGATGAAATGTAGTCCTAACCAGAAGTAAGTCAAAACTGATATGATGTTACTTTTGCACCAAAGCCTAACCACTAACCCAAAATCAATATCCAAGGGAAAACAGAAAGATCAAAAACCAGAAATAAGACAAGAGAAATTCTCTCTGTGTTTGATTTTGCTCATATCCAAATCACAGATAATGAATTAAATGTCATGCCAGTATTTAAATCAATCCTCTGATGACATAAGATGTAGCGACTTTCAAAACAACATCCGCCAGAAACCGGAAATGGGAATCAAAACATGGTGGTGCCCATAAGTAAAACAAAATTTTATCATTTCATTGTGAACTTGCTAATAAATAAATGATTACTGTGCTCTATAATTATTTTAAATCCAAAAATGTCCCAGAGTAATGGAAACCAGCATTCCCAGATATACTTAGAATATAGAACATATAATTTTAGAAGAACAGCCAATAACACTTGGATAGATAGATAGATAGATAGATAGATAGATAGATAGATAGATAGATAGATAGATAGATAGATAGATAGATAGATAGATAGATAGATAGATAGATAGATAGATAGATAGATAGATAGAAATGAATGGCAATATATAACAGAATGACAGATAGATGAACTGGATTACGCTGGTTTGAGAATGTTATGTTGTGAAGAGGATTTGTGTTTTTCATATAAATAAAGCAGGACTAGTAAGGTGGGTCTGAAGGCAGGATAGCGCAAGTGTATGGTGCATCTTCATGAATGGCACTCAGGGTGCTGCTGCCTGGGTTTTTCAAACCAGAGATGAATGGACAAATTCCTCCTCGTCCGGTAATATGATCTCATTAGAATTAAAGGGAGGTGGGGAAATTGCAGCCTTCTGACATTTTTTTATGTGGTGGTCTCTCCGCCTCCATGCATTATTGCCTTCAAGCAGGAACAAGCTTTCTGTGAAGCAGATGTCCCTTGGAGCAGCACAGTGTGACCTTTGCCACAACATGGCTTTTTTTTTTTTACATGTCTGCTTTTGTTCACACAACTTCTACCTTTAAAATAAATAATGCCTAGGGCACCTGCTGGCACTTTACAGGAAAATGCCAATTGAAATTCCCTTGAGGTGATCTTTTTTATTTATTTATTTATTTATTTTTTATGGCAGATCTTGAAGGCAGCTGTCCCACTCATCATCTAATGACACCTGAATGCTTCCAGAATAGGTGACTCCAGTCTGGGTGGCTGCAAGGCTACATAACATACTCATGTGTTTTGACAGGGCAATGTTGTCGTAACATTTTACTGCTCTCGGGCCTTACTACTTCTAACATAAAAAAAACATCCTTACTGCACCATATAAAACAATTTATGGCTGTGGGAGGCTGGTGCCTATCAAGGCAGTCTCAAGTTGAAAGTAGGACCCAACCTTAGATGAGGCACGAGTCAGTTGTAGGGCTCATTCACATTGCAGAGTCATCAGTTAACTTAATGTGCTCCTGTTTTGGAATGTGGGAAGAAAACCCACATAAATACTGGGGGGAAATGCATGCAAAGTCCACAAAGAAAATGAGCATACACCCATGAATATTCTAATAGCTCTTGGTGAGAACTAACAGTTGATGTGAGGGACGGATGGACAGACAGATAGACAGTTAGACAGAAAGATAGCTATGCGAGCCATGGAGGACAGACTGGCATCTCGGCAGGACAACATAACCTCTGGACAAGATGGAAAGTTCCAGGGATGGGCAAGCAGAAGCCAGAGGCCAGGAGCATTTCTATCCCCGATATGTTAAGTGTCAATTGGACACCTGCAGGGGTTCATGGGAACTGTGGTCTGGAAGTTAGGGTAGTACTGTCCTGGATCTCAAATGCATCTGGGCAGCATCATTCGTGGAAATCCCTGAGAAATGTGGCCGTTCCTTAAGCTCATCACTAACCCGAATGAAAAAGCAAATGACAGCGACCATATGGTATGATTCACACTTTCTGAAGACATTAACAAAGCATTGGTGGTCTGCTGAATGGAAGACATGATAGGTCTAGTCCAATGTAGATGTGACACATTAATTATATTTGTCAGAAACACAATGGGATGAAAGTTCAACTCACTCTCTAGTCAGAAGTCAAGTGTTTTTGGCTGTGGGAAAATTTCAAAACAAGGCAATTTCAGATCACTCTTTGTAACTCCGGATGACAAGATTATCATTTTTCCAGTATTTACAGATGCCTCCATTAAAAAAGGGAGGCATGGTGGTGCAGTGATTAGCATGGCTGCCTCACTGATCCTGTGTAATGAGTCTGAGTCTCTCACCTGGTAATTGTTTGTGGCCCAGCAATGAACTTATGCCCCATCTAGGATTCATTATTGCCATTCTCCCAATGCTACTGGCATAGGTTCTAGACCCCGTGACACTGAATTGGAAGTGGGCTTAAGAATATTACAATATAACACTAAGGTTATGTGTTGATTAGATACATTCGCACTATGGGTTTGTGTGTGTGAGCAGGCACTGCAATGCTGTAAACTGGCATCCTGGCTTGGATCATCTTATGGAGATGGTGCTTACTTTTACCTGAATTATAGCAGTGAGAAGTGGCAGTCAGGTGGGCAGATGAGAGCATGTGGAGATGCATAGAAAGAAGGATTAAGATTAGTTTATACTTGACATGTTCATGCTGGGCGCAAGGGCTGCATGGCAAAAATGACGTCAGATTTGGAGATACACCTGGTCGGAAATTTTTCTAACTAAGCGGCATAACAGGCGCAGTGGTTATGTATCCAAAATGGTGAGGCTGGTTATGTGGGCACCAGAATGAATGTTTAGTTTAAATCAGGACCTTATCCAGGTCTTCAGAATTCTCAAAGGCATTGATAAAGTAGATCCAGACGAATTCTTTTGGCAAAACAGTGAATCACATAGTCAAGTACGCCTGTTGGAAATTAAGGGGAAGTGCATTTAGGACTGAAGCCAGGAAGCACTTCGTTACACAAAGAATTGTGGGACTTTGGAGCAAACAACTGAGACAGAGGCAAAAACCTTAACAACCATTAAGAAGAATCTGGATGAGATATTGGGACATCTTAGCTACTGGCTAAACAAAGCGAGCGATAAACAGACTGAATTGTCTTCTCTCGTCTGTCAAATTTCTCATGTATTGTAAGGTACGGTCCAATGCCTTAGCGACTAGGCCACAATGCCTTTAGCTTAGAAGGAATGTGTGTCAGAAATAATGAACACCGACTGTCTCAAACAAAACAGCCACGAAATTCAACCCTGAAACATGACATCATCACGAGGTTCTTTTTCAGAACTTTTAACAATCACCTATCAGCCAAAATCTCAGCTTTTGCCAAAAAATATGTAATCTATCTTTAACTTTTTTTTTTTGCATCTTTAATTTGCTAATATAAGGAAATCATTAGTTAAAAGCTTGTTTGAAGCTCTGCCCATTGGAAATAAATCTTAACAGTCTCCCGGATGTGCGGGACGACATTCAGAAACAGTAACAGACCAATGCTTGAAGACCGCCAGCCCCCCTGCCTCGCTCCTTGTTCATATGTGAGTTAAGGAAAAATGTGAGGTAAGAATATGAAATCTGAATTAGTGATTAGAGCAGGGGCTAGTCAATCTGTTTCTGATTACAGCCCTTTGTCATCTGCAATGCAATAATGCTGCTAGAAAGAAACAATCATCCATCAATTCTGGCGAAATTATGAAGAAGAGCAAGAACCAGTATCAGCACATGGCAAGGACAAACCCTAAATTAGATATCAGTCCATCACAGGGTATGCTCAATGAAACATCCTGAGTCAAAATCAACTGTGCAATTTCATTCGTTCTGCTTGTTCCAAATTTGCTTGTTATAATAAAGGGTGAAAGAGCATTGGAGTGCAAGGCAGAAACAAATACTGGAAGATCAGCCAGGTTATAATTAGGTAAATGCCTGAAATAGATAGATAGATAGATAGATAGATAGATAGATAGATAGATAGATAGATAGATAGATAGATAGATAGATAGATAGATAGATAGATAGATAGATAGATAGATAGATAGATAGATAGATAGATAGATGGCTTTAGGGACCACGGGAAAGGAGCGTGGAAGCTCAACCCTATAGGGGCTTGTGGTCACCGCCAGGGGGCGCCCTGATGCCTGAGGAGCCCTGGCCCTCAGCACTTCCACCACACATGGAAGTGCTGGGGGGAAGAAGACCAGGGACACCCAGAGTGCTTCCGGGTGCACAGCCGGCACTTCTGTTACACCAGGGAGTGCCGGAAGGCGCTCATTGGGAGGCACCTGGAGCGCATCCTGGTGGGTTTAAAAGGGGCCGCCTCCCTCCATTCGATGGCTGGAGTCAGGAGGAAGAAGGCAAGCGCTCGGGAGGAAAGGAGTGGAGGCACACCTGAACAGAGGCATTACATAGAGGCCTGTACTTTGGGGGTGAAAGTGGGTTGTGTGCTGTGTTTTTTACTGTAAATAATATTGTGTAAATAAATGTGTGTGGTGCTTCTAACAATGTCTACCTGTCTGTGTCCGGGCCAGTCTCCACACAGGATTGGACACAAGACAAGAACCGACTCCGGTAGAGTTGGCAGTCCGTAAGAGGGTACTGATGCAAACAACCTCGGCCAGTCAAATGAACAAGATCACTCATTCATTAATTTTCAAAATTTGCTTCTTATTATACAGGTTTATATGGCATTGGAGTGTAATGACATCGGCACTGTGTGCAAGGCACGAACCAACCCTGGAACACCTGCTAGGTTTTAATTATGCCAATTCCTACAATGACTGTACGTAGGCAAATGACCACAGTCAGTCAACTGAACAATTTAATTAATTAATGAATGAATGAATTAATTAATTATATAAATCTACTCAATATAATACATGGTCCGATGGGATTGGATGCTTATCCCACCAGCATTGTTTGCAAAGCAGGAACCAACACCGTAAACACTGCAAGGTTAGAATTAAGCAAATACCCATAATTAGTAAAAAAGTGACAATTTGATTGATTGATTGATTGATTGATTGATGGAAATTGCCCTAGTCCTTCAACTAAACAATTTCATTCATTCATTCATTTTCCAAACCTGCTTAATTCAATACACGGTCAAATGGCATTGGAGTTTTATGCCAGTGGATTTATGTGCAAAGCAGGAGCCAAACCTGGAATACCTGCCTGGTTATAATTATGCAAATTATCAAAATTAGTCAGCAGTGGACAATTTTATTCATTCACTTTTTCATTCATTTTTTGCAAAGTGTTTATTCCAAGACAGGGTCACATGGTGTAGAATTCCTATCCCAGCATGACTGGAGACAAGGCAAGAATCCACCTCAGCACAGCTGCTAGTTCATTAGACGGTATACTTATGCAAATGGCAACCATCAGTCAACTGAACAATTTCATTCATTCATTTACTTCCAGATATGCTTACTATAATACAGGGTCACATGGGACTGGAGTCTTATTCCAACAGTTGTTTTGTGAAGGCAGGAACCAAACCTTGAAGAATTGTCAGGTTATAATTTTTAATTGACAGGATACAATTATGCAACTAACTGCAATTAGCCACAAACTGACAATTTCATTCATTCCTTCATTTATTCATTTTTACAAACCTTCTTATTAAAATATGGCATTAGTGTTTTATTCAAGTAGCATTGTGAGCAAGACAGGAACCGACCCTGGAAGGTCTGCCAAGTTATAATTATAAATGGTTAAGTTATAATTATGCAAATGCATACAATGAGTCATAAGTAAACAATTTCATTCATTCATCCATTCACTCATTTACAACACAGAGACACAAGCCCTTGAGGTCTTATTCCAAAAGTATTGGGTACAAGGCAGTGTTGACCCTGGAAGAGATTCTAGTCGATAACATCGTACATTTAAGTAAACACCCTCAGTCACTCCCCAAGTGGACAATTTCAGTCATCCACCTGCCCATTCATTCATTCAGGCATCTTTCAAAAATTCTTATTCCAATACAGTGCCGCATGGTGTCGAAGTCTTACACTAGCAGCACTGCGTGGAAGGAAGGAATCAATCCTGGACAGGATTTTTGTTTTTTTATTTTTTCTAAAATTCTATTTACGCCTTTTACAATCATTGTTGTACTTATGTGGGGCTTCTGAAAGTGGGGATTTCAAATTTCAAGTCCATTTAAAAAATAATATTAATTTACTATCTGTACCCCGTGGCTGTCCCCACATAGTAATGAAACAGTACAAACTTTAAAAATCAAATAGACGTTGGCACTGTATCTGATCGTGTTCAGCTCTGATGGGAGAGTGTTCCACGTGTGGGGAGAAAAGCACGTGGCCGTGATATCTCTGGCAATCGGCAGCTACCTTCTAAAACACACGTAGCTCTGATCTCTCTCTCAAAAACGTCAAACGTTAATCCTTAACAATCTGTAGGTGATAATGTCTGCTGAACAAACAGGTATCGCTAGCTAAGTGGAGGCGAGGTGCACTCCAACACGTGGCGAGACATAGATAGATAGATAGATAGATAGATAGATAGATAGATAGATAGATAGATAGATAGATAGATAGATAGATAGATAGATAGATAGATAGATAGATAGACAGGAAAGGCACTATAGATAGATAGACAGAAGTCTCAAACAGATATTTTTTCTTCATTCATTATGCAAAAAATCCTTACTCCAATACGTGGTGTGAAGGACACCCGGGTCTCATGCCCGGCAGGGACGCCCCTGCTGCATCTGTTCCGGGGGAGCCACCATGGACAGCTCAATACCTCCCCCGGGACGGTTGGTGGTAGTGTCCCTGGCGGACGGTGATCCCCCAGCCTAGCGCATGGCTCCATGGGAGATGGAGTCCTCCACAGCCTGGTTGGGGGCTCGGATGGCCGCTAGGGGGAGCTGCATGGAGTCTGCAGCCCGGCTGGTCGAATCTTCAGCCCCACCCGGAAATGCAATTAGGACCAGGTGATCAAGCACCTGGAACGCTTCCGGGTGGGATATAAAAAGGACCAGCCACCACCACTTGTTGGGAGGAAGGAGACGAAGCTTGCAGAAGAGTGGTGTGAGAAAAGAGTGCTGTTGTTGTTGGTGTGGAAAAGAGTGCTTTTGGGACTGTGTATTGCCTGTGGGTCACGGGGAAGACGTGCGCCCACGTGTGAAGAAGAAAAATAAAAAGTCCTTGTGTTTTATACGTGCCTCTGTGTCCTTCTGTGCCGGGTCAGGCGCCTATATAGCGCCTTTTCTACAGTGGTCACATGGCGACACATGGCGAGACGTAGACCAACTCGAACAGAGGCTGGCAAGTGAATGAGGAAGGCCCCGTACCCCTGCTCTCGGCCCACAGCCACTCTGTTGGATTTGCATAAATACATTGGTACCGCAAGTGAACTATGGCACTTAGCGCAATAAGAGAAGTCGCAAAATCAACTGGAAAGTTCAAGCAAATTATAGAAAACAACCAGATCTAAACCATTAAGTAATTCTCTTGTGAAAAGCGGACAGACATAAAGCAGACAGACACAGACAGAACGTGCTTGGACTACGAATTTTTTCAAATTTCGAGCGAGCACCTATGAGTCAAGGGCAAACCTGCATTCCAAATTTCAAGTCCCAAGTCCTCATGGTTCGGATGATTTCATGATGAGTGAGTCAGTGGTATTTGGCTTTTCTGTATATAAGTGTTAACTTATTTTTGGCCTTTATAAGATGCCATGATGGATTTCTCAGGCATAACCTTTTTTCCCAGTGACAATGCTGCTATACCAGCACGGCCATTCGAAATACTCTATTCGTAATGTTAGAGACTCAACCATATAAAAGTCAGACCATTTACCAACATAATTATCCAACAGTGTGGATGAACCTCTAAAAGACTAGCTCACAATTTTCTCAAGCAAAAACATTTTTTGGCAACTATTTTTGGGTTTCTATTGGGTTTGGAGATAGAGCGGAAAGATTTTTTTTTTTGCCGTGTTTTTGACTATGTCTCATCACATGGTCCCACTCACTAAAATTCTGTCTCCCAAATGTTTTGACTGTAAATAATCATAGGATACGCACAGTTGTACACCCACATTGGACAAAGTCAGTCCTACCAGTTAACACAGACTGCACATCTTTAGAAGGAGGCAGAAGGTATCAGAAACCCGAAGAGAACATGTGCATGCACTGCCTGAGAATGAAACACGAGGCCCTGTTATTTTTGGTAGCAACGCTCACCACTAGTGTTGATCGTTGAAATTCGCCAAAGTATATTTGCTGGATTCATTGGTGTTCTTGTTTAATAAAATTTTTCCCTGGAAATTCACTGTGTGATCAGCTTAGAAAAACTGTTTTTTTTCCACCTCATTGATCCTTTGCAAGGCCAACATGACATCACAGAGCTGTAGCAACCAATGTTGGCTGGGGATGTTACTACTTGTGCTACCTTACTGATCTGCATTAATCTACTCTCTCTATATAAAATCCTAAGCCTAAAAGTGCAACGATTTTATGTCACGTTTTTTGACACGCTTTAAATCGGGCTTAATTTAAAACCTACATATATATGTTTGGTATCATTCCTTTCAGAATTTATCGAACTTTAATGTGATGTTGATAGATTTTCAGATTCTCATTCTGTTTTTAAATTATAAACTAAAAAATATCAAGAACTTGCGTCCCGTGAGACAAGACTTTGTGCCAAAAGATTTAACCGAGCCTGGGGCCGGAAATAAAAGACAAAGAGTAGGACAGCTGCTGTACAGGCTTTTTAAAGTTTGAAACGTCATGCGAGATGCAGCTCACATGGCACGGCAGCAGCAGGATTGAGCAAAGAGGAGTTAAAAAAAAACCACTATTTGTTTCACATTGTATCATCATTTAAGAGGGGGTTCTGGAGGAGCAACTGCGTCTCCTCGGGGTGCGTTAAGCCCCCTCTCTTCACAACCTGAGCAGCAGAGACGCACAGCGCAGGCCGCTGGGGTTGGCAAGTGAAGCGAGCAGGGGGGGAACCCCCTAGTAATAATAATAATCATCATCACCAACACCTCTTCCAGCAGTAACTCAAGCATTTCGTAGAGGTGGATGACCTTTTCTGAAGTGCATGTGGTGTGGTTACATTGACTTTCACGCATGTGTACGGTAAGCCTGTTCCAACTCACACTTTACAGAACTGCCTGATCTGCTTTGCGTATTCATGAATAATTTACAGCGTATACATGATTGCATGATGTCACTACCTGATCGGGGTCACAACCTGCATGTGTTTCAAAACAAACTCACAGTATTTTCATTTGAGGGGTACATTAGCTGACCATACTGAGAACATTATGATGATACTTTGGTGTTCTGAATTTGTTTTACTGTATGTTATGTTTTTACTGCTGAATTAAGCATGTTATGATCCTCGCTATGTGGCACTGACCAGATAGTGACGGGTATGTAACACTGATTCATTGCATCACAGTCTCAAAGGGTGTTAGTTAGTCATGGCGATTGGAAATCAGGAGACAGACAGAGAGGTAAAGTACTCAAAGTATCATGGACTCTGAGAATAACATATAACATTATCTCAGGTAGGCATGATATGCAGTGGTTAGCATTGTTGCTTCAAAGCACAGGTCACATTTTTGCCCACAATAATCATTCCTGCATAGTTAAGTCACAATTTTGGTCACAGTCATTGGTTCTACATAGTTGGCAGACACTTCCCTATCCGTCAGGGGACACTTGAAAGACCACTGCACCATTATAATCGATTCAAAACTATTCCAGTGTCCCCTTTCCTATTGGCTTCAATGCATTTCTCCGAGTTTGCGGAAATTTCTAACCTTCCTGTGTTTTCACTGAACTTGAAAGTGGTTAACTCACCACGACTCCCCACACCATGCCCCTCATTTCCAAATTAAGGATGTGCACGAGTACTGAAGGCTCCTGTTTAAACTAAGCACATTTTTTGATACAAATTAATATTTGAGATGGCCCCTTCAAAAAGATACAAAAACGCATTCCCTTCATCTCTTTCCTGGCCAGGGTGAAGACTGTGGACTTAATCTCTGGCAGTGATGGGCACATAGCAGAATTCACTCTCTGCCAGTCAGCACATTCCATAAACCACAATAGCTTCACAATGAAGGATAAAACCAAAATAGAAAAGCACTGTAGGCGACATTTCACTTCACAATTAGGGTTAAAACCAAAATAGAAAAGCACCGTAGGCGACATTTCATAATAAACCACCAAGTCATCGATCCCGTGGGCTCTCCTTGGGATGACCATATTTGATTTCACACATCATTTAGTGCCACTTGGGCAGGAGGAGGAGCCATGAATAGAAACATCTTGTCTCTTATGGTTTTAATTATCTGGTACAATAAACCTGTTATGAAGAACACAGGACCATAATGGCAAAAGTCTTGAGATTGCGATGAAATGAAGCTGCGACTTTTTTTCATTTTGAGCCTCAGCTGATATCCAGTGACAGACGGTAAGAATTGTGGCAGAGCTGCACAAGGCCTTCAGTGTAAAAGAGAAACATCCTGTTGAACATCTGAAAATAACGGCCTTCTTCTGGACAGCCATGGAGATGGCTATTTACATTCTTCACATGTGACATAGTGGCTTCTTTTCTGTTGTAAATATAAATATTATTCAATTCTTGTTTTGGTTTGTGAGATATGGCTGTGGACGACTGGGGTCAGCTGGAGTCAAGAATAATGGTGTTGGTCCCCTGGCCAAAAGGCACATGTGGAAATTGTACGACAGAGTGCCAAAAAGATAATCAGGGCAGATGGCCTGTAGAGGGCACTAGAGTACTGCCCCTGCCCGTCATTTCAGGCATGAAAACACAAGTGGAGTGTGCACAGCGATGAACGCTTTTACCATACAACTCCAGCAGGCTGGGTTCAAATCCATGCCTAGGTACTATGAGTGTGGATTTTGCATGTTCTCCTAAGGCCAGTGTAAACTCTTTATCTAGTTGCACCATTTTCTGCAAAACTGTGTGTACTGGGTGAATGAGCAAGTTCAAATTAACCCCCATGGGTGTATGCAGGAGTGGGTGCTCTAATGTTCAGGGACTATATTCAAGGTTATTTGTTGGCTTCTACTCATTACTGCTGGGATAGACTCAGCCTTCAAGTCAATGAATAGTCAGTTAAACCAGTCATTAAGAAATGGAATGAGTGTGGTGAAGCTGTAGATCTGCTAGAGCAGGCCATCCAAAAAAACTGGAGAAGATGAATGACAGACCTTGAAGAACTCTGAATTAGTCACAAGGTACAGTGGCTGACATTTAAGAGAGAGTGCAGACAACAACTGTTGCCCAGGTCCTTCAACCGTCACAGCTTTATGGGAGAATGGTGGAGGGAAAAGCCACAGAAGACATCTCATCTGAAGACACACAGGAGACTCATAGGAGACTAAAAGAATGTACAACAGTCTGTTGAGGCCAAAATGGACAGTTTAGGCCATCGGACTAAATGGTATATTGCACTGCAGATAATCAAAAGCACACTGCCTTTACCATGAATTAAAGTGGTGGAAGCATCGGACTGTAGGGATATATCTGTGTAGCAGGCAATGTGAATGTCCTGTAATAAGAACTCAATCCAGAAGAGAATTTGTACCTGGACTTGACAAAGTTTTCTCACTCACAGAGATGGCAGCAGAATACACTATGGGAAGAAGGCAATATAGGACTTATAGGATCTGCTGCTAATGTCTTGGTGCTAGACTCCAGAGGACATCTTTGGAGGTCTTGGGCAGTCCACTCCTCAACAGGTCACAGCTGTTTTGGTGGCACAAGGAGGACTTTCATGATATTAGGCAGGTGGTTTTAATGTTGTGCTGCTGCCAACTAGATAGATAGATAGATAGATAGATAGATAGATAGATAGATAGATAGATAGATAGATAGATAGATAGATAGATAGATAGATAGATAGATAGATAGATAGATAGATAGATAGATAGATAGATAGATAGAGATACTTTATTAATCCCATTCACATACTCCAGCATAGACAGTGTCTGCAATGGGCTAACAGCATCACATCTTGTACATTTACTGACTGATCAGTATTCATATCTATTTACTCTTCCTTGCATATACTACTATCTGTAAATTCAAATATCATATAGATATATATTCTCATTTGTATGCTGTATTATTGTTCCTTACTGTTTATGGCACTTTAATGTACTATTTGCACCCACTATCTATTGCACCTTACTCTACTATTTGGACTGTGTGTTTAGATGCTAAACTACATTAAACTGCAGGGCGCAAGACAGGAAAAAACACACAAACCACACACTACGGCCAATTTAGGATTATATATATATATATATATATATATATATATATATATATATATATATATACACACACACATACACATACATACTGTATATACACACATAAAATTATCTGTGCATTATTAAATTATATATTTTTGTTGCAATCAGAAGGGAAACAAAACTTTACATACTGTAATTGCCAGATGTCTAAACTTAGAAATGAATCAAAAGAATCAGTAAAGCCAATCAAAATGCCCATCACTATTGCAGAAAGAGCACTTTGGAGTGAACATCCTTCAATGTATTCAGAATCACCAATTCAAGTCTATACAGGCAATATCAGACCAATCAGATATTCTGTGATTATGAAACAAAACTGATGAACTTGGAGTGGTGTGAGCATAATACCAAGACATGTAATTCTGAGATGACTTGCTTTAGTCACGTGCATAATCCATCAATAGCACTACACATCTGTGATCATTTAACTGAGAACCTCAGACTGAATTTAAGCTTCTGAAAAAAGAGGCATTTGGTTCAGAGAACAACAGATTGATATTCCAAACATGTGGATACAGATGACCTATTTCCTGTGCGGGACAACGGAGATATTACTCATTATATTGTGGAAGAAAAAGTGAGCCACATTAGACAATTATCACACAGGAGGTCTTTTATTAGAGTATGTCGATTGATTTAAGGCCTTTAGTCTTGAATTCATCGACACACTAGAAGAAAAGGCCTACTGTTTCATAATTGTCTAATGTGGCTCACTTTTTCCGCCATAGTTTATGGTGTCAGCAGTGGGATGTATAATATTTGTTGAAATGATTAATTAGTCCTTAAAAAGGAATATATCATGCGACTTCAGTTTATGACACCACAAACTGATTAATTAATTATTCTCATGAATTGTTTTGCTTAGGTATACAATAACAAAGCTAGCCTGGTCGCTTTCAAATATATATATGTTTGACTTAACCTTTCACCTCTAGTAAAGGCATAGCAGAAGACTTGGGTTATAGCATTCTGAAAAAGAATCCAACCTTGCAGCAGTGTAAAACAAAGACTATATGCTGCACGCAGAATTAAAAGCCCATAAAGTACAATTCATTATTGGTAAGCATAATGAAATTCCACATTATAATTACCAAAAAACAAAGACTTTGAAAATGGTACATGTGCCAGCTAGGCTAGCATAGGCGCTGCATTCAGCAGCATAAATAAAATATGATCTGTGAGGTTGTAAAGGGCTTCTTAATCCAATTAAGTTATCGTATGTGTAAGCAGTGGCTGTCAATGTGGTCTGAGATAGCATTGTGACGTAGCAATTTACCTCCAGCATGTGCATAAGGTGTCTGAAAGTACACAAGTTATAAAACGTCTTATTATATAAAGTGGCTTTGAAGGCTGGATTGGTTTGGTTTTATTCTGTGGAGTTGTTGTGTGTATGAGCAATGTAACCGTGTTTATATTCGGCATTGTAAAACCACAATAACCCAAGTCCCTGCTCCCCAGAGAGGCTCTCCTATATTCTTATTGGGAGAATCAGCTACCTAACTCGGAATCAGAGCAAGCGAGTGTAATACTGAATGGGTGGATGTAGAGCCATCACTGGGGTTTTTGTCACTTAGTGTGGTAACCAATGCTGGACTAAGACCCCCCACAAGTTCCTGGTTGAAATAATGAATAGGGCTCTTTAACAGAGAGTTGATCATATTTTAAACAATGAAGCTGACGGACACTTGGCTGTTTAATGCAGTGTGGTAATTCCCACTATTAATGGCTCTGGATTGTTTCATTGAGTGTGTGTCCCCCTTGGTGATTTCAACCCAAAACACTGTGCAAACATCACCTGAAGGCTATCGCCCAGTGCGGCACCCCCCAAACCCCCCTGGAGAGGCCATTAGGTGGGTGGACTCCAAAGCCCGCTTTGAACAGATTTTACTTCTCTAAAGTGTGACCTCATAGTTTCGGATGTCAGCTCTCTCTCGTAACGTGTCTGTTTCTCTTATAGAGGTCTGCTGACAGGCACTTCAAACGCTTGGCTCTGGTGACACCCCCAGACCACAGATAAGGTAGCCGATTTGTGCTTCACCCCTTCCAGAGTCAATTGACTAAAGATTTCCTTGCTTTTATCTGTGAAGTCACCGCCCTTTAGTGGAAATGACTGCAGTGCTCATGAAGATTATATTTTTACATCCTTTGATTTTTGTTTTCATAGTCACCTTACAAGTTTCTACATCATGAAGAAAACAAATATACAATTTAAAATAAAAAAAAATCATAAAATACACCTCAAGTTTCTGTTAAAGTAAAATGCATTTTTAAAAGTACGGTAAACTAACACACATAACCTGTGAATGCTCAATCCTCACCATTTCCCTTATCCCCTCAACTTGCCCAGAATATCCTTTTTCCCTGGGAATTCTAAGTCTACACCCTTACAACTATTTTAACAGCTAGAAATGGAAAATGGATGGTCAGTCCAAAACACAAAAGCACATCAATTACATTAATATAAATCCAATTTAGTGTCACGGTGGGTCAGAGACTTTCCCAGCAGCATCAGGCTCAAGGCAGGAACCAACCCTGCATGGAGTGCCGGTGCATCACAGCTCCCATTCAGAGTAGCCAGTTATCTTTTGGAGCACTGGCAGAACATGCAAAAACCACATGGCATTGTGGCATTCAAATTGAGAGTGCTGGAATTGTGTGTTAGCAGAATTAACTACTGAGTCTTCTGGCGTGTGCATTAAGGTGCTAGTGAAGAGCACTTCGAGTCACTTTACAGATTTGAAAAACAAAACCTTTCATGGGTCTCCCTGGAATGAATTGCAAACTATTATTTATTTAATTTATTTTTATTATATTTTAAATTAGGGGGTTCCACCCTGTTCGCTTCACGTCTCTGCCACTCACGTTGTGAAGAGAGGGGCAGAACGCACCCCAAGGAGACGCGGTTGCTCCTCCGAATCCCCCTCTTAAACAGTGATACAATGGGAAGCAAATAGTTTTTTTTTTTACCTTTCCTTTGCTCGATCAGCTGCTGGCTTGCTGCTGCTGCCGTGCCACGTGCATCTTGTGCGGTGCTTCGAACATTTAAAAGCATTTACATCAGCTGTCCTACTCTTTGTGTTTTATTTCCGGCCCCGGGCGTGGTTAAATCTTTTGGCACAAAGTCTTGTCTCGTGGGACATGAGTTCTTGATATTTTTTAGTTTATAATTTAAAAATGGAATAAGAATCTGAAAATTTAACAACATCACATTAAAGTTCGATAAACTCTGAAAAAATTATACCAAACATATATATGTAGGTTTTAAAATAAGCCCGATTTAAAGTGTGACAAAAAACGTGACATAAAAACATCACCGTTGCACTTTTAGGCTTAGGATTTTGTATATAGACAGTAGACATGCTGGTAATTCATATTGTATAATATTAACCTCTTTGAAAGCATAAAGTGTGACAATGCATAATTAAAAAAATGACATTAAGTTCAAGAATCGTAAGTGAAAATGAATTGTGTGGCTCTATCTTTTGTGATTTTCTTTGTCAATCAAATGAATGAGAATCATGGACTCATTCTCAGGTAATGAGCCAGTTCCACAAATCAAATGAACAAGAATCGTGTAACTCATTCATAGATCAAATGAACTTAACTTGTGTGATTCATTCGCAAATTAAATGAATGAAAATCATATGATTTCGTTCTCAGGTAATGAACCAGTGCACAAATTAAATGAATGAGAATCTATATATATAACTCACTAAAGCAGCCGACCATGGCAGGCAAGATGCAAGACAGAGCCACGCCCGCCAACTCACAGAGCCCCGCCCACCAACTCTAACCCTCCTCCCGAGTCCACCCTTGCTCTTGAGGCACGCAGCACCTCACTAAACACCGCCTCAGTCGCTTTCGTCTCTGCTACAGTCCACATGCACCTCTGAGCCACGTTGACTTTTCATTGTTCTTTTCAGTTCCGGCTGCTTTTCCAACCATGGAATACACACACACGCAAAACAGAGCCCCGCCTGCTAACTGTAACCCTCCTCCAGCGTCATGGGATACGCACGACTGAGCCTCATGTGCCAGCACGCAACACCTCACCAAACACCGCAAAAAGTTTGTCAAACTTCTGCAAGCGAGATGGCCTGCATCCGAACAGCTTCGGCGCCCGGGTCCTCTCCGAAAACATAGCGAAGGTAATTCGTTTATCTTGACTATCTATCTCTGCTTTTAACCCCTTCCGAAATGCCACTCCTGTGTTTGGTCATAATAATTGTTTAAAAAAATCTTCCATAAAAGTGCGCAACATAAATACTGTAATAACCAATCTTAATGCACATAGAAAATCTAGGCAATATGGCATAAACGCCAATAATTTAATTAAAGTTACTACTTTAGATGAACAATGTATTAAAACTGTAAAAACAGATCATAGATTAAATAAAAAATACACGCAGAGCGGCGCTAATAAAAATAACTTAACTCCTGTTCCCTATATCAATAACGCACATAGTATTCATCTCTGCTCCTCCGAAACATTGAATATGGCACTATTAAATATTAGAGCTTTAACTAACAAGACGTTTTTTATCAACGACATTATTAGTGAAAAAAAAATAGATTTTATTGCACTAAGTGAAACGTGGCTTAGCTCAGATGGCGCAGCTGTTTTAATCGAATCTGCGCCTCCGGATTACAGTTTTACTCGTGCTGATCGCCAAGGAAAGAGAGGTGGAGGGCTAGCAAACATTTACTCTAGCAGGTTAAAATGTAAAAATATCAGTTTTGGTAAGTTCAAGTCTTTTGAGTATCTCGCCATTGTTATTCAGGGAGATTCTCACGTTCTAGTATTATCCGTGTATAGACCTCCTAAATTCAACGCGTCTTTCTTTGAGGAATTCTCTGACTTGATGTCAATCTTAATTACGAACTATGACGCACTCTTAATAGTCGGCGACTTTAATTTTCATGTAGATAATCAATGTGACCAAAAAGTAAAAGAATTTATGAACCTCCTGGACTCTTTTGATTTGAGACAGCTCGTTAATCAGCCTACACATAAAGCAGGTCATACGTTAGACTTAGTAATTACTAAAGGACTAAAAGTTGATATAAAGCAGGTCATTGATACGGGTCTTTCAGACCATTTTCTTCTACTTTTTAATATAGAAATAATGATAGAAAACACTCATGAGAAGCATATTGTTAAAAAACGCTTCTTTGACTCATCAGCAACTTTAAAACTTACAAACATTCTAACCAATCAGTCCGTTTATAGTGCCAACTATAATAGCGAGGAGAATGTAAATAGTAAGGTGGAAAGATTTAATACTAAAGTGAGGGCTGCTGTTGACATAGTTGCACCTGAAAAGACAGTTAAAAAATCTTCTAGCATTGTTATACCTTGGAAGACCCAAAGAGTGTCTGATTTAAAGAGAACATGCCGTAGAGCTGAGCGTAAATGGAGGAAGACTAAACTAACTATTGACTATGAGATATTAAAAGTTAAAATAACAGAATACAATAACACAGTCCGTCTTGAGAGGCGCTGCTATTTCTCTAAGATTATAAATAACAATGCTAGTAATCCCAGAGTGTTATTTTCGACAATTGATCATCTGTTAAACCCAGGTAACTCAAAGGAATGCCTTCTAAGTACTTCCAGTAAAACCTGTGAGGCTATCGCTGTATTTTTCAATCAAAAAATTAATATTAGAAATAACATAGTATATCTCCCCAACACTAAGGATCCCCCGAAACCCCAGTACTCCATAATAAATAAATTAGAGTCTTTCACTAGGATAGATTTACCTGATTTACATAAAATAATTTCTCAAATGAAACCATCCACCTGTGCCCTTGACCCAATACCAACAAATTTTTTCAAAGAAGTATCGGGTGTGCTTATTGATAATGTTCTTGACATAGTAAATTCGTCATTAGATACGGGGGTCTTCCCAGACTGTCTTAAGACTGCGGTAGTTAAACCCCTACTTAAGAAAAATAATCTCGACCCCTCTTCTCTTGAAAATTATAGACCCATCTCTAACCTGCCTTTCTTAAGTAAAATTCTAGAGAAGGCAGTCATTATGCAGTTAAATGAGCACCTCAATAAACATGCTATTCTTGATAAATTTCAGTCAGGTTTTAGAACAAATCACAGCACAGAAACTGCACTCGTTAAAGTAGTAAATGACTTGCGGGTAAATGCAGACAGAGGCCATTTATCTGTTCTCATCCTCTTAGATTTGAGTGCCGCATTTGACACTATTGATCATAATATTCTTAAGAATCGCCTTAGTCAATGGGTGGGCCTCTCTGGCAGTGTCTTAAACTGGTTTGAATCCTACCTGGCAGGGAGAAAATTCTTTGTTAGTTGTGGTAATTATAACTCAAAGACACATGATATTCTATATGGTGTTCCACAAGGCTCTATCCTGGGTCCGCTGCTCTTCTCAATCTACATGCTTCCATTAGGTCAGATTATCTCGGGACATAACGTGAGCTACCACAGCTATGCTGATGACACACAGCTGTATTTATCAATAGCACCTGATGACCCCAAATCTCTTGATTCGCTAACACAATGTCTAACCTGTATCTCAGAATGGATGAATAGTAACTTTCTCAAATTAAATAAAGAAAAAACCGAAATCTTAGTGATTGGCAATAATGGATACAATGAGGCTATTAGAAATAAACTGGATGCATTAGGATTAAAAGTCAAATCGGAGGTAAAAAGCTTAGGGGTAACCGTTGATTGTAATCTGAATTTTAAATCGCATATTAATAAAATCACTAGGACAGCATTTTTTCACCTAAGGAACATAGCAAAAGTTAGACCTCTTATATCATCGAAAGATGCAGAGAAATTAGTTCATGCGTTTGTCTTTAGTCGGCTAGATTACTGTAATGCACTCCTCTCAGGACTACCCAAAAAAGACATCAATCGTTTGCAGTTAGTGCAGAATGCAGCTGCTAGAATCCTTACCAGGAAAAGAAAATCCGAACACATTTCTCCAGTTTTGATGTCACTACACTGGTTACCTGTGTCATTCAGAATTGACTTTAAAATTCTGCTTATGGTTTATAAAGCTTTAAATAATCTCGCCCCGTCTTATATATCGGAATGTCTGACACCTTATATTCCAAATCGCAACCTCAGATCCTCAACTGACTGTCTCCTTAGAATTCCAAGAGCAAAACTTAAAAGAAGTGGTGAGGCGGCCTTCTGCTGTTATGCACCTAAAATCTGGAATAGCCTGCCAGTAGGAATTCGCCAGGCTAATACAGTGGAGCACTTTAAAAAACTACTGAAAACACATTACTTTAACATGGCCTTCTCATAACTTCACTGTAATTTAATCCTGACACTCTGTATATCCAATTCATTATAATAACTATTCATTCAAAATTTGTACTAACCCCTACTCTCTCTTCTGTTTTCTTTTCCGGTGTCCTATTGGTGGTGGCTTGTGCCACCACCATCTACCCAAAGCACCATGATGTTCCAACAATGATGGATGGATTAAAAGCCAGAAGTCTGTATAACCATCAGCATCAAGTGACTCCGTGAGAACCCTAAATACAAAGAGGACTATTTCATTTATGTTAGGTAGAATGCCCAAAGGGGACTGGGCGGTCTCGTGGCCTGGAACCCCTACAGATTTTATTTTTTTCTCCAGCCTTCTGGAGTTTTTTTTTGTTTTTTCTGTCCACCCTGGCCATCGGACCTTACTCCTTTCTATGTTAACTAATGTTGTCTTATTTTAATTTCTTATTTGTCTTTTATTCCTCTTTTCTTCATTATGTAAAGCACTTTGAGCTACTTTTTGTATGAAAATGTGCTATATAAATAAATGTTGTTGTTGTTGTTGCATCTGTTCACAACCACACACTCGGTATACGAACGTGTTTCGGTTTGTGCGCGCCAATGATTTCCGCACGTGTTCAGTCTCTCCCTGTGCATTCCCTGTGCAGCCAGTTAGCAAGCCATAGAGAGAGAGATTGAGCGAGAGTGAGTGCGACACACACAGGCGTGCGAGAGAGACACACAAACATGCACATAGGCAAGTGAAAAAGAGAGACACACACACACAGGCGCACGAGAGAGAGACACGCACACACAGGCGCGCGAGAGAGAGACACGCACACACACACGAGAGAGAGAGACACACACACACGAGATAGAGAGAGAGACACACACACAGGCTGGAAGCATTAGGCAGAGAAGGCAGTTAAAGAATGCACCGGGCTTGATTTTGTTTTCACTTCTGTTTTCAAGCGATCGGTTCATAGCGTGCATTGTTGCAATGTTACTTTTCTTGGTGGTTTATTAAATTACGAATTTTTCAAATGTTCATTTTTTTCCCTGTGCTTAAAACTAATTAAAAAATTATTTTTAGCGAGCAGTTCGTAGTGCTATTGTGCGAACTCTTGCAGTGTTAAGTTTTCTCTGTTGTTCAAGGTTTTCTCAGTGTTATTCAATGTTTTTACATTTAGTTCTATGCATTCTATGGTATAATCTATAATAATAAAAGGCAAAGCCCTCACTGACTGACTCACTCACTGACTGACTGACTCACTCATCACTAATTGTCCAACTTCCCGTGTAGGTGGAAGGCTGAAATTTGGCAGGCTCATTCCTTACAGCTTACTTACAAAAGTTAGGCAGGTTTCATTTCGAAATTATACGCGTAATGGTCATAACTGGAACCTCTTTTTTGTCCATATACTGTAATGGAAGGCAGCAAGATGGCCGTAGGAGATGGAGTTGCGTGTCGCATCATCACGCCTCCCACGTAATCACGTGAACTGACTGTGAACTCAGTACGTAGAAAAGAAGGAGGAGCCCCAAAGAGCGCTGAAGAAAACATTCATTACACAATTGACAAGACAGCGAAACAATAAGAAGCGAGTGAGTGATGCATACAAGCATCTTCATAAGACACGAGGTATAAAAAAGCACGTGTAAACCGTAAGTCTAAATTAACTTTATAGAAAAGCTCCCGCTGCCGTTTGCAATACCATATTCGCGAGATACAAGTTTAATGAGAAGACACGAGGTATAAAAAAGCACGGTGTAAACCGTAACCTTAAATTAACTTTATAGAAACGCTCCCGCTGCCGTTTGCAATGCCATATTCGCGAGATACAAGTTTAATGAGAAGACACGAGGTATAAACGAGAGTTTGCATCACTTTGTAACACAGTTAAAATTGCTGTAGCGAGAAATTTTTAACTGCCGGGTCTTAGCTAACATTAAATAAACCCGTGGACATTGCAACATCACACAAGAGAGCGGCTCACGTGAAGTGACTGAACGCAGCAGGAGTGATCACTTCGATGAATCAAACCTGTTCAAAAAACACATTACACAATTGATAAGGTAGGAAAAGAATATGAAACAAAGCACGGTATAAACCGTAACTTTAAATTAAGTTTATAGAAACGCTGCCGTTTGCAATACCATATTTGCCCCTGCGAAGCGCGGTGATTTTGCTATATATATTAAACTATTTCAACCATTGTATGATCTGCTTCTCGCAACTGAAAGAGGGCACCGTGGCAGAAGTTAGCCGACTTGCTCACCAACCACAAGCATTACCTGGTAGGTAACCACTCATACAATCAGATTGTGAATCAGACTACGAATGCCTGCAATGTAATTACCCCGATCTACATGCTGTCAAATGAACGAACCACACGCCGTGGCACAACGTTAGGGGCTTCGCCTCTACGTCCGAGGATCGATTCCCGTAAGGGAGTGCAGTGAGTGTGTACGCCTGATGAGCCCACAATTACGGCGAAACACGTGTCGCATACTATGCATCTTCAAAGCACGGTGTAAACAGTAAGTTTAAATTGAGTTTATAGAAACGCTCCCGCTGCCGTTTGCAATACCATATTAGATGACTTTGTAACAGAGTTAAAATTGCTGGAGCGATAAATTTTTAACTGCCGGGTCATGTCGCGTGTTCTTGGGTAGGTACACCAAAAAATGTATACATTTATGCATGTAATGGGCAAACAAAAAATGTACTATACCCGAAACCACTACAGTAGTAAAATGTATCTTTACTTCTTAAATGTTAATGTTTTACTGTTT
Source organism: Erpetoichthys calabaricus (assembly GCF_900747795.2). NCBI lineage: Eukaryota > Metazoa > Chordata > Cladistia > Polypteriformes > Polypteridae > Erpetoichthys > Erpetoichthys calabaricus. The sequence continues at coordinate 55,668,051 of NC_041404.2, forward strand.
AATAATTTATACGCTTCTTATATGTTGTTCAGATTCTTTTATCAAAATACCAGAAACAGCGCACTGCACGATAACGTGGAGTGAATACACTTGACATGACCATTCATACTATTTATCCTCTTTCTCTGTACGTTTACCATTCGTTTGCTCAGAGGTTGATGCTAGGGCTGCACGATAACAGAAAAAATGATTATCACGATTATTTTGCTCAAAATTTTTATCACGATTAATAATGACGATTATTCCTTTGGTAAATGAAGTCTGTGACCAAAGCAGTGTAGCCTCGGCCAGTTATTCACAGATGCTGCCCTAATCATATTAGCTGCGTTGTCTGTTGTGATGCACACAAGTCTTTCTTCCACCAAGCCCCAAGCGGACATCGCTTCTTTGAGGCCCACTGCAATAAACTCCGCTGTATGGTCTTGTGGGAAAAACGAAGTTTGCAAAAGCTTGCTTTTCATCTCAAACTCGCTGTCAATAAACTGAAATGTCAAGCTCAAATACGGTTCCGCAGTTCTGCTTGACCATAAGTCGGTCTTGGCAGCAAAATATTCAAGGCTGAGCCTGAGAATTTCTCTTTCTATTTCTTTTCGGCATTTCGCATACAGCAAGGGCAGCGCAACATTGGAAAAATGGTTGCGTGAGGGAATGCTATATCTTTTATCAAGTGTTGCGATCATTTTGTTAAACCCCTCACTGCTCATGGTGGTTATTGGACACATATCCTTGGCTATATGGTACGTGATTGCCTCTGTTATTTCCCGGTGTCTTTGCGAGCTAGGCAGATATGGTATTGCGTTGAACAATGTCCCCGATATTGTTGTCTGTGTTGTGGATGGCTGGTAATTTTTTGTTGTTGCTGTTTGTGCCTTCAGTCGTTGAAATTCTTGATAGTGTACTTTGTGGTGGCTTTTAAGGTGGTTGATGAGGTTTGTTGTGTTACCTTGGGACGTTTGGACGGAACAGGAGCAAAGTTTGCACAAGACTCGTACCTAATCAACATCACATTCCTCGAAATCGAAATAGTTCCAGACAACTGAGTATGACCCCTTTTTAGGAACTAACGATCGCACTTCTGCACCTTCCTCGCGTTGCTCCGCCATCATATGTTTATTCTGACTGACTGTTATTGCTGCTATTGACTTCTACTGCTTCAGAAAGCGCTTGCAATCTAGACGCAGTAACGTCATAGTGACGCAGTCCAATCTGTAAAGTCAGCCCATAAAAAACAGTTTGGTCTTTATACTGTAAAATCGCGACGATATTTATTAACTGATCGTGGGTCATAAATATCGTTATCATGAGAAAAAAAAGATTAATCGTGCAGCCCTAGTTGATGCGCTTGCTGCTTAATGAGCAGCTCTTCACCCTAGCGTACCGCTGCTTCTCATCTTTCGTCGGCATCTTTTCCCGTTAAAACTGATTTTTTTAAAAACTTAGTATGTTTTCTTTAATTTTTCAGTTAAGCTGGCACTTAAGTCTTCAATCTGCCTCAAGAATGATTAGCGAAGGTGGTAGAGAATGAAAACGGCAGCCGTACGCATCCGCCACGGACGCACTGGTGCGCGCAGCTGTGAGTTGATTCTACAATAAAATAAAATAAAGATAAAAAGAGTAATAACTTGCAGCACCGCTATTCAATTACACTTGCCTAACGCCTCTCCTAAGGGGAAATACTGTGGGATCTGGGCATCCGTCAAAGCAGCAATCACAGGCCGATTAGAAAGCGGGAAGCTGTGATTTGTCGTCTCCATCCCATGTAACAATCACAGCCCGTGTTGCAACGCACTATGTGTGTATATGTATATATGTGTATGTGTGTGTATATGTATGTGTATATATATATATATGTTCATATGTGTGGGAAAGCGAATAGTAGACGTGACGTAGTATATGTGTACCAAATTTCAAGTCTATAGGTGAAACGGTTTGCGAGCTACAGCTGATTTAAAATCCTGGACAGACAAACGAATAGCCACGGTAGCGTAATATAGAAGAACATTTTACTGTTTAATAATTTATATTTATATGCAATGTGCTTCTTATATATTACTTCATATTCTCATATAATAATGATGTTAATGTTGTTTATATTGATTTCTATGTTATTGTAAGTGCTCTTTATTTGTGGAAAAATAAATTTGGCAATTAACAAACTTATTTTATACATACTACATTTTATTTTTTTCTCTTGCACTCAGTGAGCGAATCCACTGGGTAATTAGCTATATATATAATGTATATATATGTGTATATATATGTAGATATGTATATATGTATGTGTATATACAGTATATGTAGATATGTATATATATATGTGTATATATATATGTGTATATATTTGTAGATATGTATATATATGTAGATATGTGTATATATATGTAGATATGTGTATATATATGTAGATATGTATATAGATATGTAGATATATATGTATATATATGTGTCTGTGTATATATATGTGTGTATGTATGTATGTATGTGTGTATATATACATATATGTATCTGTATGTATGTATGTATGTATGTGTATGTGTATGTATGTATGTATGTGTATATATATGTTGATATGTGTATATATATGTGGATGTGTATATATATATATATATATAAATATGTATATATGTAGATATGTGTATATGTAGATATATATTTGTGTGTGTGTGTGTGTGTGTATGTATGTGTATATATATATATATATATATATATATGACAGCAACACTCATAACAATAACAACACAATTACATTGACAATCATGTTACGTTATTTTTAAAGTGTTTCCTTTTCTTTTTCATAACCTCTTTAACACACTACTTCTCCGCTGCGAAGCTCAGGTATTTTGCTAGTCTATACTAATAAAAAGCAAAGCCCTCACTGACTGACTGACTGACTCACTCCCTCACTCACTCATCACTAATTCTCCAACTTCCCGTGTAGGTAGAAGGCTGAAATTTGGCAGGCTCATTCCTTACAGCTTACTTACAAAAGTTAGGCAGGTTTTATTTTGAAATTCTGCGCGTAATGGTCATAACTGGAACCTATTTTTTGTCCATATACTCTAATGGAGAAGGTGGAGTCACGTATCGCGTCATCACGCCTCCTACGTAATCACGTGAACTGAAAACAAGGAAGAGATTTACAGCACGAGTCAAACGCGGGAACGAAGGTAAATGACGTTAATTGTTGAGTGTCTTTTAATACTGTGTATGCATACATATTAACACATGTGCAATTAAACGTGTGCATTTACGGGGTGATTCCTCAGGCTTAAAAGCTCGCCTTTTATCAAACGCGGGAACAAAGGTAAATGACGTTAATTGTTGAGTGTCTTTTAATACTGTGTAAGCATACATATTAACACATGTGCAATTAAACGTGTGCATTTACGGGGTGATTTCTCAGGCTTAAAAGCTAGCCTTTTATTAAAAAGGTAAATGCAAACTGTTTTAATTCTGAAGGGCACAAACCACGTTAGATTTCATGCTCAAGCGTAAGCTCAGCACACAGCTTGGTCATATTACAACCGGAGGGGCGAACTGACAACGTGGTATACAAAGAGATCCTTAACAAATAATTATTGATTCATTTTCCCTCAGTTTAAAAAGGTTTACTTTTCTTCTTAATAAAAATTTTAAAGCAGTACTTCGCCGCTGCGAAGCGTGGGTATTTTGATATATATATATATATATATATATATATATATATATGTAGATATGTAGATATATATGTCAATGTATGTATGTATATATGTATGTCTAGATATATGTAGATATGTATATATATGTGTATATATGTATATATATATATATATATGTGGATGTGTATATGTATATATATATATATATATATATATGTATATATGTGTATATGTACATATATGTATATATATGTTTGTGTGTGTGTATATTATATATATATATATATATATATATATATATATATATATATATATATATATATATATATATATATATGACAGCAACACTCATAACAGTGACAACACAATTACATATATATATATATATGTAGATATGTATATATATATATCTGTCAATGTATTTTTGTATGTATGTCTAGATATATATGTAGATATGTATATATATGTGTATATATATATGTAGATGTGTATATATGTAGATATGTAAATATATATGTATATATATGTGTCTGTGTGTATATATATATATATATGTGTGTGTGTGTGTATCTATGTATGTATGTGTGTATATATATATGTATGTGTATGTATGTATGTGTATATGTATACATGTATGTGTGTGTGTATGTATGTGTGTATATATATGTTGATATGTGTATATATATATGTATATATATGTGGATGTGTATACGTATATATATATGTAGATATGTGTATATGTAGATATGTATATATGTATATATATGTTTATGTGCGTGTGTGTGTATATATTATATATATAAAAGACAGCAACACTCATAACAATGACAACAAAATTACATTGACAATCATGTTATGTTATTTTTAAAATGTTTCCTTTTCTTTTTCATAACCTCTTTAACACACTACTTCTCCGCTGCAAAGCGCGGGTATTTTGCTAGTTTTTAATAAATTTTGACTTGATAAACAAGCGAGGTCTTGCAGTACGAGTAGTACGTATACTCTTTGTCTGCTGAGCGTCATGTGATCACAACTGAGCTGATGGTTCTCTCTCTCGCTGCGGGATTGTGGGCAATCGTCTCCTATTCTCCATCTGAGTTGGCGTGCCTCACTCATAGTAAACATCCGTACAAGCGTATACTGTTTACTACAGCATTAGCATTGTGACTGTGTATGCACGCGCACACTCGTGTGTGTGTGTGTGTGTGTGTGCTCGCTCGCGCGCGCGCACGTGTGTGCTGTGACGTGCGAGTCCCCGTCTTGCACACTAAAACACAAAGCTGAGTCTCAGTACTTTAGCAACACCAAGTTTATTCAGCTTGAAACAGACACAGCAGTCAGGCAGGGCCCTGCTTATTTATAATGTTCCTTGTTCCTTGTATCACCCATTGACGGCAGGTGCTTATAGCATGTCCGCAATCTTTTCGGATTTGCTTTTACGGCGAACTGCTACAGCGCAGGGAGACTGCAATTGCTTTGGGACGCTCTTCCGCCTTGTTGTCCTGTTGGGTGGAATCCCACAAGAGTTTAGAAACTCACTCACACAAGCCATGATTCTTTTCAAAGGTAAAGTGCAGGTTAATTTTTTTTATGTATTTTTACTTTATATTTTGTATTAATCATTTTTATATGAATAGTTTTGGGTTGTGGAACAAATCATCTGAGTTTCCATTATTTGTTATGGGGAAATTCACTTTGATATACGAGTGCTTTGGACTACAAGCACGTTTCCGGAACGAATTATGCTTGCAAACCGAGGTTCCACTGTATATATATATATATATATATATATATATATAGGGCGGCACGGTGGCGCAGTGGGTAGCGCTGCTGCCTCGCAGTTGGGAGACCTGGGGACCCGGGTTCACTTCCCGGGTCCTCCCTGCGTGGAGTTTGCATGTTCTCCCCGTGTCTGCGTGGGTTTCCTCCGGGCACTCCGGTTTCCTCCCACAGTCCAAAGACATGCAGGTTAGGTGGATTGGCGATTCTAAATTGGCCCTAGTGTGTGCTTGGTGTGTGGGTGTGTTTGTGTGTGTCCTGCGGTGGGTTGGCACCCTGCCCAGGATTGGTTCCCTGCCTCGTGCCCTGTGTTGGCTGGGATTGGCTCCGGCAGACCCCCGTGACCCTGTGTTTGGATTCAGCGGGTTGGAAAATGGATGGATGGATATATATATATATATATATATATATATATATATATATATATATATATATATATATATATATATATAATATTTTGAAAATAATAAAGAGTCAGTAAACAGCTATACAATAGACGCTTGGAAAAAAAATAAGCACAATGTTGCAGAGGTTTTAAAAAAAAAGTACATGAAGGTAAGATTTCAAATGCCAAATTAAAGGGGAAAGATAAAACCTTGAGCCTTTCCAAAGTTAGCCGTGTCTAATATTGTTAACAGAGACTGGCTTTCAAAGCCCTCGCGTGCAGAAGAGGTCCTCTGATAAACAACATTCCTGGCCAATTAGATGTCCTCATCTGTTTGGAGCCCCTTGAATGTGCTTGTGTTTACAGGACACTGGGAATTTCTGATGTGTTAAATGTTTGCTTGGGATCTGCTGCCGTTCCAAAGCTCGAGTCGTCATTTATAACACTGAAGTGTCACTAGGCGACCTTAATACCTATGCAGCGACAGCCTGTACTGGGAAACCTGAAAACTCAGATAGCATTAATTCTCCAATCAGAACACAGCCCCTATTTGTTAAGTTTTTTTGTCTGGAACTGTAGGACACCTGGAGTGAATCTAATAGCTCAGGAAGAGGCCCACTGCAGCCAACCTCATCATGACAAGTATAAATGTTTTTATTGGCCAATAAACAGAAGACAAGAGTGAGCCTAGTTAATTGCTACAACTTGCCCTTTTCTCTATTAATACCATAAACTAAGAACTGTGTAATATTTAAATGTTGTGTACTAGTCTACAGATTCGTTCAAGTACAACAGAACAACAGAAATTAAAGCCAAGTGTCCCAATTTCTAGCATAAGCTTAGGGACAAGACTGTTGAAAGCTAAAATATAAAGCAGGTATGTTCTTCAAGTGTCTTATTACCATGCTCAGTTAAGGATGCTATATAAATTAAAGTTTAATTGATTCATTGCAAAACATGGGCAGCATGGTGGCACAGTGTAGGTACCCTTTAGAACTAGAGTTCAAATTCTCACTCTGAAACTATCTGTGTAAAGTGTGTATGTTCTTGCTGTGACTATGCATGAATTCAGAATATCTTTATTGTCATTGTAACAAATACAACGAAATTAGGTGCAGTCTCTGCGGTGTCAAAATATAAATAAAACATAATTAAAAAAAGGATAAGAAGAAATAAGGTAGAACACAAACATTCAACATAAGACCTTAATTGCACATGAACACTATTGCACAAGATGTCATCTATTGCACTGCTGCATTGGAGGTGATGAGGTGGCATTCAGTGCCCTAATAGCAACAGGGTAGAAATTGTCATTCAGTCTCTTAGTCTTTGTTTTGATGCTCCTCTATCTTTTGCCTGATGTCATTAGTGGGGTGTGAGGAGTCTTTTAAGATGTTTTCTGCTTTCCTGAGGCAGTGAGAGCTGTGCAGTTCATCCAGAGAGGGTAAAGAACAGCTGATGATCTGCTGGGCAGTCTTTACGATCCGCTGAAGTGTTCTCCTCCGCGCTGTTGTGCAGCTGGAAAACCCCATGCAAAGGCAGTAGCACAGGATACTCTCGACAGAGCAGCGATAGAAGGACACCAGCAGTTTTTGGGGGATGTTATTTTACCTGAGGACTCTCAGGAAATAAAGTCTCTGCTGAGCCTTCTTCGCCAGCTCAGCTGTGTTCACACCCCAGGACAGGTCTTCCATGATGTAGACTCCTCTCCACACAGTCCCCTCCGATGTAGAGTGGTTTGACGAGCTCCTTGGTCTTACTTGTGTTCAGGAGCAGGTTGTTGTCAGTGCACCACGCTGTCAGCCGCTCCACTTCATCCCTGTAGGCGGATTCATCCTCCCCAGAGATGAGCCCCACCAGAGTGGTGTCGTCTGCAAATTAGACGATGGTGTAGCTGTGGTGGGTTGGGGGCGCAGTCATGTGTGTACAGTGTGAAGAGCAGGGGGCTCAGCACACACCCCTGAGGAGAGCCAGTGCTAATGCTGATGGCCGAGAAGATGTGAGGGCCCACCCTAACCCTTTGTGTGCGGTCTGTCATGAAGTCTTTAATCCTTAGACAGGTGGAATACGGAAGTCCCAGGGCTAACAGCTTGCCCACCAATCTGCGAGGGAGGATGATATTAAAAGCAGAGCTAAAAAATCAATAAAGAGGAGACTTGCGTAGCTGCCCTGGTGCTCCAGATGCGACAGGGTAGCATAGAGAGCAGCGGCAACAGTGTCCTCAGTAGACCTGTTAGCCCTGTAAGCAAATTGGTGTGCATCAAAGGTGGGAGGGATGAAGGGCATGATATGACTCCGGACCAGTCTCTCAAAACACTTCATCAACACCCGGGTGAGCGCTGCTGGCCGACAGTCATTCAGGCAGGCTATGGGTGATTTTTTTGGTAAAGGGAGTAAGATAGAGGATTTCAGACAGGGAGGAACTGAGGCCTGGGACAGTGACAGGTTAAAGATCTTTGTAAAGACCCCAGTCAGCTGCTCTGCACAGCTCCTCAACACACGTCCAGAGACACCGTCGGGACCTGCTGCCTTCCTAAGATTGACAGCCTGGAGCAGTATGGACAGTAGCAATAAAATATAATGGAACATATATTCATATGCTAAGATGGATAGGCTTCTAGTCTAGGGCTTCTCTACCTTGTATCCAGTGCTGCTGAGGAAGGTCCCATGCACCATGACTCTCAATTACATAAAGCCGGGTTTTAGATTGTTAGTTGACTAAGAAACGGACTGGTGTTCCATTCAGGGTTGGGTCCTGCATTACACCTGATGCTGCCAGGACAGTTCTGGGCATTCTGTGACAATGAATAGTTTTAAGTGGGTATGACAATGTGAGTATACATCTAAAAACTTTATTCATTAGTCAACCAATTCTCTAGTGTGACACAATAATTTAAGCCAAGGGCCCCTTCTTCTTTGATGTGTCTTATGCTTAGCAGGATAAAATATGAAGCTGGCATGTTTTCAAGTTCCTTGTTGTAACATTATGCATAGTGAATGGTGCTGTATAAAGTAAAGATTGTTTGATTATAAAGTGTGGGTGGCATGGTAGCACATCACTGCTGCATCATGCAGCCTGTGTGAATATCTTTTCCAAGTACTGTACTGTGGTTAAATACCAAAATTCTCACAGACATCAAAGTCACTTTAAGAGGAGTATGTAAATTGTCCCTGTGTGAGTGTGGGTGTCTGTGAGTGGGCACTACAATGGACTGGCATCCTATCCAGGGTGAGTTCCTGCCTTGCATCCAATACTTAGCCCAAGACCACTGCAACTGTAAGTTGTGAGAAACAAGTTTTATAATTGTTTGTCTTGCAAACTAAAATATGACGAAAGAGTGCTATGTGATGATGAGAGGATCGAAGGTTTCATTCACCAGCCGGGGGCTTTTTTATGAAGAGTTTCATAGACTGTCATAAAGTCGCTGCCTTATAAATTATTTATTATTTTATGAATATCTGGCCCTTCTTCTATTCACTGTCCAGGCTTTAATATTCCAAATGAAAGGTTTACTGAAAGATACATTCCCTTTTTTATTTAGGGTGGCCACCTCTCATGGATCCAGAGTCCTGGACTCAACTTTCATGATCTAACAGTACTACCTGAACCCATGTGGGTTTTCCTCCCCCATCCCAAAAGACAAGCCGTTTATGCTGCTTGGCTAAATTATTGCATATAGTGCCTTACATTTCTATGTCTATTGTAGATGTACAGCGTTGAGCTTGTGCATAGCAAATAGACTTGTTACAATCAAGACAAATACCAAATTCACTTTGCTCCCATCATTTTTCAGACCTAGCCATGCAGACTTCATGAGCTATTAGTAATGTTATGTCATTTTTTTCAAGTCTCCCTCTAATCGAGTAAGTGGATTAAGCTTACATCAGTGACTCACCAAGTATTAAACAACTTGCCAAAAAACCAGGCCTCAAACATTCGCTGCCTCAACGTAAATGTAGGAAACGCGTGTGGACAGCAGAGGAGAGCCAAAAAATTGAAGATTAAAAGGAAAAACACAAAAAATGTAATTGGTGCAGCAGCTACACAAAGGACATGCAATTATTTACAGGAAATATACATGTGTAAAGTATACTCATGTTTACTTTATGATAAACAGTCCACCGCCCCAGAATTGTGCTCTTCACTTCAAGTGCTGCTCTCTCTGCTATTATGTCAGCCTGAAGCAGGAGCTGAAGAGACACACAAATGAGTGTTATGCTACGTTATGTTACTTTGTGTTATGTTGTAATATAATATAATATAATATAATATAATATAATATAATATAATATAATATAATATAATATATACAGTGTAATACGCTACTGTGGATGTTCGTTGGTCTCTCCAGGATTTTAAATCACTTGTAGCTCGCAAACCATTTGACCTATTGACCTGAAATTTGGTACACATATACTACCTGACATCTACTATCCACTTTTGGGGGTGATGATTGGCCTCCAAGGTTATTCCTCTTTTTATTTTTATTTTATTTTATTGTAGAATCAACTCTCGGCAGCGGCACATGTGTACGGGCGCCATTCTCATCCCTCCCACCTTCACCGTCATTTCACCTACCTCTTCATATCTTAAATAATTTTTGAGGCAGATTGAACACTTAAGTGCCAGCTTAAGTAAAAAATGAAGGAAAATGTACTAAGTAATTGCAACACAAACACTGAATTAATCAGTTTTAATGCAAAAAGATGCAGACGAAAGAAGAGAAGAAGTGGGCCGCTACGGTGGAGAAAAGAAGAGCTGCTCAGGAAGCAGCAAGCGCTTCAACCTCTGAGAAAATGAATGATAAACGTACAGAGAAAGAGGATGAATACTAGGAATGCTCAAGTCAAGTGTAATCACTGAATGTTATCGTGCAGTGCTCCGTTACTGGTAATAATATAATATAATATAATATAATATAATATAATATAATATAATATAATATAATATAATATAATATAATATAATATAATATAATATAATATAATAAACTGAAATGGACCAACAGACTATACTGAGGGTTGTTTCCTGCCATGCACAAAGTGCTGCTGGCATAGGCTCTAGAATCCAGACTCTATGTTGGAGTAAAGGAGTTTGATAACATAATATAGTATTAATATAATATAATTTACACCTTAATAAAAGGATAAGTGTGAATGTGTGTTCCTCCGGATGCTATGCCTTAACAGAAGGCTGATCACAAATATTTGTAGTAATAACAACAACAACAACATCCATCCATCCATCCATCCTCTTCCGCTTATCCGAGGTCGGGTCGCGGGGGCAGCAGCTTGAGCAGAGATGCCCAGACTTCCCTCTCCCACAACAACAACAACAACATTTAATTCTATAACACAATTTTATACAAAGAATTTAGCTCAAAGTGGTTTACAAAATGTTAAAAACAAAGCTGTAAGAAAAGAAAAATTAAATAAAATCAGGTAATAATAATGAATAATTAACAAAGGAAAAATATATAAAATAAATGCATATGAGTTGACAAAACATATATAAATAAATATATAAAAGTAGAAGAGTAGTGTCCTTGTATGCAATATTATACTGTAAGTCTTGATAGATGAGTACAATGATAAGGTCAGATGGCCAGGAGGACAGAAAAAGCAAAAAAAAAAAAAAAAAAAATCAAAATTCACACTGTATTTGTCACAACAGATGATGCATCAAAACATTAACACTGCTGCTTTTGTGAATCCCATACCATATGGCATGTAACAGAGACATATGCATTGCATTTTCCATTACAAGAGATGGTGCATCACAAACATTTGTAGTAATGCTTTTTATTATTTCAAATGTTTGTAAAGCACCATCTGTTGGAATGACAAATGCATTCTGTTACTACAAATGTTTATTATGCACTATCTTTTGGAACGACAGAGACATAGCAACCAGACAGATACACAAACACTTATCCTTTTTCAGGTGGATACAATGCATTGCATTTGTATTGCAACAGATGGCACATCACAAGCATTAATACTGCTTTTACGAAGCTCATACAAAATGGCATATAGCAATGACATATGCATTGTATTTTTAATTCCAACAGATGCATGTAGTAATGCATTTGTGGAGTGAAATATGCAATGCATTTTATTACTATATCCATCCATCCATTTTCCAACCCGCTGAATCCGAACACAGGGTCACGGGGGTCTGCTGGAGCCAATCCCAGCCAACACAGGGCACAAGGCAGGAACCAATCCCAGGCAGGGTGCCAACCTACCGCAGGACACACACAAACACACCCACACACCAAGCACACACTAGGGCCAATTTAGAATCGCCAATCCACCTAACCTGCATGTCTTTGGACTGTGGGAGGAAACCAGAGCGCCCGGAGGAAACCCACGCAGACATGGGGAGAACATGCAAACTCCACGCAGGGAGGGCCCGGGAAGTGAACCCAGGTCCTCAGGTCTCCCAACTGCGAGGCAGCAGCGCTACCCACTGCGCCACCGTGCCGCCCTTTATTACTATATGCATTACAAAATACATTCCAACAGATGGTGCACTGCAAACATTAACGCTGAAGTCTACATTGATTACTGACATTTCAATCCAACTTAACCGGTAGCACAACTAATAATATAATATAATATAATATAATATAATATAATATAATATAATATAATATAATATAATATAATATAATATAATATAAAAAACACATAGGGCCAAAAACACACAGAATAAATTAACAAGTGGTGTGGTAGAGATCTCAACTTGATGGAATTTTTGAGAAATCACATAGAATTGTTGGGTTAAATGACCTGTTCTCGTCAGAAAGTTTGCAATATAATATAATTTAGCCTTACATTTCTATCTGTATTATAGATGTACAGCCTTGAGTTTGTGCATAGCAAACAGACTTCTTACAATCAAGACAAATACCAAACTCACTTTGCTCCCATAATGTCACCCTATACTGTTGCTGAGTAGATTGTGCAATTTCTTTTTTACCTGAATAGGAGGCCAGACCTTAGGAAGCACTAGAATAAAGGCAAGGTATTCTGTGCCTTCACCAGAAGACATCTGTCTGAAGTGGGTACACTGGTGTCCCGGCAGTGTTAAACCAAGGAACAATACAAGGCTGGGAGGCCAGTGTGAAGGAAGGAAAGAGGGAAAGACCTGGTCAAGACTACATGCTACTCCGGCATGTTAGGTGGGAACATCTCTGGGCAGTGCTACCAGTATGGAAACCCACAAGGCACACTGAGAACTATAGTCCCATGGGTCAGCCTTGTTGGATTCCGAAGAAGGGTGCTGTGGGGATTTGTCATCGGGGACTTCCACTCAGCCCAGAAGTGCTCTAAAAAGTACTCCTGGCTCCAAGATAAAAGAAGCCACTCAACCTCATCGAGGCAAGTCAGAGTCAGGAGAGGAGGTGAACAACACTCAACAGGGAGAAAGAAAGAAAGAAAGAAAGAAAGAAAGAAAGAAAGAAAGAAAGAAAGAAAGAAAGAAAGAAAGAAAGAAAGAAAGAAAGAAAGAAAGAAAGAAAGAAAGAAAGAAAGAAAGAAAGTGAATTATGCTTGAGTTTGTGCTTGTGGATAACCCCTGGAAGTATCCTGTTAAATAAAATCTTTTTATTGAACCTGTGATTTGTGTTGTAGTGTTCAGGGTGCTATAACAGACACTGCTGGTCACCATATACATTTATACCAGCTATATATCCATATAGTGTGCTACATGAATTAAAATCACCAGGGTGTTTTTAACAGCATCTTTAACCGTGCTCTTGCTGCCAACACACAGTTCAACTTGATCTCCTGATGGCTTTATGCATTTAAGGAAAGGAAGAACCAAAAACAGAACATTCGACTGTTCCTGAAATCCTGCCAAGTCCATGAACACTTGCTCTGAATTATTTTTAAAGAGAAAGCAGAGAAAATATGGTGAACACAGAGAGGCCCATTATAGTAGCTTCTGACTGACAGTGTACATTTGGCTGTGGATATTTATCCCCGTGATCTAAACTTCCAAAAGCTTTCCATATGGAAAGAGCTCTAAGCATTGTTTTTATGCACTGTCCACTTTCTCTTTATATCCTTTAAAAGCCAGCAGTTATATCATATTGCTTGAGTCTTGATTGCTTTTATGAAGGTCCAAGACTGCATTCTTCACACTGACAGACATTGCATCATTGATATTTATGTTATCTATCAGGCAGTGTGGCCCCCTAGTGCCTAGTGAATTAGAGGCAAACAGTCCTGCTCAATGACATTGTGAGGGAGTCACTTCACCTGTCAGGTGTGTCTCAGTACTGCAAAGGGAAACAAATGACAATTGTGTGTGATGTGTTTGCTAAAAAGGCAAATGCAACACATTTAGGTAGTAACGTCCCCTAATGGGACGATCTTTGTTTCAATCACAGAAAAGGTTTCGTAAATGTTGCTTAGTACGTTACCTAACTAGCTAGTGTAGGACAGGTAACAAAGATTAGAATAATTAAGAATTCTGTAGGTCACTAAAGCTCAGTAAATAAATGTAAATCCATTCTCCTGTTTATCAAGAAAAAAAACAAAGTAGGTTTGCAGCCAACAAATGAGTTAAGAAATCTGTGAAGCAATTAAAGGCACGTGGGGTCACCGCTTAGCCCCTCGCCGGCCTTACCTGCTGTACCACATCAGGCTGAGATGCACTGGGTTGATATGCACGCCGGGTAAACTGAAACAGCTGGCCACGCAGTAACAAATCCTGCCAGCTGTGCACATCATGGCTCGCTTTTTATTTGTTTATGTGCTCCTAACACGACTATTTCTCTACACGCATATTTAGTCACATGAGGCCTTTATTAGAGCCTGTCAGAAGAAGAGGAGAAAGAAAGCAAAGCCAGCAAAGAGCTGAAAAAAGGCAGCGGCGGCACAACATTAATCTTCCGGTGGCTTCCACTCTCATCCATCATTTCCCCAGACTGCTGCTCGCAGTACTGCTTCAATACATTTAAGAACAGCTCCAATGCATGAAGGGATTGTGCCTTGTTTATAAAGTGCCTGACTCTTTATAAAAGCAGGCTTGAGGATGTCAGAAGAACTGTTACAGAACAGCTGGGAGCAAATGTCATTCACCTGCATGTGAGCGCTTGTTTAAATGTCTAAATCCAGGAAGTCAGCAAAGAGGGCAATTCTGAGGAAAGGAAAATTTACTCAATAAACTCTCTGGAGGGGATTAGCATGGCCATGACAAATAGACTCACTTAGCACTGGGGTCTCAGTGCCAAGAGGAAACCTTTCATGCAGTTCTGACTCTGAAATTGTGTGCATTTTATATGGCTGATGTACAATAACATTTAATCCCCTTTTTATTAGCATACCTCACTGATCTATCTATCTATATATATATATATTATGTAGTGCTTTCATATCTATTTATTGTGCCTGCCATGGAGGACAGATGGGCATCCTGACTGGGTGATGGTATGACCTCTTGTCAAGATGGAAGGTGCCAGGGGGTGGACAACGAGAAGCCAGAGGCCAGAAGCAGATCCATTCCCCAGAAGTTCAGGTTTCAGTGGTCCACTTGAGGTGTCCCAGCTTGGACACCCACAGGGATTTATGGGATCTGGAGTTTGGAAGGTCAACACTGTCAAGAGTCCCAGGGTGCTGTAAGAGGGCACTGTCGATGGGGGACTGCCCTGGTTCTCAAACAACCCAGAAGTGCCCCCCTATAAGTCATGTGGGGTCACTAGAAGCCAGTCTGTGTCCCGTATAAAGAGTCGGGAGGCAACATTCAACTGGAAGTGGAAGAGAAGAAAGAGTTTCATTGATTTTTTATGGTAATTGGCTGTGCTTTATTGTATTGGATTTAAAATCCATTATTTGAACCTGTGACTGTATTGGGAATTATTGGGTCTTGGGCTCAGTGGCATCCCATCCTGGTTACACTATCTATCTGCCTGTCTTTTTATAGTGCCTCTTCTATCGCAGGGATACCCACCAAGAGAGATACATATGAAATGCACTAGATAGATAGATAGATAGATAGATAGATAGATAGATAGATAGATAGACAGACAGACAGACAGACAGACAGACAGACAGACAGACAGACAGACAGACAGACAGACAGATAGATAATGAAAATCTATCTATCTATCTATCTGCTACATAGTGCTGTTTATATCGTTCATTTCTATCTATATTACACATAGCTTTTCCAGATTACCAGTACTGACAGCAAACAGATCCCCAATACAAGCTGATGAAACACTGGCAGACTGCATGTGCAGGTACGCTGTCACTGTCATGACTATTTCGACATGCACAGGATGGAAAATTGTTTCTGCTTTATGAAGTCTTCCCAGCTGCTTGAGTGCCAACAGCTAAAGAACAAGTGCATCAGCATCTCACTTCTATTGATACTTTAAATTGTAACAAGTTAAATGATCTTCCTGACCAAAAAAGTATAAAATGTGAGCAAGAAAAACAAATGCTTACCTAAATATGAATGAAGGACATTGTGGCGTTTAGGCCACTGTGCACAGAATAAATCAGTCAGTCAGTACTATTTAGTGTACACTAAACCAAAGTCACAGCTCCATTATCTGCAGGTTATAAAGATTACCTATTTAATGACACTATAATTTTAAAATCAGACTGTAGCAATCACCTGATATCCATAATGGTCAGTTGCTGTAATAAAGTTTGCCTTTTGCTTCAGTTATTCCCTAACATTTGCCATAACTGAATATCATTACACGAAAACTAAAATGGTCAGACACTCTCAAGCAAAGACGGAATTACAAAAGTGTTTTTATAATTATCTAGGTTATGTTAATTGCCAAATTGTTACTGTGTGTGTGTGTGTGTGTGTGTGTGTGTGTGTGTGTGTGTGTGTGTATGTGTCCGTGTCTACTTTTTAGCATCTTACCCAGTCCTGGTCCCTTTGGCCCCTGCCACCTTGAAATGGGGCTACAGTGCCTAGAATGTGCTTGAATGTTATGCCATGCATACATTTTCCTTTTTGTTATATGTGGAGGTTCTGCTTCTATAAGACCTAAAAAGGAATTTTTACTTGGCAACTTGTCAAGTCAAGCTAAGATGGGCTTTCTATACACTAGAAGACATTAAATAAACAGTGACACTTTATTAATGTTCAAGGTGCCAATTCATTGCAGACTTCTCCTTCTGCTCCTATTAGGGGTTGCCACAGCAGATCATCTTCTTCCATATCTTCCTGTCCTCATCATCTTGCTCTGTCACACCCATCACCAGCATGTCTTCTCTCACCACATCCATAAACCTTCTCTTAGACCTTCCTCTTTTCATCTTGCCTGGCAGCTCTATTCTTAGCATCCTTTTCCCAATATAAATTCATAAACCAAGCCACAGGGGATACACAAACCAGTGTATTTGTGCCGGTCCCAAGCCCAGGTAAGTGGGGAGGGTTACATCAGGAAGGGCATCCGGTGTAAACATTTTGCCAGATCAACATGCGGACAACAATACAGATTTCCAATACATAGCAGACTGAAAGGTGAATTTGCATATTATCAATTATTTCATTAAATAAACATATTTAAACAAAGTTGAGGTATAAATGATGTGTTATGTTCTACCGAAAATGGATGTCTACTTTTATACTGAGGATAAATGTTTCATGTACGTTATACAGACTGGTGCCTGTTAATAGGACTGTAATAATGAAAGTCTGTTTAAAATCTATTTCTTGTCATGCATTGTCTTGGGTTCCACCCAGATGGCTCAGGTAAGCTAAGCAATACCTTCGTTCTAACCCCGCCTCTGCTGGGTGTTTAAAGCCCCTCCCCTTCTGAGAGAGATATAACTGGGGAGGGAGAGAGAAATGGATGTCGTCTTATGACCCAAGCAATGAAGCAAGGAGATGGGTGAGGAGAACACAGTTACTTTAATTTCAGGCAGTTTTGCTTCGTTGGACTGAATGGCCTGTTCTCATCTACCTGTGCATCTTTTTAATGCTCTAATGTCCATCCATCCATACATTATTCAAACCCGCTATACGACGTAACCTAACACAGGGTCACGGGAGTCTGCTGAAGCCAATCCCAGCCAACACAGGGTGCAAGACAGGAAACAAACCCCGGCAGGGCATCAGCCCACCACAGGGCACACACACACACACACCAAGCACACACTAGGGACAATTTAGGATCGCCAATGCACCTAACCTGCATGTCTTTGGACTGTGGGAGGAAACCAGAGCACCTGGAGGAAACCCACACAGACACGGGGAGAACATGCAAACTCCATGCAAAGCGAAGGCAGCAGCGCTACCCACTGCGCCACCATGTGTCCTACAGAAATATTTTTTGTTGTTGAAATGGCAGTTAATAAATGTGGTTGTAGCCAGGTTGGAACCCCAAATACTGCACCATGTCCGTGTGCTGGTCAGTGGTGACATAGACATGCTAGAAGGAAGACTTACATCCCATGGAACATGTGTAGAGAGACCTGAAGATGGAAGTTTATAGATGCTCCTTGTTTAATCTAATGGAGCTTGACAGGATATACCAGAAAAAAAAACAGGATAAAGTGAAAGGTGTTAAAAGCTTGTAGACTTACCAAGAGGAATTCAAGCTGGAATTGCTGCCAAAGGGGCTTCTACAAAGTACTGAATTAAGGGTCTGAATACTTTTATGAAGGTGGGATTTCACTGGAGGTGGGGCTCGATGGCGAGCGCCTGGTGGCCGGGCCTGCACCCATGGGGCTCGGCCGGGCACAGCCCGAAGAGGCAACGTGGGTCCCCCTTCCCATGGGCTCACCACCTATGGGAGGGGCCAAGGAGGTCGGGTGCAGTGTGAGTTGGGTGGTGGCCGAAGGCGGGGACCTTGGCGGTCCGATCCTCGGCTACAGAAGCTGGCTCTTGGGACGTGGAATGTCACCTCTCTGAAGGGGAAGGAGCCTGAGCTAGTGCGCGAAGTTGAGAGGTTCCGGCTAGATATAGTCGGACTCACCTCGACGCACAGCTTGGACTCTGGAACCAATCTCCTTGAGAGGGGCTGGACTCTCTACCACTCTGGAGTTGCCCCCGGTGAGAGGCGCCGAGCAGGTGTGGGCATACTTATTGCCCCCCAACTTGGAGCCTGTACATTGGGGTTTACCCCGGTGGACGAGAGGGTAGCCTCCCTTCGCCTTCGGGTGGGGGGACGGGTCCTAACTGTTGTTTGTGTGTATGCACCGAACAGCAGTTCGGAGTACCCACCCTTTTTGGAGTCCTTGGAGGGGGTGCTAGAGGGCATACCTTCTGGGGACTCCCTCGTTCTGCTGGGAGACTTCAATGCTCACGTGGGCAATGACAGTGAGACCTGGAAGGGCGTGATTGGGAGGAATGGCCCCCCTGATCTGAACCCGAGCGGTGTTTTGTTATTGGACTTCTGTGCTCGTCACGGATTGTCCATAACGAACACCATGTTCAAGCATAGGGGTGTTCATATGTGCACTTGGCACTAGGACACCCTAGGCCTCAGTTCGATGATCGACTTTGTGGTCGTGTCGTCGGACTTGCGGCCACATGTCTTGGACACTCGGGTGAAGAGAGGGGCGGAGCTGTCAACTGATCACCACCTGGTGGTGAGTTGGCTTCGATGGTGGGGGAGGATGCCGGTCAGGCGTGGTAGGCCCAAACGTGTTGTGAGGGTCTGCTGGGAACGTCTGGCAGAGCCCCCTGTCAGAAGTAGCTTCAACTCCCACCTCCGGCAGAACTTCAATCACATCCCGAGGGAGGTGGGGGACATTGAGTCCGAATGGGCCATGTTCTGTGCCTCTATTGTTGAGGCAGCTGACCGGAGCTGTGGCCGTAAGGTGGTCGGTGCCTGTCGTGGCGGCAATCCCCGAACCCGCTGGTGGACACCGGCGGTGAAGGATGCCGTCAAGCTGAAGAAGGAGTCCTACAGGACCCTTTTGTCCTGTGGGACCCCGGAGGCAGCTGATAGGTACCGGCAGGCCAAGCGGAATGCGGCTTTGGTGGTTGCTGAGGCAAAAACTCGGGCGTGGGAGGAGTTTGGGGAGGCCATGGAGAATGACTTTCGGACGGCTTCGAGGAGATTCTGGTCCACCATCCGGCGTCTCAGGAAGGGGAAGCAGTGCAGTGTCAACACTGTATATGGTGGGGATGGTGCGCTGCTGACCTCGACTCGGGACGTTGTGGGTCGGTGGGGGGAATACTTCGAAGACCTCCTCAATCCCATTAACATGCCTTCCAATGAGGAAGCAGAGCCTGGGGACTCAGAGGTGGGCTCCCCCATCTCTGGGACTGAGGTCACCGAGGTGGTCAAAAAACTCCTTGGTGGCAGGGCCCCGGGGGTGGATGAGATACACCCGGAGTTCCTCAAGGCTCTGGATGTTGTAGGACTGTCTTGGCTAACACGCCTCTGCAACATCGCATGGACATCAGGGACAGTGCCTCTGGATTGGCAGACCGGGGTGGTGGTCCCCCTCTTTAAGAAGGGGGATCGGAGGGTGTGTTCCAACTACAGAGGGATCACACTCCTCAGCCTCCCTGGAAAAGTCTATTCAGGGGTCCTGGAGAGGAGGGTCCGTCGGATAGTCGAGCCTCGGATTCAGGAGGAACAGTGTGGTTTTCGTCCTGGTTGCGGAACAGTGGACCAGCTCTATACCCTTAGCAGGGTCCTGGAGGGTGCATGGGAGTTTGCCCAACCAGTCTACATGTGTTTTGTGGACTTAGAAAAGGCATTCGACCGTGTCCCTCGGGGAATCCTGTGGGGGGTACTCCGAGAGTATGGGGTACCGGCCCCCCTGATAAGGGCTGTACAGTCCCTGTACGATCGGTGCCAGAGCTTGGTCCGCATTGCCGGCAGTAAGTCGAACCCGTTTCCAGTGAGAGTTGGACTCCGCCAGGGCTGCCCTTTGTCACCGATTCTGTTCATAACTTTTATGGACAGAATTTCTAGGCGCAGCCAGGGTGTTGAGGGGGTCCGGTTTGGTGGGCTCAGGATTGGGTCACTGCTTTTTGCAGATGATGTTGTCCTGTTTGCTTCATCAGGCCGTGATCTTCAGCTCTCTCTGGATCGGTTCGCAGCCGAGTGTGAAGCGGCTGGGATGAGTATCAGCACCTCCAAATCCGAGACCATGGTCCTCAGCCGGAAAAGGGTGGAGTGCCCTCTCAGGGTTGGTAGCGAGATCCTGCCCCAAGTGGAGGAGTTCAAGTATCTCGGGGTCTTGTTCACGAGTGAGGGAAGAATGGAGCGTGAGATCGACAGGCGGATCGGTGCGGCATCCGCAGTAATGAGGGCATTGCATCGGTCTGTCGTGGTGAAAAAGGAGCTGAGCCGCAAGGCGAAGCTCTCAATTTACCAGTCGATCTATGTTCCTACCCTCACCTATGGTCATGAGCTATGGGTAGTGACCGAAAGAACGAGATCGCGAATACAAGCGGCTGAAATGAGTTTCCTCCGCAGGGTGTCTGGGCTTTCCCTTAAAGATAGGGTGAGAAGCTCAGTCATCCGGGAGGGGCTCAGAGTAGAGCTGCTGCTCCTCCGCATCGAGAGGAGTCAGATGAGGTGGCTCGGGCATCTGATCAGGATGCCTCCTGGACGCCTCCCTGGTGAGGTGTTCCGGGCACGTCCAACCGGGAGGAGGCCCCGGGGAAGACCCAGGACACGCTGGAGGGACTATGTCTCTCGACTGGCCTGGGAACGCCTTGGGATTCTCCCGGAAGAGCTAGAAGAAGTGGCCGGGGAGAGGGAAGTCTGGGCATCTCTGCTCAAGCTGCTGCCCCCGCGACCCGACCTCGGATAAGCGGGAGACAATGGATGGATGGATGGATGGATGGGATTTCAGTTTTTGATTTTATTTATATATTTATATTTAGTCACACTTGCACATCGGAGAATCTCCTTACAGTCTCTGTCATATGTAATAACCTGCTGGGGATGAGAGGGGGGCACTAACGCTAACACTAGCTTTTTCTTCTCTCCACACAGCACCATAAAACCGCCATCCCTTTCGGTTCCCTGACCATAAGAACCCTGCCTGCATGGAAGGAGGTGTCATTTTGGCAAGAGCAACCAGCCGGAAGGAGCTCCCAAGCAAACTGGTGTTGCTTGATGCCCAAGGTCAAGAGTAATAACACCTCAGGAGCATTCTGTTTTGTTTTTAAGTTTCAGTTAATAAGATGGGAAATCTCAGTTGGTGCCCCAGATTTGTTTTGGTGAAATGTCATATCTGCACCCGGCCACTAAACATATACTGTACACACACTTTAACACATACTGCTTGTGTCAATGGCAGAAGTTTCAGATCTCAACATCAATCAACAGGTTTACGGTTTGAAATTGCTTTGTTTAACTGCATGTTTTAACTAACCTGTATGTTTCATTGTGTGCATTATTTAATTATTAAGTTGTAAAGTTTGTTGTTGCATTTATCTGTGAACTTATTACAGCACTCTGAGCCTTCACTCAGTGAAGGGTGCTATATAAAAATAAACTGGATTGAAACAAATAAGCACTTGTTAGACTGGCACTGGTGGCACAGCGGGTAGCCTTGTGCCTCACAGCACACTTATTTTTATCGAATATCTGTTATTTTTGTCTGTTGTGCATGTCCCGTTTAATGGCCTGGAGACCTAAAACCCTGCACATTCCTGCATGGCCTCACGTCTAGATGTCAGCCAGGGGTGGACAGCTCATCTGCAAACAGAATATGGCTATCTGATAGGCAGCTGGAGCTGGAAAAAAAAAAAGCAGTGGAAAGGCCTTCCGGCAACACGCCGACCTGTCCAAGCATCTCTGATGTACCGAAGCAGAACAACAGCAAAGGAACCGCAGCAGGAGCAGCTCGGCCTGAGACAACCGGCTCATAAAAAGATGTGGGTCTTTGAAGGGGCTGAGGGGCGCCACGGTCTAAAGCAGGAGCGCTTGGCTGTTCCATGCACCACCATATGGTTTCTTTTAATTGCTTAATCCAATATGTTTGCTTTTAATGTAACTTAAAAATTGTAAGCCTTTTACTTTGTCAGCTCCCTTTACCTGCACACTTGTGCAGTTTCATGGCAGGGATGAAAACCCAAATCATTCTGACAAATGAAGAGTTTGTTGTTGTAGTGCTGCTTCAAGAAGCACTGCTCTATCTTTGGAGCTTGGTGGGAAATTGCTAGCACAGTAGGAGGTTTTGTGTCCACACAACTCTAAGGACCAGGGTTCAATTCCTGGCATGGTCACTGTCTGGGTGCAGTATGTATGTCCTTCTGAAGTCAACATTAGTTTCATCCTGATTCCAGAGTGTGAGTTCATGATGGACCATTGCTCCATACAGGAGGCTTTGATTTGATTTTGCCAGTTTCATTTACCTCACACTTGGATAAAAAACAGCAAAAAGTAGGGTTTGAACAAGACAGGTAATAAGTAAGAACATATTGCTCAAAAAAGCAAAGAAAGACTGATTTATTGGTTACAAATAATCAATAATCTAAGGAACTGGATCATCTGGGAAAATGATATCTATGCTTGTGTATATTAAGCGTCTCAGAGTAGGAAAATGGCTCTACCTGGCCCAAAGATCTCAGACTGAAGCAAATTTGTCCCTAAGGAGTAAAAGTATTTTATCGATTTTCAGGGTTTAGGAAGCTACCCCTAACTTCACTTGGATTTAGAAAAGTGTGTGAGCTGTCCTAACTTGCTAGAAGCTGCCAGCATATGACCTTCAGTCAGGGAGTAGCACACACAAGGCAGAATGTTTTGGAAACAATGGACGACAATGAACTCAAAAAGAGATATTGATTTGACAGAGAGGAAATAATATTCATAACAAATTTTACATGTCCCATGATCGCTCTATCTACGTGGAGAAGCCATGCGCTGTCAGCCAGAATGAAAGTGTTGGTAACATTAAGCGTAAAATGTAGCTTTGCAATAGCACTGATATGGGTGTGTCGCAACCAACTACAGTAGAACCCCACGAAGTCGGCGTTCAGAGTTCGCGGCCTAAGTTTTTTGTGGATTTTTCCTTAGAACCGAACTAATAATTGTTAGCGGAAACCGCAAATATCCTCCACAATTTTTAATGTTTTTTTCATGGCAGTACTGTACTGTAAAGAGAATACAAAGCAACCGTACAAGAAAAGGTGGCTTGGGATGGTGAAAATAGCCAATCCGAGAGCATTATTCATTTCTCCTTGCTGCTGATTGGCTGCTGCTCTGTGATGCATCTCCAGCAGATGCATCCCAGCATTCCCACATCATAACAGTTTACTGCGTGTAGCTGTCTCGAGTGTTTCGCTGAGTGTTCTCATGTTTTTCGTTTTGTTCTTCTTAAAGCCCTAAGATGGCGCCTAAACGTCCTGGACCTTCTAAGGCTTCTAGCAATGAACATAAGCGCCAGAAGAAGTTTAAGACACTCCAGGAGAAGGTTGAACTACTGGATTTGCTCTGAGAACTAAAACGTTATGCCGCAGTAGCCACCCGAGGAGCTGTAAATCCTCTGCTTTGCTGTGCAGTCATTATATTTATTACATACCTTCATCGTACTGCACAGCTAATTCATCATCATCATCACCTTCAATCAATATCATTCATTATTGGTGAGTACCCATACATTTTTACTGTATTTTTATTAAATTAAATTATTATGTATTTACCCTACTTATACCAAAGAAAACGACAGTGCATACCAAAGAAAACGCGCTTGCATGAATTACAGTACGTACAGGGGTAACATCACTATTTTACATTCTAGCACCGAGGGAGACATAGCAGTACAGTACTGTACAGTATACGGGTTTACGTTTACATTCTTTTTTTTTAGGGTAATGTATTAAGCTGAGTTTGAAATGAAATTAAAATGTTTTGGGGGCATATTTAGGGTTTAAACTATAAAAATAGGCATTTAAGGGCATTTTCTTGACCACATCCAAAATTCGCAGTTTTTCACAATTCGCGGGTGCTCTAGGAACGTAACCTCTGCAGATTTCGGGGGCCATCTGTATTTCTCAAATTTTGCACCAAATTTTGAATGCCTTCACAACGTGAGATGTAATACACAGATTTGTACATTTTCCCAGCAGTCCACGTGAGAAAACATTAAAGCAAGATTTACTCATGCAAATCACCTGTTTTACTGGAGATACTGGCGTGATTGATAGCACACACATATAGATCTCTGTCTAAAGTGTGCAGGAACACGTAGTATACTGTATGTGAATCACAAGCTCCATCACAATATCAACACACAGGTGCTCATGGATGGAAGCTTATTATTCTTGATGTTGTTGTGAAGAGTCAACAATTACATGTAGCTTAATGCAATATTCTACTTTATTGTGTTTTCCTTACTCTTCTTATTCTTAATAATATTATTATTAATAATATTCTAAGTATAATAATAATAATAAATATTATTGTTATTATTATTGTTATTATTATTTTGGTGAAGGCTTAGCATTAGCATCAAGAAACTACAAAACGCCATTATGATTTCCAAGGAATCAACAAAACACCTTCATGTATGACATTTTGTGGCTCAAGGTTTCATAAAATCATGACGTCATTCAGACTCAAGCATGAACTTCTACTCCTTGCTGGAAGTTGGTGTAGGCGGCTTCATAACTTCTTCTCATGTCCTACTCTGAGGTTGGTTAAATTCTTATCTAATTCAAAATTTGAGTGCAGTTCCTAGGAGTAATTCTGAGACACTTGATACAAACGGGCACGAGGTATTAAATGAAGACTGCATGAATCCACCCAGGTACAGTAATTTTTTGTATTGCTTATATTTGCTGCTATTAGTTTTTATGCAAATGTTTTTTGTGTAATAGCTTAAACTCAATGTTTGTGTCCAGTTATTGATTTACTAGAGTTGATAAGTGCTGATTAATCATTCCTTGTCTAGCTGAGCTACCTAAAGGGCATGAAAGACAATTTGTGAAGTTCTCTATTGGTGATAAACTAGGTTAAAGTAAAGGAGTGAATATGTATGACAGTCACAGTCAGTGAGCAACCTGCCATTAGAGGTCCTGGTGGTTGAATACGTGGGCACAATAATGACAGGTAAAAGGTTAAAATTATTCTGATCCCCCATTAAGAAAAGAACCAAAGAGGTTATATTGGTACCTTCTGTGTTTGTGCATTTCTCAGGTGATCTAATAACATGATGAAACACTTACGAACCACAGCACACATTAAGATCTCAAAATGCCAACCTACTTTAAGATTCCAAGGATTCATTGAAATACAGTGGGAGGTCAAATTTTTAGTTAAAAGACCCCAAAGCTGTGGAATGGTCTGACTGCTAATATAAGAGATATTTCTTCTGCCTCAATTTTTAACTCCAAGCTGAAGACTTCTCACAATAGTCTGGCATACTCTGACTAGAGTGGCTGATCAGCTGTGCCCACTGTTTGCTAGTCAATTATATAAAAACAGAAGTAATACAATATTTATAAACCATTGCTAATCCCCCTCTATTCTGTTTGATTTTCTCATTATATGAAGGGGCCGGCTGTATACGAATGAGACCTGACAACCAAATGAACCACATAGAATATAGTGATGAGGAATAAGGAAAACGCATGTTTTGAATCTTACAAACAGAAGAAAAGCTCGTCTGTCTGATGCCTCGAATTTTACGTGTCGTAACAGAATGGGAAGAAGAGTAAAGGGCAGAGACTGGCGCTGAACTCTCTGCAGCTGTTAACCCTTTGCAAAGCACCTCCCCATCAGGAAACATGCTATTGGCTTTTAGAAAAGGGGGCACTGGAAGATCAGGTTACGGTCAATAAATGTCACATAGGCTGCAATTTTCAGTCACATAATTGGACATAGTTTGTCGATGAGAACAGCAGCAGCGATCAGCATATCTGACATACCTCATGACAAAAAAGTGGTGTAATGTGAAATCAGCTTCAGTCACCCAAGTTGAAATAAAGAGTTATAGTTCAGTGAGTGGCTGACCTGATGGGCAAAATAACATGCCTATGAGCAGGCACTGCTTCTATAACTGGAAGTGACTTTGATCCAATCACCCGAGATCCCAAATTCCTTCAAAACAAGCTGCACTCATCTCTCTGTTCTCTTTAAAAACTGAGGACCTCTCTCTGAAAAATAAAAGCCTTTGAGCCACTCTGTCTTTTGGGGAACTGAAAGCTGAGATCCACTCTGCCAAGCCAAGCTATGTTTCAGTGACTAAGCCTAGAATACAAAGAAGCAATCTTTACTTTAAGAAGCGAACCTCAGAGCCTAAGCATTTATGCCAGAATGAGTAATGCTTTTCACTATGAAGTTGCGGAGGACAGAGCAAAGAGCCTAACTGACAGCTGAGGAAAGCACAGCAGACCACGAAGAATGCATCGTGTCACAAAGA